>NC_030384.2:45488389-46113389 GCF_001625215.2 Daucus carota subsp. sativus | reverse complement strand
CAAACTTCTAGACACAAGTGAAAGCTCTCTACCGTTCGGGCATGGGTCAGTTTCTTTCATCGATTTATGCGGTACAGCATTATTCATGCTTAATTGCTCACAAGAACACCCTCAGATTTGAGAAATACAATCAAGAAGACAGTACTAATATGATTGAATTTTGGGCAAATATCTTGAATAAGGATTCTGGATCGGGCTTGTGGTACAATCCCGGATTTCTTTCTTGTAAACCGCAAGTTCTTATTTAGCCGTTAAGGATATATATATATTTTTTTTGATTCTTAATTTCGGGGTATCCTAAAATTTCTACAAGGAAACTGTTCAAAATTTTCGCCGTCTCTTTAACTGAAAAGGAAAATATCTCTCAATTAAGGAAAATCCCTTAAAATAAAAGAAAATGCTAAAAATATCAAACTGAATATAAAATGACAACTGTTATATTCTATATTTGATTAAGTATAAATTAAATAATAATAATGAATTTCATGTATAATCCAAATGGAGTCGTAACGTGGATGGTTAGAGCATCTCCAATGGCGTTGGCTATAATCGTTGGCTAAATAGGACCTGCAAGATATTATGTAAAATTTGCTGAACCTGTAAGACATTTTGCTTCAATGGTATTGATTATATTGGTTGGTTATAATTTAAATATAGTATGTTATTAATATTTTAGATTGTTAAAATAGAATATATCAGTTCAATATAGTAATAAATGATGTGCAATCTTCCTACAGATTTCCTCGACAAATTTAGTCATCCATGGGAGGTTGGCTAAATTTATAGACAACGGCTGAGCATGGTTGAAGTTGAGTTTTTCGAACTGTTGCCTAAATATTTTTATTTTAAGTATGCCAACTCATTTTTAGCCAAGAGATTTCAAGGGTCGGAGATGCTCTCAGAGCATCTTCGTTTGAAACTCTCCACTAAAATTCTAATTGACGTACAGCGACAAAAGTGAAAGTTCTAAGAAAATATACAAAATTTTTATTATTCTAAGAGTATTTCCAATCATAGAAAGCCTCCACTAAAAAGTGAGTTGACATATAAAATACTCCCTCTGTCTCCTTAGTACTTTTTCTGTTTGTCTTTATCACGTTTGTCAACACACATTTTTTATCGTTAATATCTTTAATTTCATATTAATATTAAATATAAAAACTTCACTGTATTAAAGTACTCATTAATACGAATCTAACAAGATCACTCATGACTATATTTAGTCTTATAAATTAGACGTAAATGAGTAATTTGTCTCATGTTATGAACAGTACCGACATATGAAACAGGAAAAGTAAATAGAAACAGAGGGAGTAAAAAATATAGCTAACCTCCAAAAAAATCATACTCATCTCTTACCTACTTCCTCCGTCTCCCTCAATTGTTTACACTGGAGGGGTCTCCCTCAATTGTTTACACTGGAGGGGGACACGGAGACTAAGACAACGTATGAAAAATGTGTAAAGTTAGATGAAAAAGTGGTGGGACCTATCAATATTTAATAATAGATTTGAGATAGTGGAGGAAAGTAGTAGGTGTAATAGTAGTTTTTATTATTAAATATGAGATAGTGGGGGAAGATAGTGGGTGTAATTATGGAAAAAACTTACTATTTATCGTAACGCAAAGAAATGAGAGGGACATCTCAAAATAATAACCATAAAGAAATGAGAGGGACAGATGCAGTATAGTTTTAGTCAGATTATATTTGTTGAACTTCTACAGGTATGTAAGAAATTTATAGAAAAATTACACATAATTTGTTATCATATTAAACTGATATATTCTATTTTAACAATCTAAAACATTAATAACATATTATTTTTAAATTATAACCAATCAATATAGCGCTAATATCATGGAACCACGATGTTTTGGAGCATCTCCAACCATAGAAAACTTTTAGCTAATGTGAGTTGGCATATCAAAATTAAAAAAAAATAGTCAACCTCTCGAAAAACTCACACTCCAACCATATATATATCTGTTGTCTATAATTTTAGCCAACCTCCTATGAATGACTATATTTGTCGAACCTCTGCAAGTCTGTAAAAAATATGTAGGAAGATGACATGTTATTTATTACCATATTGAAGTGATATATTTTATTTTAACAATCTAAAATATTAATAATATACTATTTTTAAATTATAGCCGACCAACATAGCCAATACCATTGAAGCATAATGTGTTACAAGTTCAACAAATTTACATAATGTATTGCAGGTCTGATTTAGCCAACTCCATTGGAGATACTCTTACGAGTTCTACAAATTTTATATAATATTTTACAGATCTAATTTAGCCAACAATTATAATCAATCCTACAAGAAATGCTATAATAAGATAAACTGTTTTTCTAGTGTATGTCCATTGACACACTGAGCACCAAATTCTATATTTGATGGATTTTTATTGGCTCCTACTTCGTTGGACATAATTTCATTAAAGTTATGCAATTAACAAAGGTTAGATGGAGCAACTTCGACTAATATCACTTTTGCATCTACATTTGTCATTTGACATTTACGAACTCAAAGCGCGTCGAGACTCAACATCTAGAATAAATTTAATTTATAACCTTTTTTAATATTTCTTTTTACAAAGAATGAATCCTTTTACCTACTAAAGCAAAAGATAAAATCATGGATTAATTGGGTAAGACTTGTATCCAGCGCATGCACATCAAACTTGCTATTTTAGACTTTGGTGTTTTTTTGGTCTGATGTTTACTTTGGTGTTAGTCTTCCGATTAAAGTTAAGCAACTTTTTTTGAGATTAGATAATTGCATGCGGTGTTTGTTAAGGTTATTTAATCATATCGGAAGGCTGACTTCTCTCTAATGACTTCTACATTTTTCCAAATTAATTCAAGCGGCCTCAATATTATTGTCGGCTAAACGACTTCTTTCTCCTTAATCTACATCTATATTTTCTTTTTGTAACGAACTGGGAAGGCGTTGAATAAAACATATCCGGATAAATGCAGACTTATTTTTTGTGAGCCACACGGATAAAATCAAACAAAATGGCAATTAAAATAGCCAACTTAGAAGTTGGGTCCTGCGAGGTAATTTAACAAAAAAAAATTGTTATTAATAAGTTAAAATTAATTATAATTTTTAAATTATATGTTTAGATGAATATTTTGATATTTATAAATTATCAGATACATTAAATTATTAATATAATAATGAAATTATAAATTATTGTTTAAATGATCAAATACATTTTTGTAAAATCAAAATTTTAAAATTAAATTAAATCATTAAAGAATTTGAGTTTTCAACTTTTCAAATTCTGACCGATAAATCAAAATCAATTTAAATTACAACAAATTGATGAAGACATAAATTCACAAACTAGAGTTTGAAGCCGGCTAAACTCGCAGCTGTCTACTATATATACGTGCATGCACTATTTATAATTTATATTTTCAGTAACGTCTTTTTTCTTCTTGTTTCCTGATTAAGTCAATGTTTGAACTGTTTCCTTGCTGTTGCTCGTCATTGTTTTATCTTTATACAAGTGAAAATTCATATACACCGGTCATCTCATAAGAACTGAAAATAACTACTGCAATCATAAAATTCAAACCAGTCAAGTTTGATTTTTCTTCGGCGTTAGAAGAAAAATATTTTCGATTTCTGATATGATATTTGCTTGAATCAAAAACTTCTCTCAACTTTTCCTTCTTCTCCTATTTGATCTCTTTTGTTAAATATAGTGTCAAATAATTGCAATCTTCATTTGATTCGAATTTATAATGTCTTGAGCGATCCTCTGAAGTTTACTGTTCCCGGAGGAAGGTGTCTTAAATTGGTTAAAGAAATGAGAATATTGACACTCTTTATACATACTGAGATATTTTATTGATCTTTATGGCCTGTTTGAGAATCAAAATTTCATTTGAAATTCTGAATTTGATCAAATAACTTGTTTGGGAGTTTGAATTTGGATTTCATTTGAAATCCATACATTCAAATGTTAGTGTGAATTTGAGAATTTGAAATGAAAACTCAAATTTCGTCATTTGAAATCCATCATTTGAAATGAAATGCATGTTTTCAAACAGCATCTTAATGATTTTAAAAATTTTAAACTTATAATGTAATTTAGTTTATTTTCCTTAAAAATGTAGAAGCCTGTGTAGAGCGTACATGTTTGACTTCATCGGTGAGACACCTTGCTGAATCTTGCGGGCCGGGGAAGATGTCGATAGACAGATCTCTCCAGCTACACTAGTTCTCGACATACTTATCATTTATGAGATACATACAATGCATAGCCGGACCTAATCTCAAGCTAACACTCCCATTTTTCTCATCCGCTTCAATGTATTTCCCGCCTACCAATTAACAGTTCAACACTAGTAGCATGTTCTTTAATTGTAATAAAGAAATGGCTATTTCTCCTTGTAGAAAGTCGCATGTATATATGAGGTTCACGGACACACTGAGCACCCACTTGCAAACCCCTGGGACGACTTTTTCTGTATAAATACTTTCATAAACTCGTAGACATCTCTACATGTGTATCACATATTTAATACTTAGGGTAGTTCCACTTCTCCACCCACTATTCATAATTATTTATACTCATATTTTTAATCACAACTAGCTACTAGTGGTTATGTACATCCAGTGTCCTAAAGATCTTCATATATCGATAAATTTTCAAAAAAAAATTAATTCCTTTTTATAATTATAATACATCAATTTATCAATTAAATTCTGATTTGACTAAAAATTATGACTTATCAAAAATAATTTAATAAATTCAGAATTTATAGATCTTTATATTTTTACTTACAAATGTTATACTTACATTAGTTCACATACATCATATATAAAAACAAGCTCTTGTGTCAGCCATTTAAACTATAAAAACACGATGCTCTCTGCCTCCATGGCTGCTCTCCTTTCTTAGATGTGTTCCAAAATGACCTTCTCAAATCACATCTTTCTTCTTCTCTCTTTTGTCTGTGCAGCTACGTTGTTCTCTGGGGTTGAATCCAAAACTAAAGATAATCTTTCCAAGGGCTTCACAGTTACACCAGACTCATCAGTCACCTCATTTCAACCTCTCCTCACCGATTCCAACGCCAACTTCTCACTGGGTCTGCTCCGAGTCAATCGCACTCAACTCGCTCTTGTTATTCTCCACTTACCATCTTCTCAACAGCTCTGGATCGCCCGCACCAGTAGATTACCACGCTGGTCACCTTCCACTCACGTATTCTTCAATGGCAGTCTCGTAATATCAGATCAACACTCCAGGGTGTTGTGGTCAACTAACACAGACGGAGACCGCGTTTATCTCTCCAACACATCTAATCTTCAAATCAACGGCCCGGATTCGATCCTGTGGCAGAGCTTTCACTTCCCATCCGACACACTCCTCGAGAACCAAAACTTCACGAGTAACATGACACTAAATTCCTCGAACGGGCTTTACTACATGCACTTAGGTTACAATTTCATCGGCCTCTACGCGAAATTCACCCCACATTCGGGCCAAGATCAAATTTACTACAAGCGCAAAGCGATGGAAATAAAGGCCAAAATTGTCAAAGGCCAAGGGCCCATCTACGCATCCGTTAGGTCGGACGGGTTTCTCGGTATGTACCAAAACGAGACAGCTCCGATTGATATACAATCGTTCAGCAGTTATCAGCAGTATAATCCCGGTAATCGGATTTTAAAAATCGAATCAGACGGTAATCTAAAAGGTTACTATTGGACAGGATCAAATTGGATTCTTGATTATGAAGCGGTATCTGAATTTTGTGAACTCCCACGTTCGTGCGGTGCGTACGGTTTATGTCACCCTAGCAAGGGATGTTCGTGTTTAAATAATGAGACGGATTTTTCTTCGGGCAAGTGCGAAGCACCGGAAAATAACTCTGGCGATTTTTGTAGCTTGCGTAATAGTAAGTTTAAAATATTGCGAAAGAGTGGAGTTGAGTTGCCGTACAAAGAGCTAATGGAGTACGAGAAAATGAATACGTTGGAGCAATGCGAGAGGTCATGCAAAGAGAGCTGCAAGTGCTGGGGTGCGGTGTACAGTAACTCCTCTGGGTTCTGCTACAGGATAGAGTACCCCATACAAACATTAGTGAGTGTTGGTGATGATTCGAAAGTGGGGTATTTTAAAGTGCGGGAGAGTGCAGGGAAGAGTAAGATGGCGATTGGGTTGGTGATTGGAGCAGTACTGCTGTGCGGGGTAATTTTGGTATTTGCATGGATAGGGGTGACGTGGAGAAGGAAGAGGAGAGCAAGTAGGGCCTACGTGGAGGGAGATAGTGGGGTAGTGGGTGTGGGACCGTATAAGGATTTGGCATCTGAAAGTTTTGGTTCGATAGAATTAAGTGAAAGAAGGTGATGTAAGGGCTGACGAATTTTAGCACAGTTTATGATTTTGACTTTTTATATTCTTTTTCTCCACTTATTGGGTCCCAATCGACACTACTATAGTGAGTGCTACATGATCGTTTTTGATATATTTTTACAATTTTTTAACAATCCACTATATATTGTCTGATAAAATAATATTGCAATATGATGCATTTTGCTGTCTTATTTGTACATGGAGGCAGGAGCTGTAGTGTATGATAGATTTGACTACTATTTAAAGTAGTCAAAAGGTGGTTGTCGATATGTTTAGGGTTTAGCTGATACGAACCAGAAAAGACAGTTTGGGTATGTTATTTTCAGTGACCAGCTTGCATTTAAATATATATTGAAAAAAGTACATGTTATTGTTTATTTGCATATCAAGATCAATTCGTCTGCTGGTAGTTGCGGACTAAACATGTTGAGATTTCTTTTATTGGAAAAACGATTTGGTTTTTCACTAATTTTGTCTTATTAATCTTGATTAATTAATTACGGGAGATTATGTGGGCGTATGGCCCGTGAGAAGCTACCTTCATCTTTAATAACCTCTTAAATTAGTTTATAAAACTAAGAATAAGAAGTATAAGAAAAAATAAAACTTTAATAAATTCAAGTGGTCTCTGGAAACCCTGGATACTCTGCCCTTTCCTCTCTTTTAAGAATCCCTTTTAAGAATCCTTAATGACTCTTTACTTGTTTTCTATGATATGATATTCACTCTCTCGTCTACTTGAATTTCAGAGTTTAAATAATATAATAAAATAAAATATTAGAAGTGAGTATAAAGGAGTTCACACTTGGGTATAAATTTCCTAGGAATTTAATATTTTATATGGGCAATGCTAGAGACCCCAAATTTTTTCTCCAAAATTTGTTACCAAATGACGTGGCTAACAAGTGGCGAAATTTGATTGGGTGATTGATGAATCTGCAGGAGGGCCTCATTATTATGGGAATGAATGCAACCAATGAGATTTTGCCACATCATTTGGGAAAAAATTTTGGGATAAATATTTGGGGTCTCTAGCATTTTCCATTTTATATTATATTTAGGAGACTATTGGAGATATCTTAATCGGTGAGTCACGGAACGAGGATTAATCAAAAATTAATTCAATAGGTCCGAAATTAATCAGATTGATCGAAAATTTAATCAGTTCGACGAGTATTTTATATAAAATCTATTCAAATATTTTTGATAAAGAAAATGTATTAGACAATTATATAATAATTTTTATAAAATATAAATATGCATTGTACTTGATTAGACTCGTGAATCTTAGGAGCTGAGTTTCTTGAAACTCGAACCCGATTTTATAAATTATTCAACCTGAATTATTGTCAAGCGGTACACCGAATATTCTAGGAGCAGTATTCGAATAGCCCACCACATAAAATGTATGGGTTAAATAGCTAATTCGTCACGAATCAAACTGAAAATTTGCAACTGAATCATGTTGTTGAAAAACTTTTCAAACGCATCATCAAATAATTAAAAACTTTCAAAAGCATGACTCTCCGTCAGTTCTGTTAAATAACTAACGGAAAGTCCAAAAAAGAGATAAAGAAAATACAAAAAAAAAACAAAAACAAAATCAAAATTTTGCAAAAAAATCTGAAAAAATTCAACAAAATCTAATATTTTTTGAAAAATGTGAATAAAATCAAAAATTCAAAAAAATGGGGGAAAATAAGCGGCAAGTTTTTTTTTTGGTTCTTTCCAAATTTTCTAAAACCTAGAGAAAAAAACTTTCCACCTGATTTTTTCCGAATTTTTTCAAATTCTTTTAAGATTTTGAATTTTTTCAGAATTTATTTGAATTTTTGAATTTTTTTCCCTCATTTTTTAGATTGTTTTTTGAATTTCTTAAGAATTTTTTGTTTTTTTCAGATTTTTCTGAATTTTTAAAGATTATTTTGATTATTTTTTTTAAAAAAAATTCAATTTTCCGTTAAGTAATTAACGGAACTGACGGAGAGTGACGCGTTTGAAATTTTTTAATTATTTGATAATGCGTTTGAAAGGTTTTTCAACACCATGACTCAGTTGCAAGTTTTCAGCCAGGTTAGTTAGTGATGAATTAGCTATTTAATCCTAATATGCATAATGCTGCTACACCAACACAAACTAGGGGTCTGTTTGGGATTGCAGTTGAAAATTGCTGGTGCTGTGAGTAAAAGTGCTGTTTAAAAAAGTGTTATTTATAAAAGCTGAGACTGTTTGGTAAATTTGATTTCAAATGTACTGTTTGAGTAAAAGCTGAAAACAAACTGTTTGGTAAATTTTTTATTAAATTGCTGTTTGGAGTTATAGTTATAAATAAAATAATATTTTATTCATTATTTTATATACAAATATTGAACAACAAATTATAGTTGTATAAAATAAGATAATAAAAAATTAATTAAGTTTTAACAAAGAAAAAAAAGGATAAAAATTAAGTTATAGGAGTAATGGAAAAGGAGGATGCATGATGCTTGCTTTATCAGTTATCTTAATGAAAAAGTAATTTATTGTTGTTTACTATACATTATTACAATAAAAATGTTTTATACGTGCAAGTTTTATTAATACTGCTTTTTTTTAAAAAAATTAACTAATTTTTTTTTGTAATGTATCAGGTTTTTAAAAGAATATATATTATCAGTATTAATATATATATATATGTATATATTAATACTAATAAATTATATATATATAATTTATTACAAATTATATATATATATATATATAATTTGTAATAATATATATTTCATAAGTTCATTTATAAGTTATTAAAGTCAATCTCTTCATTACACTAAAAAAATATAAAGTAAGTAATATTAAAATTTATGATTAAAAATTATATTCTATTTGCAAAACTATATAATTGAGGTGAAATATTTTCAACAGTAACTTATCAATTATTTTTTATATTCAAATATAAAATAAAATAATTTTTTAGTATTACGTAATTTTAAATGCTTAACGGACAATAATAATCCAGATTAAAATAAAAAAAGTATTTCATAAGTGTGTATGGCTTGTTCTGTTTTTTTGTTTTAATAAAAAAACAATTGCATGTACTAGGGTTTGATGCCAGGACTTGTAATAGCGGGGCGCAACAGCCGCTTTTGTGCAAAGCAGGGGTATACCTGCTTTCTGTAAAAGCAGCTTTTAGACAAAAAGCGCGGTTAAAAAAAGCTGCTTGAAACGTTACCAAACAACCTTGTACCAGCTTTTTGACAAAAAGCTGCTGTTGTGGTTGACAACCACAACCCCAAACAGGCACTAGGCTGTGTTTGCAAAACCAAGCAAAAGGTTTTTGTGCGCCAGGTCGAGCCGAAGAGGTGAGGATGGATCAGGAGTAGACATGCCCAACCCAATGCTGAAAAGTGAAATCTTTGGAGCAAATGTAGTTGGGCTGGGCTCAGTAGTCATACTTGGGCCTCCCTGGTAAATCTTATATAAGTGCGCCTTCCATAAACCTTTAAATTTTGCTCGCATATGATTGTGTTCTCCTACTAATACTTTTTCTCCTTTTTTCGGAGTGGAGCATAAAAATATTGGGGTCGAAGAGAATCAAACCCAAATCTCTCGGAGCTCTAATATCATGTTAGGTAATTAAATTCTTCAAAAATTTGAAGTGTTAGAGAAAGACTTACGATGATCATATTGTATTCCAACAGCAAATTTTCATCAGAAATTAGAATGATGCTTGATCTTCTTAATTACGCTAATCTTTTTAATACAGCAAGCAACATAATTCAGATTTCTTATACCAATGGTTCTACAATTCTATCTTGTGATGCAATAAAATAGAAAGTAGCTCGAAAGCTTATAATTGAATCAGACATGCCATCACTAGACTAAAGAATATATCTGACTAGTATTTTTGCCCGCTTCGCTAAGGCTTTTATAAATTAAGATTAATTGATTCATATAAATTAATTTTCATGAAGATATTTATTTTAGTTTTTGTAGTTGCTTACACATCAATTTGTCCGTTTGTGTTAATTATTTAATGAAGAAGTAAAAATATAACTGAATTTTTTTATTACAGGGCTATTAAAGTAATGGGCCTATTACACTATTAATGGGTAGTTGGGGGTTATACACCATTTGTATTAACTCGGCGTTCACTTCATCCAATGTTCATAGAGCAGAGCAAATCAGAGTTCACTTCATCTCCCACTTCTGCTAATTCGCTCTGTGACCATACATCTGTAAGTAATATTCCATCCTTTTTGTTGTGTATGATTTGTACTTTATGATCCATCCAATGTTCTTAAACTCTATTATTTTTTTCATTTTAGGGTTTGTTACAATGAGTACTGTTGAGAAGTCATTAGATTTCTTGTGTTTGAACTATGGTGGAGGGTTTGAGAAAGGGAAATTGGTAATGGCTGCTTCCAACCGTTCCTCATTGTTTCCAAAAGCTATAATTTTTTTTTAGAGCTGATTAGTTGTTTTGTTTTCATGCAGAAGCTGCCTCTACCATTTTATGTGACATATATGAACTCTTTACCCAGTAAACTTGTCTTGCATGGTCCATCTAATGATCTCTGGCCTTGTACATTTGACAAAGGTGATCATCGTCTTCATGGTCTGGAAGAGTGGATGGACCATTATAAAGTGAATCCTTATAATGTAGTTCGTCTCCACTATTTGGATGGCCCTGATTTTGGATTTGAGATTTATAATCAGTTTGCTGTTGAAATGAACTATCCTGCTGTAACTTCAGTCCCTGCCAGTAAAAGATCTGTGTATGAGGTAGACAAACTTCGCTCTAAATACCTTTTTAATGGATTTCGTAACTGTGTTGGCAAGTACAATCTTTCAATTGACCACAGTCACTTTGTTGAGGAATCTTACCCTAAGGTAACATTCCAGTATTTTGTTATTTCAATGCATTTTATTGTGTATTTAGCACCGCATTAATTTTGTATAACCCCATTCAATACTGTATGTAGTTTTTGGTAAATGAAGCATCTGAGAAGTTGGGGCTGGCTAAGTTTGTACCTACCATCATCTTGGGTTTTGAAGATTATGAGTGGACTATTTCTTTGAAATGGGCTAATAACTTTGTCCAATTTGGTAGTGAATGGGTTAACTTTATTAAGGATGCTGCGGTTTCGGTAGGTGATGTACTTGTTCTGCAGGAGACCAAGTACAAAAGGTTTTTCAAAGTTGCTGTTTTTGATGCCTCTATTGTTTCAGAACTTGAACAATCAGCTGGTCAGTCTATTGTGTTTTATGCTTATAATATCAATCTGAATTCTTGTGTTTGAAGAGAGCACTATATTTTGTTTGATGTCTTTAAAATTGTATTAGTAATAAATGGTTCATTCTTAATTGCAGTGGTCACTGGTACTAATCCAGCACCAAGATTTTTTAAAGGATTTACTAAGGCTTCTTTGAAATCTGGAGAATTGGTATGATTCTGTTTGTCAATGCAATTAGTTTCACAAATGCAACTGTTATGTTGTCATGTTATAAGCTAATATTTTTGGGTGGGATATATATTCTAATTTTAGTTTTGAACCATATCCTTATATTTGAAGTTTAACACATAGGAATGTATAGTTAGTGCCAATAATTCAACTGTTATGCTGTTATATATATATATTCTAATTTCATTTGTAAAATACCAGGAAATTCCCTATGTGTTTAGAAGGAAATTTGGTCAAACTCTTGGTAATGTTGTGAAACTTTATTTTGGTGGCAATCATACTGTTGAAGTTGGTTATTCTTCATCCACTGGTTGTGTTAACGGTTTGCTCAAGTTAATTAAGCGTTTCGACCTCATGGAGAACTATATTTTACTGTTTACCTATAATGGCAATTCTGCGTTCTCCGTGATGGTGTATGATTTCCAGTGTATGAATCACTTGCGTGATGTAGATGGTTATTGTACAATTGCTGATTATGATTCTATTGAGGTTGAATCTGGTCTAGATGATGGAATGGATGAAGGTACACCAATCTAACTTCCTCAATAGAATCTGACTATTCCTAGTGTAAAGTTGTAATGAATCTGAATTTTTATTGTCTCTTTTCTATCTATCTTCACAGATGCACCTGGCAATGAAATTATTGTAATCTCTGATTCAAGCACTGATAGCTCTGATTCGGATGATAGCTCTGATTCGGATGATAGCTCTGTTTCCGATGTTCATGATTATGATGTTGAAGCCAATTTTGCTTTCGATGTGGTTCTAAAACGATCTCATGTAGATCAGCGTGGGCATGGAGTGGTAACATAACCTTTTTGAATTTTACATGTCCTTTAAGTATTCATGTCATTTTCTTAATTGTAATTTTATCTTCTAAAATGCAGTATATTCCACCTCCTTTTTGGACTGAAACACGACAATGGCAGAGAAGAACAAATGTGGCCTTGGTAGTCGGAAATGTTGCTTGGGAAGTGGAAATTCTGAGGTTTGGTAACCAAGCTAGATTTTCAGGAGGTTGGAATGCTTTTGTGTCTGGGAATCACTTGTCGGCTGGAAGTACACTGGAGTTCACCTATGTTGGAGAGCTCCGGTTTGAAGTGTTGGTTACAAATTAAAGTTTTTTATGAAAGATTTGTAGTTTGCTATATAAATTAAGTTGCTGGGTTAAACTTGCTTTTGGGGTATTTGAAGTAGTAATTCTGGAAATGTGAAACAATGCACTTATGGTATTGCTTTTGATCTATTGGTTGTACTGGCTAGAGCCTGACTGAATTTCTCACTTGTAACCAAAATGCTGATTACTGATGACTTTTATTAGGCTAATATATATTTTGCTTCTGATTATTGTTCATTTTTTTTCTTATACATTTGAGCTCTGCAATTTGAACTGACTTTTATTATGCTAACATTGCACTGGAGTGCTTTGTTTGAGAAATGTTATGAAATTTCTACCAGACTGAGTACACAACTGAAATATGGTCTACCAAACTTTGATTTTTGTTTCACAGTTTTAAGCCTAACTGAATTTAAATTTTTTTTCTCTCCTGTTGCACATAATTATAATTAATTCTAAGTTAAAAATTGATTTATATTTTTTTCAATAGAAAAAGAATGTTTTGGATTTGTTGCTCACTATTTTAAGCCGAACTTGCAATGAAGGAACCATTTTTAATTTGTATATATGGGCTTTAAAAACCAAAATTTGAGAGCCTTGGCCCAAACTACTGGACTTCTTTCCTTGGTACTTTTATTATTACAGTGGATATTGTTTTTGGACAGAGGTAGTGGAGCAATTATTGCTACTCCTGATGTGCTGTGGAGCAACTTTGTAAAGAAAAAAAGCAGTGGAGTAGCATAGTTGATTTCCAGTTATCTCAAAGAAGGCATCTGCTGTGCAAGGTCCTTGTATAGAGCAATGAGGTCAGAGTTCTACATCTATATATCTACCTTTCATCTGGATTTTTTTGACTACAACTGTTATTGTTTCAGATCTATGGAATGTTCTGGGATTCTAGCTGATAAGTTTTTCGTCCGGCTAGACTACAACGACACATTGTCAAATGAACTGGTTATCTGTTTTGAAAACTACATTGCCTGATTTATGTATTTGTTTGTAGTTATCTTATTTGTATTTCTGAACAATTGAAATTTATTGTTTTCAGACCATTCCCAGTAGTTTCTGCTCTAAATACAGTAGTTTGCTGACTGATTCTATGGAGCTTAAAGTGCGTAACGGATATGTACAACCAATCCATGTTGATATGGAAAAATGCCTAATTAAAGGTGTTTTTCCTTTTTTCAAAAACATGGAGCTTAATGGGGGGGAGTTGCTTTTGTTTGAGTACTTCGGACGCTATAACTTTCACATTTATATAATTGGTAGTAATGGTTCTGAAATCCGCTATCCACTTCAGGCTAATTTACCTGGAATAGGTGACCAAACTGTCTTCATATTTTTGATTTGCTACTCTGTTTTGAAGCATCTGAATAGTTAATATATATGTTTCGATTTTAGTTACCATTGGTGATGCGGGATGGCGGTTTGTTATTGCTCGTCCGAATGGTGATGCTGTTTTTGATGAAATTGTAAGTTTGTTGTCACGTTCACTTATAGTTTACAGTACCTTACAATGTAAGGACGTAGTTATATTTTAACTGGATTGTATTTACCATGCAGCATCCTCCTGTTGCCTTTGTTGAGAGATGTGGATTTGCTTTGCCTATGCAAATTCAATATCTTCTTAGCAACGGGAAGAATTTTGTTGGCACATATGATTCAACAAACTCAAGGTTTACTGGTCTGAGTTATATGTTTGAGATGTTAGGATCAGCCTTTATGAATGGGGTACATTCTTTTCTTTTTACCTATGATGGGATGTCAAGAATTTTGATTTCTTCATTTGACTCAGAACTGAATGAATTGGTTTTACCGGGAACACCACTTTCAGAGGGTAAGACATTGTTGGCCTTCTTCTTTAATTTATTACATATGGTGAATAGCAGAATTGAACTGGTTTATAGAAGTTCTGTAATGGTTATTCTGTGCAGATGCAAATAGTTGTGGTCCTTTTGTTGGCAAATGTTTTCATGTCAAGGTTGAATCTAAACATATGTTTGATGACTGCTATGTTGTTGTGAGTATTTAAACCGCTTTGAGTTAAATGTGATTTTAATTTTTAAAGCAAGTGGACATATTATGAACTTATTTTAATGTATTATGTACAGGAGATTTTGGATGATTTTACGGGTTTGTCTCAAGTGTGGCAGAACTTCCAATGCATTAACATCTATTCAGGAAGCTGTCGTTGGAGGCTTTTAACACGTAACAGGGACGGTCGCAACTATTGTGCTATTGTAGACGGATGGCAAAGACTGCGTGATGATTTGGGGTTGGAAATTGGAGATATTTGTCTTTTTCAATGCCCAATTCAATGTTATGATCAATTTAGTGTTCGAGTTTTAAAGTTTGATGGCTGAAATGATCTCTTGTGGAAGCCTTGAAGACTTCTTATCCACTGTCACGTAAGGCTTAACTATTAAATAACTCTATGAATTTCTAACCCAGCAATGATCTATTTTCATCCGTAAAATACTTGATGATGAAGTACTGTAATATCTGTTCTCTTAGGCTTTTGACCTTTGATGATGCTGAAACTTTAATATTTATATGTTTGACTGGTTATTTCTATCGTCTAATGAAGTACTGTAATTTATATTAGCTTATACTTATATGATGCTCACACTTGATCATGATGTTGGACCTAATGCATGTAAATTAGGTAATATTTGTCATAACAATCAGACATACAATTTAGGTAGGAGTCTAAATTTTTTCTTACACAGGACTCACCAATTTAGGTAATAATAAGCACTACAAATTTAGGTAATAAAAAGAACTACAAATTTAGGTAGACGGATCACTAAATAATTAGACAAAGTAGGTGTACCAATTTGATAGATTGGAAGTAGACAGCACTCAGTTGTTTGGTGAAACAGAGTCCAGGTGATAGCTTGAACTGGAAGGCTGTTTGCCAAATAGGATATTGTTAGCATCAATATATAGAGTTACAATGAAAAAACTATGTTCATTCAATTGGTTTTAGATTTTCACCTCAGCAAAAGATTCTTGTACTGGTTTAGGTGTAGTGTCTTCACTCTCCGATGCTTCTGTTTTTACGATGTGTCCAGGAACCATATCCTTAACAGTGTAAACCTTGTTCCTACCAGTAATGTTGTGGATGGTAATCAGGATCTTCACAGTGTAAAGATTTTTCTCGAGTGATTTAATAATTTCTGGAAAGGCTTCATTTCCCTGCAATCATGCATGACGCAGTCAAAATGTTAACATTTCGTATGTATATTAGTTCAGTCGATACCTTATTGTAGACATCGTAAGCTCTTTTTCCAAAACATTTCATAGCTGAGAAGTTGTCCAACATAATTGGTATGCTACCAGTTGCATCGGAAGCCATGCAGCAAATTTCAAACCTATGTGAAAAAATAACCAAATAAACTAAGTGTCTAAAATAAACTAAATCTATATATATGAAAACATGCAACAGAGAGTATAGTACCACTTGTCTGCATAAGGAACAGTTCTAGGACAGGTCAGACACTTCATTTCATAGCCTACAACCTGAAGTTTGCTATAGCATGATGTACATATATCTTTGTACCATGTATCCTGCATGACTTTGTCAATAATCACCTTGCATAGAACCTCAGTCTGCAGTTTTTTATTGTTAGTTATTTACATGATGGTAATTGACATATTTAAGGCAGAACAAACTACAAAAACATATTTTTCACCTCAGAGTCATCCGCTTTGACATTTTTGATTTGGTTTATGCTTAGCATCTGGATGGGTTTCCATTTTGGGACTGATTTGTTGTATTCCTCGAACTCAGGTTGTTTTAGCCTTGCGACATTGGTTAAATACAGTATGTTAGGAGATCCAAATTATGCGAAGTAAATATAGTACTTAGATGTAGGATAGGTTTCATACATTTTCCTCATGTGGGCGACACTGCTGTGATTGCAGTTTATGTAGAAGGTAGTTGCAGTTACATTTGTGATGTTTATTTGTTCTACAAATTTTCAAATCTAATCAATGTTATATTACCATATGAAATGAGTCTAAAAATGAAATTAGAACATGGAACAATGCATACTCTGCCACTCTTGTGCTCTTCCACAACACACAATGAGAATTAGAGGGTACTCAAAAGTATTCTTCTTCACCGCATCAGCAAATAATTGAGCAAAATCGTCCCAGAAAGTGACCTTCACCATTCTCCTTGTAAAATGCAAGAACAAATATCAGTTTTAATTATGTAAACAAAGTGGTCGACATATAATAAAAATACCTTCCATCTGTGATAGTTATTTTTATTTGGCGTTGCTGGACACCAAATCGATTTTTAATGTCTCCTAGTTGTATTTCACGTTCATGCACAACTCCAATGACATCTGAATAATGGATTAGACAATATGAAAGCATAAATCATTTAATTTTTTCGGCAATGATGTATAGCTGCATGTTATGAGAAGTTGTAAGTACCAGTTAAATAGGTTGATTGATTTGCCAAGTCTTTAAGATCTGCCAGATCGTAAAAATCGAATGCAGCTTTGTCAATGGCTACCTCGTTCTCATCTAAACAGGTGATTTTTGTCTCTTGTCCTAGAACAATTTGCCAAGTTTTGTGTACTGGCCTGAATTTTTCATCAGCCTTGTAATCCTTGGCGGTGAAGTTGTTGAAGAGGTATATTTTTCCTATTTGTAATATTGGCTCTAAGCTAGCAGCCACGCTCCCAGGAACAAAAGCATGAACACGACAACGCTGATTTCGAAAGACATGTTGATATTTAGAATAGTTCACAAACATTAAACACATCAAAATGTTACAAATGTTACCTTATTATCAAGAAGTAATAGATTGAAGCTAGTAAACGGTTCTCCTTTCGTAGACACTCCTCTCCATAAATTCATCACCCTAGCTGTGACTTTCCAATCATAGCGCACTTTGTTTACATCTTTGAAAGAATCGCATTTTTTGGAAGACATGTTATTGTGTTTATGGTTTAGCTGAGATATGCTGCTAAGCTTGTACAACGGTTTGTTTTTATAGACTGAATAAGAGTATATGGTCAGAAAAGCTAATATATTCAAGCTTTGGTAGATGGTTCATAATTAAATGGTGTAGCTATTCAAATAGTGCAGCAAATGTTCTGAACATAAGAAATAGTACAGCTGTTTCAAAAGTTAAATCTATTACTGATATATATAGATACTTATATCAACTGAGCACAAAAGAAGCAATTTTCGCAGTTGCTATTCTAAGCATTCTGGAGTAGACAACAAAAGAGGTAGCTATCCTGCCAATCCTGCAAGGAGATTTTGTTCTGATATGATAAGTAAATGAATTTAGAAATTGAACTTAACAACAACAAAAAACGTTTTCCTACTTACCATATTAAGATTTCTTCATCTTAGTGTTAGGTGTTTCAGCCAAGATCCCACATTTAACAGGATTTTTGTTCTTGATGCCTCTGGTCCTGTTGGAGGACTTCTCAGTTGGTGGAGAGGATGTTCTGGGTTCAGCAACAGTTTCGGATACCTGATTTGAGCATATATTAAACCAGATGAAGCTAATAAAATTCATTTTGAAAGCAAATGTTTTGATGAAAGCTAATTGGCTAAATTCATAACTTACCGTTTCCATAGTATGGTCAACTGTTTCGGCAGATTTTAACTCTGCAGGTTCATTTTCACCTAAGTTTTCTTCAGGATTATCAAGCTTCTTTGCTTTGTAAACCTTGGACGTTTTGTTGATATTCAAAGCGGAAATTGTAATTGTGACAATATAATCCCTCTTCTCAAATTCTTTTAGCAAAGGAGGGAAAGTAGAACCGTCGGCACCAACCTAAGCAATGATAATAACAAATCAGCAATGATATTTCAAGTTAATTCTTTAAAGCAAATATATTCTCTAAGTAGAACCTGTGATTCATCATTCTCAATATCAAATACTTCTTTGCCAATTATACGTTGGATTTCGTCATCTGGGAAAATAATAGCTAGAATCCCAGAAGCATCAGAACAAACCGTCGTCAAGCGAAACCTAGTTGAAGGAAACCAAATATAAATCAGCGCTAACAAATTAATTGTCTTTTTATATTACGCTAATTTGAGCATAATCACCTCTTGTCTGGCCACGGTATATTCCTCTTACATTCAGCTGTGCATCTAAACCTACCCTCCACCTTATTAACCTCTTCACCACAACCAGGGCAACAATTTTCATACCAATTATATTGTTCCTCAACCTTCTTCACTTTAACAGAACAACGAACATCCTTCTGTTTAACATTAGAACAAAATTGTTAACATTTGCAAATTATTTTTGTAATTGCTCATATCAAGATCTTACTACAAACCTCAATGTGGGTATCAGTTAAGTTTTTAATCTCAGCAATAGTAAACATCTTAGACAGCAACTGTTCCTCAGCCTTCTTCCTTGTAACACTGCAAATGTATTATTTACATTAGTTACAACTGTTCTTGAATGTTTACCCTATTGTCTATTATTTGAACAACACAACAATTCTTTCTACCTGTTTTCAAATTCTATGAGGCTGTAATGTTTAGGATTAAGATAGAACCTTGTTGCAGGGTAGTTGGTCAAGTAGAGTTCACCTGTTTCCAATAGACTACACAAAATTAGAGTTCTGCTAAATTAATGCAGGGTAGTTGTAGACAATGCCCTATGCAAACTCACCTTCATATTTATTAACTTTAGCACAGGCTATAACAATAATAACTTCTGCTTCTGCCATTGCTTTCAAAGCTTTCTCAAAACTTTCACCAAATAGATTGAAGAATGTCACATTCATCTGAGCACTAATTAATTCATGCGATACATCAGTATATATATGAAGAGAGTTTTAAAATAAATACTATACTCGGCACTTAAAGTGGGTTGAATATAATACCTTGCATCAAAGATTTTGAATTTGACATTGGTTTTTTTGCTGTCCTCCTTTGAAACATAAGTTGACAGAGCAGATTGCTCTAATTTCCCAATGACATCTACAGTAAAGAAACACTATATTAAAAAAATAACAAAAAAAGTAGGTCATATATTAAAAAGAGATCAGTATTACCAACTAAGAAATAGTTGTCATTGAAAATCTTCTCCATTTCTTGCAAAGGAAATAAATCAAATGCATAAGGTGGAATTGTAAACAGCTCCTCAGTCATCTTCTTAAGTTTAGTTTGGTAGTCAAAGAATATGTGTTTCTCATTTCTAACAACTCTGTTCTGTTCCTTGCCTTCATATTTTTTGACTTTAAAATTGGAGATATTGTAGACATCACCTTCCTCTATTAAACTTTCAAACTTGTCACTTACTTTGTCCATAATAAAAGCATGAATTCGACAACCCTGACCACGGAAACATCAAATGAGTACTCATGAATGTAGGTAAAACTCATTAATTGTTAGCAGGTAGCCTATATAGAAAGAAGTATATTACCTGCACATCTGTCAAGACCATATTGTATCCTCTGAATTCGTTGGTGGTACGGTTGATACTTTTCCATAGTGCTTGAACTCTAACAGAAATCGACCACTCGCTACGCTCAGTTCCAATCTCAAGCAAGCTATGAAATTGGTTAAACATCTCTTGCAGCTGGAAAAGAATGGCTTGGTAGTGCTGAGATTTGGTTTGGTACTTGTGGAAACTGATGTAGAAGATATTATGTGTAGATCTGAATGTGTGGATGAAAACAAAAGCCCAAAAATAGGGTAGATGCTGAGGATAAATGGGCCACTATGAGTACTATAAAAAATTCATTGTCCTATTATGATCTGTACAATCTGATATGTTTTTTGTTTTCATTCGAAGCTTAAACTTCATTTCCAATATATCATTGGATCTTGCTTAAACTGCATCTCCAATATATATCATATAATTGCAAAATCTAAGTTGTCATTAAAAAAAATATTAAGCAGACATCTGAGGGTAAAATTAAGAATTTATTTCGCAATAATCAGTTGAATTAAGATGATGCACCATAACAGCATAGTGATATCTTGAAAATAATAGGAGCACTGCCTTATGCAAAAGAGAACATATATATTTGATTAAAGCAATCTCAAACATCAGCAAACAATATTCAGGTTGATACAAAAAACCAAGCTTGCCATTACTGGCCAATATTTTATACTCTAGAAAATTATGCAGAGGGCAAATTATAAAAAATCTCCTTGTAGACAACATTTTTAGTTACATTTGTTGGTGAGCCATTGCTAGAGTTTATGAAGACTTTAAGACCACCAGGAGAAGTAACTCTACTGACAGCAACATAGTATTGGCCATGAGTAAATACGGGGTTTGGCAAATATAATCCAACTTTAGCAAGCGACTGGCCTTGTGACTTGTTGATGGTCATGGAATAGCATATCTGAAGTGGCATCTGTTTCCTGATGAGCTTGAAAGGCAGTTTGGTATCAGTCGGGCATAACTCCATTCTAGGAATGAAATGTCTTGAACCAACGAAAGCTCCACAAATGACCTCGCATTCAACACAATTTCTTAAACACTTTGTCACTATCATTCTGGTACCATTACACAGGCCAAGAGTTTGATTGAGATTGCGCATTAGCATGACAGCAGCACCAACTTTGAGTTTCAAATCGTGAGCAGGAAGTCCAGAGATGTTGAAAGCGTTCAAGTACTCAGGTGGAAAAGCAAACCCCAAATCAGATGCAGTGCCACCGAAATCTTCAGCTCGATCTACACTAAAATAGGTACTTTGTTCACCAGGCAGGTTTTCAACAATTTGAGAATTCAAATGACCAACTACCTGGTTTGTAGGAGTGAGTATAGCTCTTTCACTTATATAGCTAGCTGACATGTAATTTGACAGCAAGTCTGGATAAGTCCACTCTATCATGTTCTCAACAGAGTTCTGTACATCAGGATCACAGAAATTGATAGGCAGAAGAATGTCATCTTCTTCATAGGTTATGTGAGATTGTTGAGGAGGTTTCAGAGTACCATTACCTATCTTCAACACCCATTCAGCAAAAGTTCGCAATTCTTCAACCTCCTCTGCAGTGTTGCCTTGATTGAGCCTCATATTACGATGGAGAATATAAATTTTGGCATTATACCACAACAATGAATTTGTGATGCACGCCGAAACAATGTCACCACGAGAGGCATAATTTATAACTGGGAGGATCTGACGGAAATCTCCGCCTAAGAGGACTGTAATCCCTCCAAATGGCATTTGATATCTGTTTGGATCAACAGATTTCATTATATCTCGTAAAGAACGGTCGAGGCATTCAAATGCGTACCTATGTTGCATAGGTGCTTCATCCCATATGATTAGACTTGTATTTCTGATTAGCTCAGCTATATCAGAATCATGAGCTATCGCACAAGAGGAGTACTCATCAAGCATTATAGGAATTTTGAATCGGGAGTGAGCAGTGCGTCCGCCTGGCATTAGAGTGGCAGCAATTCCAGATGAAGCCACCGGTAAAACGATTTTGCCAAGTGAGCGGAGCTTGTAAATCAATGTTTTCCAAACGTAAGTTTTACCACATCCTCCGCTACCATACACAAAAAACAGACCTCCTTCATTCTTCTCCACTGAGCTGAGAACAGCATTATAAACCTCTTTTTGTTCAGGATTACAGTTGTGATATAGGCTTTCAAATTCATTTGCCATATTTTCAAGATCGTAACTTGTTTCCTCTAGTACCAAATTATTATGACCAGTTTGCAGGTAGGATGAAGGAGGCTGTGGCAATTGACTAAAATGTTTGATAGATTTACCAATGGATCTGAGCAACTTATCAATTTCTGCAAAAAAATAAATATATATTTAGCATCAATCTAATGGAAATACTATACAATATGTAGTAACCACGCGAAAGTAGTTGCAATTATTGTATAATGAAGAAGTGGCCTGCAAACAGTGAATTGTTCATAGTGAGAAGAAGGAATGTACAATACCTGCAAGAACATAGAATTGTAGTTGCTTCTCTGAAATGTTTGTAGGTTCTTCGCCGTATAAATTCCTACGTTGGAGCAAGATGTCATCAGCCATGGACTTCCATTGTCGTTGCCATAGATTTAGCAGGTCGGTAACTTGACAATTAACAATAATATGGACAAAGAGCTGTCTGATTTGAGGAGGCAGCCCAGATTTAGCACACTCTTCAATGACCTCATGCCACTCTTTGTCATCGTCCAATAAACCAAGATTTAAACATGCTTCTTTGAAGGAATTGTAGCATCTCCCATTGACAGTCTTCAAATGATTGTAGGAGGTGGGACCGCACACCTTAGTCAGCAAAAGACGAAGGTACCAAATCTCACCAGCACTATGATGTGTATATAGCAATCTCCCAATTTGACTTCCTTTCTTCCTCATTGTCCATATCATATCTAATTCATTCCATACGTAATGCTCTGGGATTTGATCATATGTATACTTTCTTGCAGATGGATCTGTCTGGTTAAGTAGAAAGAAAGCTTCCAGCTGTGAACGCTTGTACCTGTTCCTCCGTGCAACTTTCTCTAAAGTATCATTTTCTGTAAATGTGCACGTACGTTCCCCAGGCAGGTGGAATGAAAGACGATGCACAGATATGGACCGGTAGTGTATTGGATATCCAAAAATGCGGTAAGCTGCCTCGCACGCACAAATATACCGACCATCGAAATATGCATTAATTTCATCAACTGGTTGATCAGCTCCAACTGTTGCATTACCATTCTCAGAAGAAATTTCAACCGTGGCACGATCATGTCCTTTTAAGCAATATTTGAATAAATATTTTAAGCTCCTAGCATGACAGCAAATCTCTACATTCATGTGGCACTGATACTTGACTAACAGATCTCGGTTGTATGGAACAACCCATCTGTTGTCAAGATAAAACTGACCCTTCTTGACATTTATTCCAGTGTTCCTACGTTTGTAAATGGGAAAACCAGATTGATCAAAGATGGTGCTGGCATTATACCTGCATAACAGTATAGGATATTAGGTTCCAGAATGGATGATTTATAGATAGATAATGGCAAGTAAATATAAGTTAGTCTCTTACTTCTTCGGAAAATGCTTTGTACATTTAAAATTTTTCATGCAAGCACATTTTGGGTTCTGCAGACCACATGGTCCATGGATCATGAATTTGCTGACAGCATTGAAACCTTCAGGATCTTTCAATGGATCTGGAATCTCGGCAGATACATATTTGTCGACATTGGTACTCAGGTTCTTCTTTGAGTCTGAATTTAGCCAGATTAGCATATGTACATGTGGTAGACCACGTTTTTGGAACTCCACTACATACATAACTAACAAATTAAATAAATGTCAGTAATTGGAGAATGGAAATTGAAGATTTTAAATAAAACATTATAAAAATTAAATAGTACCTCCTAGGCAGGTACCAAAATAATTCTTCTTCTTAATGTCATCTACAATTTGTTGCAGCTTCTGGTGAAATACTCTTGCTATTATATCAGGAGAGTTTTGTGGTGAGCAGCCGGGTAGATGCTTCATCATTTCTAAAATTTCATCCCATAAAGCATTGCAAGTCATTGTGAGGAAAATATCCGGATGACCTATGACGCGGCAGACAGCTAGTGCGTCTTGAAAATTCTGCTGCATATATCGCCTGGATCCCAAGAAATTGGCTGGTAAAATGAAGCCTTTACCAACATTAGCAGTGTCAGTATTTCCCTTTTGAAGTTTCTTGGAAATATTGGTATACAAATCACTGCGCAAAATCTTTTGATGAGTACGTAGCCACCACAAACGCGCCTGCTCTACAGTAGAGAAAGCATCTACAACATATTGTTGAAACAAACGCCCACCCAAACGAACTGTAAGACCTGTTGGATTGAAAATTATTTCATTATGTTCTCAAACGATAGAAAAAGGAACAAAAAACATAACCAGAACAGAATAAGCAGCAATACCTTCGTTTTTTCGAACTTGTAGTTTGTAAGAGTAGTACTCTTTCATGGTAATGCGTTTCCTCTTCTTCTTGTTCTGGTTGTCAGGATCAACATATGGAATCTCATCATGGTAACCATCTTCACCCATGGGAAAGAGGAGTGGGTATTGAAGAGCCATAAGTGAGGGGTGTACAGAGCAGATACGTTCATAAACTTTCACATTAGGATCAATATGAGTCTTCTCAATAATAATATCCCTTTCACCAACTGTAGTGTTTATGTCTCCAACCAGAACAGCAGCTACCTCATCTGATGGGCCGATATTATTTTCACGGCCACTCTCCGAACGACAGACTTTCATTTTAATTCTCAGATTCCTTATTGGCTGCTCTTTGAAGCGATCCCTGGCTTGTCTAAACTTCCTGACCAGCTGATTAGTTTCATCTAGCATCCTTATCAAGCCTTCAACAATCTCAGAATTGACAGGCTCACCATCATCAACTCTTACCCATTTCATCCTATTCTGCACCTCATGTTCAGTGTCATATATATAAAGTTGACAAAACTTCGGATCTTTTCCATCATCAGGGATGAGTGTACCAAAGACATGGTGATTTTGACCATTGAGACGATATACATAAGGAGCTCTTCCACGATTAATTGAGTAGTCTACTTTTCCACCAGTTGAAGTAAAGGAAAACATTGCATTGTATAGACGGATATGCTGCTTAAAATGCTTGGACTTGTTTTTATCAGTGTACAAATGCATGAGGTAATCAGGAGTTGGTGGAGTCGGTGGAAGTTTAATGGTACCTTGTCCACAACATGTGCTAAACTTAGGGATGCCCTTCGTAACATTTTTATTCACCCTCTCCTCTTTCCACATAATAGCATGACATTTGTTACAGCACTCGGTAGGAGGTCCCAAAGAGGCATAGCCATTTGGCACTGCAAAAAATATAAAACATCCATTACAAAATATAAAACATCCATTACAAATTATTGTAGAGAAATAGTGGCATGAAAAGAACAAACTACCTTGATGCATAGGAAGAGCGTCTTCAAATGGCTCCGGTTCTGATGAGTCTTCAGAAACATCACTCCTATCTACATAACATAATTTATAATTTTAAAAAAGATAGGGAAATAGAATTAGGCAGGCATCATTAAAAAGTTAGATGCTCTAAAGTATTACCAGAATCAGAGAGCCGTTCTTCGTCTTCAGAAGGTATATCAGTAGGACGGGAATTCTCTAATAGCAATAAACACATTTGAGTCATTAGTGTTCGAATAATTAAGGAATTGAAGGATTACAACCAGATTCTTAAGGAAAGAAATTGTTACCAATTTCTTCGTAATTGGTGTCATCATTTGTTGCCTGAAACAACCGTGAACAGCGTACTTGTGTAGTGTCAACAGAACGGTTTCTAACATTCTGTGTTGTACATGACTGAGGACTATTTGTTGAAGCAAATAGATTCTTGAATATATCAGAACGTGGGACTGTGCACAAAAAAATTAACTCATTAATTCTATGAAATATCATCAAATTGTGGAGAAATATATTCTGTTTTAATTTTAAGGGTGCAACCTGTTTTCTTTTTGGGTGCAGATTCAGGGCTATTGGTGGATGTGGTAGTACTGCGGGTTGGTGCTTTATGCACACGATTTGTTGTACGGGTGCCTAAGTTATAAGCCAGTAAAATGTTATGTATTCTCAAAATAAAAGGTACACAATATCATAAGATGCTCATTTTAATACAAAGGTTTACCAGAAGCATTTGTTATATTGGAAAGTGGTTGTCTAGACGGGTGCATAGGCAGAGGTGTTGAACCAAATCCATTAGACTCAGCATTTAACAAACCTAACATAAAACAATGCACCAACAAATGGTGTCAAGCAGGCAGCAGCATAAACAAAATGCAATCCATGTAGTAATAAAACATATTCCATGAACTCTTAAATATTCCATGACCTAAGTACCTGGCGTCCTGTTTTTTGCAGAACAGGAGGTATTGTTCGTTGAGGTTGTACTTCGGAAGGCTCCAGAACGGACACTGCTACTTGTACGGGGAGTATTTGTTGCACCAATTAAATTATTGAATATATGAGAGCATGGGACTGTCCAAAATCATAAAGAAATCTATCATATATCGAAATGAATAAATGCTTCATAATTTATAAAGCAGCTATATATTTTGTTGTGATTGTAATACCACAACCTGTTGAATCTCTGGGTGCAGTCTGGGGAGTATTTTCGGACGTGGCAACACAACGGGTACCTGCCTTA
This sequence comes from Daucus carota subsp. sativus, assembly GCF_001625215.2. NCBI lineage: Eukaryota > Viridiplantae > Streptophyta > Magnoliopsida > Apiales > Apiaceae > Daucus > Daucus carota. The sequence goes on along the minus strand of NC_030384.2, from coordinate 46,086,275 downwards.
CGCCCACAGTTCCTTGTACGATTACCTTTATTATTATCATAACAAATAGTGAATGAAAACACACAATAGCCAAAAATAAACCATGGTGAATGAGAATACAAAAACATTATTATGATAACAATTGGTCAATGAAAACACACAATCGACATAAATGAAACACAAAGAAAATGCGCATACCTTCTAAATTTGTTCTGTTGGGAGTATGGAATCCATGTGATTCAGAAGTGGGACTGCCTGTCAACTCTCCTAAAATAATAGGTAGAAAATGCAACAATATCTTTACTAACACTGTTTCTTTAACGGTTACCTCCATTATCAGAACAAATCGACATAAATGGAGCACAAAGAAAATGAGCATACCGCCTAAATTTGTTACGTTGGAGAGTGGTTCCCTAGAGTTCAATGTGTGCACATTGGGAGTACGGTACCCATGATAATTACCAACAACAGAGCTGGGACTGGCATTCAATCCACCTTAAAATATAGGTAGGAATTAAAAAATGCTGTACTACCACTGTTTGTTTTACTAACAACAGAAATAGTGAATTAAAACATAGATTCGACATAAATGTAATTAAAGGACAGTGCACATACCACCTAAATTTGTTATGTTGGATAGTGGTTGTCTAGAGTTGAATGTGGGCAGAGGAGGAGTACGGAATCCATGAGAAATGGGACTGCCATTCAATACACCTAGAAAAACAGGTTGTTTGAGACAACAATTGATTTTACAACAGTTATTTGAACTATTAATATATGGTTTTACATTGTGAGCAGTGTTGGTTGAAACTCACTCTGTGTATTGGAGGATTCCTGATGTGTTGTGTTCGACCCATGAATCTTTCTTCTCCTTCGAACTGGGCTGTCTACATCTCAGTTGTAATCAACCAAATAAACACGCCATAAATAGAACAGAATGGAACCACCATCATAAATAAAACGGAATGTAACCACCATCATAAATACAACAGATTGTAACCACAATACATGGAAAATACAACAGAATGTAAGCAAAATCACCTTGCAAGGAGGTGAAATTATCAAGCTTGAGATGATCCCAATTAGCCTGAAAGTAAGCAGAAACCGCTTGTTTATCATCTACAAAGAAAACATCTAACATTAAACCGAAAACAATACATGAAAAATACATACCTCTCTCATTAAAACGCGGCCAATCCGCTAGCTGAGAATGATTTTGAGAGCTGGAGATTTGAAATTTTTGGATTAGGGTTCCTAAGTGGCAGCTGCTGAGGAGTGAACATTGATTTGAATTTGAATTCATGGCTTGACTCAGGATTGGTAAGCAACACAGCGACGTAGTTGAGCTAAAAACAAAATGGACTTGAATATGCAGCAGCTCAATGTCCTGCCATTTGAGGAATTTTAGTTAAATTGAATATAATTATGCACAGACATGAAGCAAAAGAAGTGGGAAAGAAGCATGAGGACAAATAAAGTACTGGGGGAGCATTAATTAAGCTTGGCTGGTAATAAAATGTTAGTGGTCTGAAACGAATGGCATAAGTTGTAATTTGTATTGAAGTTTTAGGGTAGGGGGTGTAAAAAAGCTGGGAATAGGATTCAGGATTTATTATATAGATAGATAGTTGTTGAGAGCTGCATGTGCATCTCATCATACTGGACAAACCGTTGCAAAACCAACTACCAAATCATAATAAAAACCATACTTTTCCACTTTATTAGATGGAATTATTCTAAGCTGAATTCAATATCAACTTGTAACTTAAAGATACTTTCTTTCCGTTTCTGTGTCTTTAGATTGAGGGCCGAAATGAGATCAGTTGTTAAAATTGCCTGTTTGGCGAAACAGATAGATGTGTTCAATTAAAGGGTTTTAATATGTGGGTATTATACAGGGTACAAGTTGGTACAGATTCGACATCGATTATATGGCAAGCATATGTTCTATGGCATATGGGACTCAGACTATGAGCTGGTTAGAGAAAATTTGTCTGCTCATAATTTTCTTTGATTGCTTTTGGGGTTTTTTTCTTTTAATCCTGCAGTTTTGTTTTGGTTGATGTGTTGACTAATAGATGCAATGAGACCAAATCTTGAGAAGTTAAACAAAATGAAATAAGCTTTTGCCTGATGGGTTGAGGAAAACGTTGCCCAAGTTTAATCAACAAATTAAAATGATAACTTATATCAACTGAGATAGTGATAGACTTGTTTAAAACGCTGCATTCTTATATGATCAGAAAATCTCAAACAACATGAACATTGCACGCTTTCGTGTAGTTTACTAATAACAAATAATCAGAATACACATGGCAGTGGTATCATAACGGATGACCTCTCATTTGGCTGTGGCCTGTGGGAGGGTTGATAACGAGCTGATAACTTAACGTGGTATCATGGCAGTAACGAATAAGCATTCGAGTGAGAGGAGGAGCCGGTAACTTAGTGTCTACATTTCAATGCAAAACCAAGGGTCCTAACGGGGTAAATCATTGGAAGTTGTTTTGCAAGTCTATTATATGGTCCAGTCACATTGCTCTTTATCCATGCCTGGCGCCTGCTATCCTAATCATAGTCACTTATTGACCTTCAACAAAATAATAATAATAAACTAGAACATTTCTTTGGAAAAACATAAAATTCCACAAAACTACTTCAATTCTTATTACTTCCACAATAACAGTGTATGGCCATTATCCTGTACCGTGTTCACCTTCATTGTTACAATTGTTTACTAGATAGTTGATACTCGATGTATGATTATTCTGGTAACGTCATACAGAATCCATAGAAAATGGCTAGTTCGAATGCTCTCCCTGGCCATGAACATACATAATGATTTTCTCACTTGTTTCTGCATAAGAGCTTTTGATTAGATCCACTGCAAGTCTGCAACCTTCGATTGCACTCAGCCTTCTCTATAATTGCAGACAAGATCTTTATGGTCGTATTCAACTGATATTTTCAAGTTTCGACAACTTTAAAAGGCCTCCTAAGTTTTCGCCCCCAGATTCATATATTTTTTTAAAAATAAAACACTTTGATTACCAAGGTATTGTTTATATGAAATGTATGTGAATTGAAAATTCAGAAGTACCTGGAGATCTCATGCTGGCATGCTGGTTTTAAAATACAGTTAACTGTCACACAAATATTTTATGTATAAGTTGTGGGAAAAATGATCAGCAAGTACTTTAAGACTGATCCCAAAACTTTGAGCTTTGGATATAGTTATTAAATAACAAGTTGATTATGCAATTGATTTCTCTGCAGATACCAGATGTAAGAATGTGATCGTCAGACAAAAGCGATTGAGCTAATATACTACAGTAGTTATTACTTCTCTGCATGCATCTTTTATTTCAGTAGTAATAGAACTAAGAGCATCTCCAGCAGTGTCCTAATGAGGTTTCCTAAATATATAATAAACAATTCAAATTCTACTAAATAATAGGGACCCTATATTGATTGACAACTCCGACAATGATCCCTATTTGTCTTCATTATTATTATTATAATATTAAATTCAAATTCTTTTAACAAAGAGATAACAAAAAATATGTGGGGAAGAGTGTGCAAAAAGTGAGAGTTGAATGTTTAATCATTAAAAATGAAATGAGGAATGGGTTGGGGATTCCCTACCATTGTGAGGAATGGAAATTGGATCCTAACATTCAGGGAATGAGGATTCTGCTGGAGTGAATTTTTGTGCATATTCCTTAAAATAATAACTTAGGATTTCATATAGTTAATCTGCTGTAGATGCTCTAGAAGTATTGAGAATTCACAGAGGGTAATGAGATATTCAAGTTAGCGTGTTATTTCTGTCCAGTGCAGTGTTTTGAAAATTCCGTTTTATTTAAAATCTTCTACTAATTTTTAAAATCTATTTTGCCGACATATTAATTACACTCCGATTTGATTAAATATTCCTAACTTATCGAAAAATCTCCTATAAACTTTCAATAAATCTCGAATGTCAATCGATTAGTTTTGATTCCCGATCTCGACATATAAACTTTTACCGCAACAGACCAACAGTTAAGATTGTAACTAAGCTCAGAGCAGAGTACTTTGTGAATGTGATCCCAGACCCATCTTTCTGTATATCTAGCATTGATTTTTTATAGCGCTCCATATTACTCCCTCCGTCCTTCCGAGTAGTTTACATACACTGTTTGCACGCATTTTGAGGCTCTTTTAAAATATAGTTTGATAACTTTTTTAACTTTTATTCAGAGAAAAAAAGTTAAAAATATATTATGAAACTATACTTTAAATGAGTGTGAAAAAAAATGCCAAAAAATAACGTAAAAAAATGGGAGAGACAGAGGGAGTACTATTTATTAAAAATAAAAACTAACTGTAATTCTGTAACGATCTAACCGCCTTTACTGAGCATATGCAAAGCCACCTTCAAAAGCACTCTTTATATGACTTTTATATGCTAAAAATAACACATTAATATTGCATTCTCCATGAATAATAATATACCTTGTCACTTGTAGTTGTGAAGAAAAATCAAAACGGCAACAAACATATGATCGACAATACTACAGTAGCCGTTATTATCACCGTGAAATAACTTTACTCTGGGCGTGCCTAGGGGAGGGAGGCTTTTGGTTTTCGCTTTCACGGGTAGAATAAAATAACCTGATATTAGAATCTTAAAATAAACCCTACAAATTTTGATGTAGGCCAACACAATTTGCACATGAGATATGGATTTGGATGTTAATAAACGTGATAGCGAGTTGTCTAAATTAAGACAAATTTCTTATTTTATCTATGGGTGAAATTTGTGTTACATGTGTTTCGAGATTTCGTAATATTTAATGTGCTTATTAAGAAAAAAGAATAATAATTTGCATGTAGACAGCTTCTAGAATATCGCTGCCTTTCATATGCTGAAAGCCTTGCATTAACTTGGACTAAATTCTTTTTTTTTTGACAGATAATTTGGACTAAATTCTAAATAACGGTGATAAAGGTACTCTCGGGAAAACTAAAACGGAGTGTATTTGATTGGGAATTTTGAGAAATTTTTTATTGATAAAATTCATTAAAATATTAGAGTTTTTATTGAAATATTATATTATATTACAAAATCTGATGGCATTTAATCAGGATTTTAAATTGTGCTTAAAAATTCGATGATATTCAATTGGGATTGTTTAAAATCTATTAAGATCTGTTGGGATGGTATTCGAATGCTGATGACTTTTTTTGGATTTTATAAAATGATGGATTTTGTGAGAATTTCTGGTGTATTTTAAATTTTTTGAAATACCATCAAAATCTATGAGATTTTGAAACATTATGCTTATATCATAGAAAATCAACTCTATAACGTTTTATCAGGAAATCGTAAAATATCAAAATCACATATAATCCGTTAATATTCATAGATAAAAAACAATCTATTGAAATTTCAATCGAATGCATTCCATTAAAATTCATAGATTAAAAACAATCAATTCCAAAATGAAACAACTATTTATAAAGAATATTCTTAAATTTGAGATTATGAATTTATAAAGATATAATTTATGGGAAATGCTAGATATCCCAAAAATTAATTCAAATTTTTTTCCCCAAATGACGTGTCAAAGTCTGAATGGCTGTATTTTATGAGACCCACCCGTATATACATCAATCACCCAATCAGAATTTTCCACATATCATTTGATAAAAAGTTTTGGGTTATGTAGCATTAGAGCATCTCTAACGGCGTTGACTATAATCGTTGGCTAAATGGAACCTGCAAGACATTATGTAAAATTTGCTGAACCTGTAAGACATTTTGCTTCAATGGTATTGGCTATATTGGTTGGATATAATTTAAAAATCATATGTTATTGATATTTTAGATTGTTAAAATAGAATATATTAGTTCAATATAGTAATAAATGATGTGCAATCTTTTTACATATTTCTTACAAATCTGTAGAGGTTTGACAAATTTAACCATACATAGGAGGTTGGCTAAATTTATAGACCATATGGTTGGAGTATGAGTTTTTCGAGCTGTTGGCTAATTTTTTTTATTTATAGTATGCCAACTCACCAATGGTTGGAGATGCTCTTACCAATAATTTATACATAAAATTTTAATCGGATATAATTCAATATATGAATTTGAGATTTAATTGGTAAATCAACTGGATCCTAATCGTTTACAAAGTAATAAGTATTACATTCCAAATCAAGCAGATTCTTAGTCATAATAATTATCGGGTGAAGAGGTTTCTGTTGCTGTTTGAAAATTGGGTGAGTTCTAGAATATATGGGCAATTAATCAAGGAATATCATTCCGAATCACTTGAATAGAAGACTTTGCAATTCGACACAAAAGATTAGAGAGAATTTTGGGGACTGAATGCCAGGATGAGTATGCTGCTAGCTGTGTATTGATGTTTGATTTTCACCGTGTTTTGGCTGCCTGGTTCAGGTAATTTCTTCAACTCAAATTTAGCTGTAACGGTCGAACATGAAAAGAATGAAAATCTAGCACCTTCTTCATCTCTGAGTTTTTTTTAATATTTTTCTTTTCCTAGAAATTTCTCTGAAATACCGGGTTCAGTATTAATATTGGTGTTCAATATTAAAAAATTTCCGATTAATTTTTTAAACAAATCTCAACAATTTATCGATTACATTCCATTTCGATTAAAAATTCCTGACTTATCCTCATGAATCTTGAATTGGGGAGTTCCGATTTTTGATTTCTATGACTTTAGTTTATAAAAATAATTGCCTTATACGTTATTTTAGGAAAAAAGAAAAAGAAGCGGATGGGCAGCCTTTGGTTGCAGTTGGTAGATGTCTTGCCTAATGTTTAATACATTTGGGCCCAACTTCACAATCAGATTATCCATCACCCCTCTATGCACATGTTCCAGAAAAGCACCCTTCAGATACTCCTTGTTTGGCTATATCTATCATTCTTGTTTAACTAATCTAACCCTTTCATTACCACACACCTTATTACATTAATCACCAACTCTAAACCAAATCTCACTCTCTCCTCCCCTTTATCACCTAAAAATCATGCTCCCATCTCTCATTTTATACAAGCTCTTCTTACATAAGCTCAATTAAACCACTCCTTTTGATTAACCATTTGTCAGAAAGTCAAACTGTATTATATTTATACAACATCACTATCTTTCTGTGCATACTATTATATATAACCATACGGCATGAACTGTCAGTCTGTCACTCAAAAATGTACTACTCATTTTTTTAATTTATTTATGTATGTTGGTTAGTATTTAAATCTTAAAACCATGGCTCTCCCTTGTTCTTGCTATCTTCCTACTAATAATATTTGTTTAAGAAGCTGCAAATCTTATTAATTGCTTATTAGTTAGCCATTAATCTTTGTTAGGCAGTTACATATGTGCTTTAATAGATGAGAGGACAAACGGGGATTCATAAATTTATATTCCAGGGGCGCAGAAGCGGTCTTTTATAATCTTCAACGCCTCCGATTTCTTCTACACAAGGCAAGGCATAATAATAAACCCTTCTCTAGTTTCTCTCTGTGTCTGAAATTTTATGTTGTACTTTTAGTGTCAGTTTGAGTTTGAGATATTTAGGATCTTTATAAGTGAAAACCGAAAGGTGTGTTTTATTGTTTTCTTGGAAAGATGAGAAACATAGCAACTTGTTATAGTGAACATGCGATCAAGGTTTCAGATTCGTATTGTTCTGGACCATCAAATCAGCCTATCTTTTCGCCAAATTTGATCCCTTCGGTACAAGATGCGGTTACGTGTATGTACAGAGTTAAGCTCTGTTCAGAGGACCAGCTCTTGATCACGGTTACATGGTGCAGCAGCCTCATGGACCAGGGGTTCACGATGACTCTCATCGAGGACCCGTCGTGTCCGTTTAAATTTAGTACGAGACGGTTGTATTTGCATAAGATCAAAGGCACAAAAAGCTTGGAATCAGCCAATTCTAAGGTTGAAGTCTTTTGGGATCTTTCTTCTGCTAAGTATGATAATGGCTTGGAGCCGGTCAGGGGGTTTTATATTGCGGTTCTTGTTAACTTTGAGCTGAGTTTACTTCTTGGAGACATGGAGGAAGAGCCAGAAGTGAGGAAACTCATGTGCAAAGTGCCTGTTTCCAAGTTTTCATTAGTATCACGAAGCGAACATTTCTCAGGCGGTGCAGTGTATTCAACCAAGGCTCAATTCTTCGATACTGGGACGAGTCATGACATTTTGATCAAGTGCCTTGTGCAAGAAAAGGGAGAGAAAAATTCAGTACTCTCTGTTTGCATCGATAATAAAAATGTGGTTCAGGTAAAAAGATTAAGATGGAATTTTCGTGGTAATCAAATCATATTTATCGATGGTTGTTTAGTAGATATGATGTGGGATGTTCATGATTGGTTCTTCAATCCCAAATCTGGGTATGCGATATTCATGTTTAGGCCGAGGAGTGGATTGGATAGCAGGTTGTGGTTGGAAGAGAAAAAGCTGGAGCAGAATGAACATGAAAAACCTGGCTTCTCCTTAGTCATATCTGCCTGTAAGAATCCTGACTAGAGTCTTTCTTTTGTCTTCTGGCTCTTGGTTTATTTTCTTCTGTTCTTCCTTATTTTGTTTGGGATTTTTTTATATAAATTATTAGTGAAAACATAGGATATCAGTATATGGTTTTGTTTTATGACCATGTAATGAGTTTTATATGAAGCAAATTACATTGTACATATATATTCTGCAGTGGAACCTCTATCAGTATGTCTTTTTTTTCATTTGTTTTTTATAATAACAATGTCATTTCTCCGTATGATGGAAAATCTGGTTTTTATTCGGAGAAAGTTATCTTCTCATTGATCAATGGAGGTCTTGTTTGTTGTATCAACATGATGAGTAGTGTAGTTCCTCGTAAAACTTTAGACCAGCGAAGATCTCTTATTCTGGTAATAAGAGACTAGTGTCCGCATGTGTGCGATATTCATGACTGATATATCTGCATAATTCATAGTAACAAATAAATATCGTAGTTGAGAAGCCGAACTGGTAATGGACAGAAAGGGAAGTTACTCATTTTCTCTTCTTGTTTGTTTAAGGGTATATTCGTTACTTGTAGTTCAGTGCCCTCCTAAAGAGGACTTTACATATCGAAAATAAAGAATCGTATGGGGCATGAGCATGTCGATTATCATGATATGTGAAAAGCAGCATGTTTTTTGGGCGCACCAAGATCATTATAAACTAACAAAGTGATTATAAAAGTAAATCATCCTTGTCATAAGCATGTGTATCACTGAAAGACATGTTCTTGAGCTAAGAACAATAGCTATTGATTCTGCAACACTGAAAGGATTGTTAAAATGACCTGCATATCCTTCGTTTTTTCAAGTTAAATATATTTGCTCCGAAAATGAAAGGGTGAGGTTGGTCTTTTCTTTATGAGTGTGGAAGGCCAACCGGAATTGTTGGTTGATACACTGCAAAAAAAGGTCGAACCAGATCCAAATAATAAGAGTCAAATGAATTAAATTATGAAAATGTACACACAAGTGGACTCTTGGTTGTTTTACTTGCAACCAAAATTAATTGCTCGCCATGTCGTTTTCCAAATACTAACAATTTGGAGTAATCAATACATCGGCTTCTTGTGCCTTGAAAAACATAGTAGTCCTTTTCTGCCGTGTCAAATCTGCAAACTTTTGTTATTGTCAACCCCAGTGTCAATACCGTTGTGCAGTAGTAAAACATAAGGAATATGTACGCTCCTGTATAATTTTAGCTGCTGATATTAACCTCTGGGTCTGGGACTCTGGATAGCCTCTTTTTATCTTTTCCTTTTCACTGAATTGGTGACCGGGCAGGCTGGGAAGTTCAAATTGTGGGGATAAGAACATTTTTTTTTTGAAGTTAGTATATTTCCTGTAATTTTTTTGTTCTTGTGGGGGATGAGAATTTTTTAATCAGGTATAATCATGAATTTTTGCCGGTTTTTAATTGGGTCGTGTACCTCTCTGGTCTCTACGTGTCTTGTTACTGTGATGTTTAGAAATATTACGAGCTCGTAGTACCCTTCATAATGGAGGAATCAGGCATTCAAAATCGATGAAGCTGAACAAATAATCATGAAATTGTAGATGTTCGTCTGGAGTTCAAAATCAAATTTCAACTGATTTTCGATATAAAAAAATGACTTGTTTATCTAGTAAATTTCAAATATTAGCCGAAGCTGGGGCTGTGATCTAGGGAAATCTGATCCCGCATCTGACCCTTCGGTTGTTGATGGGGAGGATTGAAATATGTTGTCATTCTACAAGTTCGCTTCGTAAACGAGTGAATTATGCCTCATTGGACATTGTTTTGCAGACTATAATAACTTTGTTGAAAAACATGTGAAGTATGTTTAATAAATTTAAAAATAATTTTTTTTGAACAACATTTTTAACTCAAACGAATGAATTAATCAGAGATTAGTTATGCACGTTAAAAAACAAAAAAACAGGATACTTAAATGAATGACAAGCAATAAGTTTGAAAAGGTGCACGTACAGAAATGAATCGAGGAGACAGATTGTCAAAAACTACAGAACCTGCATTGAAAGCAATGTGTATTTTAGTAAGTGCACAGTTATGCACACCACCCACATATGTGCAGTCAAGGCCACAACAACTTAAGAAGGTGCTTAAACCAGTCGAGAGAATTCCAACCCATACTGCTGCACCAAAAGCTGTTCTTTTCACGCTGCAAAATGGAAGCAATTTTAAATATCAAATTACTAACGTGCTACATGGCGAGCTCTTACTTTTCCCTTTTTTTATATATGTTGAATGTTTGAATGTGGTCAAATTTAATCAAATAAGTTAAACGGGTTAATTATCAAGTTGGTCACTGAAGTGGGCTTAATGTATCAAGTTGGTAACTGAACTCAAAACGGTATCAAGATGGTCACTGAAGTGGTCATAAATATCAAACAAGTATCTTGAAATATGAGTTCAAGCACTAAAAATATTATTTATAAAGTTTTACATATTATTTTTAAATGTTACCAAAATCAAGTAAAATGTTATGACTTCTAATATTTATGACAAAAAATTTAGATTTTATCAAATTTATTTATTATTTATTTTTAATTAAAACAAAGAAATAACTATATAATAAAATATAAATAATAAATAAACTTGATAAAATCTAAATTTTTTGTCATAAATATTAGAAGTCATAACCTTTTACTTGGTTTTGGTAACATTCAAAAATAATGTGTAAAACTTTATAAATAATATTTTTAGTGCTTGAACTCATATTTCAAGATACTTGTTTGATATTTATGACCACTTCAGTGACCATCTTGATACCGTTTTGAGTTCAGTGACCAACTTGATACATTAAGCCCACTTCAGTGACCAACTTGATAATTAACCCTAAGTTAAATTGTACCCCTCCGTCCTACCAGGTTCTTTACTTTGACACGTATTTTAAGTCTCCTATAAAATATACTTACATTATATATATATTTTTAAAAAAAATTCTGAAAAAAATTTAAAATTTAAATTTTAAAATTATGAAATCTCGAAATGCGTTTACGTAAACTTAGAGTTGGTAAGAAGAAGAGTTTCGTGGTCTGACCCTGGATGGTGATGGGCTTGGGTCCAGTGGTTGGCGTTTTGGGGCTGACCGAGGAGGAGGGTGGCTAGAGGCCTCAAATCTGCGCTCCCTGCTGGCTGCTGGATGGAGTATTGTTAAGATTTGTTTTGGGCCGAACAAAGATTACTAAAATCTCACCTATGAGTATAAAAGGTGGTGGGTTTTTTTTCCTATATAATAGAGCTTACTTATTTAAAAAATGGATAAAAGAAACTTATTTTATTAAATAATAGTATAATTATTCTTTTAACATTTATGAGAAAATTTATTTATATATGTTCGGTTTTTCTAGTGTGTGCCCATGGGCACTGTTAAGCACCAAAATTCATAAGTTTGGTTGATTTTGATTGACTACTACTTTTTTATAATGGTGGACCCTCCTGCAAATTCGACCACGCCAATCAAAATCCACCAAACTTATAAAATTTGGTGCTTAACATGTGCCCATGGACACACATTGCACAAACCCATATATGTTTATCTGAGAAGATATGGACTTATATGCCAGACAAAGGTTGTTAAGTTTCATCAGCGGCCCAACGTAAACCATAAACTGTGACCCCCATTCAAAGACCGAAAATGGCCCGAAGGCCCGAACGTCTGGCTCGGAATGTTCTACTGATGGTAAAAACACACAGGCCCAAATTGGTGAGGCTTGTCCGTATTTATCGTTCCATTTAAGAATTTAACATATAATTTTTTAGCTAGAACTTATCATTTTCTTTTATCATTATCTTTTTTAATGTTTTTTTTCAGACCTTTTTTAATGTTTTAAACGTTGGGGAAAAACAAAAATAGTTGCTTGTATATTAATGTGGAATGATCTTCTTTTTAAGCTCAGCACTCCATATCAACGATACTTTGTTTCGGTTGTTATTACCTATCTGTATGCTTCATGAGCTCAAGAGTTTAATTTTTTGCTCACCTAAATTTATTGGTGGAAGTAGATGAGGATTTAATCTGGACACTCTCGTGAGCTCTTCTTATCTACCAATGCGGGAGGTGGTTGAGGTGAGACGGGAAAGAGATGCAAAAATAGAATTACATGGAAGTGACTCGCTAGTATATATCAATCTCTTGAATAAATGTTGTGAAATTTAAATTATGACTATCATAATATTTTTGTTAAAATATTTATTTCCTCCGTCAAATCTTTTTTCATTTAGACTATTTTTTATTTATAAATTTATTTAAAACAATATATATATATATATATATATATATATATATATATATATATATATATATATATATATATTAATAATCTCCGCAATCTTACATTTATTTATCATTATTCATTACTTCTATGGTTCTTTTTCTTTTTTGGAAATATTGCGTCAATAATGTTAAAAGCTCATCCAACATTTTTATCAGGAAGTTATTTTTACTCAAAATATTTAAATATGATTAACAGTTGTCCCCAGTGTTACAGAAATCGGGAATCGGACCAAATCGGTTGAGTTACCGATTCAAGGATTAATCGGAAATCGGGGATTAATCGGAGTTAAAATCGGGTTTAATTTAATATTAAAATATTATTTAATATTTAATTATTATTATATTAGCTATTTAGTAACTAATATATTTACTATATTCATAAACTCTATAATTATTCATATTTAAAGTAATATAGTATTTTAATTTTAATAATTTATCACATATACTTCGATTATTAAAAATATATAAGGATTAATCGGATTTCAAAAATCGGATCGGTGGCCGACGTTGCAGAGGATTAATCGGGAATTGATCGATTAAATCGGAGATTTTTAGAACAATGATGGTCCCACATCGATTATAAGAGGGGCAAATAATTAGAGTGGTGGAATTCGACAGATTTTGAGTCCAAAACATGAAAATAGAAACTATTAGAAGTAATCCTATATCGATGATGAGAGGGTGTCCAGCAAGTGGTATGAAAGTTCCAAAAAATTCTATGAAGGAGCCGGCCCAACATGTATAGTTCTTGAGAGCCGGAGCCTTTTGCAGTTGCCATTAAAATCCAAAATTTAAATTATTTTTGATTTTAAGCTGAAAATGTATATTTGTATAATAAATTATAAATCATTTTAATGTCAGAAATAAGTCAGAAACTAACTTAAAATCAAAAGTTAGTTTGAGTTATTTTTTTCAGTGACAAAACTTTTTTAACCTTTTTTTATATAAAAATTATTCACAAGTCATAAGTTACTACAAAATCAATTTTATTTTTATTATTATATTTTTAATAACTTATAAGTCATTAATATGTCAAAATTATCCAGACATGCATTTTAAACTCTCAATATATCATATCAGATAAGTCACGTTAAGTCGTAAGTCATAGATTCCGCCAAACGAGCTCATAGTTATGTACCCTTAAATCAGATTCTTTTGTTTATTTAAAAAACAAATGTCTCTGTAGAGAATGTCTGCTTTACGAGATTTGGTACTTGTGAGTGAAGAAAGAGTTCAATTAAATGTTATAAAAAAATGTGGAATATCTTAGGAAAAAAAGAAGTAGCATCAAGATTAAGCTACTTTCGTTTCATCTCACCTACTCCACCGAATATGAATAAATTTAATAATTACTCCAGTTGGACACTGTACAGCCAACACATTGTTCAATTTTAAAGTGCTTGCTCTCTATAAAACTAACATTCGCATCTGAGAATGGAATATTACACAGGTGATTTTACAGTACCCACCTCATACAATTGAAAATTCTTTTCTTTTGGTTGCTCGTCGGATATGGTTCGAGATCGAAGCATTTGGATACTCCAAGTCTCCAACTAGACAATCGCCTGATTTGAAGAAAGTTCGAACAAATTTGATAAAAGGTCGGTCCTAATTTGGGCTTTAACGAATTTCATAAGTTTATGTAAAATTGGGTTGGGTAAAAGTTTGGAATAAGTCCCGGCAGAAAAAAAGGTTTAAAAGCTTGGATAGGATTGAATCATTTTATAAGATTAAACTATAAGCTAAGTGATGGAATATTGTTCGTTTTAGTATTTTGATGAATGGAGTTTCAATATTGTAATAATATATAATCAGACTTCTTTTATAAATAAATAATTTTATTAAAATAAAATATTTTATAAAATAATTATCGAAATCCAGCTATTACAAACACCCGAAATATCAATTGCAATTTAATTGTGAAATACAAAACGAGCTAATTAAATAGTCATTTTGTTTTCAGATTGATAAAATATTTTAATTTTTGATTTAAAAAGTGGATATCTTAAATAATCAACTGTAACCGGGTCTTTTGATTGATCTTTACATAAGAATCATTATTGGCCTATATTCAACTATCATTTATAATTAAAAAAATTACTCAGTAATTCACTTGATTTTTGAATTTCAATTAAATTTATATAAATTGTGTGTTCTTTATACATATTTCACAGAATTGGTTCGCGCTCAGAGAGGACCAGCCCTTAAAATAGAATCAGAGAATGACTAAGTTTCTGCTGTAAAATCCTAAATTTTAAATATATTTTTAGGATCTAAATCGAAATACATGTTTTTTTTCATGTTTTTTGTTCTTTTATTGTTGTGTGTTCAAAAATAATTTTAAAATATAATATTTTTTACATGTGCAATTCTCAATTCTCCTGCAGAACCCTAATGAATATTAGAAATAAGCTAAAGTTTCTATGAGTTATTTGTCTAATTGTACTGATAAATATATAATTAAATAACTAATATAGAATTTTCAACTGACAAGAAGGTATAACTTAATTTCAAATTAAATACGTGTTTCAATCAATATATTTTAAAATAGAATAGATATGATATAATTTGTCATCGATTTAATTCACACACATATATATACATATAGTGACAAGTTCTACGGAGTACAAAAAATATTGGAGTACAAAATTCATACAATATAATCTAGTCATTTAAATCTTCATTTTTTGTGTTTTACAATATTTGTAAACATCCAACAACCTGCAGATTATGTTTTACAACATAAACATTGTAATCAAAAGATAGAGCAATTACTTTTATAAATCGTAGAACATTATATTCTGCAATATAAATTATAAGCAGAACAACAATCTTAATGCTTGTTAAAGTTAAAAGATATTAATAATTAATTGATAATTATGTTTAATACTACTTATAAATGATAAATTATATATAAATTTGGATAAATCAGAGATATTATTTATGATTTAATTAAAAAATTATGATTTGTACTCCAATACTTCAATGTTTTTATGTACTCCATAGAACTTAACTCTATATATATAAAATATAAATTTTTTTTATAAGTAAATTTGTGGAAAACGGTTAAACAAAAGGTAGTGGTAGTCGGCGGGTCTAAAACATTGATCGAAAACATGGTCCAATGAGCCCATAGACTGGGAATAATGTTTTACACCCCTGTTTTATCGTACTCAGCATGCGGTTTTGCATATATCTCATCTGAACTAAAATTAAATCAACTTAAAAAAATACACAAAATAGCATAAAATGACACAAAATATAACGGTGTTTGGAAAAAAGAAAACATTATGTATCTAAAAAATGGGTTTCAATTAACTTTTTAAATTTAATTAATAATATATAATTAATTTTACTCAGACCAATAAGATTTTTGCGACTAAATCATCTAAATAAATATTAATTATTCATATATCCCGTCATTGAAGAAAAAAAATCTTATATAGAATTTGAAGGAGGTAGTATTACTTTTTGAAAAAGTTAAAATAAAATGGTGAAACTGTAAAAAATGAAAAACAGAAGACGCAGGCGGCGTTCTGGAACCTTCTCTTTTACTCATTTCCTCCTATTGTCTTCCGCCCATATTATTTACCTACTGCCGCATCACCAATATATATACACCCCCACCCACCACACACACACATAAACCCTAAGTTTCTCTTTTTCTCTATCTCTCTCTCGTTAATTAATCTCTCCCGGATCAAACATGTCTTGCTACAGGGGCAAATACGCTGGTTAGTCCTCTCATCTTGATCTTCTCTTTTTATTAATTATTATATCTCAGATCTGCATATTTACTCTGCTTCACTATTTGTATCTGAATTTATCCATCGTGCTTCGCTTTTTATATCTATTTCGTGCTGCTGTTGCTCTGTTTGTGATTTATTGAACTATGATTTTACTATGTGGTAACTATCCTATCTGCTGCTGATTTTTACTAATTAGATTTACGATATTATCTGAGAGTTGTTTAGATCTGTTTTTATTGAGGGTTTTGATTGTTGTTGATATGCTTGATTGCTGATGATTCACTTTTGTTAGTTAATTACTGTATAATTGTAATTATAATTTATTTAATTATTGGGGATCACACTAAATATGTAGATCAGAGTGTTTAATTTTCTCAGATCTTCAAAATTAGTACAAGTTAGTAAGTCACGATGACCCTGTTATTATATGCGTTACAACTAAGCCGATCTCTATATTCTGTGATTTGTTTGCTGTTTTGTGCATCATAACATGTATTTTGTTTTTCTTGGTCTTTAAAGATTATCAGATACACACTCAATTATGTTGAAACGTGTTGTTAATATTGAGATGGATTTATGATCTTTGTTAGCTTTCACCTTTTTGGTCTAAATATCGGTTTCTGCCTCAATTTTCTTTTCAGTTTTGTTTGTGGTGTTAAGATTTATTTATAATGTTCTTGATTTGATGTGTTTGATAGATGAGCTTATCGCCAATGCTGCCTACATTGGAACCCCCGGAAAGGGTATTCTTGCTGCTGATGAGTCTACTGGTACAATTGGCAAGCGTCTCTCCAGCATTAATGTTGAGAATGTTGAGAACAACAGGAGGGCACTCCGTGAGCTTCTCTTCTGCACTCCTGGGTGCCTCCAGTACCTCAGCGGAGTAATTCTTTTTGAGGAAACTCTTTATCAGAGCACTGCTGCTGGTATATTTTACTCTTATGATTCTTTAACTGCTTCTAATTTCTTTTGTATTGACTCACTGAAGTATCTCTTGAAATTTTGATATTGTTATGGTTGGGAGTCTGGAGGGATTTTCTTCTATTGATGTAAATGTGGATACTCAGTAATCTTATAGTGGCTTATTATCCTTGAATTTTATTAACATTCTGATTTTGGTTGTCTGCAGGCAAGCCTTTTGTTGATGTCCTCAAGGAAGGAGGAGTTCTTCCCGGAATTAAGGTGGACAAGGGTACAGTTGAGCTTGCTGGAACTAATGGTGAGACAACTACCCAGGGTCTTGACGGTCTTGGTGCTCGTTGTGCTAAGTACTATGAAGCTGGTGCCAGGTTTGCAAAATGGCGTGCAGTGCTGAAGATTGGTCCTAATGAGCCCTCTCAGCTGGCTATCAATGAGAATGCCAATGGTTTGGCTCGTTATGCCATAATCTGCCAGGAGAATGGCTTGGTGCCAATTGTTGAGCCTGAGATTTTGGTCGATGGACCTCATGATATTAACAAGTGTGCTGATGTGACCGAACGTGTACTTGCTGCTTGCTACAAGGCACTCAATGATCACAAAGTCCTGCTTGAAGGAACTCTCTTGAAACCCAACATGGTTACCCCAGGTTCCGATGCTGAAAAGGTTACCCCCGAGGTGATTGCTGAGTACACTGTTCGTGCCCTTCAGCGAACTATGCCTCCTGCTGTTCCTGCAGTTGTGTTTTTGTCTGGTGGCCAGAGTGAGGAGCAGGCAACTGTCAACCTCAATGCCATGAACAAGCTTCAGACGAAGAAGCCATGGAGCCTGTCTTTCTCCTTTGGAAGGGCTCTTCAGCAGAGCACTCTTAAGGCTTGGGGAGGAAAAGAAGAAAACGTGAAAGCAGCTCAAGAGGCATTCCTTACCAGATGCAAGGCCAACTCTGAGGCAACCCTTGGGAAGTACCAGGGCAGCAGCACTTTGGTTGAGGGTGCCTCTGAGAGCCTTCACGTCAAGGACTACAAGTACTGAGTATTTTGGGGTCTGCAATTCCCCTTGTTTTATGGATTACAAGTTAGTATTTGCAAGAGTTTTATTTTCGGATATCTTGGATTTTTAGTTTGGGTTAGTATTTTCTTTTATGAAAACTACAAAAAGACTTCAGAATAAGCTTGTAACCCTCTAAACTTATTTACTATTGAGATCTGTAATCTGTTTTGGATTATTCTTAATGTGTTGGGGCTTGGTTTTTCTGTTATTTATTATTATTTTTTGATTATGGTGTTTGTCATGATGTTATCTGAAGAATTTAGCGGATGCATCACCTTGGAATTAAGTAATTCTTGTTTAGTAGAGAATGGAGAATGAGCATGTTTGGCCGCCTTTACTTTCATGATATTTTGATGGAATAAGAATTTATTTTCCCTCTTTTATATCCTGAAAATACTATATGATGTTTTTTGAAATTTAAAATGGAATATTTACGGAATTATCTGAATAGGATCAGACCTTATTTCATGGTATTCAGACGAGGTTTCTATTTCTTATTTTGAAGAAAAAATTCCGACGTTTCTATAGTTATTCTGAAGAAGAAGTTTATGAGCACGGTTGGATAGCTCAGTGGTTAAGAGCTTATCCTCTGTCGTCCCAGGTCCTGGGTTTGACCCTGGCTCACCCGAGAGTTTCGTAGAACAGATACTCATTTGTAAGGCTATAAGCCATATTTGTCAAAAAAAAAAAAAGAAGAAGTTTATAAGAGGATTTAGTTGATTCATGATTATTTTTTTCATCTTTAAGATTTTATTTTGATTTTCTGTTCATGGCTTCATGAATTAACGAAAATATATTCATGACTTCATGGATTTACGAAAATATGCAAAAAAAATTATTTGCGTCTGCCATTCTTTCCTTTTTTGTGTATGACATTGCCACACTCTTGTCCACTAATTCGGAAGTCACTTTTTTTTTCTGAAAATTACTGTAAAATAAGACAACCTGTTGATAAGTTTAAAATCGTAGGTGCTTGAGGGTTGTATACTTGTATTATAGATTGAAACTACGCACGTTAAATTTGTATTAAACTGTTTCACATCTCAAATCTAAAATCTTTAAGCGGTTGTTTTACGGAGTTAAAACGAAGAATGTGAAAGTTGTATTATACTGATTATATAGAGTGACTTCAAAAAATAGAGTGAAGTAATTTTCCTTTATTTTTTGATACGGTTTGTCTAGTGTGTGCCCATGGGCACATGCTAAGCGCGGAAATTGATATGTTTGTGAGATTTTGATTGGTGTGGTTGTTGTATTTGCAGGGGGGTCCACCATTATTAAGATAAGAGAGCCAATCAAATTCTCCCAAACTTGTAAAATTCCGCGCTTAATGTGTGCCCATGGGCACACCCTAGAAAAACCGTTTTTGATATTGTGTACTTTCTAGAAAATTTGAGTGTTACAGCAGTTCAGAAATTTGGGTGATCTCTAATTTGCAAGCCCCAAATCCCAATAACTGGTCCGCCCAAAAATGTACTGGGCTTCGACTTGGACTCTTCTCCTCAGAGTTTTCAAGATTTTTCCAGAAATTCGTGACAAATTAAGCCGCTAAGCTCCTTTTGAAAATAAAGACATATTTGTCGATAAAATTATATATTTTTATAAAATAATGAATTAAAAACTATTAATTTTTTTCAAAAAGTATCTAATAACTATTTAAAAAATAAAGTCATTCCCGTGCTTTTTCCAAGAAATTAACACTTAATTCTGTTAAATAAAATAAGTTAAACACACATCCGTAAATTAAATAAATGGTCCGACACGTGTATAAGAGTCCATCTGGGAAAATGTAAAATAATGATTTATAATTTATAAGGGATTAACTTGATAAATGCTGTTTAAATTATTCTACTTAAAAATATATAAAAAAGGACCATTAACATATTTTGGCGAACGAGGAAAAGTTGTATCATACAAATACGAGATTCTATATGCAAGTATATGTTCTCATTATAAATACTCCGCAAGCAATTCAAAATCAATAAAACTATTAATCAGAATGTGGGCTTTCAATTGCAAAATAGAGGCGTATTCTAGAAAAAACTCAATTAAGCACGATTCAAATATTATTTCAACAGCAGAACAATTTTCCACAAGAATTTGACACTTGAAATTTCGTAGCAAAGCTATGACCATCGCTGCTGCCAAGCTAGAACGGAGCATCAACACTAGACATCTTCGATACATTATATCTTCATAATTTATACGATAAAAGCTCTATATTTGTTGATTCCTTCTATTTTCTTAATTAATATATAACAATCAAGTATTTCATAAAATAAACACAACGCGATTATGGGATCGGCGGATCTCTTCATTCTGTTCTAAAACTTCTAGAAGACTGCCAAAAGTAAACAAAAACGTTGTACTCGTTCTATTATCTTAAACTTATGTTAGTGAGCACTGAGCAATTCATAAAATATATCGCAAAGTATATTTCTTTTTGCTAAAGGGAAGAAGAATCTTAAAAGGTGTACCTCCTGATCAGCAGAGCAAATAATTCATGTGTATGATGTATCATGTATCTATGTTTCTTATGTCTGCTAATCTTGATAATGCAAGGTTTTTGAATAATTCTCACCCAATAAATTTAGAAGAATTTTTTCCAGAATTAATAAAATATTATATGTATATGATTATGAAGTGCTCTCGATATTTTTCTGTTAGTTGCACTCAAAATTCTGAAGGTCGGCGTGGATGAATATCTGATGTTGGCTTTTACTGAAGTTGGGTAACGTTTATTACTACATAATACAAAATTTTTTGCCAGAATTTTATTCTTCACATGATATCGAAATAAAGCACTGTAGGTGGCGATATGTTTAGTGAAATCAAACATAATTAAAAGAAACATAACTTTATATTGCTCCAGATCTTCTTTGTTTGAGTATCTATTTGTTTACAATATTATGGCACTTTATACCTAAGATAAAAGTTGCTGCCACTTTTGATATTTATAGGATATAAATTTTGTTTCACCTGTGATTTTAAATATCTAGCCCAGACAGTAAACTAAATTAATCAAATATTTCGTTCGGATTGATGCATATGCATTGCAAGATCCTAACAAATTAAGTTCAGGTCTCTTAAAAACTACAAGACAGTAATGTGCATAAACTTTCACGAGAGATAGCTCCAGCAAATAAAAATTTCGTTTCTACTATATATAAACAAATAATTATTTTTTTTTGCTCTCCGTATATATGAATCCGTAAAATAGGTGCGTGAGTGTATTTAATTTTGAATCGAACAAACTTCAACATAACCAGCCAGACGAGCTCACAGTCCAAGAAAAGAAGCAGGCAGATAAAGACAAGGGAAACCCTCGATTTAGGAATGTATAAAGGCATACATGTTAATACTCCATAATAGAACGCAGGACCATAAATGGGAGTGCATGTACAGCGATAGCTTGCACGCATAACGAGAATCAGAAGCAATAAAACGCAGCAGAGGGTGGAAGAAGAGAGGTAACTTCAGTAGCCATTAACAACAGCAACAGTGAAATGCATGAGGCGTAGTATTTATCTCATGTGAAACAGACAAACAGTGTCTAATCGAATACCTTAAAAAGTGGATAAGCAAAGTGTGCACAGTCTTCTTCCCTTCCAATTCGGGCTTCTTACAAGCTCTGAGTTCTCAGTTCTTTCTTCAGTTACTTGTCAAATCAATTGCATCATCACTCTCTCCATTTTATTTTATTTTCACTGCCAGTGAATAGCAGCATTTTAAGTAGAGTGTGAAGGGATACTCGGGAGTTGGGGGGAGTGATATTAATTGTTGACGAGAGAAAAAGGAAAGATGTGAAAAGAAGAGACAGGTTTAGAACTGATGAGGAAAAGAACGTGGAGCCATGATGCATGTTTATGTGGAGTTTCATGGATGAGGAAAATGAGAATCCAAGTGAAAAGCAAAAGCTGACGTATACGAAATTTATTGATTGCATGAAAGATGAGAGAAATGGAGGAGAATCGGTGATCTATCTTCTCAATCTTCATGCATGCATTACACTGAGAAGCTTAATCCGTACCGGAGTCTCTCACAGACTCACACTGTCACACATACCTAGGTAGCAGGTACAAACACATACGTAAATCTGTGAACAATGTACAAACACAAACCAAGAAACCGCTAAGTTCTTGGAGTAAAAGATACTTTATAATTTACAATGTTGCTAAACTTTTTAAGTAAATTTTGTGGGTTGTAAAAAATTAATTTTAATTTATCAGTTTTGATAAATTCATTACTATTTACAATTTTTTAGATATAAAATTACCAACATAGTAATGAAAGAAATGATTATATATATATTTGGAAAGTCAAATTATAAAAACAAAAACAAAAACAAGATAAAAGTAATTAGAATTTTCAACTTGTGTTAGTCAAAAAACACTAATAACCTTTTCACACGACTATATAAATAAAAGTTAATTATGATTTATCAGTTCTAAACTCAACTTTTTAAGGCAAACTCTACTTTATAGCCTATGCTGAACCGGTGCAGGGCTCGAAACAGATCTAACCCAACTTGATAACCCGAAACGAATTCGATCCGCAAAACACGAATGCGGGTCGAAGTTTCTAAGGTTTTAGTTGAATTCGGGTTGACACAATATCAACGGAAAAACGGGTTTTCAGGTCGAATTCGGGTTACCCGAAAATTAATATATAATATAAATATTATGCATATTTATACAAAATACATATATTTATATTATTTTTACAATATTTATTATTTAAATTTAATTAAAATTAATTTATTTCAATTAAGATGACATTTATTTATTATTTTAAAAAATATTTATTAATAAATATTTTGGATCGGGTTCGGATTTGATATTTTGACCCATTAAAATTTCAGGTCGGGTTCGGTTTGAGTAAAAATTTTGAGCCGCGATTGTAACCCGATAGCCGAAGTTGTGAGCCTAACTGGAGCTCTACACAGTGTGATTCAACGTATCATATGCCAAATAATTATATAAAATACGAATTTAGGTTCTTAATATATGCAGAAAAGTTTTCCCGTATATATTCTTTTCATCCGCATTAATTAAATATATACTTTAGTATCTTTTTATAGCTGATAAATGAAAATAGTAAAGTTAATTATTTGGAGCGTTGATTCGTCTGATGACACTTCCCGGTGCATTACCATAGATTATATCATATCGACAATAATAAATTACCAATAGAGCTACAATTTCTTGCTAGGATCTTACATGTCATTATTATATAAAATAAAAGAGGCCCAAGGAGTTGATGACTGTCAATTTGTGTAGAATTATTAGAGCTCATGACTGACCGCAGTACTGTTAAAAGTACATAACCAGGATGAGGTTCCTAATCCCCATCTCAGCATTCCAAGTCGGTGGACAAGAGCAAGTGGCCTGTACTCTTGAGTCTTGATCATATAATGTGTAGATTTGTATAAAGACTAATGCAGACCAGCTGTGAGCTGTGTGATGTAGCATGTCTCCCTCTGCCTTTGTGTATACCATAACATATGCACATATCTTGACATTGTGCTGGAGAATCTAGCTTCAGAAGTCCATATCTCCTTTTGAATTTCCACCATAAAGTCATTAGTTTTCTTCAAAAAGTTAGCTACATCCCTTAACTGTGTCAAAAACGGTTTACTTATTCTGGAACACATTCCTCATTTTAAACCAGCAATCCAAATTCAATCAATCTAGTACTCTGTTAAATATCTTTGTCAATGACAAAATCTCCAGATAAAAGAAATAATTGATCTGATCCACATGCAATAATGGAGTATATAATTAATAAAGCATCTTAAGTGAAAACTTGAGCTTAAGTGAAGAAGAGTGAATGTTCCATCATGGGACTCGGTGAATGTGGTTGAAATCAATACATTGCTAATTAAATCTTGTCATGCAGCTTTTATCTGAAAAGGTGGTCAAACAAAGAGTAAAAGCTCCAGCTAGGCTTGCCTATTTATACACACTGTAATCATACATTAGTAGTATAAATCTAAGGCTCTAAGCTATGTGCAAAGGCAAACGGAATTTTTCGGTGTGGTGATCTAGAAATATATAATTTGACCTACTAGCTAGTTAGCTCCCTAGCTTCGTAGCTTGGTAGGTAGTTGCTTTCCCAGGGTCTAGCTTTCTTACAGTGGGACATATCATCGTCCTGTTTCATCAGTCTGCATACGTGAACATGTGTGTAGCTGCCTATAGTTTGTGACTTTGTGTTATTTTGGTGTTAATTACGTGTATATGTTTACAGACACACGCATACACTTTTTTCAGAAATTTAAGTCAGTTGTATGAACTATAGGTAGATGCCGAATATAACCTGGCTGCTAGAGTTTCGAGTTCTTGTTTGCTTAGGTTTTTCAAGGTCGAATCAGTGTTGATGATAATGAAAGTTCGGAGTTGTGTTTCGTCTCTTTTAGACTCTAGTTAAGATCAATTCTCTCATAGGAGTATCTTCCATTCGTTAGCAAGCAAGTCAACGGCGCCTCGTATATACATTTATTTGAAGCACGAAAAGCCATTCCCAGTGATTCTTAATGCCGGATTAGAGAGGTTTATATTCAGGATATTGTTAACTCGTACTGACTCGTGATAATACAAATATCGATAAGATTGACCATAAACGAGAATCGTAACAGAAGAAGCATGTAGAATAACCTACAGGATGATGTTTTTTTTTCAGGTAACCAGCGGTGTAATGATAATTACACACTGGAAGAATGAGAATCAACAGGACCAAAGAGAGACCAGCTTGACAGTTTTGCAGGAGTTTAAATTAAAGCATACAGAATAAAAAAACTGAAGAGATTAATTAATAAGTTGCATACATATTACAACTGATATTTGATGCAATCAATACGTGGTCACATCACGATTTAATTACCTGAAAACATACTCCAGCTTTATGTACTAGTTCGAACTCCTCTTCCGTGAAGCTAGCACAACTTAAAACAAGGTACACCAAACAGATTAATTAAGTATTCACTAATGATAATTAGTGATTAATTATCGCCCTTACTCGGCTTCAATCCATAATTTTCCCATAAGTTATCTGTCTGATCTCCCATGAAAAACCTAAATGAGCTACCTTGCATTGTGCTGCTGGCTACATTGGAATCTGGAGGCGGCCTTGAGGCGTTCTCATGGTGGCCACTTTGTATCAGTAGCGATGTCGTCAATTCAAGACCTCCGAGGGCTCCTCCGCCTCCTAGATCATTGGTTTCTCGGTACTCTCCTTCTCCGCCTTGATTATTGCAGATCGATTCGTTGTTCTGAAAGTAAAAACAGCTGCTGCTTACTGTGGGAGTCACGTTGTTCTCTTTGCGTTTCTTGCTAGATTGATCCTTGGCTTTGGCTAGATAATTGTTGATGCTTTCCCACTTCTCTTTGCACATTGCAGCACTCCGATTGTCATATCCCAAGCACGCCATGTTAGATGCGATCTCCTCCCACAACACTTCCTCTTCTGAAGTCCCGCTTTGCTGAACAAACATCGGCTCCATGCTACTCCTCAGTTGGATCAGTCTCGTGATCTCACATTCTGGCCAGCTCTCGCTGCTGTTTGGCATCATCGTCTCACTCCCATTATCGTTCGGGTTTTGAAGCGGATGTTGATGATGAGCAGCCCTCATTGACAGAAGCTCCCCATGATCACCTTGATCAGGAGATGAAGACCTAACCGGGGCCCTAATGTCTTTAGTCCCGGTTAGCTTGTGCAAGGCTTCCATTAGGCCAGCATCCCGCGCTTCAATCCAAGCTCTTTCCTTTTCCCAAAATTTGTGCTCTCTCTCGGTCCTAGCTGCCTCCTGTTTCCTCCATTCCTCCTCGCGCATCATCCTCTCCTGCTCCTTATGCTCGATACTCTTCATCATCTTCTCGAGCCAAACCTCCTGCTTATCCATAAGTTTCCTCATCTGTCCATCAATAAAATCCTTTATCTTCGCCTTCCAACTCCTCTTACCTTTTCTCTTCAACGCGGCCGCATTCAGATCACTGCAGTACTCATCCGACGAAGAAGTAACAAAAGCCGAGGAGTTCGACGGAGTAAAGCTATCATCAATCATCTGCCTCGGAGTCTGATGAAACACTTCCTGATTCGGAACCTGAGAACTCCCATACGGAAACGCAGCAACTCCAGCTCCACTTAAATGTGCATTGTTCAGAACCGATGTAGTCGGATTGTTGCTCGACGATTCACCATAGAGAGCCTCAAGCTGTCGAAAGAATCTATAATGCTTACCATCCTGCCTCCCGGCTTTCCCTTCTTTAGTCTTCTTGTAATACTTGTACAAATTCTCGAATTTTTCTCTGCATTTCTTTCCACTTCTTTGGTACCCATGATCAACGCTCATTATTCTACACAAAGGATAATATAAAGTGACGAATACAAATTTCATTAAAATATGCAAAAAGCGATTCGAATGTAGAAGATAATGATTACATACATATGGGAGGGGAAGAATCTTAATGATAAAAAATACCCATATGTAGTCCACTAATAAGCGAGGATGAATCAAAGTGGAAATAAAGTGTAAACTTAGGTCGAGTCATAATGATCTTTGCTAATGATCATGAAGGAATTTTTTTTGTCATTTTAATAAAGTTTTCTGGAGAAAGGCGAGACATTGGGATAGCTGCTTCTACATACACATTGTCTTTTCCTGATGGAATAATTTTCACTACCTTCAAATACTAGATTACACTTACACATATACAAAACTAATGATTAAGCTTTTGATTAACCGAGATGAATACTCAACTTCGTAAGCAGTAGTTTTTTTGATAGTTCTTGAACAATATGTAAACCAGCGATATCGAATATGGATCGGATTCAGCAACAGTTGATCTTTGATCCGAAACGAGGAATAGAAGCAAACAGTTGGTAATATTAGTATGATATGGGGGATTAAATGGTGTTGGTGAATTGTGTAAAAGGTAGCAAGAAGATTAGGGATGAACAGTGGAAGCTCTAGTCAATCATGAAGGTATAACGAAGAATTAAAAAATCAAGTGGCAGATAAGACGGAAACAAGATATTTTATATTTTATTTATATTCGTCGTCTCCCTCCTCCCTAATTCTCTCTCCCCCACTCGCATGTGACCGTGTGTTGATTGTTATCAGAAACCTAATTGTCATAGAGGAGTCGGTTGAAGTCTGAGAATGAGAAAGAAGCCGAGGGTGAGAGAGATCTAGAGAGATTGAGAGAGGGAGAGAGGGAGAGAGATATCTTATAATCATGCATCTAGTCTAGGGTATAGTGATGAATGTTATAATATGCAGCTAGGTTTAAGGAAAGAAGAGATTGTATGTGTTCATACCTAGAGACTTCATCCCAAAGAGGGCCTTTCTGATTGGCTTCTTTGAACTTAGGATCAAGCCGTGATCTGATCTCCAGAAGAGTGAGCGTCTCTTGTCTAGGCCACCTTCCGGTACCGCCGTCTCCATTTCCACCTCCACCGCTCATCTGGAGGTCCATATCCAGAGTCGCTGCTGAAGTCCCGGCAGTAGCCGTGGAATCAGACCGAAACAGCTGATGCTGCTGTTGCGGATGATGCTGGTGATGATGATGAAGAAAGGCCGAAGAGCGAGGAGTCGGCAATGGACTCATTTGGTCCGAAGAAGAGTTGAGCTGGTGACGCGTAGAGATAAGCATCTCCAAGTGCTGCTGCGCGGCTAGCTGATCGGTGCTGTGATGAAGCTGATGCTGATGCTGACGATGATGATGATGAACCGGGTTATTCATGAGCTCGGCTGTCGGTTGATTGAACAGATTGGAGCCGACGGAGGTGGAGGTGGCGGGGCGGGCGTTCATGAAGTGCCTTAGATCCGCTATGCCATACTGATGGTCTTCCATTTCCATCAACCGAAGCTAATCTTCGGATTGGATAAAAAGAGAAGAGAGGCGAAGAGAGGGGATATGATGTTGTGGTAGAGAGGCTAAGCAATGGGGAGCGGCAGACCCGGATCCTGTCGTTCAAGAGAATACTTACTAGTAGAGAGAGATGAAGCCCCTTTGAATTTAGGTACACGACAACGGCCCCATCATCCTTCTCTTTCTCTTTCTCTCCCCCTCAACTTTCTACTAGTCACATATATTTGTAATATGTTTATGTTCCCCAATCTATATATGTCACTAATTACTCTAGCAACTACTAAGAGTTTTAAGCATCAACACCGAACAAGTCCACTTATGTGGCTGCACTACCACTTTTTCTGTAAATTTTATATCGTGTATTTTCGTGTTCCGGAATACGGAGACTAACTTTACTCATTAGTGCGTTAATCGTCTTCCATTTATATATCTACCTCAATATATACACCCAAAAATCAAATGTATCCAAATTTGTGATATATATTTCGGAAGACACTAGAGGGATCATTTATGATACCATTGCGGCCTCTTTGGCTTTAAGTTCTTGGCCACACGTACAGCTGCTGCTCAGTTTCTGAAACTACAAAAGTAAATATCAGGAATGTAAATATGCTTTCAAATTAAACCCTGTCGACGATAATAAAACTAATCTTCCAAAAGCTTCCAAGTCAAAGATTAGAACCAACATACAAGCCTGTTTTTCTTTTGTTGACTCGTTTGTGTAAATAAGTAAGAAATATTTTCATGCAAAAGAAGTTGGAAGTAGAAAATACTAACCTTTTTTTTACAAATTTTGCTTCCTTTTCAAAAACTTTAATAACTTATAATTATTAATTTACTTCTCAATTTTATTCTAGTTCTTTAATTTAAATAAAAAATCAATTTTTTAAGATAACTGAAACGGCCCCTGTGAACGGACATACATGGATTCCAAGCTGCAAGCAAATATTGGATATCCGACAATCAACGACTGATTTACTTTTAACAACTCATTTTATCAATAAAGTACTCCATATTTTTAAAAATATTCATACGAGATATGCGTAAAAGACTAAATGGACTCGCCTTAAAGGATCAAATTTAACTTTTCACGGTCATCCTTTATTACATATCCAGATCGAAATGTTGTCCCCCAAATTTCTAACGTATCGCATACTGTACACTGTTTGCACAAGACTATAGACATGTCTGATACTATGCAGACTGTTATTTCACGTAACAAAAACCCCAAAATTCCGAAAACTAATTCAGCATATACAAGAACGAGGACTCTGCTCACACTTATTAATCCGCATTATGTATTTTAAATATACAAAATTCATAGCAAATTTGTAAGAAGGGAGGGGGGTCCAAGCTGTAAAACTAAAGACTCGTTGCTTTTGATGTAAAGTATATACAAAAGTTTGGATCATGATGAAGAATTATATTGATATATGCCAAAGTATTCAAAGTTGGTAGATCATATATTTGAGAACCCTAGGATCTTCGACAGCTTGTTATTTAGTATAACGAAATCAAGAAAAGCGAGTTCCATCGACGTTTCAATACATCTTAGAGTATCCAAACTGTTATGCACGAGATCAGGGTCTGCTTAATCAACTATTTCTTTACAGTAAAAGAACAAAACTCTCTTTTGATGTGGGGAGAGCATTTAATTGCTTTATAAAGTGCCGAACTTTTTTCCTGATCTGGTAATCTCTTATGTGTACGAATAGGTTTTAAAACATTTATTATATCTGGATCTGGAATGCACTTTATTATGGGTCTGCTGTGCTTGTTTATGCATATAATTCACTGCTAAGAAACTAATTAAGTGGCTAAACCGTGTGTAAGTATTACTACATTGTAATAAAACAGACACACATTCTTCTATTGTTCTTTCTAGCCGTGCCCACATAATCTACTTTTGCATCCCAGTATATTTGAATCATGATTGTGGCCAGCTTGCTGCTCATCAGAAGTCCAATTATTTTTGCGTTATCATTAATAATTACACGTATACCCTAACTCGCCACTATATATAATTGGCGACACAAAAAATTTCAATAAATTTGTTAAATAATATATAGGATTCCTTATTAGTGTTATAAAAGTTCTTGATTAATTTTTAAAAAATATAATTTATCAATTTACACTCGATTTTATTAAAAATCTATGATATGTAAAAAAAAAATCGATAATTTTTAAATTGACAATTCAAACGATTAATTTCAATTCCTAATTTTTACAACCATATTTCGTTCCTACTTTTATTTAAATAGAAGACAAATAATTAACAACAAAAATATGATGGAAAATTTTATACGGTATATGGTGTTGAGCAAGTATAGAAGACACATATATTGACTATATTTATGAATAATACGAGAGAGCATGTGATTACAAGCAACCGCTGCTGACAAAGAATTGTGTACAATCGTACTACATACTACCTTTTTCATTCAACACGGCTTCATCAGTACCTTACTGGCCATTCCTTTTCAGTTTCTTTAAACTTTCTTCTCTGCGACCTTCTTTAATTTCTCCCTTTTTCTCTTCTTTTTCCTTATTTTTCTTCGTCATTTTTGTATTTCTATTAATACTAGTATCTTCTTTGGCCGTATCTCAAGTGTATGAACTTTAGACAATATATACTCATGTTCAAATACAAATGATAAAATTTATTTATTGAATATACTCTGTCTGGTGTTATGATTTAGTTCCTATTCAGATTTAATGTAGTTCAAATTTATTGTACTCGAATTTAATGGTGGTCTGAAAGTCTAATCTGCACATTGTTTGCAAGATTTTGTAAGAGTTAACTTCTGGGATTTGAATGGATTCTGGCACACAATGGTAACGTGGTATCAGTTAGGGATGAGATGACCTGTCTGGATTGAGGGGACTTGAAAGGAGTTTGATTTTTTTTTGATTTTTTTTAAAAATGAGTCAATTCAGCATTAGGATAAGTTATTATGACATGTTTTTTAAATAATTTTTAAAATTTTATTATTTATTATAATTACAATGTTTTTTATCTGATTATATCATCATATTCTTAATATATTATATACATTATCGTTGTTGAATTATAAAACCTTTTATATATTGACATTTGTAACTATTTTAATTTTAATTTTTTCTAAAAAATTATTCTAAAATACATGTTTCAATAGTTGAGAATAATTTGTTTTATTTCAGCAAAATTATGTTGTCTAATAATTAAATAAATGTTATGTGTAATATTAGTCGGAGTTCTTTGAGTTGTTATCCCAACAATTATTTGACAAATTAATATATAAGTTAGCACAAAATTTTAATTAAATTTGGCAATACCTTCTGTTTTAAAGATAAATTTTCAAGAACCCCTTACTTAAATTTGAGAAGGCCTTTAAAAAGTAGGCTCATGTTCAAAATTATGTGATCAATCAAAAATATTATGTTCAAGAAGTCATTTAAAGAATTGAGAGTTTAAGCCAATAAAAATCAGAAAATTTTATTAATGTATGCTGCTGGACACATCATAAAAAACCGCAGAAAAAAATATATGTATATATAGACGAAGATTTAGAAAAGTCCATGGCAATGGCATGTTACATAATAATTCTGAAATTATCAGCAACTGATCAAACTGAGTATTGCTACTGCATGCCTGATGAGTACTGTGAGATAGGAGGAGGGGCCGACTGAGGACTGAGGACGACTGAGTTGCTCTGATTACTTGTTTCTTAAGATAAATACTACTAGTAGAAAACAGGTTGCACAACGTTCCGTCCATGCACGTATGGTGACACCATGTCTCTCTCTTTTTTTTATAGTACCAGCGGAGTCTATGATTTTAAAATGTCAATTTTTTAAATAATTAAATAAAAGTGAGGGACAAAAGTTTGTAAACGGACAAAATAACATAATTAACTGACTTTCTCGAATTATTCAGATTTATCGATTAAAAAGAGGCAGTGCTGAATGAACCTTATTTCACGCTGATCAGGTGCTGCAGCCCCGTCTGTTATTAGCCCTGCTCTGGAATGCATGCACGTCCTCGCCTTTTAGCTTTACACTCAGATTAATTATTCGAAATATATATTTTCCTCTCTGTGTACTCTAGCTGGCTAGCTTCTCCACT
This sequence comes from Daucus carota subsp. sativus, assembly GCF_001625215.2. Classification (NCBI taxonomy): domain Eukaryota; kingdom Viridiplantae; phylum Streptophyta; class Magnoliopsida; order Apiales; family Apiaceae; genus Daucus; species Daucus carota. The sequence continues at coordinate 46,053,753 of NC_030384.2, read as the reverse complement.
CAAAACACATTTCTAGTTTAGTTGTATTTGCAAGCTATGAAGCTACGGCTTTTGTTATCGGCATTCCTTCTCTACTAGCTAGGTTAGCATATATTCTTTTTTGAAGAAACAGGTTAACATATATTCTTATTGGTTTTTCGGTGTGCTGCACATGTTAACAAAAAATTTTATGAGTTTGAATCATTTTGATTGATTTTTATTCTTTAATAATGATGGATATCATACATATACAATAATCATATCAATCAAAATAGCCAAATACATAAAATTTTATACTCAACATGTGCCCATGCCCCATGGCACACACCAGACAAACTCTATTCTTATTACTCCCGTTTAAGGGGTCATTTTAATTTAGTTTAAAAGATTGCTTAACGTAAAGAAGGAGATCGGAAGTGATAAGTGAACTTGACTTATAACCGATGAAAAGTGTTTGGATAACTTTTACTTTTAAGTCAACTAAAAATTTTAATTGTATAAATAAAATTATTGTTTTTAATTTTTTTCCTAATAAAAATATATGATTAATATTATAGTATAATTCAAAAAGAAAAATTAAAAACAATAATTTAAGTATAATCAAACGGCTTAGAAATGTGGACATTTCAAAATGGAAGAAATAGTTGATCTCAAACTAAAACCGTTCTTTATCTTGAAAACTGTTTTTCATAAAATACGACGGATATTTACGGACAACCTATAAAGACTTCCAATATGTGCAAAATAATTTATGATGTATCTAGTCAAATCCTAGTTCCGGTTGGTGTGTGCATCTTTTAGTGATGAGAAAAACGTAACTCTTCAACCCTGTGCCCTAAGAATATAATAACAATAATAATACTCATGCAGACAGTGATGAATAATTGAGAGGGGGGCCTCGCAGGGGCTGTGTCCACCACCACCAATAAAAGTTTTTAATTTGATGAGATTTGAATAAATTTGGAGGAAGGAAAGCTGATTTGATGGGCCCTGATGTCCAACTCGCTCAGATGGGCCACATTGTTATAATGATTTTAGAATGTAGAGGTTGGTTACAACTTTATATATGGACAAAAACGGAGATTTATTCAACATCTGCACCCCTTTCTTTTGCATCTTTCCGTGACCCTTTTTTCTCTTCTTTTCTTTCCCACCCTTATTTTCATTTTTTTTTTTTTCAACTTTTCAGTTGAGCATAAAGAACATTCTTGCCTTCTCTAAAAGAATTTCCTAAATCTACAGATTTTGATCCCTCTCGTCTTTTTCTGATGCGTTTACATTTAAAAGACGCACAAGCCCCGTTATAGTCTGATGCTATTCGACTCGGATATAATCTCGAGGATTTTCCAACCGGTGACCTGTATGAAGCACCCTGGAATATCCCGACATAAAATGCATGACGATAATCGATGAGATTCAAATAAAACATGTAAAATGATGCTAAGAAAACGTAACAATAGCCGATTGAAAAGGGATTTGATTGGTGACCGCTGATTCAAAAGAATTTGATTGCAGCAGCAAGTGAAAGCTGGAGGTTGCGAACCAAACCATCTTTGTCTTTTATGGTATTTCTGCTTTTCTAAGTACGCACAAAATTGTATACAATTTTTATGTAAAAAACTTTTTAACCTGTGCAAAGCACGGGTTGTTTTAAATTATTTTTTCATATATCTCATATCTTTTTGTTTATCTTTTCTAAATTAAGATTATTTGTGTTATAAATGTAATTTAAATGTATTATTTGTTTGTATTTGAAGTCATATCATGTGTATGTTAGAATGCCCTGCTTCCGACTTCCTTTTATAAGCGTTTCTATTTTCCGTAACCCGTTTGTATAAAAAGTCAGAAGAACATATAAGAAGCTGAAAATTCCATTTTTTTTATCAAGACTTTAACTTTCTTTCAAACATTTTAATAAACTTATAAGTCTAGACTTACTTCTCACTAATAGTCCACTTTTTTTATTTTATTATATATTTTATTTATAAGTATTCAAAACTTATGGTAAAATCGGCCGAATTAACGGATTAATCGATAATCAGACGGATTTTGATCTGATTTGATAAAATCCAATTAAATCGATACCTAATTGGTAAGAGATTTGATTAATAGCTCAAAAATCAGCCAGAATATAAAAATTTACAAAAATTATGGAGGAAAATTAAAGTTTGAAAAATGATTATATATTATTTTAACATATATAATATTAAACTAATTTCAAATAATGATCATGTTAATTAATCTCATTAATCGCCGCTTTTTACACCAGTAAATATTTATTTTTTATTAAATCATAATTATAAATATTATATACTTATATGTATTGGAATTTTTATTATAAAGTAATTAATATATATTAATGAAGAGACATTAATGTCTAATTATGTTAGTATAAAAAGTCAGAATTAGCCTTATTATTTATGAATATACATGTATAGTGGCAAGGGTAGTTTAGTCTCAATGAATTAAATTACTCACCCTTACTTTATTAGACATATAATAGATGACATGATAATTAAGATTGGAGGTCATAGTTGATACTATTTATATGAATACAGGGATCCATTCCGATGCAAGGGTAGTTTAATCTCAATGAATTAAATTACTCACCCTTACTTTATTAGACATATAATAGATGACATGATAATTAAGATTGGAGGTCATAGTTGATACTCCCTCTGTCCCATTTAATTGTATACGTTTCTTTTCAACTGTTCGACACGCATTTCAATGCTCTTATAAAATATAGTTCCGTAACTTATTTTTGAGATTTTCTTTTTCTGAATAAAAATATAACATCCAAACTTTAATTCAGAAAAAAAAATTCAAAAATAAATTACACAACTACATTTTACAGGAGCATTAAAGTCCGTGCCGCGTCCCCGTCCCCCAATGTATACAACTCAGGGGGACGGAGGGAGTAGTATTTATATGAATACAGGGATCCATTCCGATCAAAATCATTTTCCATCGTATATTCAAATCACTTGTCTAATCTATGTACGGACATAGTTGTCGCCTTAGCAAACTCAATTATGATAACTTTAGAATCTTTCAACTATGCATCAAACAAACACATCTTTCGGTTTGCAAATCATGGAATTTCAAAAGTTGCATCCCGGCAATTTCAGGTGCAAGACAAAGATGTGTCACTCAGCTAAAGCTACATACTTATTCTAAGGATTATTCTTAATTTTCATAATTAGGCTACTTTGACTTAGTTTTGTAATACTAATAGTTTTGTGATTGGAGTTTTTGTAGTCTGTAATAGTTACAAAATTGATTAGCTTGCGAATTTCTAATACAACCTAATAGGAATTTGTGTTTATTTGGATATAAAGGCAGAATATAAAGAGGCAACACATTATCAGACCGCCCATTTAGAGGTTTCTGATGGGTCGCTTTCCAGAAACATTGAAGAAGAAAACATTGTCCCCGTTTTAGTAATGGTTGCTTAAAAGAAACAACTTCCTAACTGTTGAATTATTAATATTCCCTTTCTCGAAACTAGTCGATTGCAGCCCTCTGGGTGCATTCTTGTTGCTGCCGCTTCTTGCTCATATGAAGAACGTTGAGACATGATCAAAATCCATATGAGCATACACGGCTCATCCATCATATTAAGCAACAAACATAACAAGCTGAATAGAGGGAAGTTATAAATAAACAGATACAGTACTATTCAGATTACAGATAGTTGCTTTGTTTACCGACATTTTTTAAGAACTGCAGGGGTACCTAAAGTAACGGAAACACTCCTAGTTTAGTTCTTCACATTGTTGAGCTAGGCATCATCATAATATTGTTTTTGTTCTGACTTTAGACTTTATATCAGATCTTTATGCTGACAACCTTATGGTCAACAACCTTTTTTTTTTCTTTATATAACATGTTCTATACAATTCAGTATTCACTGACCGAGTACAGAAATATGAAAGTCTAGTGTCCTTGGCTTGCAGTTTCTTGCAGCAAATGCATGCAGGAATAGCCAGGCCCCAGCCCAATTGTCAACACTGGCTGGCCCAACAGATTCGAATGGAATATCAAGTACTAAACTACTACCACATTTTTAATGTTTGTACATAAGACCATTAACATCTTGCAAGTTGCAGAAGCCATTTCAATAATGAATATATTAATCATATTACTCACAAAAGATTTAAAATTTTATTAGTGAACACATGTGAATAAAAATAGAAAAGGAGAAGACTGAACACATAATTATGCATAAAAAGATAAAGCTTTAACTGCTGAAAACACACCTTACAGTTAGTGGAGAGCTCATTTAATCTTAACTGAACTTTGGCCAGGCTGAAAGTTGAAGGCAAAGATGACCCAGTCAGCCAATTTTCCAGAGGATGCTACTAAAATTATTGAGCAAATAGTCAGGCAGAAGTCCAAAGGCAAAAGTTGAGTAATACACTTCAATTATAGCTCCACAAATCTGTGCATGTACTTGGAGCTTCACAATACTTTCTTTCTTTAAGTTACAGGAACTGGAAAGAACTCAAGGCTACAAAATACAAAGGAGAGTGAGGAATAATGGAAAAAAGACCAAAAATTGTGTGATGCAAAATGGAAAAATCCTGGTAAAATACATATTATCTGCCTAGTATATGCAAAGTTAACACATAATAATATTGTGCTGATAGAGGAAGTCTACCTTGCATGTGGCTGAGAGCTCCGTGAACAACTCCAATGTCAGAATTAGGAGAAATAGAAAAAAAGTCAAATCAAAACCATACAATGTGAACGCATATCGATGTCAAATATGCTTTTGTGTTTCAAATGACAATTATATACAATTTCACAAATGCAATTTCATTGCATTTGATAGAGCTAATATAAAATTGGAAAAGAAACCTGAATAAACATGTTATCCAAGATAGTTATATTAGCGTATCGTTTATCTTAGAAGGCTATTAATTGATCAACAGTAATACAAATATTTAGTAGCCTTAACCTGACAGGATTACATGTAGTTAGTGCAGAGTGTATGCAATAACAACACAGTTTAATGATAAACATGGAACTATTGTTCAAGCTGCATACTAATTATTTATCTGTGGAACATGTATGCAATACAGGTAGTAATATCTACTGGCTGCTACATGTCCAAGAAAAAGATCTATTAGTCGACAGATGCTATTATCATATATATATACATGTAAATGTAGAAGGGCATTTCACAACCCAGACATGGCCATGTGTACCTCATCAGTAACATTCCTCAAGTCCCAAAATCCGAGTAAAATTGGACATCAGTGGTTTATGAAAGAACTGTGCAATCTAAGAGTGAATGAACCAGCATACCTTTTCAAAGAATTAAGAACAATTACAAAGATATGGGAATAGAATTCACCTGTCCAGAGCCCCTTCAAAATTGTCAGCATTAACTTCAAGGTGATAATTGGTTTGCTTGGAAAATATAAAAGCATTTGTGCTCCCTCTATTCTTAAATTGCAATTGATACCACATAAAGGAAACTCAGAAGATACTACTGATTTAGCTGTTCAACATGTCAACAATAATATATTGAAAAAAATAGTACATACAATGATACAATTTGTTTACACAATCTAGTACTAAAAAATGATAATACACAGAAATGCTCAAGTTGAATAAAGGACATAAAAATGTTCGAAAGAAACCTATATAACTTCTACTTATTCCCCCAGAACCTACTGATAAAGTTTCAGATGAGCATAAAGGGAAAGTCGATATAAAATTTACTGATGTTAGATCACGAAAATGAGAATGAAAACTCATGAAGTTGTTTGCACTGTATCATTAATCAGATGGAAATCCAAAAATAAGAGTGCTCTTAGTCCAGATGACAAACTACTTGGATAATAAGATAAAATTGTAACATATAAGCAATCAATGCACAAAGATTATATATATAAAAAGATACTTATAACATTCTGTACAATCTAGTCAGAATCTACATACCGATATTTTGATATTGCAACAGCACAAAATCAAGATAAACTATGTGCATCTGAATTAAGTTTATGTATAGCTATTGACCTATTGACTCATAAATTTGAGTGGTGGTATAGTATCTCAAGTAAATAACTATTTTTAAAATTTTGTAGATATTATGGTATATATAAAACTGAGAAAACATGAACCAAAAACTATGTGGATTAGAGTTGAAGAGACCTTCAATGATCATTGCGAGGCTCCAATATCTGCTGCTGCTGCTACTTTTATTGACGAACAGATAGTAGAGTTAGAAACAATCATATTCAAGTGTGTAATTGTACATGTAGGTTACTATAAACTCAAAACTCCCCAGGCAACGGCAATTAGCAATAAAATATACGCGCTTTGAGGAACACTAAAATTTTATTTTCAACTCCCAGAAAAGGGATAGTTTCAAGTCTTTTGGAACCATAGTTTTCCAAACATTTGGTTTCATGAATACTCCTTCCATAATCCATACATTGTAGTACAAAATAAAATATATCAACTATAAAGGCTTAGGACTTAAATAATGGTGAGGCACTTGAAGCAATTCGCGATCATACGAGTACTCACGATACGTTTCCAAGTCGACTTCTGATTTTTTAATAGCAGCCATACAAAGTTCTTTTCTCCACTCTTCCAAGTGTGGCACTCCGACAAGATCAGCATATTTTTCACAGTACTGCAAAACAAAACCCATAAAAACAATGTACACATGAATGGAGCAAATATAACCTTTATGCACATTCAAGGAAATTAGGAAACTAAAAAGTCGGATGCAAATCTCATCAAGTTGTCAACAAAAATAAACCTCGAAATTGCCAATATCATGGGTGTTACGTTTTGGAACACCAGCATGATCCTTTAATTCGTAAAACTCCTCAACGGACCGCATCATATCAGCCCGTGATGGCAAACTTTTTTTCCCAGAGAGCAGCTGAGCTATCCATTTTGCTTGCCACTCGAAGAATGGAAATGCTATAACCTATATATATATATGAGATGTTTTCACACCCCCAATTTAATTAATTAAATTGCTAGCTAGTTCTGTTTGTAAATTTAGCAAGAATCAAAGGTAAAATCTAAATGTACCATATCAGTTTTGAAAAAAATATAAGAGCAGTAATTATATACTTAAGTAGTATGTACCTTTTTAGGAATCCCCACAAAGGAGAGAGAAGGAGCAAGTAATGGAGGGAAAGTGTGCTCATATAATGGCCCAACTCTTCCATCATCAACTGCTACTATTCCTCCGATGTCAAGGAATGGGAACGAACATGTATACCTGCATACATCCGCAAATATACAAAAGATATACATATGCAAGTACGCAAATAGTCAAATATACAGGGAAGCCCAAAAATTGAAATGCAGGGGATTAGTACGAAAACAAGTATGACTTAAATGCAACTAAATATTGAAAAAATTAGATATAATTTTAGAAAGATTTAAACTTAGATCAACCCTTCTTGCTGACTGACTTATTTATGACATAAAATTTAGATATTTAGATAGACTTTTTTATATTTAATCACCTACTCCTATTCCTCCATTGTAAAGGAGTGAGAATATGTACACCTGCTTACATCTGCCAATATACAGTCCATATACATAGGCAGGGGCAGCCCTAAACATTGCAAGATGTTGGTTTAGTACAAAAACAAGTATGAGCTATGTATAATTAAATATCGAAAAAATTAAATATGAATTTAGTAAGATTTTGACCCTTCTTGATGACTGGCTTACTTTTGACAAAATTTAAATATATTAAATAGAATTTATTATATTACAACCCCTGGGGCCGGGTGCACTTCTAAAACCACAGTGTATATAATGATCCTTCAAGAATGGGATGTGTTGTACTTACAACAGTCTTTCTTTTTTACTGATATATGTCTTGAGCTAGCTAGCACATTCTCAGGCTTTTTTAAAATTAAAATACATTGATACTCCCTTCCGGCCACTCAGAGCGACTTGTTTGACTTTTATCGGTCACAGTGACCAGTTTTGTAATTCAAATCACACACATCGTATGTCATTGATACATAAGCATGATTAATTGATTCCAATACATATGCTTATAAAAGTTGACTTTCTGAAAAAATTGTTCATATATCTGTTAGGCCATCTCCAGCCATTGCTCTATCATCAAATTGTCACTATTTCATCTCCAGCCATTCTTTCAATTTTTACTTCAATCCACTTTATATCTAGATTCAACAATAAAATCCAACTTCAAACCTATTTTATTTTTATATTAATAATTGATAGTGCTTATATTAATATTTGTTTATAGTCTCTCTCATCTACTTTATCCATCCAGTGTTCCTACAATTTGAAGGTGAATATTTGTTTGCTTTATATATAAAGATAGAGGCATTGGACTTTGGAGATGAATTTGTGTGTTTATATAAAGATGAAGAAGGTTTTATAAAGCAGAGATTGGAGATGCCGTTAGCTTTAGGAATCCATAGACTCTATGTAAGCTGTAGGATAACATTGATTAATTACCCAGTGCAGTATATGATAGTATCGGCAGCTATGCAAGAACCGTCTACGAACACCACACGGCCATCTTCATGCAGAGAGTCTATCTGCAATATGTATAAGTTGCCATACACATTTTATGGTTCTTAGATATCTAAAAAAGACATATACATATATACAGAGAATAATATAATCGAATTATGTGAAAAAATTTAATATTTACCTCTAGATGAAGGTATAAGTTATCATGTTTCGAGATAACCTTAGATAAACCTTCACAGATATCAACAGACTTGGCACTCAAATGGACCTCCTTTGCTACTTCAACAAGCTCCATTGCGATATCTTGTCCACTGTTAGCAATTCCAACCACCACCACAACCTGTTTTCAGATCAAGCGACAAGCAGTATCTTTAAGTTGCAAACGTGTAAAATATATAGTAAAATCAAGGTTTATTAGGGACTTAACAAATCACTTTTTCTGTTGTCGAAACACATTTTTATTTAGTGTTCGATCATTAGAAGTTGTATGGTGTTTCTTAATCATAAATGTCCGCCGTTTTCAATACCATTTTTCTTCTATATTATAGCTCGTTTACGTAACAGTATGCGTTTGGGCTGATTTTTATGTGAAGCAGTATATCAAGGACAGAAAGGTGTTCCCCTGTTTTCCCTTCATTGATTGGGACCTTGGGGGTAACAAAGATTGCATCAATTTTTAAGTCAATAAGATCAACTATTCATAAAAATTACATTAGTAATACCTTTAAAATATATGCGGAAAACCATTCATGAACTACTCTCCTCTAGTGCAAAATGCCTGGCCCTATTTAGTCTTTGCTTCTCAAAGATTACAGAAAATTCACTTTTCTAGCTCATTTTGCTCGACTTATAACTAAAGCAAGTCCAGTCAGATATCTCTTTTCCAGCCTTCCTTGTCAGGACATGCAGACAACTACACAAGTACCTTGGTTGCGATAGTGTCTGCAATCCTACGTATCACTTTTACTTTGTTAATACCAGTATGTTTTGTGTATTTTTTGCAATTTCAGAAAGCTTGCACAACAAATTGCAGAAATTTGACACATTCGATGGATAATAATGTATATACAATTTTTTACCTCGTTCCGAAATGGCTCTGGAACTCTATATATGTGACTATGCAGATGTTTTTTTCTCCAGCCATCCTTTCCTAATTATTAGAAATAAGCTAAATGATTAACAGTGTTTGATTAAAGATAAACAGCTGTCTACACATTTCATATTACTAGCTATTTAGTAGGACTGTTAAATATCGAGTAGGTGACTGACTGCGGCCAAAAAACTCAAGTAGGTCACTCATTGCAAATTTGACTCAAACTGATCATCAATTAACTTTAATTTGATCATTCTGTTAAAGTTAAAAATTGAAATTACCCAAAATTGAAAAATGGTAACATAGGAGGGTAGAGCTCGTTATGGGCTTCAATATGGTTACTGAAACTTGCTATTTGGCTCACAGAATCATGGTAAAACTAGCTTTGATTCTTCGAAACCTCAAAAATAGGGAGAATCAAAGCCATATTTTGCCATGATTTTATGAGCCAAATAGCAAGTTTTAGTAACCATATCGAAGCCCAAAACGAGCTCTACCATCCTATGTTACCATTTTTCAATTTTCGACTTCAACGGAATGATCAAATTAAGTTAATTGATGATCCATTTGAGTCAAATTTGAAATGAGTGACCTACTTGAGTTTTTTGGACGCAGTTAGTCACCTACTTGATATTTAACCCTTTAATTAAAATCCATATCATGTAGTACTATTCATTTCATTTTACTATTCAATTCAGTGGGATCTTTCGTTCACATTTTTTCCACAAAGAACATTTTATAAAACATTTTGACCCCCAAATTTGGAGTATCCTACTTCACGCAATTCGCAGGGTTCAACAAGCAATCGATATTTCACGATCAAGGGTGTAGTAATACTCTTTGTAGTAGCAGTCCTTATATATCGTATTAACAGTCGAAAGAAAAAATTTATATTTGATAGGACTTCTTCCTATACCTATAAATTCCTTTGGACCCAGAAATGATACATTGGAAGAATCCGTCGGGTCTTCCAATATCAATAGGTTGATTGTTTCCCTCCTGCCTTGCCTTGCTTGATGAACAAATTTGGTAATAGTGAAGAAAGAGATCAAGATATCAAGCATATAAGTATATAATGTGTAGAAGTTGGGTAGTTGGATGGTTACTGATTTTAGGCAATGATTGATTTGTAATGTTAACAGGCAAGAGTTTATTCACCAGAAAATCTAGTTTACGCCACCTACTTAACTTCAGAAAAATAATCAAGTGGGAGAAGGATCTATCTTGGTATGTGAACCAAGGAGAATCTCGGGAAGTTTTTTTTCTGTCTTGAACTAGATTAATTAGAGTTTAACAAGTATTATACTTATTATATTGTCTGCTCATACTTGACAATCATGTAAGATGGGTTACCTATAAAAAGTTCCTAATTGCTCAAAATATATACCTTGAATAGTAGGCAGTCTAAGGTGGGAATAATGGCCAGTAGCAACAACCACAGCATCAAACACCTCTTCAACCACTTTCTCATTCTTATAATCTATGCTTCTAACCACCCATCTTAAATCTTCAGAAAACGGATCAGTAGATTCAAAAAATTTTACATTTTCCACCCTAGTGTAAAACCTGATCATCTCTCTCAACCCAAAGCATTCACAAAAATCTTGCAAATACAACAATAGTTCCCTGTGCCCCGGAAATCTCCTCGCATCTCTTCCTTCCTTCACAAAAAATGGAAAATCAGTGAACCCCATAGTCTCCCGAGCTAAATTGATCCTCAATGAATTATATACACTACTATGAACTTTCAAGGTAGTGCATTTTCCTAGTGGATCTTCGCCTTCAACATTAGGTTCATATAGCCACTGTCCTCCAACATCATGTTTCTGTTCTAGAACCACCACATCGTGACCTTCCTTCTGAAGCTCTCTAGCAGCCACTAGCCCAGATGGCCCAGCTCCAATAACGCATACATTCTTCGATTGATAACTCTCTGTTCCCATGGTTGTTTGATCATATATTATTTGTACGTTTTACAGATAAATAAATGTGAAAGGATTTGTATCTAGATATTTTTATGAATACGAAATTTGGTAGTAAGGGTACAACACACGTATCATCTTTTCCTCTGTTTCAGATTCTCTGTACTTCACCAGTGACGTCACCAGTGACGTGCATGGGGTTGGTCTATCTTTTGATTACTTTGAGTGGACAAACACTGAACAATTAGTTACTTTGGCCAATTTAATTAGTCCATCCAAATATTTAACTCAACTTAAATGTGTAAGCAAGCAAATAAAGAAGCCTCTAATGATTGATTTAGGTCCAGCAGTCATTAGATATAAATATCACTGTTTTACGTAAGATTAATTTGGTTGAAATGAACATTTTCACCAAACTCTAATTGATATATCACTCATAAAGAAGATTTTCATTTTGAGTGTTTTTGCTTTAACTGTATTATAACTGGAAATTATAGAAACATCTGTTTGGTCATGGTTAGTTATCGCCTGATTAACCTTTTCTATAATATTAATATTTGATTTAATCAGACTTCTGTACCAAATAATATTTATATTAAAGAAAACAACAAAAAACAATGCTAAATAGTTATGGCAAATTTCTTATAGAGGCAAAAAAAATAATTGAGAAAACAATCCATAAATTGGTAATGTCCCAAACCAAAAAGTTTCATCAAAAGATTCAAGAATTCATTCCAAGTTAGTTGAGATCACAAATTAGAAGCGGTCATGGAGAACAATACTATGTCAATTATACAGATTGATTAGAGAAATCGAACAATTGCCATCGATATTATTAATTAAAACACCACAAAATCCAGAAGAAAGGTATTATTCTGCTTACTTCTAACAGGAGGTCCATCTCCGGTCCAATGTGCTCAAGAAGCTGAACCCATCCATGTTAGGCATGTCTCTGCCTAAAACAATATCAAATCCATTTCTGTTCTCCAAGCAACATCAGCTGAACTGCATATATTTTGCTGAAAACCCCAGGAAGAAATAAATGGATAACCAATAACCACATAGATAAGTGTCTTTCCATTGAATTTTTAAAACAAGAATATAACAATTAATGCCTCTTGATTTATTATGTTTGCCCTCGTATGATGGGCTGGGAATTACTTTCTATACAAAAAACAGTCAAGTCCAAAACATTACGAATTTTAGATATCATTAAACAGTAAAAACACACAAAAAAAAGAAACAGATATAGAACTAGATACATGCTCCAATCTATATGTAATACTTCTTAGTTCTTACACAGATAGATACCGAAATTAAAGTTCACAGACTCGAGAAACAATATCACATCCAAATCTCTATGATTCCTACTCACCTGGATTACTAGTCTCCTAAGAACAACATCAAAAGCCCAAGATAATAAATTTACAAAATACACTGGACGAGACCGGACCAAACACTAGGAATCCAATAATGCTTCGACCTTTACAAATTTAACAAACCAGACAAACAAACTAACACATCACATGCATACACACTCACAAGTCACAACTACCATAAACCTTATATATCTATATTACTGTACCTTCATGGTGGCAAATCCTGAGCATTTTCTCCAAGATCATAAGACAACTGGGGTCATCAACAACAAGTACCCAAAGACCCGCAGGAAACTGTTGGGCCGACCCAGATTTAGCTACTTTACAACAACAAAAATACATATTCTCATCAAAATCAACTCAATAACACATCTCTCTACCTCAATTAAAGCAAAGCCCATTTCAGGAAAACAGAAACCAAAACACACCTATAAAAAGTCAAGATAAAATTTACACGATCAAAATAAACTGTGTGTCTAATTGAGCAGTGAGTTACATGTTATATCAAGAAAATTAGTACTATTTTCAAGTTAAAATGAATATAAAAAGTTAATGAGTTGGGATTTTAAAACCCCCAAAACAAATGAAGTAGAAAATTAAGTGACTTAGGTAGCCTTTGATAATCGGTGCATTCAAGATTTCAAGGTGGAGTATATACCCAAAAACAAGCGGGAATCTGAACTTCAGTTACACAAAGAATTTCACCTAACGATTTACTCCCTCCGTCCCCGGTAGATATTATACATTTGGTTTGGACACGGAGACAAAAAAAAAGTGTAAAAAGTGAGTAAAGTGAGATGAAAAGTGACTAAAGTGGTGGGACTCATTTATATTTAATGATAGATTTGAGATAGTGGAAGAAAATAGTGGGTGTAATAATGTTTATATTATTATAGAATGGAGACAGTGGAAGAAAGAAATGGGTGTAATAATATTTTATATTATTAAAATTTACTATATTTGGAATGTATAGAAATGATGGGACGTCCCAAAAAGGAAACTGTATAGAATTGACTGGGACGGAGGGAGTATTACGAGCAGGGGTTAGTTTATTTGTGTTCTAAAAATCCCCGATTTAATCTATTAATCCCCGCAAGGCGGCCACGGATTCGATTTTTGAAATCCGATTAATCTCTACATATATTTCTTAATCGAAGCATATATGATAAATTATTAAAATTAAAATATTGTATTACTTTAAATATGAATAATAATACTCCCTCCGTCCCCCTGAGTAGTATACATTGGGGGACGGGGACGTGGCACGGACTTTAATGCTCCTATAAAGTGTAATTGTGTAATTTATTTTTAAAATTTTCTTTTTCTGAATTAAAGTTTGGATGTTATATTTTTATTCAGAAAAAGAAAATCTCAAAAATAAGTTACGGAACTATGTTTTATAAGAGCATTGAAATGCGTGTCGAGCAGTTGAAAAGAAACGTATACAATTAAATGGGACAGAGGGAGTAGAGTTTATGAATATAGTGAATATATCAGTTACTAAATAGTTAATATAATAATAACTAAATATTAAATAATATTGTAATATTAAATTAAATCCGATTTCCACTCCGATTAATCCCCGATTTCCAATTAATCCCTGAATCGGTAGCTCAACCGATTATATCCGATTCCCGATTTTTGTAATACTGCATTTATGTAATATATCATGAGTTAATTTTTGATTTAACTGAAATTTGAAAATTGAGTTATCTAGTTTGTTTTTAAAATTTGATTTAACAAAAAGTATTTAAACTTAAAAGATAAATTAAATAATTTATATAATATATTACTTATATTATATATTATAATTATAAATTATTAACATTTATTGAAAATTATTTCCCACTCACAAATAACTTTATGTAACTATTTTCTCGTTCTCAATATTATTCGTCTGCTATCTTGATAAGTTAAAAATAAACCAAATATTTATAAAATTTAATAATATATTTGATAAATTTTAAAATTGTGAAAATCATATTTTAAATTATATATACATATAAACAATAACACGATTTTGTATATAAAATTTAGTCAAAATAATGTAAATTTCTCCTTTGAATGGACAAGTTTCTTGAACTAACGGATAACTTTCACAAGGTAAGCCAAAGTTTCCCCGTTCAACCGGCCTCACTTCCCCTTGTTATTTCTGTACACCATTAATCTTTGTTCAAACTGGGATCATTTGACAATGACAACTTCATCTTCTTCCCCACCATAATCTCACCCAACTTTATATCTTCTCACAATTCTTTATCACTACCTAAACATACCAAGTCAACTCTTTAGCCATGGTTTCTAATCCCATTCCCCTCCCCAAACTCACACTACTGCAAGAACAAGAAGATGAATCAAACTCAACCTCAAACTCGCCTAAACAAACCACATCTCTCCTCTCTTTCTCCACCACTTCCCCTCATAACCCACCTTCAAAACCCACAATTCTCCTCATCTCTCTCCTCTTCCTCACCACAGCTGCGGCTGCGTTCGCTTTCGCATTCCTTTTCTTCTCTTCTTCCTCCTCCAAATCACACCCTCGTCTCCACTCAAACACCCAATTCTCAAGGCCACTCACTAAGCTCAGACACCCAGTAGTTCTGTTGATTTCATCGGACGGATTTCGATTCGGGTACCAATACAAAACCCCAGCTCCGAATATCAACCGTTTGATCCAAGATGGGACCCAAGCGAAGCTAGGCTTGATCCCTGTTTTCCCCACACTCACATTCCCCAATCACTACTCAATTGTCACTGGCTTGTATCCGGCGTATCACGGCATTGTGAATAATTTTTTTCGAGATTTTAGCACCGGGGAGAGTTTTAGTATGGCGAGTCATGAGCCCAAGTGGTGGCTGGGGGAGCCGGTGTGGGAGACGGTGGTTAAGCATGGCCTTAAAGCGGCTACTTATTTTTGGCCTGGATCTGAGGTGGTCAAAGGCGCTTGGACTTGCCCTTTGAGTTTGTGTGCGCATTATAATGGGTCGGTGCCTTTTGAGGACCGGGTCGATAAGGTTCTGAGGTATTTTGATGAGCCTAGTGAGGATGTTCCTGTTTTTATGACATTGTATTTTGAGGAACCTGATCATCAAGGTCATAAGGTTGGACCTGATGATCCGCAGATCACGGAGGCTGTTGCGAGGATTGATAGTTTGATAGGGAGGTTGATTGATGGTTTGGAGAGAAAAGGGGTTTTTGAAGATGTGAATATAATTATGGTAGGTGATCATGGTATGGTTGGAACTTGCGATAGCAAGTTAATTTTTTTGGATGATTTGGCTCCCTGGATTGATATCCCCAAGGATTGGGTTCAGGATTATAGTCCTTTGCTTGCAATTCGCCCATCGCATGGTTACTCTGCAGCTGATGTTGTTAAGAAAATGAATGACGGATTGGGATCGGGAAAGGTCAATAATGGGAAGTATTTGAAAGTCTACCTCAAGGAGGAGTTGCCAAGTCGACTGCATTACCATGCTAGTGATCGTATTCCACCAATAATCGGGCTGGTTGAGGAGGGATATAAGGTTGAACAGAAGGTATCAAGGAGAAAAGAATGTGGAGGAGCTCATGGATATGATAATGCATTTTTCTCTATGAGGACCATATTTATCGGTCATGGTCCTAGATTTGCCAAGGGAGTTGAAGTGCCTTCATTTGAAAATATTCAGATATACAACTTGATAACATCAATTCTGAATATCTCTGGAGCTCCTAATAATGGAACATTATCTTTCCCTAAAACTGTTCTTTTACCTCATCTTTAAAACTCTTGTGGTTATACATTTATACTATGTTACAGATACTTTTAACTATGAGCTAGAGTATGTACAAAGTCGCATGCTCTCTCGTAAAGAATGTTTTCTTGAAATCTCTGAAGTTTGGTGTCACACGCAAAAGGCTTGTAACTGTAAGGGCATTGAAATCTGTCATGTTGGATTTCACTAGGTAAGAGCTTGTATTGTAAAGTCTGGAAGCCATCATATCAATTGTCTTGATTATGCTTTGTTGGTTTCCGGCTTATATATACTTTTTTTGTGATGAATTGCATACAAATATTATATGAAGTGGATTCAAAATCTGATAATTGTATATGTATCATACTCTTCCTGAACTAGATGAATACTCTGGGGCTATAAAGCTTGTATATTGTCTAGGGAAGAAACATTCTTTTTCATTGTTTTGATTAAACTTTTTGGTGAGCACCGGAACCCTGCACTCATAAATTCCGGAAAACTGGCACATGTTTCACATATTTTGGATAAAAAGGATTCAAATATTTTTGGATAACATAAAGCAAGAGATCAGAGTTTCATTTTTTCTGTTACATGGAGGAAAGTAAATGTAGAAAATGCTATTTTTTTAGATAAACAGATGTACAAAATGTTGGGGAATCCCGAATTTCTCTTTTGCAGGTGTATATAGATATTCGATATCATGGTTTACTCATACCGTCAACAAAAGAGAGGACGGTGTAAAAAGTCTGAATAATGGTGAGGATGAGCAGAACCAGAGCAGCAAAAGCTGATATAAATGACCATGGAGTAGCAAAGTAAGTATACTGAAAACTTGCCCAAGTCACATGCCAGTTATTCCTGTAATATTGATTCACGTCGTTGAATACTTTGGCCAAGTAACATCGATCTATATCTAATGTTACATCCTTCCCCATGTTGTTGATCAGTCTAGCGAGCTCAGAATCAGTTCCATAAAAATTCTCCACGATGTCGTGGTCCCATAAATACTCAACATCCTTAGACGTGTTTATGAGGCAATCCAACATCGTCGTATAAGTTGTCATGTGCTTAGAACAGCTCTTGTGGCATTGTTCATAAGCCACGCAATTTATCAAGAAGGAGCTCATGAAATCGTCCATTGAAATAGATGGCATTTCCAGCACACCGTGACTAAACTTTATCACCAGAAAACTTGTGGACTTTCCAGGTTTGAGTTTAATACCTGCTCGACGAAGTTTTGATACACAATGAATCACATGGCTTGGATTGTTGTAATGCATATGGTCTGGATCACCAGGTGGAATCAGACTTGCTCGGACAAAATCAAGCAAGTGTTTTCCCACCAAGTTCTTATGCTGGTCAAGGACTTCATCAGGTCTTTGCAAAGCACTGTTGAAAAAATTCAGAGCTAGTTCAGCAAGAGATTTGCCTGATTCTTCTTCAGGCAATGTGGATAGATCAAACAAGCGTTGGAGTATGAAAAAGGGGATTTGATTCTCCAGTCGAAGAAGATCTCTCAAGAAAAACGAATACACCCAAGACATTGAAATCAGCGGATCATCAGGCTCGAATGGATACAAATCTCCAAGCTTCCTGAACAGCTCAATTATAAAACAACCATCAAGAACCATCATTTCTATAAACTCATCAGTACCAAATTTCACAACTTCAGAGTAACACTCCCGGGCTTCCGACTCAAGAGGTTGAATCGCCTTCAAATAATCCTCCAGGCTCAATCCTTTCCTCTCTGTTCGATGCAACAACGTGCCTAAAAATCTCCACTTATGCTCTTCAATCATCTTCAGATGAGGCTCGCCATGGTGATACGGGCCTATGGATACTATGTGAGGCTGGTAGCATCTGCCGTTGATGTCAATGAAGCTCTGAGGTACACGAAAAATCGAACAAGTGCTACTACCAGCCGACTTGCTTAGCAGGGTAGGCTTAGTTTCCACTATTTTTTGTTGCATAGAGGCTAATCGAGCTTCGTTTACTTCCCAAATCTTGATGGTGTGGTGATGATTTTCTGAAGATACTGCATGTTTGTTTCTAATCATTTTGGTGGTTTAAGAAATTCAGGGTCTTCCAGGGAATTATCAAAGGAATGTATGTGGAGGGTGTGCATACAGGGTCTACCTTTACCAAGTCAATGGCTTGTTCTACACCTGCTGCTGATTAGTTATAGACTTGTATGCTTATTATTAGTTGTAATTAATTTGTAATGAAGATTAACAGCTCGTGCACTCCAACTTTGGAGGGTCAAAACTGATGTCTTAATTACCTGAGAACCTTATTACAATTTGTAGACGCAAACTTTAAATATTAATAAACAAAGTAGAGTAGTTACAAAATGGATAACAGGATTACAAGAATCTTATTATGAATATATTATTATATATAATAGCTGGTTAGTGTAGAACATGTGGATGTGGTGCATATTTTTTGCACCTATATTATTATTTAGAATCCAGGTCTGATATACGTACGTGCAGCGTATGTTTATCAGAAGAAAAATGTTGGATAATTTAATCTTAATTTTTTATATATATATTCAGTGTGTTATAATATTTTAACCAAAAAATATTTTATTCTTAGATTATGAATTTATTATTATATAGAAGTATTAGCTTGTTAGTGTAGAACATGTGGATGTGGTGCATCATTTTTGCACTACATTATTGTTTTTGGCAGGTCCCGAAACTACGATCAATACTAGCATATGTTCAGTGTCAAAATAAAAGCGTTTAATATGAAAATCTTAGAAATGAGTAATTTTCTGATTAATGATACCGTTACCTTCTTTATATATACATCAAAAATTCTGAATAATAATATTCGAATTTTTTTTATTTTATATATGCTACCCGGACCCATTCATTTTATACGATACAAAAGACTACGACTTATGGCCGGTTTATGGTATGGGCAATTGTGTGTGGTTACCAGTCATCAGGCTTGCGGTGAATAACTCGTTGTATAGGCCCAACATATATAAGACCAAATCTACTGGAGGTCTGGAGCATGAGAAAAGACTTCATGCATACTGCATCAAGATTTTGGGCCAGTTCAGTATTACAATTGTCAAGACTCAAGACGAGTACTGCACGATTCTCTCTTCCCTTTCTTTTTTAAATAAGTAAACCATAATGGAGAAAATGTTGAAATGTAGTCTTAAAAGAAAACAGCTGATTTTAAGATTTATATTATATTATCTACTTAAAATCTTCTTTTAAATTATAGTAAGGTTTTAAAATTGGTTATTAAAATAGTACGACCGAGTTTGAACATTTGCTTGCCCAATTCAATAAATTTAATTCATTTGTATGCCTATTATAGTACCCAGACTTTAGCTGGAATTGCTCAAACTGAGGACTCGACCATATTTTAAAAAAATTACTGTATTTATTTGGTCTAAAATAAATGTTAGAATGTCCATATAATGTCCGAGTATCGCAACACGGGTACTCGATGTAAAATGAAGAGTTAGTAATTTGTATGTCCGTTAAATTTCGTATGTTGTCCTTTTGTTCGAGCAAAAGGAAGCGTTGAGTATAAAGATGATCCAATCGAGGCCCGAGGGAATGTGCAGGGTATGTGATAAATCAGGAAGCTTGTGGAGGGAGAACACCTGTGCTGGGCATGATGTTAGAGATTTGCTGAAGAGTCACCAACATATCGTGACATTACAAAGTGATGCTAATATATGCCCACATAATTTGAAAAATGGGGGGCGAAGTACCATCTGATAAGGCCGTATCGCAAACTAACCCAGAGTGCGTGATGTAGACTACACCTTGGCCGTTTCAATATACATAAATAAATTAAAAATGCCATAGTACTAGTAAAGATGCCCTCGCTTCTGGTGCTCTGTTATATATAGCAACTAAGAGCATTTCCAACGGTGTTGGCTATATTTGTTGGTTAAATTGGACCTGTAATACATTATGTAAAATTTGCTGAACCTGTAAGACATTTTGCTTCAATGGTACTGACTATATTGGTTGGCTATAATTTAAAAATAGTATGTTATTAATATTTTAAATTGTTAAAATAGAATATATCAGTTTAATATGGTAATAAATGATATGTAATCTTCCTACAGATTTCTTACAGACCTGTAGAGGTTCGACAAATATAGCCATCCATAGGAGGTTGGCTAAAATTATAGACAACAGATTAGTGTGGTTGGAGTGCTATTTTTTCAGGACGTTGGCTATATTTTTTAATTTTGGAATGCGAACTCATTTTTTAGCCAAGGGATTTATATGGTTGGAGATGCTCTAACAGTACACACGAGACAGTGATGTTCTCTGATATAAAGTTGTACAGTATCGTTTTATTTGTTCATGGTTTTTGCCTGTTGCCTTCACTTTGGTCTTTGGATATCTCAATTTCAAACCCCCAAATTTACACTTTTAAGTACATCCCCCTAAGTTTGTTGCTTTTCAATAAGCATATAGTAGTATAAACCAATAGTTTAAAGTGCACTCTAGCTAATTAGTTTTAGTTGAGCTGAAGAAACAGGCCCTCTAAAAGCGTTATTCAGTTTTATTGTCAATCACTTCATACAAGTACAGACACAGAGGAATAATTTGACAGTGAATAATGTAGTAGTATCAGTTAGACCAAACCAGTATAGAGATCATTTACCCTCGATTCAAAATTTTCAAATTGTGTTTCTCATTTCACAGAGCATAGACATTGTCGATAGTCATGGGAAATCAGGGAAAATTGAAAAAGATAAATACGCATATATACCACCCCCTCTTTTTCTATAAATCATACATATGCATAACCATGTTGCTACCAGAGTAACTCGCAAGATACAACTTGGTCATCGTGCTAATGAACCCAGCTCTCGCGAGTATACAAAACTCAAACTGGTCCCCGATAAAAATTACAATACTCAACTAGACTGGACTGGTATTAGGACTGATACAAAATTTCATGAAGCTTCCTGTTTCCGCAAATTTTAATAAGAAACCAACTCCTCAACCAATAACTCGAAGATTGCTAGCTCAATATCCCTTGCCCGGTCTCGTACTTCCTCCTCATATCGCGTCCAACCATCTAGTTCTTTTCTGAAGTCCAATTCGACCATCATATCAATGGTGTTAGATTCCACTTCTTTCCATGCATTCAACCTCTTGCACACACTGCTCACCAATGCTTCACTGGTATTGTCCGGTTCACTCTTTCTCTCTTCAGCAATAAGGTCCAAGAGAAGCCGTCTAACGTCTGAGGAAATCTTGTTCTGATTATACTGATTTGATCTGCTTAACACTTCTCTAACAACCTCATCAAGATTTTCCTGAATATCCAATGACGATCCTAAGTCGTTAACATAATCAAATTCCTCTTCATTATCATCATCATCAGCTTCTTCTACATCTTCCAACATTCTTTTCTCAAGTTCAACAGGATCCAACTCTGCCAGTCTCTCAAACCTACGAAGCTTGTGCAAAAGCTGCAGCTTGGCTCCTGTAATTAGAATTTAGTTAGCAGTTCTTATCTGAAAAAAAGGCACGAATGAAGATGAATGTAACTGAACAAAGAACACGAGACCCTACTCACCAAAAGTGTGCACAACACAAGCACATGAAACATTCACTTTGATTAGTACAGTTGGCTCGAGGAAACTAAATTATCAGTATTGGGTATAGAGTCATGTAGCCATCAAATGGTAGGGAATCATTAACATAATTGCAGTGATTCCATTAAATTTAAGTGAGCAACTCAGATCGAACACAACATTGGAAAAAAGCTAAGCAAATATGATCTTGATCATTCGAAATTGACATGAAGTTGAATACAAACACAGCCATCAATATATAGCCCTACCACACTAGTGTTTAGTCACTAAACAGAAATTTAAACTTTATTGCAATTCCATTATTTCAATTCAATGGATCCCACAATATATTTCAGGTTTAAAATAATTTAGTGTTTGATCTATTAAGTTGTATGAACTTGCATTAGACAAAAGTAAAGGTTGATAAAGACACAAGATTTGTTAGCATTCGTAAAATAATTCAAAACCAAATAACATACTTTGCACGATTGCATAGCTGCTCTCAACATCAAAATCACTATCCTCTTCTTCATCTTCCTCCTCTCTGTTTAGTTCATCATCGTCTTCGAACGGTGGGTCCAATACAGATACTGGACTGCATTGATCTCGTTCTTCCTCTCCAACTGGAATTTTCTGTAAACTTTCCTCTTCGTGATTATTATCCTGTTATACAAACAGCACTATTATGTCAAAAATAACCAAACTAAAAATTGTAACAAATATATTGTTTGTGTTTGTTTCATGTGATTATATTTTACAGTCAATTTTTTAACTAATTACTGTGGTGAGTCTATTTAAACATTTTTATTAAGAATTGTAAATTGATTGTACTGCTGCTATAACAAACAAGCATATAAGATTAAAGCGCCTGCATTTACAGAACTAAAAATCGTCTTTTAATGTGACTAATAATTTAATCGACAGGGCTGGTTTGGAAAAGATTTTTGTGGCAGAGGCGTGATCGAAAAAAGCAGAGCTACAAAACAATAAGGTCCTCCTATCGAAACCCTATGAATGACAAATCACACCCTCCAAAGTCGTTTTGGAATGATGCAATTTGTGGGGCAACATCGTCATTTCAAGTCGACAGCCCGACTCACATAGAGATCCTCTTGCCACCCGCCGATCCTAAACGACACTTAACTCCCCTGACAACCTTGTTAACCTCAACATTTGTTCGTATAAAATCTATGATGAAAATAATTTTAACTCCTTAAAATTTGTTCGGTAGTATTAATCAATTATTCTACAATAAAGGCCGCTTAATCTAATAAAAAATCTAATTATGTAATAAATCTGCATAAACTTGCATGTATCACGATATTATTAGTCGAGATGCGTAAAAATTGACCGTAAGAAGTAACACACACCTTTTTATGGCTAACCGGAGAAGTGACCGGAGATAAGATATCAGGAGTGAGGGTCCGCTGAAGAGCAAAATGAAATGGGCTTGATGTTGGGCTCGAACAATCAGATCTTGAAGTAGTGGAACAAGACTCCATGTCCAAAGACTTGCCTTCATTACTTTCAGACCAGCCCGCACTACTGACCCGTCTAGTATCTTCACTAACTTCCTCAATGTTTTTACTTGAAGAAACAACAGCATTTGCTTCAACTGAAGGTGTAGAGGCATCATTCACACAGATTTCACGTTTCCTGGCCTTGTTTTTATTTCTGAGTCGCTTGAAGAAGGATCCGAAGAGGTTAAAACCGATGTGTTGGGCCTGGGCTTTGGGCTTGGTTGACTGGATCTTCATAGCAGCTTCTAGAAGCATGGCAGCCGTTTTAGCTGGGATGTGAAGAAAACGTGCACACGGGCTTTTAGCCGGCGAGGGGAACGGCGATTTCTTGAAGTCCGGCGAGTCGGTGAAAGATAAGAAACAAGCTTTTCTACAGAGAAACGAGACATGCTTCGAAGACGACGACGTTTGGTTGATAAACAAGTTGTGTTTCCGAAGTTGTAATGAAGTGGTTTTGAGCTGACAACGTTTGTCAGCAATGTGTTTGTGTAGTAAAAACGGCTCTTGATCTTCTCTCAGCAGCTCTCGTAAATGCTTGTGCTTATGATCAGGATGATGATGAGCCATAGTTCAATAACTCAACTTTTTTTTCTTGTTTCTGTGGCTTTAAGAGCAACACTTTAAGAAGAAAAGAATGATGAGTAGTATAAAGTGGGGAGAAAGAGTAAATTTTGAAAATGAGGGGGTAAAATGAAAATAATGATGTTCTGTAAGCATCAACGTGGAGTGGACAGTTGAAAGGGTTGACTGTGGAAAGTACAATCTCTCTGTGTGTACATGAGAGAGATTGGGAGAGATGAAAGAGAGTTCTTGATTCAAATCTGGAGTTTATGATATCGAGGCAAGGTGGTATTGTAGTTTGATAAAGCAATGATTTTAAAAAATGCGAGTTGTGTTAGTGGGTGCTTTATAGTTTACACTCTACTCAACTAGTATCACGGGAGGAGTAGAAGAAATAGAGTTGGTTAGGCTGTCTGTATTAATGAGTGGGGAAGGGGGAGACTAGGAGAGGATGCATTGGCGTTGCTCAGAATGGGACAGCTACCCAGCTCCAACTGTTCTCTCACTGTTACAGATCCGTAGATGTTCGACAAATATAACGTCATCTACAGGAGGTTGGTTAATTGTAGACAAAGCGTGATGGGAGTGTGAGTTTTTCCATAAGTTCATTATATTTTTTATTTTTAACATGTGAACTCACATTTTAGCTTGATGAACAAATCTTTCAACTGTGGGCATGTTAATATGAAACAAAAGAAGCCAAAAAATATTATTTGTAAGTGTTTCCGGAGATAGCACATTTGTAAGAAATATTTTTCACTTTAAATATACTTATTCTCTCCGCAGAGAACCTCAAATGATGAGAAGATGACACGAAAATAACATCCACATAGAATCTGAAACGACTTGTATATGTTGAGAAGAATAAAGCGTACCGGTAGTTCCACTGTTACCCAATCCTGTCTCTGTAGCTACAAGCTGGAGGTGTCTCTGTAGGCTACCTATGGAGTACAAAAAAGGTTGCTTTGGGTTGTGCAATGTTTCATAGGCTGACCCAAACTTATCTTACTAGTACTGCAAATTACTATACCAGCGGTCCAGTTTACACTGTGCAACATTACACATGCAGCTGCAATTTGTTACAACTACTGTGTTTCCATGGACCAGGCTACAGAATGTGTATCCCCCTTCATTAATTACCCGGTTAGCATTATTATTGTTGCTGACTTGTTATTATCATCTCATCATATGTCGTATCATTATTACAACTGAGTCTTGCAGACGATGTTGAGTGCATAATTGTTGTTAACGCTTCTGTGTTTTCGATTGGTCAGAGTGAACTCATTTTAATTTTAGATTTTTTAGTGTGACCGTGGCACTGATAATCAATTACAGTAGTACTCAATATTTCATTTAAATAATAAAAATAATTATTAACGTGATCACTAAATATCCATTTAATTATATAAAACCCGAGAAATGATGAAAATAGGACGACGTGGCTGGAATTCTTTGACTGTCCTTTTGCTATGGAATGCTGGCAGAAAGCGAGATTAAATTATGCAATGCAAGAGGTGGAATATGCTCCTGACTGGTTACTAGAGAAAATGGCTACAGGCAATACCGAGGAGAAAGAGAATGTTGCTATGATTTCATGGGGCATCTGGTTTGCAAGAAATCAAAAAGTTTGGGAGGATAAAATTATCAACCCAACAACAATAGTGGAGATCAGTTTGAAACAGAAACGTGACTGGCAGGAAGCTTCAAAAGCTAAGCAAGCAAAAGTCGCCGCAATGTACATAAAGCCAGTAGAGGTCGTTGAGATTACCTGTTGGAAACCTCTGAGGGAAGGGTGACATAAACTTAATGTAGATGCTTCTCTGATCGTAGGAGAAATGTCGTATAGTGTGGGAATGGTGCTTCGAAACGAGAATGGGCAGTTTGTCAAAGGAAAGAATATGAGATTTCAGGGGCAGGCAACAGTGCTGGAAGCTGAAGCTCGAGGAGGGGAGGAGAGTATTCGCTGGATTGAGGAAATGGGAGTGTCTGATGTGGAGATCGAAAGCGACTCGGAATTAACTGTGAAAGCAACATTGTCTAAAGAGAAGCAGTATTACAATGAGGCTGGCCATACTATTGAGTTTTGTCACTGGAAGCTATAACAGAGGGATGATCTGTTGTTAAACCACGTCAAGAAGCAGACAAATTATGGCTAGAGTTCCATGTTTGTCTAATAGCTACAATATTTTTTTATCTCCTCCGAGTTCATTGTTGGAGATGTTATGTAAGGAGCAAGTTTTTTAATAGAAATTTTCCATCAAAAAAACAAAAAAACGTGATCACAAAATATCCATTTAATTATATAAAACCCGAGAAATGATGAAAATAGGACGATGTGGCTGGAGTTAAATATGTTCGAAAAAACCAGCGAAAGCAATCTTGGAAGCCCAACTGCCCAAGACCGTAGCCTAACAGTAAGTCAGTAACTAGAGTGCCGCGTGCTGCACAGCTGTCCCTTGGAATCACTCCTAATCTAATTTTCTTTTGCTTCCATAAATGCTCTCGCAATTATAACCAGTTTATTTTAATTTTCAAATCTTGTTCATTGCGCCGCTAGGTTAAACATTTTCTCTCACAATCGACGTTAGACCATCTTGCTCTTATGTATAATTGTTAGCTGTAATATGATATACAGATAATCATCTAAAATTATAGCTAAGAGCTTCTAGATTCATCCAATAGTGTTATATATAATTATATTATCTAAAATTATACATAATACCCTTAGAGGTTTTACAAATGCTACCCTAATTTTAGTTATCTATATTTTTTGCTAAGAGGTAATGGTTGGAGTGTAGAATTTTTACTTACAATATTATCTAAAATGTGCCGTGTATATGCCATGTAGGTGCCACATAAATACTTTTAGAATGCCTTGGAGTTGCTGTAACTACGCATGTCATTGATTTCATAATACTTTCAATATTTTTACCATCCCATCGACTCAACTAAATACGTTAAATAAATATATAAAGAATAATTATTTTGACTTTTTATACATATATTGATTTGCAAAAAATATATTTTTACAAATATTTTTTAATATTTTTAGAGTAAAAATCTAGATGTTAAACTTTTATTTAAAAAAATGTGAAAATTAATATGTAGAAATATAGTTTATTTACACCTCAAATTATATATAAAAAATTAAAATAATTATTATTTTGAATGAAGGGAGTAATAAAAAAAATACTCTTATAATGAATTACATGAATAATATGCCAAAAAACCACATTACACAATCAATGTATAACATAGGATCCTGACTGATTTCAGGTGGTGGAGTTTGTCACCAACCTGGCTGCCAGGAAACAACCGGCGTTTGGCTGAGCTTAAAATAAGTGTTTTTTATCTAAAATATATAAGTGGAGTAGAAGTTAGAAGCAAAATAAGACTTATAAGTGATTAAGTTTGAGAAATAAGTAAAGCTAGCATTCTTAGCTTTTTATAAGTACTTCTTAACTTATTACACAAACGGTACAAATAAGTGCTCATAATTTATAATCCAGGAGCTGGACTTATAAGTCCTAAACAAACACCCACTTAGAGCATCTCCAACGGTGTTGGCTATAATCGTTGGCTAAATTGGACCTGTAAGACATTATGTAAAATTTGCTGAACCTGTAAGACATTTTGCTTCGACGGTATTGGCTATATTGGTTGGCTATAATTTAAAAATAGTATGTTATTAATATTTTAGTTTGTTAAAATAGAATATATCAGTTCAGTATAGTAATAAATGATGTGTAATCTTCCTACAGATTTTTTACAGACCTGCAGAGGTTCGACAAATATAGCCATCCATAGGAGGTTGGCTAAAATTATAGACAACAGTCTCATGTGGTTGGAGTGCGCTTTTTTCAACAGATTGGCTATATTTTTTATATATGGTATGCCAACTCATTTTTTACCTAAGGGTTTTGTAAGGTTGGAGATGCTCTTAGTCCTCAGATGCTATTAGTTTCAGTTAAACATAAACAAATTAAGGAGAGTGGAAAACCCTTATATTTGTATAGAAAATGAGTGGTAGTAGCAAATTGTGGATCCTGTATATAATTTTTACACACTAGAGTCTAGAGACAGATCCACCTTAGGTTCACAGGACAGAAGAGAACAAGGAGTATCTTTGTTTTTTTCTGTCCGATGAGATTTTTCTCATTCTGTCCTTTCCGTTAAAGAAATAATATACACAAAAATTCACACACACAAATTGCATTATTCTATTCTGAGAGGTCCTTCTCAAAGGAGACAATAAGATCTTCTTCCCAGCAATAAGACAAAGCCCCTCTCGTTTGCTATTCGATGAATAGATTATTCATCACAAGCTTTTTATGCATGTAATTGATTCTGATTTCTGCATCGATATTCACATCTTTTTTGCAACAAGTTTCTGTAAGACTTGTGAGGCCCATTGTGCAAGTTTTACAATGGGCGGTTG
This sequence comes from Daucus carota subsp. sativus, assembly GCF_001625215.2. Classification (NCBI taxonomy): domain Eukaryota; kingdom Viridiplantae; phylum Streptophyta; class Magnoliopsida; order Apiales; family Apiaceae; genus Daucus; species Daucus carota. The sequence continues at coordinate 46,025,056 of NC_030384.2, read as the reverse complement.
GGGAGGGGTTTATATAACTGAAAAGTGAGAATATGCACAGGCCCAAAATAATGTAGTGGGCTCAAGGCCTGTAAGGCAGTAATTCTGGAGGCTCCAGGGTGGACGAGTCAAAATCAGGTCCCGTACATGAGATATAGATACGCTATCTTCCTCGGTGCCAGAGCCAACGGTCAAGTCTGAGCTTGATTCGTACAACGGGCAAATTATTGTAGAAATTAAATAACCATTTTCAATTAATATATATACTGTAGTATCATACATATCAAAAAGCTTTAATAGATAGTGGCCAGGTAAAAATGTGGATGGTGAATTGGTGATATAAGGAAAATGGTTCCCCTCTGTGTGATGATAATACAATCTCTCCATTTTCTTATTTTCATGTTTAATTGCAAAAATATATAATATATATTCTTTAAAAAAAACATATAAGATGCATTCTATCAGAAAAAGGTAAAAAACTATACACTGTAATTTTAGTTGGAGACTATTTCAGATATTTTATAATATCTAGTATGCATATATCACGAACACATTACTCCATGAATCAATAAACTAAACCCAATAATATTAAGCCAGAGATATTTAAATTAATCGGTTTGAGTTTGGCTAGCAATCGTTGCATTATATGTTAACTCATGCGGAGTTAGAATTCCAAACAGGCACTAGACAAAACAGAGGAAAAGCGTGGATCAAGTCAACATGTGTTTACCACGTTCGTTCGAACTGAAGAAAATTTCTCCTTTTAGTCTTCAACGCCTGTTAGTCCTTGCTTTCATCATGTCTATAGTGTTTTTATCTGTTTCGGAATGCTAAATATTTGCCGTTATACAACCGTTTCTTCCTTCGACTAGTGATAGAATCACAAATCAACACAAATACAAAGTTGTTACATTTAAAAAAACTGGCTGTCATAAAATTAACATGTAAAAATTATGCGAGGACGAGAATACATGATCCTGAGGGACCAGAGTCCAGAGTGTTTTGGATCAGAAGACATGCTTTGTTGTTGATGGACCTTACACAAAATTTCAGTGGCTAGCTTGTCTTATACCACCATGCTTCAAGGGGTCTCCCCATGACTCCATTCATTCTAGTCCCAGTCTCAAAGTCCCCTACCCCAACCCCCAATTTATTTATCCAAACTACCCAACTGTCACTATTATTGAACACTTGAGAAAAATTTTGGTCTTTTCTGTTGGTTTTCAACTTAAAATACATTCTACAGTGATTACCAGTTCCAAGTTTCGGCAGTCAGACCTAAAAATGACAAAAGTATTATAAACAACGTGAATCATACCTGCCGTGTTTGACATTAGAGAGCAACATATAACATTTGTTAATTTGTTATATAAATAAACTTTTGTCCTTGTGTTCGTATTTTAATCAAGAATTCTAAATGGAATCTTAAAATGTCAAAGTAGCCAGTTCTTGATTCATCACTAAAATACAATGTCAAGAAGACAAGAACAGTAAACAAAAAATGAAAGGTAGCAAGTAACACCAGGGGGGGAGTAATTCTCATGAACATTACTTACACAAAAAGCATTTCTGCTGAATAAACTACAAATAACTTTAACAAAACCTGAGAGACACAGCAAAGTGAAAGAAAGAATCCAAAGTTATGACCTGTTTAACAACGGTAACAATAAAATACAACCAAACCCAAATCACCCATATTATATAACTAGAAAGATAAGAGAAATGAAAAAGAGAACGGTGTTCTTGATTAATAAATACATTCACACATCCCTAACTTAGTGATTAGAGTTTACAATTATTCAGCGCGTCAATTCTATGCTCTTACTCAGTTCCTCCAGCTTCTTCATCCTTAATTTCTCGCTTTCGCTAACCAGCTGTTTCATTAAAAGGATTCATTAAAACCATGATCAAATATTCAGGACTTGAATTGTTCTTATGAAACTAGTAAACAAAATGTAAGCTTGGTCCACTAACCTCCATCAGCCTAGTAATCAACTGTACTTTCTCCTTGTTCTTCTCATTAAAGGCTTCAAGAGCATCTTTATACTCTTTTTCCTGTTACACCCCAGATCCCAATAGTTTTCAGTAGCTAATAAATAGTCACATGATCGTATTTGATATCTTCATTCATTTAAAAATACAGACATCTTGACAAAAAAAAAATCTACAATTAATATGTATACCATTAAAAATTGCTAGATATAAAGTTGCCGTTGTAGATAATAGATTTGATGATCAAGATTCACATCTTCATAAATATTTATATATTGACAAAAAAGAATCTACAATTAATATGCACTATCAAAATTTACAACGTATATATTTGTCGGTAAGATCATAACCTTCTTCTGGCAGGTCTGTCCCAAGGGTTTCAGCTCTTTATTAACTGAATCGACCTTTTTACGAACAAGGCTAAGTTCCTTCTTCATTGGATCTGCTAATCCTTCAAGTTCCTGAGAACAAAATAAAATCCATCGATTTTAATCAAAAAGTCTGATGACAAGCAAAGAAAATTGGGCTCAGCTTACCCAAACAGTTGCCCGTGATCAAATAACATTCAAACTGTTCCAATTGTTTTTTATACAACTGATAACTTAATAACTGAAAGCTACAATCGCAAAACCATAAAGTCTATTTTTGAAGGCCTATATACAATCACGAGAAAATTGTGCACATAATTTTTTCCTTGTCAAATACCTATTCAAGTTCATAAACATAAAGGTACAAAACAGAACCATGATTGAAACAGTCAGACTACCCACTTCTTGTTGTGAATTCCTAATCTCCAACCCCACGAAAAAATTGTGGAAGATGCAGAACCAAAATTGAAGAAAAGTGACAACCTTTACACAAAATTCTGCTATTTTACAGTGTAATTTACTAAGAAAACAGATATTTTAGCGCACAAAAAAACCGGTACATAAAGCTGAAGACTTGGTTTGGTTCATGAACAAATCCCATGAAAGAGAAAAAGAAAGTAGAAAACAATTGACCCAAATTCAAGAAATTCAACATGCAACACAAACATAATAGAAACAAAATAACCCAACATCATTTCTCAAAACCCATGTTCAATTCCCATGAAAAAAAATAAAAAACCAAAACCCCCAAAATTTAGAAACAAAATTTTCCAAATCTGAGAAAATCCCATGAAAAAAGCACTTAAATTACCTCTCTAATGTTAGCCAGACGCTTAGTCTCTTGTTCAATGCGACCAAGCTGAGCCTGGACTCTCTCTCTAACCTCAAGCTTCTTCTTTTCAATCTCTTCTTCTTTGGCTCTAAAAGTAGAAAGAGCCGTCTTTGACATCTCTTCATCTTCTTTCGACATGCTTCCACTGAAGCTTAGACTTCCCGAGAGTTGACCAGACTGTGTCACTGCTTGCTCTTGTGTTTGCATCATCTCTGTTGTCTTGAAAACCCCTCTTGTTTCTTGAGTTTCTCTCTTGTTTATCTTGTTTGCTTTTTTCTCTCTCTTCAGAGCCTTTTGCCTGTTTGGTTTGTGCTGTAATAATATTGTATACTGTGTGTATGTGTATGTGTGTGTCTACTGACCCTTTTAATTCTCTACTCTTTTGGGTTGTGTTTATGAACAAACAAGTAAACACCCCTGGCTGGCTTGGCTGGCCTGGTGGGTTTAAAGTCGTCAAGCCAGCTTAGCCTCTCTTTATCGTAAATTAAATATTTTACCACTAGCCTGCTTTATATTTTGTAAAAAAATCACATATATTTATCATTAGCCAGCTATATATTTGAGATAAATTATCTAATATTACTGATAAAATAATTATATATATAGAAGAATATTTATTTTTAATAAAATATGTTAAATAATTACTCCTTCTGGTCCATTATATAGGGTGTTTGACTTTTTACACGTAACTTTAGGTGCTTTGACCGTATAGCAAATATTAATATTTTTGTAATTTTCTTTTTTTGAATAAAAATATAACATAAATATATTTAGTCAGAAAAAGAAAATTTCAAAAATACTAATTTTAAGCATGTGGTCAAGTCTCCTAAACATACGTACAAAAAATCAAACGCCCTATATAATGGATAAGAGGGAGTAATAAACTTTTCTATATTTTTTTTAAATCGTACATGTAATAATATGTGTGCAATTTGTTTAATTAAAAAATTATGTTTTTATTTGTTTATTATTAAAAAATACACTCTAGTCTATAACAAAAACAACCACATACTTTAGTTTTATAAAAGAAAATGTGAAAAATGTGAATAACAGGGGATGTACATGTAATTTGATACGGGGAGGATATGCATCCATCAGGGAAGACATGGAAGTTAGATGAACCAACTGCCAACCATAACCTTAAATCAAGAAAAAAACAAATACAGGCTGACAGTTGCATAACTGTTGATTTTTGTGAAATCCTAACAATAAAACTATGTTGAATTACAGCCAGCAGAACAGAGTGTTCGACCTTTATAGTCGAACCCTTCCCCAAATTATAATTTGAAAAGAAACTCGTCAATTACTAGACCCCATTCAACTGTTAAAAGTATTGCACTATGAATAAATTCATAATTAAACTATGACAACTTGACATTCATGTATTTTTAATCATTTTCATTTGTTTATCCTGGTTACCCACTTAGATTCCATGACCTTTTCCTCCTATTTGGATTACCATTTCGGCGGGTGAATTATTTGTAATCATAATTCATACAAACCTAAATAATTTGAACATTATAAAAAGTATAAATGACAAAGTGCGTAGTTTTCTAAATTTTACAAGATGGTGGCTGGACTTTAAAAACTATATAATGGTGGTCGAAGTTTACTTCCGCCTTTTAATAAGGTGGTCGCCGTGAATCTCCGTTAATTTTCCTCCGTTAACTCCAAAAAATAAAAGAGCAAACGACAAATTGGTGGCCGTAGTTTTCCAAATTTTACAGAAAATTGGCTGAATTTCCACCATTTTATCGTTTATTCTTTTATTTTTTGGAGTTAATGGAGGAAAATTAACAGAAGTTCACGGCCGCCGCCTTATTAAAAGGCGAAAGCAAACTCCGACCACCATTATGTAATTTTAAAAATCCAGCCACATTTTGTAAAATTCGGAAAACTACCGCCACCAATTTGTCATTTACTCTTTTAAAAATCATAATCAAAATGCTTGAATACATATAGGGACGTTTGGCTCATTCTCATATCACTCGTTCTCATTCCGATCTACCATACAAACACCCCATAAATTATAGATATTTCCTAACCGATCATAACAGGAACAGTTTAATGATAAGAGTTTATTCAAAGCATCAGCGACAACGGTTTTTGCTAAAGAATCATGAATCTGTTTCGCCAGTTTAGCTACAAAAATAGGCATGTGATAGTCATAAATCAAACTAGCAGACACACTGGGTGAGCCAAGTTTGGAATTTTGTTCAAGTAGAAACTTGTGTTTAGTAAGAAAAGGAGGGGCTAAGAACATGGACGATGAACTGTCAATGTAAGTTAGCCATTTTCTGGAGTTGGTGGTACCACTCTTATTTCATCCAACCTTGTATATAAATAATATCATCGCTGTCACTAGACTCACCACAACACTACCCATGCGTAAAAAAAAAAACATGACATGCACTTCCATTTCAAGTCACGCTGCATTTTCTTCTTGACTTTGATCTACGGACTCGGTTTTTCTCGAAAAAAAGTCTTATCTCCATTCAATTAAAAAAAAATTAAATTTAATACCAAAGTTAGTTCTTTTATACATGGAATGAGAATCTCCGAAACTCAAATGAGAACTAATTATTCGGAGAACGAGAGCAGTATTGTTAACGAGTGGACGTGGATATGTTTCTAAGTATGTACGATAGTTTACGCTACTGAGGGTGGATTATTTCGTAACGTAATAGTTTTGCCGGCTCAAGCAATAACAAAAATGATTATAATACGAACAACATGATATATATGTATGTATTCGGGCACAATCACGGTGTAACCAGTTTTGACTAGTAATTTTAGTTTTTGATATGGCAAATGGCAGTGGCATGCTCATTCAATATGAACCACTAGCTACGCCAGGATGCGTGTGGTTAATGGCGTTGAACTAGAACCTGTCGATGTTATTTTACGTTAGAAACGAAAATATGTACGTCCTTGGATTATTACGTACTGTACGTTTTTAGATTGACCTCTTTTTTTTTTTCTTTTTTTTTTTTGTCTTGCTAAAGTGTAGATTGACCTCTTATTCTCTTATTTAAGATAAATCTTAAATATTTTTTTACAACCAATTTTAGCAGAAGGTTTGAAACAAGATCACAACATTCCTACACTTTTATCCTCCTACGAACTATGGTTTGAATGCGTGTTTGCAGGAGACATGCAACTACACCATGACCAACAATGAGAATGTTATATTCAGAAAAAATATTCTCCATATCAAGAATGTTAGGATGGAAAGAACCAGGGGAGAGGTTGATACTAATTTATCGCCGGTGTTCACTTTTTTTCTATAATTAAACACTTATATTTTAAATATATTATTGGATATTTTGTAAAACACTCTCTCCATTTTACTCATTTCTATATATTTTACTTAATGTTTTATGACACATATTTTACAAAAATTACAAAACATAGTTATCAATAATTTATTTTTAAAATTTTTTGTTTCTAAATAAGAATTAAATACAAAATTTTATTAAAAAATTAAAAAAATAATTTATTAAATAATATTATGTAAAAGGTTCAGAATGTGTGCCGAACTCTCCTCGATAAGTATTAATAAATAATTATGTATAATAAATAACTATTTTGCTGCCCAACAAGCTAGATGAATTCTTTAAGCAATGTCGTTCATCTCGTGGAAGAAAATATATGATATTAGATACCACTACATCTAACACTAACGATCACTGAAATTCGTTACCAAGTCGATGCTACGAAGAAGATAGAACCAACATGTATATAAGTATATAAGTCTCAGAATAAATTAAAATGGAGTATTATTTATGTATAAAATAATTTTTGAGTTGATAGTTGAATATAGTTGCAACTGATAACTAGCGGTGATAGAAAGTGACACAGTGACGAGATAATGGCATCAAAGTAAGGGAAAGACTTAAGAGCTAAGCAGAGTCAGAAAACGACGTCGGCCGGTTATCAGCCTAACTAAACCTTTTCCTCCACCGCCGGCGGCCGAGATACTAAAGCAAGAATCTCCTCCTTTTTTTTCTTTTACCCACCTAATCACTTTATCCTTTACGATGCACAATTCTATATGATATATCCCTTTATATTTATTAGCATGTGTTAATTATTATTATTATTATTATTATTATTATTATTAAAAACACTCTATTGATTATAAAATAATAATTGTTTCCATATTTTATAAGTGATCTGAATTCAAAAAATATATTTTTATAAATTATTTTTCAAAAATATAAATCTTAAATTTTTAATCAGAAATAGAAATTGTGAAAAATAATATGTGCAAATATATTTTTCTTACAATTCAAACCTCCTGCAAAATCAAAATGATATTATTTAAAAATTAAAAAAAAGTAGACCATAAATTGTGATTATTATAAATAAAATTGGGAAGCACGCTTAAATAGAGTGGCTGTCGAGGAATTAATTATCTAGTAATTATTAACCACGGCGATTTTTCATGGTGTTAATCAGATATATTAAATTTTTTAATACTAATCAATTAGTTAAGTTAATTAAACTAATTTCAAAAAAGATATAATAATAAATCAGATTTTAGAATTCAACTCAATAGAACAGCTTATGATATTTAACTGTATGATAGATAAATTAAGACGATAACTTCTAGCAACATGATCGTAACCTTACTCGTAATATAAAAAATTCATTTTCCAATTATTCTTTCAAGTTTGTCAAAATTTTAATTTTCAATTGTGTTTAAGATGACAATTGGAATTAGAGAGAGCTCATCTCAATACACAACTGATTGTCTGTTACGTATAGAGTAAAAGTATATAGTGGATGTTTGTTTACCCCCTTAAAAGTCCAGTTTTTCGGTTATAAGTTAGAGGTATTTATTCGTATCGTTTGTATAATAAGCTTAGCTTTTCGGTTATAAGTTAGAGGCACTTATTCGTACCGTTTGTATAATAAGTCAAGAAGCACTTATAAAAAGTTAGAAATGCTAGCTTCTGTCTCAGGAATTCCAATTCTTTGTCAAACACTTTAATCACTTACAAGTCTTAACTAACTTCTAACTTCTACTCCACTTTTTTTATTTTAAGCAAAAAGCACTTGTTTTAAACTCACTCAAACGGTCCCATAATCTCTACAAGTAAAAATACTCCGAGGTCAATTCTAGTACTAACTCCGTCCCCTCCGTGCTTAACATCATATATATATATAAAGGAGGATGCGGGCGTCTCTAGAATTGCTCGATTCAGTCTTCTGATTTTTCTTGAATTTCGGAGAGAAAATATAGTTATAATTCAAAAAATCAGGTAAGAATTCTAAAAGTGATACAATTTTTTTCTTATTGAATTCTAAAAATGATACAATTCTTTCCTTTTTATTTAGTATTTTTTATTAAATTCTAAACATGACACAATTTTTTTCTTATTTAGTAATAATCCTAAAACAAATAGGATTATATTTAAAAAATCAAGTTCAAGGATTTCAAAAGTTAATACAATTCTTTTCTTTTTGGATTTTAAAAATCAATATATCAATATATATATATATAAAGGAGGATGCGGGCGTCTCTAGAATTGCTCGATTCAGTCTTCTGATTTTTCTTGAATTTAGGAGAAAAAATATAGTTATAATTCAAAAAATCAGGTTCAAGAATTCTAAAAGTGATACAATTCTTTTCTTATTGAATTCTAAAAATGATACAATTCTTTTCCTTTTTATTTAGTATTTCTTATTAAATTCTAAACATGACATAATTTTTTTCTTATTTAGTAATAATCCTAAAACAAATAGGATTATATTTAAAAAATCAGGTAGGATTTCAAAAGTTAATACAATTCTTTTCTTTTTGGATTTTAAAAATAATACAATTCTTTTCTTATTTAAGAATCCTAAAAAGAGTAGGATTATATTTATTTAAACTAACAAACATAGATAAAATACAATTTATATTTAAGATTTGTAAGGTAATACGTACAAATTTTATTTTCAATTTAGTCTTATAAACTTTTTTTAAAATTTCGTATAGAAAATAAAGATTGTAAAGATAATAATCATTAAAAAAAACTAATAGCAAAAAAATTAGAACCACAAAAGAATAATAATTTTTAAGTAATAAATAGGAATCATAAAATAAAAATAATTAACAAAAAAATAGGATATATAAAATAGGAATCATATATTGATTTTATAAAAATGTAAATGATTCTTGATTAGTATTTTGTTTGACAGGCACGGGAGGCGGCCCAAACCAATTTTTATCTAAATAATAATAAATTTTCTATTAGTATTATATTTGACCTAAGAGTGGCTAATATATTTTTTTTCAATGTTATGATATTTTTTTGTTAAAACGGTACCACAGTTCAAAATAATTTTTATCCAATTATAATTATAATTTAAAAAATCAAGCTGAAAGATTCCAAAAATTAATATAATCCTTTTTTTTTCCGAATTCTAAAGGCAATGCAATTTTTTTCTTATTTAAGATTGCCAAAAGGAATAGGATTATATTTATTTAAAATAATAATCATAGATAAGATACAATTTATAATTAAGATTTATAAGGTAATACGTACAATTTTTATTTCCAATTTAGTTTTATAATTTTAGTAATATATTTTTTTTGTTAAAACGGTACCACGGTTCAAATTAATTTTTATCCAGTTATAATCCTTAATTTTATCATAATTAGAATAATTTTTATTAGTATTGTGTTTGATAGTAAGGCGACTCAAACTAATATCTAAATTATAATGTTTTGTTATTAGTATTGTGTTTGACAAGAGAGCTCAAACTAATTTTGATCTAAATAATAATATTTAATTTATCATAAAGTTAATAATTATTGATTAATATTATCTTTGACGAGAGGGAGGTTCGAACTAATTTTATTATAAGTATTGTGTTTGACAGGATGGCTACTTAAACAAATTTTTATATTAATTATAATATTTTTTTATTAATGATATGTTTAACGAGAAGATGACTCTGAATAATTTTTATGTTATTATAATATTAATTCGTATCAAAATTTGTAACGCCGCAGCGAAGCGCGGCTTTTTTAACTAGTTAATATATAAAGGGATATATCATAGAGAATTGTGCATTAAACATTAATAAAAAGTTGCATGCCGTATTTTAAGGTTTTCATAAAATATAATTTGATAATATTTTTATTTTTTGAATAAAATTTTAATGTTTGAATTTTAATCCAAACAAGAAAACTTTAAAAAAAAATATAAACCTATATTTTATATGCACTTTAAAATACATGTTAAACAGTTTAATTTTTTTTTTAAGAAATGAGAGGGACAAGAGAGTAACAAATTATCAAAATTATTAATTATATAAAGAATTTAGGGAAATTACCTTGTATACTGTTTTTTCAATCTTATTTTCAAAAATACTACTTTCTCCAATCTTATTTTCAAAAATACTACCTTCTCTGAAATCTTTCAAATATACTATCTTTTTGAAAATATTTTCCAAAAATACAGTGGTTGCATATGCAACTGAATTCCTGATTTCAAGTTTCAGTTTTCAAATGTCATTTTCGAAAAATGACATTTGAAATCAGGAATTGTAGTTGCATATATGGTTGCATATGGTTGTATTAAGTTGCATATGGTTGCATTCAGTTGATTTCATTGTAATGCCCCGCCAAGGGCACACCATACATCCGTTCTAACTTATAGTTTTCAGTTGCATTTAGTTGCATATGAGGTTGCATTCAGTTGATTCTATTGTAATCTAATGGCCTCGCCCGGCACACCATACATCCGTTGTAACTTACAGTTTTCAGTTGCATTTAGTTGCATATGAGGTTGCATGAATCCCATGTGCAACTAAATGCAAGTGAAAACTGTAAGTTATATATGGATTTCAATGATGAGGTCGAAATTGACATTTGAAAACTGGAACTTGAAATTGGGAATTGCAGTTGCATATATGGTTGCATGCAACCATCGTATTTTTGAAAATATTTTAGAGAAAATAGTATTTTTGAAAATAAAATTGGAGAAAATTGCATTTTTTAAAATAAGATTGAAAACTTGATTATGAATAATAAAAACCAAAAATTTATCAGAACCGAATTTAAACTGTTTTCAATTTAAGCTTGTTAAGAGAATATGTTGCCGTTGGGGGACAATTTGTGGCGCTTGACCCATTCAAAGATGACTCTGAGTTTCCTCAATACTGTAGTAATAAGTATTATATCCAACGGTCCTGATTCTGGGCCTCAAGAATCTGATAGGGCAGCGCTGAGGTCCAAAAGTTATCACATGGGTGGGTGAGTGACTTCGCCGACTTGGGTGGATTGGATTGGATGATTAAATTTACATTAACGTCACATAAGCTCCCTCATTAGTCATTATGCTCTAATCTCATTCCATCACAACCTCACTTCAGGCCATCTCTAACTGTGAAACTAGTTTTTGCCCTAAATCTTGATCCAAATTTAGACCAAATCATTTTTAAACTATTTAAACCATTTTGCTATTCTACAGTTTGGCCTAAATTTTGGTCCAAATTCATATATCAATATTTTATTCTTCTAACTATCCTTATATTGTTATTATAATCTTTTAACAATAATATAAGATTACATATTAATATCAAACACAATAAATTCAGTTAATTAATTAAATATACAAAAGATAAAAGGTTATTACTATTATATTACCAAAAAGATTTAGGCCGGTGAATAGTGTCAGCCTAAATTTAAGCCGGTACTGTTCACCGACCTAAATTTGGACCAAGATTTAGGTTACCGTTGAGAAGATTTAGGCCGAAAATGGTCCAAATTTGGACCTTTCAGTTGGATTTTTGGCCTAATGTTATTTACATGACAGCAGGTTAAAGTCGAATATTAATAATATATATTTTTCCTTTATTTGAAAAATAATATATATTTTGGATTTGCAGTAAAAATGTGTTTGGAGAAGGGAGTTCTAGAATAAGACGTTTTTTCATAATGGATGATAGTATATATTCTTTTACATTAATCAAATATTTAAAATTAAAATTATTCAACAAGAAATTTTTGTTGACGATATGCTTTAACCCTGCATATCACCAAAGATGCCTACTTTTCAACAAATGAAAATCGTTGTCCCCATTTCTACACAACACAAACGCAAGTATTCTTTGTAGTTTTTAATCCCTATTAAAACATGATCATGCTAACTAGGCTGTCAATATTCTGCTGTAAAATACGCCAGCACACTGAAAACCCTCTCTGGCTCACCGCTAACAGCCTGACATGGCGCTGGCCTGGTGGTTGGGTTGGGGCTGTCATAGGCCTATTTTTCATCACCATGAGATGTTTTAGCGTTTTAATGAATACATTTTGTCAAAAAAAATAAAATATGTATGTTTTACAAATTTGAATTTAAGGAATAAAATTTAACTATTAAAGATAAACGAAATCAATATTTTAGAAGATTCAAAACTAAAATAATTGACCGTAAAATAATACATTTGACTTTAATATTAAAATCGAATTTCATTCTATTTATCTAGTTAGAACAATGTACTCATCTTATTATCATAACCAGATCGTGGTGTTTATTATCAATTTTTATTTTGTGAGAATAATATTTTGATTCGGTTTCTCTTGTTATTGCAACTAGACTCGGAATGATGCCATCGACATATAAATGATTTTTTAACAAGGCAATATGTAAAAGTATTTTTTCTTGTTGTATTTTGTGAATAGAATTATTCATTTAAATATATATTAAATTATCGCTTGTTTGATTCAGACATAACAAACTTTTGCTCATTACATGCAAGTGATTTAATTTGATCACTAGTTTAAAATTTTGTATCAAGTAAATCGATTATCGCTGATTAAACTAATAAAAAATCTAAAATTTTAAATAAATAAATTGATTCAGATCAATGATAATATTAAATTAGATTTTATAATAAATATTAAATTGATGTATTTTGATCAAACTAATGATAATTTTAACATTATCCTTTTATTATCTTTTTTGAGAATGATCCTTTTATTATCCTAAAAATTCTTCCACTACAGTTTCTAAATATCGATACCATGATTACCGAAGCTGAGTTAGTTGACCAAACAAAGCGTGACCGAATAATATTGTAATGGGATATTGGGATATATGGACAGATAATATATCTGGTTGGTCCATCAATTTCTGCGATTTTCCTTGTGAGATATCGACATCTATATTTTTTTCCCAAGAAGACAAAATTGCATTTATTCGTGACGTGTGTTGATGTGAATGCGATTAATGTGTGACATGTAAATGGGTTAATGCTCTATTTCATCACTGTACTAGACAAAAATTTTCAGTTGACCTACCGAGTCAAAAAAGTTTTCAGTCAACTAATTGTACCATTAAAAACTTTCAAATAGGCCACTCCGTTAATCTCCGTTAAGTTTTTAAAGGATTAATTCTCTATTTCATCACTATACTCGATCAAAATTTTTAGTTCACCTACCGACTGAAGTACAACTTTACAAGCCTCTGTTAAGACAAAGACAAATGTGTTCGTGAGTACTCAAACATTAATACAACATGTTAATATGAGTATTCAAATGAGATAAGAATTTGGAATCCACCGAAAGAGATTTAATATTTAGCTTCAACCCAATGGAAAACTAAGCAACCTCACCCATAAAATCATGTAAATTTTACTTCAAATGCCAACTTACAGACTGCTAAATTGAAAATTATAACCCTTCTAAAACCATTGAACTAATTCTGCAACAGAAGCCCAAACCAGGAGACTACCAGCAAGATATGATGCCACTTCTATCTAGACGACTCATTATTTATAAAAATAGATAAAAGGAATTTTTAAAACTAACTAGGTCAATCAGAGTAGAGTGTAATTCACAATAGCCTACAACGAAAAGCATTGTGTAGCGAAATAAAACATGGCATGCATAAAATCTAAAAGACTAAAACTGATCACATGTCCGTTTAGAAGCAATCCCTACTATAGCATAGAGTTGATGTTACAACCCAGTAGCCACAAGCAGCAATTTCCAAATTAAAAGCAAACTAATACAATTCAAAAGAAAAGCCCATCCTAAAGAAGAAGCATAACTATTCATCATCAGGTTTGGCTGCTTCTTTGATTTCCTCGGTACTACTGGATCTATTGAGCAAGTGGACTGCTTGGTTTTTCTCCTGGGTTAAAACATGCAATGCAGCAGAGAAACCATGCAATTCCGTTAAAGTTAACGGAATCTGTTAAAGTCAAACACATACTTAACGGCGCTGAAATATTTTTTATGCTTAATCTCGTGATTGAAAGTTTTTAAATACTTTATTATGTAAATGAAAACTTTTTTGACTCGGTAGGCCAACTGAAAGTTTTGGTCCAGTAGAGTGACGAAATAGAGCATTAACCCGCATGTAAATTGAGCAGGATTGATAAGTACAGATTAAACGGTTGTAAGTTTGTAGAAAAGGCCTTCACAATCGGAACTTAGGACAAAATAAGAAGACAATTTGAGTTGGTCTAGTTTAATATTGTACAGGGCCGAACTAGATCCATTATTGCGGGCTTCGACAGTGGGCTTGGAAGGACCTACGGCTTCGGCCTCAGTCCAACGTCTTTTTCTGTGTTGTACATATTGAAAATCACATGCATTTGGTACTCTAAGAGCAAGTCCAACAGTGTCCTAGTTGAAGCCCTAAATATAATATAAAAAATTATGTCCTAGTAGTTTAGGACATATTCAACCAACTTCAACTCCAACAATGTGCCTTATTTTCTCTATTTGTTTAATATTTTATTATTAAAAGTTCACTTTCATCATTAAAACATAATATAAAGTAGAGAGAGAAAGAAGGTGTAGATAGAAATTTATTATAAAATATGGGATAGGGCAAGGAGAGAGTGCCTCAAAAATAGGGCTTGAAGGAGTTGTCTTAGTGATATAAGGCATCACTAGGACATTGTTGGAGCAGTCTTTTTTATCAAATGCCTTAAATTTTAACTTAGGACAACAATTTGAGGCACTCTTGGACTTGCTCTAATTAGTTATCTTTTAATCGAAAACAAAAACTAACTTTTTCAAATACAGAAAAAATATATACTAAACTAAATATAATTTAACTTTTTCCTTATTTTATTAATTATATAATAATTAATATACATACATTACAACTAAATTTTGATTAACTTAGTTACACCCACGGTCAAATTAGACAACTGAATAGAGACATAAATTTTCTCATACTTCAAATCAAATGATACAGATTTTTGATCAATCAACCGAGAGTTGCTCTGAACAACTGAATTAAACATTAGACAAAGAAAGTAATAATTATTAGGATCAAACTCAAAATATGGATAACAAAAATGTTTTTATTGTGTTTGGTCGGAAAAATGAAATGAAATAAAATGATTAAAAATAATTAAAAATAGTTGAGGTAGGAGGTGTGAAAAATAGTTGAACAAGTTAGACTTGGAGATCATAATATTTTATATTAACAAGTTTTCTAGACGACAGAGGTGAAAATCGTAATATTTCATAAGAGTCACATTACCAGTTTTTATTCTGATGATTATACATATAATTTTACATTCAAACGACTCGCGCACATTCCATCATGTCGTTAACCTGTTAAAAATTGTTCTTGGAAATCAAATTTTAGTAGGAAAAGATTGTATAATAAATTATAATATATAAATTTAAGACGAAGGATATATTTACAGTTATTTCACAAAATATCGTACCAGAAAATTCTGTCAATCGAGTACGATCTCTCACCGATAAAACTGGGAACTTGAATGACTATTATTGGAGCACGAACGGACGAACCAGTACAGCCTCTCTCACAATATTTATGATTTCTTGTAAATACAGAAGAGTGCTTATAAGATGTCGAGACATATTAATCGAGTAATGAATAGGTAAAACATTCAACGAGCATCTGTCTAATCTGACTGAGCTTTCTTGTTGCGGTGCATAAAGTATTTATTATGCATCTGACTGAGTCCCTCATAAACAGGCCTTTCTGACACATATAACTGACTCAAGTCAGCCCCCCTTCCTTACTGTTTTAACTCTTCTGCGACTTTTTAAACTTTATGCTAAAACTCCATATTCTGCAGCACTGCGCAACTCTCTCACCTCTGTGTCCGGTCGAGTATACCGCTACTCCCTCCGTCCCCCTCAATTGTTTACATTGGAGGGGGACACGGAGACCAAGACAATGTATGAAAAATGAGTAAAGTTAGATGAAAAGTGGGTAAAGTGGTGAGACCCATCAATATTTAATAATAGATTTGAGCTAGTGGAGGAAAGTAGTGGGTGTAATAGTAGTTTTTATTGTTAAATATGAGATAGTGGGAGAAGATAGTGGGTGTAATGATGAAAAAAACTTACTATTTATGTTAATATAAAGAAATGAGAGGGACATCCCAAAATAGTAACCGTAAAGAAATGAAATGAGAGGGACAGAGGGAGTACATTCTATCACGGAATGACGTGTTAAATAAATACATTCACTGTTCATTTTATTTTTTAGTTCAAATCCTCAATCGGAGGACGAGTGTGGTGCCATCGTTGTTGTGTAATTTGTAAATGTTGATGCGAATACTTATGCCAGATGATTTTCAGTTTTTATTTTTTGTATGAGTTGAGACTGACAAGTTACGTTCGAGTTCAAGTGGGATTGACGAGTATGAGTTGAAAAATTGATCTAATTAAGATTTGATTAGAAATTTTATGGGTCTGAATATATATTCAATCCAAACCTGATACATGAATAATTTTAAATTTTTTTAATAAATATTTTATTTTAATAATAAATAAATAAATATTTTCATTCAAATAAGTTAATTTTTATGAAATGAAATAATTTTTTCTAATTTAAATTATATATATATATTTTATAATTATGTTATAGATACAATTTCACTTGAATCCGAATTCAATAAAAAAATGACTTATTATGTCTCGGATTAATTTTGAATAAACAATTCAATCACAATAAACTCAAATCTAAAATCATTGTTTAACGGGTTAAATTGTTTCGGGTAAGGCATCTCGGATTCGACATGATATTGACGCGAGTGCATTTGATTTAGAATGGAAAAGGAGTTTTGGTAGGGTGGCATCCGAATGATACATCACGTCAGTCAGATTCAACAGAGCTAACACAATAAATAAACCCCAGGTTTCCAACTAAATTTCCAAATACTCATCCACTAGCTGACAGAACACTATATTCTGAATATCTTCGCAGCGTCAATACCGTTTTCACACACACACCACACCGCCCCATGTTAAAGACCAATTTCCTAGATGCAAACATATTAGAGTACTATAATAATATATGTTTCGGGTTTTAAAATTATACAAAAATAATTTAGGATAATCACAGTTCAGTCATTTTGACAAAATAATCCTATTGATTTGAAAATGAAACGGAGACGAAAAATCGAAAATAAATAATTAATATTGTCCGAATTACTAAGACTAGTTTTTGGGGGCTCAAGGAGGCAAGTAAAACTAAATAGCTTTGGCTCTGCAGAATATAACAGCAAATGGAGGAGCTTGGGCAGAAACTGGTTCTCATTTCTAAAAAAAGACAGAATATATCGTTTTGCTGCGATCTTTATTGTTTTTTAAGCATCGAAGTTGCCGATATCTCAGATTCCATTTCAGACTGACAACATAAAGTCGCTGCTCATTCACATTATTCTACAACCACTTTATTTTTAGCCTAATAGGAGTATACAGTAACCTCTCCATCGTACTAATATTCAAGATTTTATTAATTTATCAAAACTTTTAGTTAATAAATGTTAAATATGTATTATCACTCTTATGTTGAGATTAAAAAAATTTATAGTTTAAATATAAATTTCTCATAAATTATTAACATATCGGAATCAAGGTTTTATTGTACCAAGACCGCAGCTACAGCTCAAGACTCAAAGCTTGTTGGGTAGTTATGTAAATAAAGAATTTCGTTCAGGTATAACAACCAACAAGTACAATCACACAAGAACCCAGGGTTACTTGCTTACATATGGGCCATGGCAATGGATATGATACTTATTCAGAATGGAATGTGGAGCAGAGTTTATTATTTTTATTTTAAAATACACTGCCATAACAAAATTAAAGTATAATACTGTAATGTTTTACTTAACCTCGATGAAACTCTCTGTGTTTGTTAAGTGGTCTGTCCCTAGCCACAAAACCGAGTCTGTAAAACCCTGTAGCTCCAGTGAAAAAAAGGCCTTCACACATGTGTCTGCATTTTCTGATTCTTTTCTCTTTAGATAAAGCTTGCTCTTAAGCAAAAGTCCTCTTGTTCTAAATCTCTAGATATTTGGCAATTGGCATGGAGCTGCAGCTGAATCAATGGAGAGAGCAGCTAAAGAAGGATGAGGCAGACCAAGAAGCAAAGCTGGCAGGGCTCTTTCTATCTCAAAACCATCATCACTATTCTTCAGCTCTTCCATTATTTGCACCTGATGCTGATGAGCCCACCTGCACCAAACTGTCAACTTATTCACCTTCCTCTGCTACTGCACTATCAAGTAATACAATAAACCTGGCTTCTTGCTACCCCTTTTCTGTTAATATAATAAGTTGAGTGATTGATGTTTGTGGTTTAGGTTATAAATATGGGAGAAAACAAGGAGTGGGAGGTGGAAGAAGTTGCTTTAGTATGGGGCAGTGGAAGGAGCTTGAATTGCAGGCCTTGATCTTCAGGCATATCATAAATGGTGCTTCTATTCCTCCTCAACTCATTCACCTCCTCATCACCAACAAAAGCTTTATTCTCTCCTCACCTTCTCCTCCTTATTACCAATACCCGCCTGCCTGTAAGTTTCCTCTTGCTACATATTGTCAATTCTTATCATTAGATGAGCCAGACCCTGCTCTAAGCGGGATATACTGGGTACGTTTGGTTTTGTTTATTATGTACGGCACAAGTTTAGTTGGTGATTTTGGTGCCATTTTGCAAGTTTGTTATTATGGGTAGTTCCTAAAGAGGATTGGACTAATGATGTATATAAAATACTTAAATTCAATATATTTTATCAATGTTGTACCAAAAAAAAGGCTCATTTTTCTAGTTCAGTGCCAAATGCAATAAAACTATGAACTTTGAAGCTACAAAGTTTTTCAAAGAACTTACAAATCCACATAGGCTAAATTGATAAACATTGACATGAAAACTATTAGGGCTATAGATAATGAAGTTTGTTTATGGAACCAGGGATGCAATCTTGGGAAAAGAGTGCTATGGATCCCGAACCAGGTAGATGCAGGAGGACTGATGGGAAAAAATGGAGGTGCTCGAAAGACGCTGTGGCTGGTCACAAATACTGTGATCGCCACGTTCACCGTGGTAGAAACCGTTCAAGAAAGCCCGTGGAAAGTCCCACTCACAAACCTGCTGCTAAGCCTAATGCCAGTCCTGCTATTCCTGGTTCCGCCACTGATAACAACGGTAACAGAGGTCTGTTCAAGTCGAATACCATGTCGCCAATGTCAGCTGAGCCCCTGACATTCATCGGCGGTGGAAGCACCAGTTTCCCTCTATCCAGGCCTTCAAATTCCCCTGATGTTCTCCATTTCAACCAAAGGTATCCATTCTTTCACTTTTTGTCTCTACTTGTCACATGTTTCCTTTAAAGAGGAAAGGGAAACAGCTAGTAGAATCACTTGCAATTTGCACAACATTTAAAGATGCTTGCCCCCGACAGGGGAGAAACTCAACTTGCTATCGATCTAATGATCTTAGGAATAACATTAACATGGAGCTTGGGGTCCCATAATAATACTATCTATCAAAGTAAGATTGTGCTTCAGGCTGATGAAAAATCAGCATGGCCCGCTGAACATGGTTTCTGGCAAAAGAATGAAATGTAGACAAATAGTAGGGCCCTCTTTTTAGATCACACTTTCGGACAAGGAATCATTTGGAATTTTATTTTCGACAATCTCTAAATTAAAGTGAGCGGATGTTAAATTTATTCGAGTTATCATTTCAGCATGAGTTCGCTTTGTGTGTTGCAGGTCAGTTGAATCTTTAGCTGAAACTAAAGGTCTATCAAATATGGATTCATCTGAGGCTGATAAATCTGATAGCCAGACTCTTCGCCACTTCTTCGACGATTGGCCTAGAGCAATTCAAGAGCCTAGAAATACCATGCATAATGCCAGTGTCGGAACCTCTCTGTCAATATCAGTTCCTGGAAAAACACCAACTTCTGATGTTTCACTAAAATTGTTCCCTTGTATCGGGGAAGAGGCAGAGTCTGGCTCTGGAGAAGGAAATGGTGAAAGAGAGGGATCCCAATTGCACTGGGGAACTACATGGGGAGGAAACCAGATGGGCGGACCATTGGCAGAAGCCTTGAGATCATCAAGCTCTACTTCATCGCCTCTGAGTGTTCTGCACCAGCTGCGTGCTTCTACGTGAGAAACACAAGCCATATCAACCCTTCAGGCTTGAGCTGATTTGGCAGGGAAAGATTTTCTGGCTTCTATATGGAAACAGCAGTCTGTTTTTCTGTTGTCTGTACTTCGTAGTCCAGCATTAGTTGTGTATAAATTTCATTCGCGCCTTGGTTCAACTATCCCTGTAGACTAGTTTGTTTTTGGCTTGTAATTATACAGTCGCAAGCATCAGACGGATTGAGGTTGAGGTTCATGGATCGTTGTTAAGTTTTTCTACTTGATAATCTTAACATGTTTTCAAGTGTGTTTATTCACGAGACTGGTCAGAAATTCCAAAAAGACTACGATTTAAGATCAGAGTATCCGTGGAAAGGTCAATTTATTCAAATATCAGTATATTATCACCACGACATTAACAATAGTACATAAACAGGTGGAAGGAAACATCGCATAAGCCGTCCACTTTATTGCCACATGTATGTAAAGATAATGCAAGTAACATTTTGAAGACAACAAACCATTTGGCGAGTCTCAGTTATTTGAGTACTTCATCGGTATCACGGATGATTGTCATTGAAGGAAGCACAAGTGCAGCAATTGGATTATGCTCTAGTTCGCCACTCTCATCAATAATCAGTCGAAGGCCTTCGGTGTAGAGCTTCCCATGGTGACCGCTTACCACAATAGTTGAATCTTTCATCAGTTCCTGGCATATATAATACAAGACAATAAGGAATTTATTATTTTTTTGAGCAAAAGTTCAGTTCTATGAGACAAGTTTAGTACAATCAGATTTTGTCCGGCTGACAAACAAAACAGAATCACAACACAGGGCCATAGATCACTCCACTCCGAAGTCTTCGACCTTTATTAAATGATATTTTAAGAGAGAGTTCATTAGGAGTAACAAGTTTTAACATCAGCTAAAATCTTACTGTAGACAATAATGCTTTCAGCATATCAGCTTAAAACAAGAAAGAAAATGCAACTAAATATTATTGTCATATTTTTTCTGATAAGAATATTAATGTCATCTTTTAGTCTCAAACTAAAAATGTAATTTTAAATCCTGATAAACCAATATTAAAAAGAATTTCAAAGAGGAAGAAAATGTAGCCTGGAGGAAACATATACCTCTGGCATCTCCCAGACATCTTTTCTGCCGCTGAGAGCATCCACCCTAGGAATCCTGGTGTCCCTGGCTCTAAGGTATGTGAGTTGTTCTTCTACCCCTCTTTTCTTTCCCAATCCAGCATGCACAGCAATTAATTTACAAAATTTGAATCCTTCCTGTGTCTCTATGCAAACATTATCCTGGAATATATTGGTGGATAAATAACCCTTAAGTTAATTAATTTTGCAACATTTATGACATAATGAATAATACTATCACTATCAGGCACCGTCCAGACCAAAGCACAGTGTATTTCCCATAGTTAAGTTTAATCAAAATACCATGTATTAATCTTTTGTAGCTAACAATGGCAACAAATTGTAAAAGCATAAATCTGACCTCTTCATGGACCCAAACCAAATCAGCAAGAAACTTCTTGTGCTCAGCTGGAACTGCCTTGATTAGATCTGTAGCCAACAATCCAACTCAACTACAAACTGATCACAACTAAATTATAGAGTACCGAAAAAATAACATCCCATGCCGTTTTGTTTATAGCCTAATGCCAAGACTCCTCGCCCTTCGTTACAAATAGTAATGAGTTCGTCCTCTCTTCCCGTCCCCTTGTGATGTAAACTATAAAATCTAATGCACTGACAATGCAATATGTCAAACACGCCAAAAAACAAACGACACTCTAACCGAAAAACAATTACCTTAATTAAGTAAATTCTTGAATTCTTGTTTTATGGAAGTACAGCAACACATCAAACTGTTCTAGTCCTAGAAGATAAATACGAGGAAGAAATTCCTTTCTAATAAGAAGCTCAAAACAAAAAAGCACTATGACCAACAAAGATGAACTGAAACCAGAACTCGCAATTAAAATGAACCCTGGTACTCAAGTGGATTAGGTACAAGTTGATTATTATTGATTAAATAACCCTAAATCATCTTAAACTTGCCGATTAAAGCATCCCAATCAAGCCATAAAAAATAAAGCACATAGAAGGGGGGGTTGGGAAGAAATCATACCAGCCGAGCCGTGGGGAACCCCATAAGATTCAAAAGTGGGAGCAGCATCATAAAGTGATCCCTTAAAATCAGTATTTTTAGCAGGATTAAATCCACTTATTCTCCCAGCCCATCTTCTGCCCTGCACATGCATTCTCTCATACCCTTCCCTTTATACCAACCTTCTCACTCCTCGTTCGCCTCATACTCACTCCACGTAGCAGAAAACTTGGACCCGTCGACAGGCGCAGGAAGAATTCCGAGAAATGCTGCGAAAGCCAGGTCGTGATTTCCGCACAGATATACATGGGTCTGTTTTGGGTATTTTGAGGGCAACGATATTAGAAAGTCGAGAACTTTTGGAGTATCAAAACCCCGATCACAGTAATCACCCAAGAAAATGATTAAAGCAGATTGAAAATCAGTTGAGTCGATCTGGCTTTCGAGATTGGACCACAAATTTTGCAGCTTGACGATATGCCCATGAATGTCGCCAATGCAGCATACCACTCTCTGCTTGTTCTGCATGTATTTTAAGCCCACTAGATGTGCTTCCATATTTTTTTTGACAAAAAAGCTTATACTTGGTTGGATAAAAGGATTTGTCATACTATATTTATACTTGCAACGAATGACATTGGGATAAACATGTGAAATCCAAATGCCAATGTAGAGACCCGTGTAAGAAACCATAGAAGCATTGTCTACACTACAACATAGTACTACTTGTCATTCTAATGTCAGTACCAAACTCCTGTGACAATTCCCCACGATAGAGGGAACCTAATTTCATTGATCATGTACTTGAAAAGCCAAAAATACCAAACTGCCCGGGGTACAATGTACATGAACACCTAACTATTGGGTATATGCCCTTGTCTATGTTAGGTTTGACTGAAGAAAGCTTGAACTATGTCTCTGCTGTCACAGCATATCCTCTACAAATTAATAATGTCAGAATGTTGCCGACATGATCTCTGGCTGAAATATTGTTAAGTTTCAGAGATTCTGATTTATCTTATTTTATAACTGTAAGATAAATTTCTCTTTTAATTTATTTTTTTGCTATAAAAGTTGACATTACTAGTATATTTTGTTCCTGCAATTTAATTTGATGATGAATATCAAAATGGCGATAATAGTTCATGAATCTGTTTGTTTTAAAATACACTAAAGTTACATTCATTGTACACATGATATATATAACTCATAATTCATAAATAGTAATTACAAAGACATAGCTCAAAACTACAAATAATTGCACGTGTAAGGAAAATCTGACATGAAATGCTAAATCATCTCAATTTTAATAAGAAAGAAGTGATACTGGATTCAGATATTACGAAGATTATACATTGAATTAAGTACATCTGACTGATAAGAGTGAAATTACTAATTTACATAATATTGTAAATATGATATCTTTAGAAAGTATTATCATGTATTATTAGCAATCCATGATTTGCAAGACTGACAATGCTTATTGCCATACCATAATATAGTGCACGCGTGCTATAGTTATAATCCTAACACAACAAAACTGAGATTACATTAAAACCCTAACGGCCATAAGATTAGTCTGTGCGCCCTCTATGTTGACGGTCAAACAAAAAGTGTGGAATCATGGTTGAAGGTCAATCATATACTGCAAAATACTCATCTAGTGTGGCATCTAGACAATTAGTGTAGACACAAAATATCGGTCAGCAGAATAGTACAAGACACCTCTTAACAAGGGCCTGAGGTGTTAGTATTTGAACAATCTACTCGACATGATTTACAGACTAAAGTATTCCTATTTCTTCTGCTTTGACTAGCAGTGCAATCTCTATCCACAGGCTCCTACAGGGACTTCACATATATGTGTTCCTTTGAGATAGCTAAGATTTATTTAATTCATCAAGTTAAGAAGAACATATAATAAAAGCAATGAGCATTGCAGGAATATAGTACACTAAAATATTTATCCTAATACACATCAGCATATTCAATAATAAAAGTAGCAGAATGAAGTTAAAAGCCAAGCTGGATCTTGCAGAATAGACTCCACATAGAATGCATAGTACAATAAACTTTAACTGACCGACAAAATACATGATATAGAAGAGAACATATCTCATGCTTCAACCAGATATTGGTGGAATCATAGTGACGATCAGTGGAGCGTGGACTCAGATACTAATTTTTTGGTTGATCTGTATCACGGACAATTGTCATCGAAGGCAGTACAACGGCCGCAACTGGATTATGCTCTAGTCCGCCACCCTCATCAATAATCAGTCTATGACCTTCAATGTGAAGTTTCCCATGGTGACCACTTACCACAATAGTTGAACTTTTAGCTAGATCCTGACAGATATGACAGACAAAAACAACTCAGGTTTATTACTTTTCTGAGAAAATTATTCAGTTTTACGAGGCTGTCTCAGTTAGTCTGTTCAACGATAATAAGCATTTTGGTCACATCAGTGCAGAAAAATACAAGCAATATCAGAAGTTCCTCTGCTGTAAAAAGAAGAACTACAAAGAGGGGCCACAAGCCCTCCACACAAAAGTTATAGACCTTATTAATGAATTTCAGGAATATTATTCGTAATATGTCTTCAACATTATTACAAATCTAAAATCCCTATGTTGTCATACTAATCAACTTAATATAGGAACATGCATAACAGAGATGTTAATTCCACTTTATACTCTAAAACAAAAAACGCACCTTTAAATTGTGACCAGACAATATGAGAATGAATTTCTGTATCTGAGAGCGATAAATTTACCTCCGGCAAATCCCAAACATTTTTTCTTCCACTAAGCGCCTCCACCTTAGGAATACTGGTGTCCTTGGCTCTCAGGTATGTTAGTTGTTCTTCTACCCCTCTCTTCTTTTCCAGTCCAGCATGCACAGCTATTAATCTGCACTGTTTAATTCCTTCCCGAGTCTTAATGCAAACATTATCCTATGGAATGAAAATATTTATAAGAAATTCGATATGTTCACGCTTGTTTGCCATATTAAACAAAAAATGATGAACAAAACTATCCAGCACTGTCCAGTGCAGAGCAAAATGTATTTCCTAAGTACAGTAAAATCATATCATAAGTACTTTAGCTAGCAATGGAAAAGCATAGAAGTCTGACCTCTTCATGGACCCAAACCATATTAGCCAGAAACTTCTTGTGCTCAACAGGAACTGCCTTGATAAGATCTGTACACAATGAAACCACTTTTAACTAAAAACTGATTACACAAGTAATCTTTACTGGATAATATAGAAAATACAGTCACGAAAATGACAGTACACGAATAACAAAAATCTTCATATTAGTTGACCCTTGCAATTTGTTATTACTTATTATGGAAGTACATCAAACTGGTCTCGTCTATAATGATACATACAAAGAAAAGAAAGAAAGAATACAATTATAGCCTAAAATCATGATCGAATTTTCTATGGTGCGCCCATGGGCACACAATAGTCACTAACTCCCATGAGAATACTAACTTTTGATTGGTGGATGAATAATAAATGTTAATGGCCCCCCTGCATTTACATCAATTGCACCAATCAAAATAAGCCATTTTCATGAGAGTTGGTGCTTATTGTGTGCCTTTGGGCACACACTAGAAAGACCGAATCATGATTAATAAAGTAATTTGATTGCTAAAACCAGATCTTGCATTCGAATTCCACCCATTCCTATTGTTGTGGAAAATATCAAAGCGCAGTTCAATTTTTGGCCAAAAAATATAGTGGAAACAATCCATAACATATTATCCGTACTTGCTGTACAGTTTTTCCGCCGGTTCAAATACTTCACAATGTAGTAGTAGCAGCATATTCCTATTTAATAATAGAATCAGCTCAGAAAACACCGTCTAATGTTTTCAACCTACACTTTTTGCCAAGTCTGTCTACACAATTGTTATTTACTTCCACAGTAAAACCATCGGAAATTGTGTAGTCATGATTGATGTAAACACTGGCATAAGTTCCCTGAATTTTGTGAACTAGATAAAAATGATATGTAACATCGGTTACATCTTGTTTAGCTACCTTTTATGGGATACCTACCATTGTTATCTGGCCTTTCCTTATTTTCTGGTATATTAGTCGTTGAAAATAACTTATTTACCCATTTTCGCTATCCCTTCACAAATAGTTCTCTGTAATGACCTTAAGTGACTCTTGATCTGTTATGTTGGAAAATGATAGAGAACAGCGAAAAACCACTTAAACTTTGTTCACCATGATTGCATGTGGATAATTGTTGCATGCTATGAATTACAAGTTTTTGGGATAGCATTAAGGCATAAGTATGTGCCTTCTAGACCGAATCACATGTAGCAAAATTGTTGCACCGTGTAACATAGTTCAAGTATACCGAATCAGAGAATTTAAATTATTTCATCAAGGATGATCTATAGTAATTCTTTACACATACTACACGGACTTGTGCGTTCTTTTATTACTCATCACCTAAAATCATACTACTTTTTTTTACTAGCAAATAGCATGCGTACTATAATTTCAAGGTCTGTGTGCGCTTTTCCCACCACTGCCCGACTGGGGGGGGGGGGGGGGGGGGGGTTTCATGGTTAATGAGGCAAATTAACGAGAATCAGAACCGTTTGCTAGTGTTGGGATTAGAAATTTAGTTGGTTAGAATGAGAATCTATTTTATATTAGGGTGTTGGCCCTGTCAGTCACAATGATTCAGAGGAAGGCCCTAATAGTCACAATCCATTAAAATGGCCCCGAATGTCACCCCAAAACGCGTCTTCAGCAGGCATTTAGAGTAAACGTCACTTCGCTTCACGTTTTGAGGATCAGGAGTTACAAAACGGGAGTTCGTCCCACGTTCTAGGGTTTCTTCATTGGGCTTTTTTAATGGGCCTTAATAAACATAGGTTTAACTTACGTTTAACGTATGTAATAAATGAAAAACGTTACTTTATGTAACGTTTTTTATTCAAGCCTAAAATATTTTACGGCCCTAAGCCCTCAATCCTAAACTCTAACCGTCAGCCAATTTGATTTAAAATATAAATTAATCATTCTAAAACCCAAAACCAAACCTAAACCCTAAATGTTAACGATTGTAAATTTATTTATTCCGCCGGTTTCTCGGCTTCAGTGCCTTCGACCCTTCAGCCTCGCATTAATTAGGGTTTAGGTACTCCCTCAATCCTAAACCCTAACGTTCGGCCAATTAATTTACAGTACGAATTAATCATTCTGCAACCCAAACTTAAACCCTAAATATTAACGATTGTAAATTTATTTATTCCGCCGGTTTCTCGGCTTCAGGGCCTTCGGCCCTTCAGCCTCGCATTAATTAGGGTTTAGGCTCGAGGGTGTAGGGCCGTTGGATTTAGGCTCGAGGGAGTAGGGCCTAACGGCCCTACACCCTCAATCCTAAACCCTAACCGTCAGTCAATTTAATTTAAAGTATAAATTAATCATTTTAAATACAAATATAAACCCTATATGTTAATTATTAATAAATATTTTTTTCCGGTTTCTCAGATTCAGGGTCTCACGCCTAAAGTCTCGAGTTAATTAGGGTTTAGACTCGAGCATTTTGGGGAAGCCAAAAATGTAACTTAATAATAATACACATGTTTTTAGATCAAGACAATACAAGTTCTTTTATAAACATAACTTAGAGTTACGTTTCTAGCTTTTCTAAAATAGAGAACGTCGCTGCGTGGACGTTTTTTGTATTATTATTAAACGTGAGTTGAAGTGGCGTTGTAGGGCGTTGTAGGGTGACAGAGAGGGCCTTCTTTTTGGATCGTGACAATTGGGTCATTTAGTGTCAAAATCGTGACACCGAGGGCCATTTCTCTTTATATTAGATGCCTAAACCATTCTCTGCCAGCATCTTTGAATTTCATATCATTCTCATTCCCGATTCCCGTTCTCGTGAACCATCCAAACACCCCCTGAATACGCATCGTTGCTAACAAAGATTACAAATTAACTCTAGTCATCCTAAAAAGTAAAAAAAAACCCAGATCAAACATATCCAACCGTACAAAATCAAAGAAGCAGCAAAAGAACAAACCAAACCCCGAAAACCAAAAAGTGAACAAGCAAAAGCATACCAGGTGATCCATGTGGAACCCATAAGATTCAAAAGTTGGGCCAGCATCATAAATGGACCCCTTATACTCACTCTTCGAAACAGGACCAAGCCCACTCATTTTCCCGGCCCATCTTCTAGACTGCACATGCATTCTCTCATACTCCAAGTCTTTATACCACCCTTCTCTCTCCTCATTCGCCTCATACTCACTCCACGTGTCACTAAAATGGGCCCCACCGGCCGGCGCCGGAAGAGCTCCGACAAAACCGGCGAAAGCAAGGTCGTGATTTCCGGAGAGAAAAACATGAGTTTGTTGAGGGTATTTCGAGGGCAGAGAGATGAGAAAGTCGAGAACTTGGGAGGTGTTGTTACCACGGTCACAGTAATCACCCAAGAAAATGATGAGAGCTGAGTTGAAATCAGATGGGCCGATTTGGGCTTGGAGATTGGAGCATAGAGATTGGAGCTTGGTGATGTGGCCGTGAATGTCGCCGATGCAGCAGACTGTTCTGGGCTCGGTGGGCTTGTGCTTTTGGTCCATTTTTCCTAGGTGAGTTGATGTTGTCAAGGCGAATAGGCGATGTGATTGTGCTCACTTTTATGCTGTTGTAAAATTGAAAAAAATAATTAAAATGTGTGGACTGAATATTTCATTTTAATAATCTCACGACAATATAAGTTGAATATTATTTCCTAGTTAATCATCTTCCGCTAACTATTATTCTCGGTAATATATATAATGTCATACGAATATTAGAATCAGTATAATATAAAATTAAGCAGGGATATATGATGATGTAAGAACCATTCTATTTATGCCGTTCAGTTAATATCCGAAAAGTTGCAAATTTTACCTATTTATCGTCAATGTATTCCATTTTAAAGTTTTTTGAATTTATACAAATATCATGATCATCATAAATTACTAATTTATAATAGATTATTATTTTATTACTAATTTTATGTCTAAAAATGTAAAGTATCAATAAATGTATTAAATTAAAAATTATTTTCCACCTGTAAATAAGTCAATTCATTTTTATAGAAATATACAACTTATTTTAAATATATAACTACTTATTTGAGACTAAATCACGTGATTTACTTGTAAATTGTTGTAATAAAATATTCGCTCCATTCCATTTTAACTGTCCTGTTTAATTTTTGAATGGTCAAATTAACCAAATTTTGACTGAGATTACACGTTTAAAATATATTTTTAAAGGAAAAAAATTATATCATCATAAAATACATATAATATACTATAAAATGTAAGTTTTAGTTTTTTAAAATAATAACAAATTTGTTATTTATGCTTGGTTAAAAATTGGTCATTGATATTATCAAAAAAAAATAAAAAAATTGGTCATTGAAAGTCGGACGGGATGGAAGGAGTATAATCAAAGTATCAAAAGGTCGATTCACTATTACAAACATCACCGTTTATTTATTACTCGTAGCGCAATATTAAGCATAGTACATAATTCATCAACTGAGAACACCATTGCCAATACACAACTAAGTAAGCATACTGGAAGTGACATTTCCATGACAGTGAAGTAGTGGACCGCTGAGCAGAGGGTCCGAATAATCACTTGAGCACATGAGTATCGCGGACAATTGTCATGGACGGAAGCACAATAGCAGCCATCGGATTATACTCTCGTCCGCCGCTCTCATCGATGATCAGTCGAAGGCCTTGGCTGTGGAGCTTTCCATGGTGGCCGCTTACCACTATAGTTGCTGCATTACTCAGATCCTGGCATAAACATCAGACAACAAATATCAACGTACAAAATGCACCAACAAATACGAAAAATAGGGAAAATTAGAAAGGGGCAAGCATGCACCTCAGGCATATCCCAGACGTTTTCTCTGCCGCTAAGGGCCTCCACCTTAGGAATGCTGGTGTCCCTGGCTTTCAGATATCTCAGCTGTTCTTCTACACCTCTCTTCTTTTCCAATCCAGCATGCACAGCTATTAATTTGTACTCTGTGATTCCTTCCGCAGTCTCTATGCCGACATTTTCCTGAAAAATCAAACAAAAATTATATATATAAAATAAACACTAGCTGAGCACGATTGAATAGCCCACTAGTTAGGTGTTTATCCTCTGTTGGCCCAGGTCGTGAGTTTGACTCTGCCTCGGCTTGGAAATATTTTTAAACAAATACTCAAACCGTAAGGCTATAAGTCATATTGGTCAAAAAAAAAAACTAGCTCTTTTGCTGTACTTTACAGTTCACATGAAAGGATGACCCTAAAATTTCATAGAGGTCAGCTAATTAAGTTCGTAATGTACAGAAATCTGACCTCTTCATGAACCCAAACCAAATCAGCAAGAAACTTCTTGTGTTCAGGAGGAACTGCCTTCATTAGATCTGTACAAACAAACAATTATTTCATTGTTTTAGGCCGCGCAACTCTGCACGTTTATAATAGAAGGGCATACCAGGTGAGCCATGAGGAACCCCATAAGATTCGAAAGTCGGAGCAGCATCATAAAGTGATCCCATGAGCGCGAAACCTTTGCCAGTGAACCCACTTTTCTTCCCACCCCACTTTCTAGATTGAACATGCATTCTCTCGTACCCTTCTTCTTTGTACCACCCTTCTCTCGCCTCATTCATCTCAAACCCACTCCACGTATCCGAAAACTTGGACCCGTCCGCAGGCTCCGGAAGAACTCCGAGGAAGCCTGCGAAAGCAAAGTCATGATTCCCACACAGAAAAACATGGGTTTGCTTAGGGTATTTAGAAGGCAGAGAAATGAGAAAATCAAGAACTTTGGAAGTGTTGGGACCACGGTCACAGTAATCGCCCAAGAAAATGATCAAAGCAGATTGAAAATGAGATGGGTCGATTTGGGTTTCGAGATTGGACCATAAGCTTTGGAGCTTGTCGATGTGTCCGTGAATGTCGCCAATGCAGCAGACAATTCTATGAGTGTTGGGCTTGCATGCTGGGTTCTCCATTACACTAATCTCTGCGGAAATTGCAATAGCGTGGTTTTAACTTCTCAGCTCTAGTACAAGGTTTCCTTATATAGGCGCAGATAATACGGTTTATCTCGTCCACTTTACTTATCTAATATCATGCATACGTTAATATCATGCATGTTATAAAATGACGCAAGTTAATCTAGGTTTATGTTGTACACTCGTACTATGTGAGATGTGACAAATCAGTAGCTTGGTGGGGTCATGGCTGAGTAAGCATGCACGCGTAGAAAGGGGCCAGCCGGCCCACGAGATAATGTTGTTGCTTTTTCTTCTTTAACAAGATTTCCCATGTGATGTTCTGCTTCTGCACCCTAGTTACCGTGTCAAACCAGAACTTCTTGAATTCTTCTCCTCGCCATTGCCAATTATATGCTGCTGATGTGTAAATGAATAATGGAATATGGGCCAAACGGGCTTCATCATCTACGAGTCTTCAAATGGGCCAGTCCACTAATTAATCCAATGTGCAGGAGTCCAGTTCATTAATCTATTCAAGTCGGGGTAAGTATAGTTTCATTGTTGCATAGGAGTGTGTCTTATTCAACTGCACTAAACTATGTTTCATATCTATGAAAGTCTAGGTAAGTGTACTTACCAAATATAAAACTGATTATTAATGATTGAAAAGACATTCTCTTTTAGCCTGTCCGAAGATGATAACAAGATGTTTGTTATGAATAAAGTTGGAGTGTTGGAGATAATACAAAAGGTAACAAACTCTATTAAAATGATAATTGTATTTTTCTACACTACTTATCACACACCTAACACATTAATGGCATTTTATGTATCCACGTAACAAATAATTTGTTAATGAAGGTGGTCTCATCTAGTTCAAGTACTTTCCTGCTATTTTCTCTCATTTTGGACTGTCATATGCTTAACACTATAAAAGTACCTGCAAAACTGGAGTAAATTTGGACTAGAATTTGCCTTAATCTCTTATCAAATTATTCTTAACAATGGCGGAGAAGTACTTTAAGTACGTGATCCTTGGTGGCGGCGTTTCGGCTGTGAGTACTCGTTTAATTTTGAAATTTTTATTTGTTGTCATGAAATTATATGCATTTTTCTGAGTTCACGTATGATTTGTGTCATGCTGCTTCAGGGTTATGCTGTTAGGGAGTTTGTAAACCAAGGAGTTAAACCAGGCGAGCTGGCGATAATCTCCAAAGAGTCGGTATGCAAAATTGATTATAGAATATGACGAATAATTTCTGTATATTAAATGTATTTGTCGAACACATCAGACTATCAGAGTGCTGACCATTAATTAATATGCTTTCGTTAGCAAGATATTCTATGTTACTCTGACTCGTGATACTGGGCTGATTAATGCACTCTCAGGTTGCTCCTTATGAACGTCCTGCTCTCAGCAAGGCATACTTTTTTCCTCAAGGTATGTTTGAACTTGTAAATGGCATTCTTGTATCAATTTAATCTCCATTTATGTTTTTCCTACTCGAGGTCTCTGTAATTGGTATAGAGTCACCCGGTTATGTTTCGTTCTTTTAACAGGACCTGCAAGACTCCCAGGCTTTCATGTGTGCGCGGGAACTGGAGGGGACATTTTGCTTCCGGAGTGGTATTCAGCGAAAGGTAATGCTCTGAAGCAGGTGTTGCAAAAATTTACTATAATACACGCGAATCTAAGTTCATTTTTTTATTATAGGGATATCGTTGATTCTTAGCACAGAAATAGTGAAAGCGGACCTTGCTTCAAAAACTTTGACAAGTGCAAACGGAGATATGTTTAAATATCAAATTCTAATTATTGCAACTGGTTCCACGGTAAGCACTTACCATCTTTAAGTCTCTGTATATGAATTAGTTAATCTATTTACGTTTTTTCTCTTTATCTGATGCTATTGTTCTGATGTTGTGTCATGTAGGCGACAAAACTAACAGATCACGGTGTGCCAGGGGCTGATGCCAAGAACATATTTTACTTGAGAGACATTGAAGAGGCCGAGACACTTGCAAAAGCTATTAAAGCAGAAAACAGAAAGGTTGTGATTGTTGGGGGTGGATACATTGGTCTTGAGCTTAGTGCAGTAATGAAGATCAACAATTTAGATGTCACAATGGTTTATCCCGGACCATGGTGCAGTAAGTAGAGACTACTTTTTTGTTCATGTATCTTAGTAACTTAATAGATATATCTAGTTGTTGAGTTTCTGATATCTATGCATCTACAGTGCCTCGACTTTTTACTGCTGAGCTAGCATCATTTTACGAGGGATATTATGCAAGCAAAGGAGTCCAGATCATTAAAGGAACAGCAGCCGCAGGATTTAATAGCGATACTAATGGAGATGTATGTGCAGCCAATAAAGTCTTATCACAATGTAGCTTGTGGTCTTTAGTTGAAAGTTTAGATACTGAATTACACTTTTGTGTCTCGCATAATAGGTAAAGGAAGTAAAACTTAAGAACGAGAGGGTACTGGAAGCCGATATTGTTGTTGTTGGTGTTGGAGGAAGGCCTCTTACAACATTGTTTAAAGGACAGCTTGAAGAGGATAAAGGGGGATTCAAGGTATGTCTAACTGAATGGTCGAAGATCAGCAATCCTAAGACGCGCTAAATCTTTTCTTTCTGAACTGCTTATGGAATTACTTGCTTCTTTTAGATTTTTGAAATTTGAAATGTCCTGTTTTGTGAAGATAATTTAAATTTCATGTTAAATTTCATTACAGACTGATGCATTCTTCAAGACTAGTGTTCCTGAAGTATATGCTGTTGGTGACGTCGCAAGTTTCCCCATGAAACTATATAATGACACTCGAAGAGTTGAACATGTTGATCATGCCCACAAATCAGCTGAGCAGGCTGTAAAGGTAGGTAGATGCTTCATTCCATGTTGCTAAAATATGGTTTTATCATGATGCAATCATGTAAGTGTCATCAATTTGCGAAGTTCATCCAGTGAACTTGTAACATCCCACGTATGTTAGATAAAGAGTATTTGAGCCTTTATAAGCCGAGTAGAGCTTTGATACCATTTATAACATCCCAAACCATACTATACACGACTCAGCTTAAAAGTGCAATCTTTGTGATGCAGGGTATATTCGCAAGCGAGCAGGGGAAATTAATTGACGAATACGACTACCTGCCGTACTTTTATTCTCGTGCATTTGATCTGTCATGGCAATTTTACGGTGACAATGTGGGTGAAGCAGTGCTTTTCGGTGACAACAATCCAGCCTCAGAAAATCCCAAGTTCGGTTCCTACTGGATCAAAGACGGGAAAGTAATGGGAGTATTTCTAGAGAACGGAAGTGCTGCAGAGAACAAGGCCATTGCCAAAGTGGCCAGGCTACAACCTGCAGTTGACAGTTTGGACTTGTTAGCAACTGATGCTCTCAACTTTGCCTGCAACATCTAGTTGCTCTTTCGTATTTCTTTTTTCAATAATTTCGTTCTGTATATTTGTTTTATTATTCGGATCACATAAACGACATCTATTTGTCCTTTTCTATTGGTCCGGTCTGTTGTAAAATTTTATTACCCAGTATCGGGTTAATTATGTAAACAAAGAAAAATAATCCGAACACCTTTTTTATTGTGAGAATACTCCTTATTTATGACGGTTGGTTTGTTTTGGGCCATTGCAAATAAGCAATATCCAAAATAATTTCTAATAGCAAAAGTATTAGTAGAAACACTGTTTGGGTCTTTAGTAACCCGGCCCATGTTAAAACTCACACAAAAGTTGCACTCAATAGTTAATAAACGAAACGCCGAATATAAAAAAACAGGATCTCGCACATTAGAGTCATTTAATTGGGTAAATTTGTTGCTAGGGTTTTGCGAAAAAAGATGAAGGTGATCGCTGCTTATTTGCTCGCTGTTTTGGGTGGCAACACATCCCCCACTGCTGATGATATCAAGAACATTCTCGGATCTGGTACTTTCAATCGATTAAAAACTTTAATCTAGGGTTCCGTTTAATTTTTATTTGTGCATTTTTACTGGGGGTAATTTTTTGTTGGTTAAATTTTCGGAGATCTGTGTTTGGTTTGGATTATTACGATGTGATGATACTTTCGTGTGTATTGGCTGATTGTGATCTGGGAGGGCCACACATGTTTTTCTTGTTTATTTTACTGTTGTGAATTGCGATGCTCTGCTGCATGGGCATGGTGACCCGGTCTCTCAGAGTATCGAAAATATTATTTTAGAAATTTTCGAGATGCCACCAAAATACTTAATAAATCGCACATCTTAGATCTACACGCATTTCGCTTATGGAACAAAATTTATGATGTACAAATAAATATATATTGGAGTTGAGATAGTAAACGTGTCTAGTGTAAGTAATTAATTGTATTATTGAATAGATTTCAGTTGTTATTAAGGGCGAATAATATGTTATTAAGGGCGAATAATATACGATTCTTAATAGCAGCGTTTTTTATTTAATTTTAACTTTAGTACTATTTCATAAACATGGATGAACAGAAAAATGAGGCCCTGAAATTTAGAGTACTTGGTGCAGATGCTGGTTTGCTGAATGCTAAAATCTTACTTACATCCTCACTTCTATTTCATTTGGAGTGATATTTGTTAAGGATAGTTGGTGGTTCTGTGTAGGTTTGTCGATTTTTTTTTTATTTGTTTGTGTTATGTCCAGATGTTGGCTTTCAATAGTTAATGCTTTGCATATATATTTATGTCAATTATATCTGGTATACAGTTGGAGCTGAAGCTGAGGATGACCGAATTGAATTGCTTCTGTCTCAAGTTAAGGGCAAGGATATTACAGAACTCATTGCATCTGGACGAGAAAAGTTGGCGTCTGTCCCTTCTGGTGGCGCTGGTGCTGTGGCTGTAGCTGCACCTGCTACTGGTGGAGCCGCTCCTCCTGCTGCAGCAGAGGCCAAGAAAGAAGAAAAGGCGGAGGATGAGGGAGAATCTGATGATGTGAGTACTGAGTACAATCTTAATACCACTGTGATTAGCTCTTACCGCAATTTGTTTTATTATACTATTGTTGTTATACTTAAGTATCAATTTCACCATCTAATTGAAATTTTGACTTCGAATAACAATAGAACTCATGCTCTAATTTGCAATAGTCTAATAGTTAAGCATATTGATGTTAGGATATTTTTGCATTTCTGATGCATGTATATAGAAGGAAGATGCTTATGGAGTTATGTATTTGACATAATATCACTTTGTGCAGGACATGTGCCTCAGCCTTTTTGATTAAGCTGGGAGTTGGTAGAGGCTCTTCTTATGTGAAGTGATCTCAGTTAATCTTTTAGAGACTCTGTTATATAATTGAATAACTGCTATCAGTTTAGATGGTGTGATGGCATCTAACGACTGTTGTTGTCTTGTTGACTTGTTGGTATTTGGTTGGACCTTTTGTTGTTCTTGAATCTAGTAGATCATTCTCGAATTTAACATTCTTGTTACTCCTTGATAGATTGCCTTATGAGTCTTAGAGTGAACAGGGAATCTTTAGTAGTGACCAGTACCAATAAACATGGACCAAGTATGCATATACAGAAGTACTCAACCCTTAGTATGCATGGTGTACCATTCTAGAATCTCGCTAATATGTAGTACTTCATATATATGTTAGAATATGATACCAGAAATCTTTTAGTGTAATTTCTGACATCATCCTGGCAATTTTATTTTATTTTATTTTTTGCTAGATATCCAGGCCATTTTATTAACTTCAAAGTTTCTAGAAAACTAACTTTAATATAGGGTCAGAAAAGGTTTTCAATGCGTGCACAAATTATATGTGATGGTTCACTTGTAGTTAGAAGTTGTTGTAGGTAGGATGTGCTTATAATCTTCCACAGGACAGGGTGTTGTGCTTCAACCAATAACATATCTTTATTTGTTTAGTTTAGAGGAAGTCAGGACTTGTTATCTCCCGTATATCTATATATAGTGCGAGTATGTACATTGAGTGTGAGATTAAACACAAATCACCACAGTGTCATAGTAGTCTCGAGTCTTAAACGCAAAGCCTGTGATCGCTCCCTGCTTTGATCTGTAAAGTGGAGTCCCATGATATGCAGTATAGCAGGCAATGCAGACCAACTCATATTTCCACTTAATTACTGGTGACATCATTTACTCACTCCTGAAAACTAGAGATAAGTTATTGTTAATGTCAGCCGATGTTAGATACGTCTCTATGAGTTATTCCCTCCATTTCTAAACTTATATTTTATCTTGACATGTTGCATTTATCAATCTGTATTTGTTAAAGTAAATTTGTTTCCAGTTTACCAATGGGTTTTGCTGGGGAATATATTGTTATTGTGTTTGTAATTTGTGTGTGGGTACTGTGATAATATAAACGTTGAAAATGGGGAGAATTATATGTAATGGAAACTGGCAGGCGAGCACCTACATGGTAATAGTGGTGGTCATTTCACTCTCGTGCTGAACTCAGATATTTGCTCTTTACCGCACAATTTTGCCCATTACATGGACATGTACTGATATGCTGTATTCATGTGTAATTCAAGAAACTACAAAGTTCTGCTCTTTCCATCATGTGTTGTCATTTTGAGTTGAGGTATGTTTATCTTGTAGCAAAGCATGTCGAGGGAAAATTGTAATTTTCTCTGCCAAAGTGACATAAATGGAGATTAATACAGAGCTCCAATTTATGTTTCTTTATATTGCATTGAATGTGTAGAAATATAGTATATGTAAACCCTTGAGAACAAATATTTTGTCTTTGAGGTGCTCGATAGAATACTCTTAAAATCACAGCTGATAGCAGTGAAACCAGGGAAATCCTAAAATCCTACCATTACTAAGTTTAAGAAGAAATGTGTAATCATAGTACTCCCTCCGTCCCTATTTATCTGTCCACTTTGGAAGTGAAAATTTGTCCCTATT
Source organism: Daucus carota subsp. sativus (assembly GCF_001625215.2). NCBI lineage: Eukaryota > Viridiplantae > Streptophyta > Magnoliopsida > Apiales > Apiaceae > Daucus > Daucus carota. The sequence goes on along the minus strand of NC_030384.2, from coordinate 45,986,397 downwards.
TATCTGTCCATTTATACTTTCAAAACTAATTTAATGATAGTTTTTCAAATATATCTCTATAATTTCAATTTTCAAGGCTTGACTTATTTAAAACTTGGTTGAATTCATGTTTTCAAGACATAAAGTAGGGGTATTCCACCATTTTCAAGATATTAATTTGAGGTATTTAATGAAAAAGTTTATACAATCAATTATTCCTTGGTATGTGTTTTTTTTTCCAAAATGGACAGATAAAAAGGGACGGAGGGAGTAATATATTATGATTAATGTTCCTATTAATAAAGCCGTTATTTTGAGACGGAATGAGTAATAAAGAGAGCGTAATTGGTTTGACCGACTTCGACCTGGGGTTTTGGATGGTGTGGTCACCGGTCAGTCGTTATTGGTGTGTCAAGGTCCTTGGCCTATAGGCAGTAGTGTGATCTGGGACAGCTTTGAATAAAACGGGTCATGCCAATTTAAAACCATACAAGTAGTAGTTGACAGCAACTGGATTTGGAAATTCAATTCTCATCTGCGGACTCTACCTGCTATTCTACACGTATGAATTAAATATAATAAATAGTTTAAATTTTACCATCCACTAGGGATGAGAAGGAATATCTCAGTTACGAAACTTCCAAGAAGTGGAAATATATCTGATGTAACGATACGATAACTGCATATTATTGGTGGCTCCTATCGGAACTCGGATTGCGAATCACACAATATTCATATCCGTTACAAGCTTCTCTGAAATGTCGTAAAATTAAACAAGAATATATTTTTAGAACAGTTACTTTTTGTAAGAACAAGGTTCAGAACATAGAGGTTGAGATCATCCTTTATCTCAAACAAGTACTACTTGACAATATTGTAGACCCTGTTGGTTAATTAAAGTAGTTGGTTGATTAGTCAATTCGCAAATCCACGTACCAATTTCATTAATTAAATCATTATCACCAACAGCGCATTTAGCTTATGTATGCAAGCCATATGCACAGCCATATTTTAGCCTGCAAAGCAACTGTGGATTCAGGTTTCAAGAGGAAGAGCATATGCATTGATGAATGGTGGTGATTGCAATAGATGCGCATGTGTTTGGTAAGGCCCATTAATGCAATTCGCCACTCTTGCTGTGCTAACAAAAGCCAAATCCATTTCTTTTTCTTCTCATAACGCTTCTATTTTGTACGTCTGTCTGTCTCATCATCTAATCACCTTTACTTTTCTTGTTCCACGTCAATTTTTGATTTTTACAATTTTTTATATTTTATTTGTGACAAATGGAGCTCTGTGGTGGGAATAAGAATCCGAAATTAGAATAGTATATATACTAAAGATATTAAATCGAATATGAATAATTTGAATCCTTAATGAGAATCGGATAAATATTATAAAAAATGATTTAAAAGGGTATATATATTATAAATAACTTGACCTGATTAATTGTTATACGAATTTTTAACGTTTTATTATAGTTAATCAAAATTATTATTTTTTGACAATACAAGCTTATATACCTTATAAATTAATATCTTTTCTAATAATTTTCGGTATGAGTCAGAGTCGAATTCGAATGTCCGAAACAACAGAGAATAAGCTCACTTAGATTATCAACATATTCGAAATCAAATTCTAAAATATTATGCCTCCATGGACCCGAGGGTGGTTAGCTTTATATAATTTTGTATAGAGTCGTCCTGAATCTAACAAACGATTATACTACACATAACAGTCGTCTCTCTTATAGTAGCATATAAAAAGTCGTCTCGCATTCAAACAAAAACGTCTGGACTGACTCCTAAACGTGCACCATAATTCTACAACTGCGTGGTATTTGTAGACTTGAATGGAGGTTGAAACGAATAGCATTCCAAGTTTCGATATCAACTCCACCGCAAGGCCATTCTGTACACAATCTGCAGGCTCTGAGTTGATGGAAACCAAAGTGCTCAACTCAAAGTGTGATGATAATGAGTCGTGTAGTGAGTCTGCGGCCATGAGGGTGCAGAAATACTATAGGGGTTATCGTACTCGCCGCTTGCTTGCTGATACTGCTGTTGCTGCCGAGGAATTCTGGTAACTTAGTTTAGTTACTTCTTTTTCGACCAATAGCCTACTTGTTATTACCAAATTTTCGGAAAACACTTATATACTTTCAAAATTTTCCGAATACTTTTAAAAATTTGTAAATTTTAGAATGGTGAAAAATTGTCTAATTTTTAGGGGGGACACAGTGTTCCTGCATGACTCTTCCTAGATCCGCCACTGCTTGTAAGAAAGATCTATTGTGTAGAGTTGATAAAGGAGACCTCATATGCGATTTTGTTTTTCTGGTTGTAAATAATGTAGGTGGCAGGCAATTGATTTTGCGAGGCTGAATCACAGCACGATTTCTTTCTTCAATTTCTCCAAGCCAGAGACAGCGGCTTCGAGGTGGAACCGAGTCTCTCTAAATGCTTCCAAGGTATCTGTTTCTGGTGTGTGTTTTTCTAGTTTGTGTAAGAAACTGAGAGTATACTACAGTAACAGGAAATCTCTGAGATGCCGAATCACAGAAATTGTGGTTTTCTAATTGTGTGTTCTAACTCTGTGTAGGTGGGTCAGGGTTTGTCCGTAGATGCTAAAGCACAAAAACTGGCACTTCAGCATTGGATTGAAGCTGTAATCTTATTATTTTCTTTATCCTGCCTTGATTTTTCAATCTTTTACCACATTGTTTGTCTATAATGCTCCTTGCTGATTTTTTACTGATCATAATTTATATACTAGATTGATCCGAGACACCGATATGGGCATAGCTTGCATCTGTATTACGAGGAGTGGTGTAAAGCTGATGCAGGCCAACCATTTTTCTACTGGTCAGTTTTTATTTTTCAGCTCACCTGCATATTTTGAATTATGGACTTGAATTCCTGGATAAGGATGGCACCAATGCATTTCCTGTAAAAGCTTAACTGTGACTTTTTCATTTTTTTCTCCTCAAAGGCTCCTTGTGACCTACAATTTCTTGTTCATGATCATCCACATTTATTATGAAAGGATTACAAAGTAAAGGGAAGTCAATCTGTAGTTCATGATTTTCCAGGTTAGATATTGGGGATGGCAAAGATGTTGATCTTCCAAAATGCCCCAGATCGAAGCTTCGCCAACAATGCATCAAGTACCTTGGAACTGTATGTGTACTCTTTTCTTTGTGTTACCTGATTGTGTTCCATTAACAAGTAAATATAATTGGACTACCCTCTCTCTCTCTCTCTATGGACATTTTTACTCACTGTATGTTATGGTTCATCTTTCTGCAATAATCAGCAAGAGAGGGAACACTATGAATATGTTGTTGTTAAGGGAAAAATAGTGCATCAACAGACTGGAATTTTTTTAGATACAAATAACGGATTGCCTGGGGCAAAATGGATATTTGTGATGAGTACCTATCAGAAGCTCTATGCTGGAGAGGTGAGATCTCGAGGAAGATGAAAAATATGTAGTGAAATTCTTGTTCAAATTTGATTTCTCTGTTTTTTTCTTGCTCATTTATTCATGCTGTCATCTTTTAAATTCAGAAAAAGAAAGGAGGTTTTCATCATTCAAGCTTCCTCGCTGGAGGGGCTACTTTAGCTGCTGGAAGGCTTGTGGTAAATAATGGAACACTTAAGGTATGCTGAAGTACTGCCCTATGGTATCGTATCTTGAATACCATTCTTTGCTTTCTGTAATAGAATATCTATGGGGACGTCGGAGTTCCATCTTTTATCTATTAAGAATTTTAAGTTAACCTTGAATATCTATCCAGTCTATCTCGGCATACAGTGGACATTACCGGCCAACTGATGAAAGGCTCGACAGTTTACTGTCGTTCCTCAAGGATAATGGAGTCAACCTTGATGAAGTTGAAGTATGTATCTTAGTTTTTCAAATTCAATAAAAATTTGCTTCCAAGTTATAAGGAACTGTAGAATTATTGATCTGGGATCTCCAATCCATGTCATAGTTCGATTTATTATTTGACTCGAGAAGTTGTCTACATTGTCATCAGATACGCAAAGCAAGTGAAGATGCTGAAAATAATGACGAAGGAAAATTAAGTAGAGATGGTAGTATTGAAGATACAACCTCAGAGTCCCTCCAACCCCATAATATCCCCAGTTTGGCGGATACGGTTCCAGTACATGAAGAAACTGAAGTGTTTGAAGCGAAAAATAATTACAGAAGAACTCTCTCCGGTGGTCTTCAGAGTCCTAGAGCTGATGTACCGAAGAAAGCAATACTGGAAAGAATCAATTCCAAGAAAGCTGCAAAGTCATATCAGTTGGGACACCAACTCACACTGAAATGGTCGACAGGCGCTGGCCCGAGAATTGGCTGCATTGCTGACTATCCTGCAGAACTAAGGTTACAGGCCCTGGAGTTCACTAGCCTATCTCCAAAGTCCTCATCAACACCACCAATCTATAGGCGAAAAGATTCTCCCGCTTCACCCTTGGCCTCTCCTTCACAACTCACAAATCATGAAGATGTAAATTACATCATGTAATTGTAAACTTATTAGAAAGCGATGTCAAAGTCCCATAGAACTCTTATCCCATAGAACTCTTATCCTAAAGCAGGCAATGAGGAAATCTTCCCTAGTCTAAAAGCGAAACAGTGTTCTTTTTTCCCAATACAAGTATTAAAATAATCTCCTCTGCTGGAGAAGGTGACAGTGCGATGTATGCCAATAACATACAATTGACGTACATTATCAGAGTGCCTTAATTTCTGTCAAAAAGACAACTTCTGACCAAGTATCAAGCTGGGGGAGCTGGTAGATTTAACTTCTTGTAGCGAAGTAGCAGACTAATTTATAAAACTATTGTTTCGAATCACTTGTTGTGGAAACTGGAGTCATGCTATTGTCCACTCTTTGGCTTCTAAAAACTTGTTAATATATCAAGCAGTTAAATATTTCATACATAAAAAAATTATTGTACAATTTTCAGAAAATCAAACCAAGTTACAGGAGAAATACAATAAATTTACAATAATTCTGCTAATTTATGCCTTAATTATAGTTCTGTTTTTTCAACCTAGCTAGGAAAAACAGATTCTGTCTGCATATTATTAATGTAATGTATAAAAAAATTCTACAAACAAGTTTTGCCGCCGACTGTTTCCAAGACAGATCCAGTACTTGCAGCAATGATATTGAACTGAGAACCTAACTCCTCCTGGGCAAATTGCCTCAGCTTTGACCCTCTCTTTACTCTTATCCTCATATCCTGTGGATAGACAAAAGTGCTTAAATGTTATCGCTAAATAGTGTAACCACTATGACAAATGCACATTGTATGAAAACCATACCAGTATAAGCTGCTTCTTATAACATATCAGGAAACTTAATAAGATCAATATGATTTATAATGCTAGATTACCATGTTCTTCTTATGGAAGCATATAATGACTATATGCTTCCATGTCATTGCACTATAGACAGATGTATTCCCATCCGAGAACCCCCTTCTGAAAAGAAATGAGAAAAGTTCTCAATCTAGAGGTAATAATTTTGTCAATGGGGATATGTCCATTAATGCAATTCCCGAGAATTCTATTAGTTAGTGTACCATTTGAGCACAACAAAAAATGTAGTGGCAGCAAATAGAAAAGAAACTGAAAACAACAGTGACAACGGACAATGTAAATGCTACTGGTCACCAGATTCTCTACTCTGCTCACCTACCTGATTTTAAAAAATCATGGACGATAACAGTAACTTATGTTTGTATTATCTTCAAATAATTGGCTTATTTCTTTTAAATCATACTAGCTTATAACCAGTGCAATACAAGGGTGTTTTTTATATTTTTTCTTAAAATATCTATGTATTTTATAAAAATAATATTATATAATTTTAATACATCTAATATTAGTAATAAATTATAATTTCTATTAAAAATATAATATAATATAATAATTCATCTTATTTGTATTTTTAGAACTAAATAATATATATATATATATATATATATATATTTATTTATTTATATGGGTCGCGCTGAAGAGAGTACCCATCCTTAAAATGGAACCTTAGAACCACTAAGATTTCGTTGTAGAATCCTAAATTTTAAACAGATTTTCAGGTTCTAAATCCAAATACATATTTTTTGCATCGTTGTGTGTTCAAAAATAATTTCAAAATATAATACATAAACACAACATTTTTTGCATGTACAGTTCTGCTGTATAACCCTAATTAATGCTAAAAATAAAGCTAAGGATTCTAAGGGTTCTTAGGCTAAGAGTTGTAAAAGGAACATGACCCATCTATACTATACTATTAAAGCCGAAACATTAAAAATTTGGTCGGTCGGTCGGTACTGGGGCCAAAATACGGGCCTATCTATATAACCAATTATTCTGGGCCTATTTATATAAATAATTATTCTTTTTAATTTGGGTCAAAGTACGGGCCTATCTATATAACTAATTAATAATAATCCTTTTAAAACTGAAACATTAAAAGTTTGGTAGGTCAGTATTTGGGTCAAAATACGGGCCTATCTATATAACCAATTATTCTGGGTCTATCTATATAACTAATTATTCTTTTTAATTTGGGCCATAGTACGGGCCTATCTATATAACCAGATAATCCTTTTAATTGAAATATATTACTTTTTTATATTTTTGACTAAAAAACTCAATCTTCTAAAATAACATTGAGAAACATGGTAATTACTTTTTTAACTAAAATATATTATCTTTTTATAAATTTTCCAACTAAAAAATTAATCTTTTACAATTAATACGGACATGGGCGACATATTTATACGTAAAGATGTGTGCCAAAAGTCTAAAAGTCAAATAATAAAAAATAGAGGGAGTATTATTATATTGGTCGGGCGGTCGGTACTTGGGCCGAAGTACGGGCCTATCTATATATATAACCAATTATTCTTTTTAACTAAAATAAATTATCTTTTATATATTTTTTAGATAAAAAAAAATCAATCTTCTAAAATAATATCGAGCAACATAGTAATTGTCTTTTTAATCAAAACGCTTTATCTTTTTTAGATTTTCTAACTAAAAAAACCGAGTTTTTACAATCAACACGGGCGCCATATATATAAAAATATAATATCATTAAATATAATTATTAATAAATAACATGTGATATTATTCAACCAAAATACATTAATAACATTATTTTTAAATACTCTAATGATCTCATATTAAAAGAAATATTACAAATCTGTCATATACTATATATTATTACACTATTAAAGCCAAAAATAAAAATTCACTTGGTTGGTCAGTTAGTTGAGTTTGGTGAATCGTTTGGTATTCGACCCACGGAGCTCTTAAATTTATAACATGTTATAGTATATTTTTTATTATCAATTAAACCAAAATATCAAATTTAGGTTAGTATGATGGGGAGGTATTTGGTTCATGCGTATGTTTTATACCATATTATTAATTATTATTAACTAAATATCAAATGTTGATTGGTTAGTTTATATCTGAGTTTATAGGCCACCTTAAATTATAACATGTAAAAGAAAATATTTTAACATTCTCATTAAAATATATATGTTCGACCTAATTTTCAATTAGCCATTTGACGGACTTAACTATGAAGAATTTATCCAACTGTTAAGTAAAAAATTTATTAAACCATGTTATTCTATCATAATTTTATTTTTACAATAAAATTAGGTAACTTTAAAATATATATAATAAAATAACAAATATATTAACCGCCCGTGCATTGCACGGGTTATAAGCTAGTATAAATATAAATATATATATATATATGGGGGCTTCTCAGCGAGGAACTAGTCAAATGGGTAACCTAGGAACTCTATTTTAAAACCTGCTGATAGCGGTTGCAAATAGTGCTGTTCTGTGATGTGATTGCAGTTACTTGTACGTTATAAACTATTGTATGTGTTATGTCCTGTACTCTTAACAAATTTATATACTAAAAATAATAATATCATGATGTTATGTAATTATTATAGTATAATATTATTTTATTTTTTATTTTTTTCTAAATGCTTAGAGTACTTTGATAAATGTGCTTCTTTTTTTAGGTTTATCGTGTTCTGTATCTCTAATTTTATACATGTGATGTCACTTACTTGTTTGTGTAAGTATTTTTTATTTTCTTAATTTACATTCTTTTAGAAATTTTATTTTATAAATAATTACAAAATGTACAAAATAAAAATTTTAGAAAACTAAATATATTATAATAATACATGGAAGAATCCTATAATTCAAGAGAATACAAGCAAATTATGGAAAAAATATATAATTAAATAAATACATAACATGTTAGCACTCTATATATTTTAATTATTTTGTGTTCTGTATTTTATATATAAAATACATTCATAGTATTTAAAATTCTATATATTTTAATATACAGGATCTAAGAAACTATTAAGAATACAATAAATTCTATGGAATACAAAAAAAATTGGAGTATTGGAGTACAAAGTTTGATAAAATGTAATCTAGTCATCTAAATTTCAATTTTTTTTGTCCAATAATATTTGTAAATATTTGACAACATGCACATTATGTTCTGCAACATAAACATCGTGATCAAATGGTAAAATAATTACTTTTATAAATCATAGGACTCTATATTCTGCAATATAACTAATAAGCAGAACAATAATCTTAATACTTGTTAAAGTTGAAAGATATTAATGATTAATTGACAATTATGTGCAAGACAACTTATAAATGATAGATTATATCAAAATTTGGATAATCAAAGATATTATATAGAATCAAACTAAAAAATTATGATTTGTACTCCAATACTTCAATGTTTTATGTACTCCATAGAACTTAACAAAAATATTCTAATAACTATATATAAAATTTAATAAAAAAATACAGAGCATAGATAATACAGTATATATATTAACTTTGTTTGTGTACTGTATTTTTTATAAATTATGTGTATTTATTTGTTTTAATACATGGAAGAATCACATAATTTACAAGAATGCAAGTAACTTATGAAAAAAATTATACAATAAATTAAAAAATAAAAAAGGGAGTACCGAACTCATGTTGGAAGTTATATATTTTAATTATTTAGTGTTCTGTATTTTTTGTTCTGGATTTTCTCATATGTTCTGTATTTTATTTTTCATATATTTCAATTTTTGTTGTTTGTTTTAATATATTTTTTATGCTTTTTATTTGGTTTTATGAAATATGTTGTAAGTTCTTAAAATTTTGAAGATAGTTTTCTAAACTTTGTAAACATTATATTTTAATATTGATAGTATGATTTAATAGAACTCAAAAAAATATATATGATAGCAAAATAAAAATATAAAATATATTAATAATATAAAATACAAAATCAAAATTAAAAATCATTTATATGTGTACAGATTAACATATACACGCTATAGCAGTTACACAAAAGTGGGTAGGCATAAGCAGTTAGAGTAGGATAGATATTGTATGGCTCGGATTGAAAGTTCCTAGGTTACCACGATAGAATAGTTCCTCATTGAACCATCCCCATGTATATATATATATCATTGCCACGTCTCCATACAAATTTAAAAGTTAACTAGAAATTCATCATTTATCAAAGAGTAGTCCAAAAGTTACCTCTTACAAAGGAGATCCATAAGAGGTATTAAAAATCCTCACAAGAGCGCCTCTAGTACTAGCCATAACAAGCATTAGCCCATATCGTACAAGCTCAAGCAAGGCACCACAATTCTCAAATCATAGAATGATCTTTACATCAATCCGCAATACAAGTGCTGAAATAATTACGACAAGCTCGTGAACCCTCAAATTATGGGAATTTGCTCCAATAGGATGATACTTAAGATTATTACACGCACGGATACACTATGTACGTGGGTCTTGCTAAAAGTGTCCAAAATGGATATGTGTCCGGGTATGGTACTCGGCAATTTTTTGAAAATTTTACAAGGTTTTGTGCCTAAAATAAGTGTCGGAGTGTCCATACCCATGTATGAGTGTCGACTTTCCACCACACGTACTCGAAACAAAATGAAGATACAGATACACAAACATACTTAAACAAATCATATGTACCCGCACAACTTCATATATCATATAAACAGATGCTCTGTACGCTTTCAAGATTATAAGTAACAACATCAAGTTGAGATAATATACATAGAAAAAGAAATTGCGAGCTAATTCTATCATCACACGCAAACTAGGGTTTGAAGAATGAAAAGTTACCTGTAAATCTGAAATGAACAGATGCTTTCGTGCGCTAGATTCGAAGAAAAGCTTCTACTGAGAGTAAACCTGGAGATTATAATGATTTCATCATCACTTTGAAATGAAATGTGAAGAAGAGCAATATTATTAACTGAATCGATAAGCCTAAATCAATTGGAATGATATTATCCCACCTGTTATGAAAGGAACAAAATTTGATATATGATCCGGAAAGGAATGCCCGAGTCTACCATTCTATTCTCTCAGGCAAACAGTCCAATTATCATTCCAGCAGGAATGAGCCATTACATAAAATCCAGTATCCATTCAATCCAGCCCAAGTGAATGTAGCCTAAATTTTAAAACTGTGCTTTTGGTCGATATGGTTGTGCAAGTACAAATTTTCAAGTTCATATATTGGGTATACTAGCAAATACAATTGCACAGAAGTTTTATATAGATCAGAGCCACTACAAATAGACAAATTAAATCTCCTGACAGCGTATAATTCCACTAGCTCCTCCATAGCATAACCATCTTTCACTGCCTTTATTTATATTCCATCGTACTCTATGCATTGCAATGATTTTTGGAGGCAAAATTTCGAATTTATCATTCTCTTCATTTGCATTGCCTTCTCTCAGTTGCACAGGCTCTGGATTATCATCTCTGCATACTAATGCTTGACTAGCGTTCGGCACCTTAGTGCTTTTAGTCTTGCTTTTTGAAGACTTCTTGCTCTTTTCAGCCATTATGTCCTCAGATCCAGATTCGATTCCCGGATCATCACCGTGTGACAAGGCTGCAAGAATTGTATGATTAGATTAGAATGCCTTAATATTAAGTTCCTGTAATTATGGCGCATTGCTATTAAAACGTCCTGTAGTGTATCATGTACAAGTTACTTGTTTTTATACTTTTGTGGATCAATCTGAAAGTGGCAGAAAGAAAGCCAACTCAAAAACACTACAGTCATAACCAGATTGTCATTGCGGCTGGGACTACATATTTTTACAATCAGTAAGGCAGGGTGGACATTTATTAAAGCTCTTTGTAAGAAGAAAAAGAAATGAAGGCAAAACTTAACTCACCTAAAGCTTGCTGATTTGATGGTTGACCTCCATTCATTTCGATCTTCACTTTTTTCTCCTGATTTGACAGATTCTTGAACAGGAGTGGAACATCCGGAAGGGGCGTATACATAATCAGAGTGGAATCTTCCTCAGTTAGTGACCCACAAAGAAAGTGGGGGGCACGATGTCGCAGAGGGTCTCTCCCCATTGCTTTAGTAGTAAGCTGAAATACGAATATTACTAAATCAGATCCTCCAGAATATGAACGAAAAAAGTTTAAAAGAGTTCCTACTCGCTTTCTTAACATTTTGGGTTAGTAGAACTGTGGAAGAAAGTTCTCAAAACTTTATTTGTTCAACCTCGGGGCAGAACGACACGGTACAACAAAACTAAGGTCCTGTTCAGTTTGGTAGGATGTAGAATAATGCAGTGGGAATGCAATCTATTATATTCTTGGGAAACAGTACAACGTTTTTTGATAGATGGACCTAAGTCTAGGATATCAGCAAGGCTTAGCCTAGCGAATATCCCTCGTCCTTAGTTACTAAAGGTCTAGGGTTCGAGCCTCAGTGGAGGCAAATGTGAGTGTAACTATTTAAATTTCTTGTAGTTGACCTCAATAAAAAATAAAGGACCAGGACATTCCTTCATATGTTTGCATAAATCCAAAATTTACCATCAGTAAAAACGATGTAAGAAAGTTTAGCAGCAAAAGATATGGAACACTCACCTGAAAACGAAGAACAGTGCCATCTGCACTACAATATGCAACCATTCCTAATATTGAGAAAAATGTTATTACTTAGATTTAAAACAAAAGTTAAATTAACGACAAACATTACCAAAGAATCTCATACCACAATAACTGTATGTTGCAAAAACTCTTCACAGCCTGAAAGTAAAGTGATATGCATCTAACCCAAAACATAACAGCTATCTTAATTAGGACCCTCTCTTTAGTGAAATATCTTTAATACTGCACTGGTGGGAGCTTATCTCAGAAATTATGCCATATAGCTAATGGGCCAGTATTTCACATTCTTACATTTTAATAATTTCAGGACTTGTGGAGAAAATAAATAAATAAGACTATACACAATAAGAAATTAGCAGAGTTTTTTGTTTCTTCTATGAAAACACTAAAATTATACTTTATTTCTAATAAGAACAAACACTAGTCTAAAATAAAGCCGTCAACGAACTCACAATCACAGAACAAAGACATCCTTGAAAAACTATGCCTGTAATATGATAACAACTATTTTATCACATATCAAAAGTCCACAAAGATTAAGCTCCACAATTCATATTTTGGACAGCCCCAGCTTTAAAAGACTTCCATATGGTCTAACAACGTTGTATTCTCTTACTTCATCTTAGGCGCTTAATCAGCACTAAAGAAATTAAAAACTAAGAGTATATCAGGAGCAAATAGAAGTAGATATAAGCTACTGCAACTAATAGGCAAATTACATTTTATAGCTCATAAAAAGAACATATTTAATTCAAATGTTTTTGAAGGAATTTACCTGTTATTCTTGAAACTTGAATACTCCATATCGTATAAGATGAACAACAATAACGGTGTAAACCTTCTTGTGGGGTCCCAACAAACGGTTTTCCAGTAACAGGAATATTATTTGCAGCTTCCGACAAGCTGAGAATCCTTATTGTTCCATCTTCATATGAGATAATTATACCTCTAGAAACATAAAAAGGACATATTGATTATAGAGGAAAAATAGTCGATACAGAGGTACTTCCATTGCAGGTAATGCCAAATAGTACCTTGGATCAGGCACCCAGTCCAAGCTGCAAATCACCTTTTGAATTGGATTAAGATCCCATAGTGGGCGAAATGGATCACTGCAGACAAAGTAAAAACGGAAGATATTTAAGCATGTATATAGTGGTAATCTTGATTAAAAGTGCATGACACAAGAGGACATGCCAATTCCTAAACAAATCAGATTAGGCATTTGAAGATTTGTCTATTCACCAGGACTAAAATCGAACTAACACGGTAGTGTTCTGATATTAGTGAAAACAAGGTTATTAAAGGCACCTAAGCAGGGATGAGGCGATCCTCTTCAAAGAGGTTAATGCTTCATGGTATGAAGTGTGAGGCTTGGCTGAGTGAACTTTGGTTTACTTACGTTGTTTAAGAATGAATCCAAATTCAGTAGTACGTGAATTTTGAACAAGTCATTCCTATAGGAAAAAAAATATGAAGATGTGAAATGTTTTAACGACGGACTTTAATCATCATCTTCACACTTTAGGTGCAATTGCAAGTTCAATTTATCCTCTTTAGCAAATAAACGTGACAAGCAATTGGCTTCTTTGTCATTGCGGCTTAGGTAACTCCCCAAATCTTTGTACAATATAAACAAACCATCAAGCAAAAATTATAATATTGATACTATTATCTTTTATTTGGTCAACTATACAACCCCTTCTACTCTATATTATTAAAACTGGATCTATTCCTGTAATAGAAAACGTTTAGTAAAATAGAAATTTAAAGTCTTGTAATTATAATATATGAATAAATTAATTTAGATAACTTCACTGTAAATATAATAATCTGATTTCTAAAACATCAAAACTAACATAATAATAAATTTAATAATGATATGTAATAGGTCAAGTATATAAGTTAAAATATCAGTAAATTTTAGGAAATTGTGATTTTACATTTAAAAAAATTATCTGTGTGCTTCAGTGTTAAAGATGATTAGTTTCTTCATTTTATAGGTAAAGTCGTGTGTTTTTTAAGTTATATTTGAACTATATGTGTGTGTGTGTGTGTGTTATATACTTGATTTATAACATGTTGAGTTCAATTTCTTATTTATATGCACGTTAAAATGTATTTTTTTAATCATGTAGAATCAATGTGCTTGGTCTCTGTGAGACATGCACCATAATAGCACTCGCTTTTGCAGCTCAGGGCTCTTGCAGTTAAGGAGCTAAAGACCCTAATGTTGTGTTTGGTTGGGGTGAATGATTCCGGAAGGAATGGAATGAAAAATGAATTATCTTATGGACAATTTTTAAGAAATTTCATTCCTTCCTCCATTCCATTCCTTACATCATGTGCTAGATATCACACCTTCAATTTGAGATGGAATGCTCCATTCTTTCTCATCCTCAATTTCTTCTCAAATCTCATCATAGCAATTTTGCACTTCCTCAAATTTTTTTCAAAACTTTCTTCATATCTCTATTAGTTTCAAGTATTTTTACTCATTCCATTCCATTCCATTCTCCCCAACCAAACACAACATAAGGGTTTAAAAAAAAGAGATAATCATACTGACCGTATGTCCCAGAATTTTAGGCATCCATGTCCAGCAGTAACAATTACATTGGCACTCCCGGGATCACTGTAGATTTCAGCAATATACACTGTTAGTATTTTACACGAAATGAAGGAGATGACGAGAGAATGTAAGTACTTCGATTAAGCTTGTATATACTGCATTTATAGAGACAGGGGATGAAAATTTCCACATGGTTTATGTGAAGAGCAAGTCCAACAGCTCCCCAAATGAGCTCCTGAGTTAAAATTATAGAGAATATAGGATAAATGATGCCTCACCGATGTCGTAGTTATTCCTTAAATCACTAGGACATCCCTCTCATTCCCTATTTTTTGGTAACCCCTAGGCATTCCCAATTTCATTTTTGGGAATAAAATATTCACTTCCCTCCTTTTCTAACCAATAATTTTCATTTGTCATACTTTTGGTCCCCACCATTTTCCACCTACTAGTTCAAATATATTATTATGTTAATAATAGAGAACAAAAATAAAGAATATTGTTGGAGTTGAAATACAAAACAATGCCGTAAATCACTATGATACGATATTTTATTATGTTTATAAGGAGTGCACTGGGACCCTTAAACTACTACAAAACAACATTTAAACTATTTGCAGGTGATTCAAATCATCAATAGATGGCCACGATATGAAAACCTACTGCACATTGCTATGTGATTCTTTTTTTACATGATATACTAGGCAAGGTATTGATTTACTTCATATCTATTTTCCTCTTTCATAAAAGATTGCTAATATATAGCATTACTTGCCTTTGGCTTGGTGCCCAGGCTAGTGCTCTTATAGGAACTGTATCTGCACTGAAGCAAAGCAACGGCCTTGTATCTGCACACAAGAAAGGACAATACAATGCTTAACTACTTAAAGCATTTAAAAAAAACTGAGAGATATCCTCTTCGTTAAATTAAAAAATTTCAACATACTTTTAGTGCACAGATTCACTAATAGCCTGATCTGACTAGAAAATATATTCTAAGAAAGGAACCAGTTTAGTGAGTACTGCAGGATGTTGATACCTTTGCAAGAAACATTGGCCGAGAACTTCCACAATGCAACCTGAACATGAAGTAAAATTTTCAGTTCTGGAACTAAGGAGGAATTTACTACAATCAACTACTATAGTTGACAAGTAAACCACCACAAACACGTAATTGATATAATAGCAGGAAAATAAACGATGTACTAGACAGCAGATCTGATTGAATACACAACCCCGCAGCAATTCGAGAGGCGCGGTCTCTCCTGATACTACTACTGACTTAACACAATTTCCCGATAGATACCCTAACCCTTTTCTTCCTCCTATTTTATACTCCCAGTTAATAAAAGACTTCTTTACCCTCCATTCCCTATATTTCTCCTTTTTACCCCTGCCTACTCCTGATTATGTTTCTTTCTACACGTATACTTAAACTTAATATGCCGAGGGTCCTCATTCCTTGCAGAATTCAGGTGGGTAAATAAGAACCAAAACCTTCGATGCATGTGACGTTTGTTGCAAAATAAGTAAATTAAATAATTTGTTCACTTTTCTCCACATCCTACCTCCAAGAGAAGAAGTAGTGGAATCCCAAAACACAAGCACAGTGAATGTGATCGACTGCATTTGAAGCACATTGAATGTGATTGACTGCATTTGACTAGTATTGAAATCAAGATAATTCTAACGAGTGTGTATTCAGAATGTTTGCGTGTTGGTTGACTGATGGGGAATTACACAAAAAATATACAAGAATTAAATAAAGTCCAACTTAAGTTATCGTGTCATCCTGAACTGCCTAGTGTGTTCTTTGGTCATATGATGCTCTTTCCATAAGATGATGTGGATTCCAAAAATTATCTTATCATTGTCTAGTCGCTATAAGAAAATATACAATGAAAGAAGGAGCATGTTAGACTATAAACCATGTGATGTATATTACCACTCCATCATGACATCCAGCGAGAATAAGATCATGAGGCGGTGATGCAGACCACTCCACTGTTAGAGGCACACTGATTATAAAAAGCCAAAAAATAAGAAAAACATTGAACAAAAATATAAGCTGATACTGTAATATAATGATAATGTAACACTGCAAGAGAAGTCAAAATCTAAGGTTAGAAAATTAGCACCAATCCAGGAAGTTAAAATTATAGATATAATCACAGCTATTCAGCTAGCAGTGAGATTACAACAAACCTATAAAACTATGCCCAGCAAATCAGCTGAGACTTGAGGGTATTTATTGGACAAGCTCTTATACTAATTTATGCCATTATGTGTACAAACTATATCATCGATATAAATCATGATTCCTGTTCGTAAATCTTCATTAACTCCTGCTTTTTTAAACATCTTTAATGCTAAATAAGATGCCAATATTTGGTACTGATTTTAACTTGGTTGAGCTGACTCAGGAGATGATATAATCATTGCAATTCTTTTAAAGCACAGTAAAAAGAAAAATCTCCACTATGATCGGTGTAACGCACTGCATGAAATAACTTCTCAAAAAGATTATGCTGGAACTCGAGAATTAATTTATGGCCACAAAGTGGGTATAAGTTTTAATTTTACTCGTCAGTTGTCACAGGGACTGCATAATTCTCATGTCACATATATATTATAAACAGTTAACATATGTGCAAATATCATGATATCTATTACCTTTGTCTGTCACCTGATGTCAACCTGGAACATCTGAAGACTGGATCTAATTTAATAAACCGTGGGTCCGTTCCATCCTTTCGCGTAGCAGAATAAATTAATTTAACCGCATGAGGTGAAGGAACATCCCAGCTGCATTTTCAAAGTTTTATCATGTCATTATATCCAATATCCCCACATGTGAACAAGGCCACAAATGCCAGAAAGAATATAAGCATGGATTTAGAAGGAAACAACATATAAGTAAACTGACTTAGTAGTTGGATGACATCACAGAGGATGCCCTAGGGTCTAAAATTGCTCCAGTTAAACTTGCACTATATATGCGAGACAACCAGGCAGGGTTGGGAACTGGGGGCACTAGCCTTCTAGGTTTTACACTTGATGCTAATTATTATACTTTCAGATTCCATGGTTTTCAAATCCTATTCCAGAAGAAATGGTACAAAGAAGTTTGGGTTACTACATTCACTAAATGTTTTTGTACTTAACAGCCCCCCCCCCCCCCCCCCCCCCCCCAAAAAAAAACAAAAAAAAGGCAGACTGAGTTCAACACAACGAAAATAAAACAGAAATTATTAATTTAACTCACACTTCAAGAGCTCCATTTCCTAGCAAGACAGCAAGATATCCCATCCTATGCTTGGAATCAGCATTAAATGAATCAGAAGAATCAGAAGGCCGCCACTTCACATCCCATGCAACCTTCCCATTATGAGCTAGACACAACACAGGTCTAGGTATTTCTACATCCTTACAAGAAGAACACCTGGAAGTAATCATTTTCAACTGCCCTGTATATAATTGGCTGGAGTCCTGCTTTCCAGAAGAATCACTTTTAGCAATTTGTTTACAGATAGTTCCAGAAACTTCATTTATTGGACACGAAGTGGACTCAGGATATTCAATTGCAAGGACATCCATATCATTGCCTTCAAGTGCATCTCTGGACTTCTTATTACTTCTCCCTCTTTTTATCCTAGGTCGGGGGGACTCGGTTTCTTTGTCACTATCACTGGTATTTACTTTAGGTGATTTAACAGAAACATATTGATCATCAGGTTTATTTCTGGTAACTCGTTTCGGTCTCTCTCTTGTATTCTTTTTCACAGGTGATTTGATATCTATTTTACCAATGTTGCCGGGTGTTTGTTGTGGCTCTGCAGACATCTCTTGGGCAGAGATTTTCTTTTTTCTTACCGAGTATTTTGTAGCAACCTGATCATGCGTATTCCCAGAATCTCCCATGTTTGGAACCAATTCTAAAGAAGCATCAATCTGTTCTATGTCAATATATGAGTCTTCTTCAGAATCAGATACTGGCTTTTTTCTAGGTCTCCCTTTTTTTTTCTTTGGTTTAATGTCATCTTCAGAGTCAGATACTGGTCTTTTTCTAGGTCTTCCTTTTGGCTTCTGTGGTTGAGTTGAAATCTTTTTCACTTGAGAGGGCACATATTCCTCTTTAAAATTGTCATTCAATAGACACCAAATTTGAACCAAACCTCTTCCAGTAAGGGGAGCACCTATCTTGTGATATGAAGAATCAGGAGGATGAGCAGCAACCGCGAGAAACTAACAGGTCAATAGCCAAAGAAAAGTGACATGAAAGTAATTAAACATCGGCCAATGATTAAAAAGCAAAAAAAATCTGTACATTGTCCTGTTAGATCCTTTGTAAAGATTAAAAAAACCATATAAAAGCAATAGCATCTTAGATTCTGAGTAATATGCAAATGCGATGTAAACAGCAGGACTCGGGGTATACAAAATGCACATAATAGAGATATCTATCAACTTGTAGACTATTAAAATAATAAGTGAACGGCAATTTGCCATCAATCTAAGCATTACACCATGTGTGCAAACCCACACTTGAATTTTTATTTTATTTTTTTTTGCTAAATAACCCACACTTGAATTTTTATTTTATTTTTTTTGCTAAATAACCCGCACTTGAATTTTATATTGTGTAATACAGTAAAACCTCTATAAATTAATTATGCCAGGACCGCTAAATTTTATTAATTCATTAGATTATTAACTAATCGAGGTTAAATATGTATTGTCGCTATAATGTTGGGACCATAAATCTGTCTGATTATTAATTAATCAAGGTTTAACTGTGGCATATCAGCCCATTATACTCAACAATGACCTAAGCATTTATGGATTTGAGATATGAAGGCGACAAAAGCAGATGGGTACTTTCAAGACCCGGTTTAAGCGACTAAAAGTGAACAAGGTGCAGGGAAATTTTATTGTCCCAGGACCCAGTTCTCATAGGATATAAAATTCACTCCTCACCATGTGATGGCATGTTAGATTGCTACTAGACCATGCGCCTACCCCAATTTTTTTTTTTAATAATAGGGATTACCAAGTAGAAATCAAAGAAAATATTGTGAATGTTGGGTATACAACTCAATCAAGTTACAAACCTAAATTTGTTTTATAATCTGATAGCTTTATAATCTGATAGCAAAGAAAACCAACGACTAATTCACTAGTAACCATTGCACATCAATAAAGTATAAAATTGATTTAACAGGAATTTCTTTTACCTCACTCTTGGCATGAGACTCAGAAATTCGGTGAACAGCAGGACACCAATCTAATGCCCAAACAGATCCTCCAGCGTACATTACAAAATCTTTGCTGCAACAAGATCTAATAAGAAAGAGTCTAAATAAAGCATATGTACTATCAACTGTGTAAGACGCAAATGAATGTCCATCTTCTTGCGGAGTGAGCACTGACCCATATGCTTGTAGTATTATTGAATATCCTCAGAAACCGAACTCGATATATAACCGGCACACAAAACCCATTACAGGACTGCAATTTGTTTATCCGCAAGACTCAAAAGAATTTTAAATTGTAGTCAGTATTGTATTCAACCACCCTTCTACGATATTTTGGACCTAACATTTATTTATTACTTGCTTTCACCAAAGGGAGAACACCTCACATCAAAGAAAGAAAGCATCAAGGAGTTGAAGCGATCATTATTTCAGTTGCAATCGTGTGTGGGTGGGTGGGTGGGGGGCGGTGGGGGGGTTGTCAACGGGTTATGGGTTATAAGGAGGGGGGCAGCGCTCGTTAACCAACTCCTAGGAGAGACATTATTGACTGCATTGATCTCGCTATTGGTAGCTACACCGCCAAGGCACCAACAGTTATAAATCAATTATTTTCTGTTGACTAATACTTTATTTACAAGTTATATTGCGTAAATTAGTATCAGAATTTATTATTAGCACATAATTAATTAGCACTAAATAAAGAACATATACAAGAATCCATTTTATACCAGTAGGGGAAATTCGAATACGGCATATAGATCCAGCATAAAGAAAGTAAATTAAATATTTAAAAAAATTATGCAGTCTAAATCTAAACATACCCAGATCCTGGAAACACTGCATCTCCAGTTTGTTTGGCTTTCTGCATTGATAGTGAAACCGCATATAAGAAGCAGCAAACTTACAGATTACTGTTGTTGTGACCTAGTATACCAGCAGATAGGAAAATGAAGCAGCAAACTTCAAAAGTATGTACCTTAGGAACAATAGCAGCTGAGAACTGGGGTAGGTTTATCTCACCAATTACATCTTTCCCCTGTTGATTTTCACTTTGACAAGCAAATCTAATGACTCTAGGTTGGTAATTGAAGTGCTTCCATTCTCTGCATGGATGAATAGTAGAGAATGAGATCCACAATAACCATAAGAGCAGGTACAGCAGAAAAAATCCTCAAAGGATTGCAAATTTCGAAATAGAGCAAATTTAACTATTATAGGATTCAACGGACGAAAATGAAATACTTTGTCAAAAAATAAACACGGACAAAACAGGGTATGAATGACAGAGGAAAAATTACTTTTATCCAAAAAACAGTGCAAACAATTTATCTTAAAAAGGACACCCTTATTACAACCAAAAAAAAAAAAAAAAAAGATTTATCAAGTCTCAACAGTATATATATGAGAGAAAGTGGTCCTTTAACATAACTTTATACAAAACCAAAAAAGCTGCTTATAAATCCCTCAACTCTGACCAGACCAGCTGTCTGGACCGAGTTAAAATGCCTAGTCGCCTAGATTCAGGTCTAATTAAGTGGCATGTCGCGTCATGTCGGGTCGGGTTCATGTCGCGTCTGATATTGCCACCCCTTGCTATCCCCTTCCCCATGACAAACTGACACTTCATCAGTTATAGTTCCTACTACCCCCGACCAGTGTTGTTTTAGGGGCAAAATCTTAAAAAGTGCAGGACCTAATATTGAAGTGCGACTTGAAGCGCGAACTTTTTTGTCAATAAAAGGAAAGGGATATTTACAGAGTTCAACGAAAAAATATATGACTCATGATTCTTAACTTTCAAACATAGCATAGAATGTCTATTCTAACAGAATTGTCAATACTAAAGCGTCAATCAATGATGTTCCAATAATTTAAAAGCTTCGGAGTATTTAGCTCAACTTCCGGACCTTCAAATTTTCATTCGTCCTGGGAGACTTGGAGATGCAGAGTCATTGTTTCTCTATTATGTGCAAAATTTGGGGAGGATTGGAGATAGGGTTTCTTTATTCCCCACTTTTAAGGATATATTTGCCTTAGTTAACCTTGCATGCTTTTTAGCGCTTAAGCACGCTTCTTTACCGCTTTTTTGCTGATTTCATAACCATATTAAAACGCTAATATTTGCATCACACATCTTGTGCATTAATCGCACAATTAAGCTTAACAAACTGCCCCGGCGTATTCCTAAAAATCTAATATAGATAATGTACCCAAAACAAAACAAAACAAAACTGTCAAGCAGTAAATGATCAAATCATAAATAAACTAACCTCGAATATTCGGTTGCTATAATTCGAAGCATTTAAAGATTTATATAACTTAATCAACTATGACATACTCGAACTACATTAACGTGTGCCATTCTAGTAACACTGACAAACTCAATCATGCAACCACAATGTTTTATACACAACAAAACCACAGATATCAAAACAAATTATCCAAGCTCAAGGAAAAAACTCAATCACCTCAAAAACGTCATCGAAGCAGACAATCGCTGAAGTTCCTCTTGATCAAATTGCACTTCACTTTCTCCGCAAAGCTCAGCAATCTTGTCCATAGCTCTGAAGTGATTCTCAACAGAATGATCAAACAGAGACACTTCAATTCCCGGCGCCGGCGGGTCCTTCTCCGGCACGTCTTTTTCCGGCAAGTCCTCCGAAAATTTCGGCGGCAACAAATCCGCAGCTTCTGGTTGTGGTTGTGGCTGTGCTTTCTTCTTCTTGTTCTTCTTTCCCTTGAATTGACGCACTGCTTGAGCAATAGTAATTTCCATGTCTACGTCAATTACTTCTTCCATGTTGTGTTAATTTCTAGGGTTTATTAAATTTCAATTTGATTAAAAATGGGTGTGTTTTTGCTGCTACTGAAAAGTTAGTTACGGGAATGGAGGTACAGAGGAAAACTAAATACTGTTAACAGATTTTAGGTTCGGGCTTTGCATTTTGGGCTGGATTTGGACCCTGTGGAAGGGTTATACCTACACACGTACGGACTTGAGCCCTTTCTCTTTTTGCGTAGTCCATTTATATAATTAGATATAAAATTTTGCATTTATATAATAATTAAGATGAAATATTTTAATAAACGTTATTCATATCAAAACTTAATTAAAGTTATTTTATTAAAAATTGTATCAATTTTATTCAAAAAATATTTTCTTTCTTTCCCAATAGGAATATTTGTGCTTGATACTAGGATCAGGTATCGGTATTAAATTTCCTAATTAAAATGTTTGGAGTTTTTTTTATACTCGTACGCAAACCAAAACTTCAAAATGTATGAGTTTGGGTATCATATTTTTTCTTCATTCAAAAAATATTTTAAAAAATTGCATAGAGCAGCAGCCCACATGCGAGGTTGGGAATCATCTCCAATCTGGAGTCTGGACTCTGGAGCGCAGGGAGCCAAAGCCAATATAGCTGATGCATCACATGCATCTACGGAGTCTGTCTATTACCATCTGCATTATACTTTTTTTTTATGAATAAAAATTTAATGTTTATATTTTTATATAAAAAAAATTAAAAAATAAGTTATCAAACTATGTTTTAAGTGCGCGTTAAAATATGTATCGAGTAATGAAAAAACTGTAAAATGGAAAGAGGGAGTATACTTCTGTTTTGAGATAATTGCCATAGCAGATCGGAGGAGTAGACTGAATATGGAAAGATATTATAATATATTTGGGAAGTGACTACAACTGTGCTGAGATCTCCATGAACACCCAAACAGTAGTTAGCACCATAATACCATATCACACGATCTAAAACGTCTCATTGCTCTGATGGAAAATTTTGGAGACTAATTAATCGTAAAGATTCAATAATATCAAAATATTGCACAGACCCAAATATCGTACCAAAATATTTACATGCACGAAATACATCCTGAATTCAGTTGCAACTTGAAAAAGTTCAACTAGCCACATTAGCTTAGCTAATATATTTCACGTTTTATTGACATCTAACAGCTACTAAATTATCAAAATGTCATCAAGGCAGGACTTGGAATGATTTCTTTCTCTTCGCTTGATGATCAGATAATGACCCTGATGGTTTCTACTGTTCTATATAGCAAGCACGGTTGGTTCAGGTCTTCATATTTTACGAACAAAAACCGGTAATCCACCACTGAAAGCTGCTGTGAGGCCTGGAGAAAACCGGGGCGTCATTTCGTGAGATGGCAAAGCCAAGTCGAAATGAAATCGCCTCACGAGTGACAAGGCCACACTTTTTAGCTCCATCAGAGCCATTTCTTTTCCCAGACAGACCCTGAGCCCGGCTTGAAAAACAGGGTACTTGTAAGGGTTCACCTGAACAAAAACTCCATCTTGCAACCATCTTTCTGGCTTGAACTCTAAGCAATCGGGTCCCCATATCTCAGGCATCCGGCCCATGGCGTACGGATGGTAGGTGACTCTTGTTCCACTCTTAACAAACGTTTTATCTGGTAAAACGTCGTCATTTAAGCAAAATTTGGAATCGAATTGCACAGGTGGGAATAGCCTCATGCTTTCGTAAACCGTGGCTTGTAGGTAATGGAGTTCACTCATTTGCTCCATGTTTTTGGTTGGTTCTTGATTCGTTCCGATCACTCGGTCTGCTTCATCTCTAATAGCTGAAACGACTAATGGATGGTGAGCCAATAGCCAAAACAAGCTTGTGAGAGCTGAAGAAACCGTGTCACGGCCGGCTAGAACAAAGCTTACTATCACATCTCCTAGGTATGTATCATCATCTATCGTCCCCATGAATCTTGACAGCAAATCTTGATCATCTGAAAAGCCCTCTTTTCGTTTCTGCTGAATCACTTCCTGGGCCAACTTATTGATCATTTTGATGCACTCTTTTAGCTTCTTCTCGCTACCTATACTCAACAACCTTTTGATCTTCCACACGAAAGGTGACGCAGCCAAGGCTCTTTCAGCTGACAATCTTGATGCGAGATCCAAGGATGCAGCATACTCAGATTCAGGAAAAGACAACTCTAGGCACTTGGTGTCCAGCCCAAACGAAAATCTACAAATATTATCGAACGAAAATCTCCGAAAAACATCTTGTAAATCTAAAGAACCACCCCTCTTTTCCTTGCCAACGAATGATGATAAAAGGGGTACAAGACGAGTCTGAATTTCATTACTCGCAACTTGAAAAGCATAAGATCTTATCGAGGCCCTCCCGAGCTCTAGGCTCGCTATTTTTCTTTGGAACCTCCACGACTCCCCATCCACGTTAAATATTCCCCGACCCAACAGATCACCCAAAATTGTCGAAAACGATTTTCCTTTCGGGTAATTATCAAATTTTGTTGTGAGCATATACTCAACGTTAGCGGGGTTCGCAGTGATGGTGTTCCTGAGAACATGTATATGTATGGTTTTAGTAGGGGAGTTTCGGAGGAGATGAGCGTACCAATCACAGAGATTATGGAACTGCAGTCTCCAACTTGAGGTTAAATAAGTCTGACAAATATCACACTTGCAATAAACTCTTGGTTTGACCAAGTACAAAAGGGAGACAAAAAGTATGATAAGAGGGAAGATAAGCAAGGACAATGGGCTACGAAGGAGCTGCAACAACCAGGAAGCTTCAAACTCCATGGATGAAAAAATATGCTACTCGTTAGATAACAGATTTAATGTTGCGGGAGAAAAGGACCAACGTGAGGAGACTTGGAGTCAGTCGACCAATGCTTGTTTTATACTGCTCTGTCTCCCTTCCCCGGCGACTTTGTGAATTCAGCACTTTGTATTACTCCCTCCATCCCTTGAGTTGTATACATTGGGGGACGGGGCACGGACTTTAATGCTTCTGCAAAGTGTAGTTGTGCAATTTATTTGCAAAGTGTAGTTGTGCAATTTATTTTTAAATTATTTTTTTTCTGAATAAAAGTTTGGATGTTATATTTTTATACAGAAAAAGAAAATCTCAAAAATAAGTTACGGAACTATATTTTATAAGAGCATTGAAATGCGTGTCGAGCAGTTAAAAAGAAACGTATAGAATTAAATGGGACAGAGGGAGTAGATTTTAAAGCATTTTCTTTTTTCATTCAATGAAATGCGAAGATATTTGATTGATTGAAATTGTTTAAAATCCATTAAAATATTGAGATATTCAATTGAGATTTTGAATTATACTATAAAATTTGGTGGTATTCGATTAGGATTTAAATTATGCTTTAAAATTCGATGGTATTCAACTGGGATTGTTTAAAATCCATTAAAATCTGATGATATTCAAATGCTGATGGATTTTTTTGGATTTTATAAAATGAAGGATTTAGTGGCAATTTTCAGTGTGTTTTAAATTTTTTTAAATCCTTGTGCTTAAAACCTATCAAATATGCGAAATTTTATCAAAAATCCACACAAAATCAAAACCACATACAATCCATTAAAATCCATAGACTAAAAACAATCCATTAAAATCCCAATCGAATACACTCTTCTTAGAGGGTGTATTGGATTGAGATTTTAAAGCATTTTTTTCATTCATAAAATCCGAGGATATTCGATTCGAAATGTTTGAAATCCATTAAAATCTTGAAGTATTTAGTTAGGATTTTAAATAATGCTGCAAAATCTGGTGGTATTCAATTAAGATTTTAAATTATGCTTTAAAATCCGATGGTATTCAATTGGGATTGTTTTCAAATGCTGATGGATTTTTTTGGATTTTATAAATGATGGATTTTGTGGCATTTTTCAGTGTATTTTAAGTTTTTTGAAATCCCGCCAAAATCCATGGGATTTTGAAGTATTGTGCTTAAATCCTATCAACTTCGTGACATTTTATCAAGAATCCACACAAAATCAAAATCACATACAATCCATTAAAATTCATAAACTAAAAACAATCAATTAAAATCCCAATCAAATACACCCCGTAAAAAAAATATTTTAAAATAATGAACTCCACTTGATTTCAATTTTGATTTTATAAAATATATTAAAATCTAAAAATATTTGCCTAATATTTTCAGTTATTTTTTTTAAATTCGATGATATTTAATGAAGATATTAGTCCATCATCAGAAATATGTTGATAATAATGAGGATTTTTAGATTATTTCTAAATCAGATAGAGTTTGATTTGATTTATTTGAAATTTATTAACATTTTGATTTCCAAATACTGAAAGATTTAAATTCAACCCCAGCTTTTCAGGATTTTGTATCTAAGAAATTCAGTTGTATTAAATATTTTAAAATTTTAAAATATTTAATTAAGATTACATTATCCTTATAAATATGATAGTATTTAATAAGCATATTAAATTATATTTTTATCAAAAAAAAAGAATTTTGAATTATCTTAAATTTTGGCGATATTTGAGGATTAATTTAAAAAATATGATTTTGAAATATTATTATATTTTTTTAGTTTCATACAGTGACCAATTCTAATGAATTTGTTTTTTATATTTTAGATATTTATTAAAAAATTAATAAAATTTAAAAGATTTACGGGCGAAATTTTACCTTCAAATTGCCGGTTGTTCAGCGCCTTTAGTGTTGGAAATCTATTTAATTCAAATTATTATCAATTTATTATAATTTATTAAATTAAATATTCCTTTATTTTTCAACAGGACGTCATCTTCATGGAAGTCATGTTTACCATTTTGTAGCACGTTTGGATAGCATTAAATAAATTAAAGTATTTTAAGTGACTATCATAAAATAATCATGTTTGTGGCATACATTTTTATTCTTTGTGGAAAAAGTTGAAATTATGTCATTTGTTTGTTAAAGGTTATGGTAGGTTCAATAATGTCAAAACAAAGCGTGTTAAATTTTGTTGTGCGCGGCTTAGATTCTTCAAATGGGCATTTGTCAAAGTGTATTACACCGTCTGTTAATTTTTAAAACGGATATAAATATTTAAGCAGCAAAAGTAACATAATTAGTTGAGATTCTTGGACAAAGTAACATAATTTGTCACAGTGCACACATTTTAAACAATGGCTAGGGAACAAAACTCAGTCGGTTAGAAGTTACATCATGTATTTTTGCGACTAGATTAACCTTTGTTCACACTCGAACACGTGTTTTTATTCTTCAAGTAGCTCTTCTACATCCACATGTGATTTACGTAAATGATTTATTTATCGAGAGAAAGGCGCAGTACCTGCCGCATAATCAATAATTTGCATGTCTTCCTGTACTATTATATTCCTTCCCTGCACAAGGTTTGCCAATTCTGTGGGCTTGTCACTTCTTGAGACGCATCTTGGATCGTTTTTTAAAAGACGTAGAAAAATGTTGTATAATTTAAAATTTTATGAAGTATATTTATAATTTTATAAAATTAAAAATGATGAAAACACCTCGCAAAATTTTAGGAAAACACGCGTCATTTCATGCCTTTCGGGACATCTGCTCACAATCATAATAGTCCTAAAATATAGTAAGTAGAATATTGAATGGTTTTATTTTCGGATCTTATAATTTCACTAATTATTGTATGTTTTAGAAAAACTAAAACGCTTAACAATATGAACGATTATATTATTATTATTATTATTATTATTATTATTATTGATATTATTATTATAGGGGACGACCGACGACGTGTTAATGTACAGAGTCAAAGGTGCCATCATGGTTCTCCCCATTATAACAAAAATGGACTAATCAAAAGCTACCGAATTGGTCGAGCAGAGACATGTTCACGCACACAAACACAAAAACGATTTACTTCTTGGAGAGACATGCTCTTCTAGATGATCTTAGTATCTTCCTCTCATGTGGTCGGTTTTGTTAGTGATGCCAACTTTTGACTAAAATAAACTTACCATCTTGCACGAGTTTTGTCAAATGATACGATATGCTTTTACCATGGTGTGTACTGGCCATCTCCTAGTTTCTTTTTGGCCGTTTAACACAGCCTGTACTCCTTTTACTGCTTCCAAGTCATACTATGACGTTTATCTTTATGATCTCAACTATGTTCTTCGACATGCGCTTCTCGATGATTATTACTAGTGCGTGGTGCGATTTGATGCGGTTTGCACTCAAAATCGCAACCGGAACCATATAGGTGCGGTTTCTAAAACTCAAAATCAAAATCAAACCAAATACCATTGCTGCAGTTCGATTTATAAATAAGCGGTTTTGATTTTATGTGGTGCGGTTCGGCTTTCAAACCGTAAGATCGAGAGATTATATGGTTGTATCAACAGTTCAACACCAGTCTAGTTACGGGTGAGTAACTTCATAAAGCTGCTGAGACCTAATTAAAACATAGTCTAATTACGGGTGAGTAACTTCATAAAGCTGCTGAGACCTAATTAAAACATAAGCAGACCTGGAGGTTCCTGATCATGTATCCAGGGCCTTTAACAAGTTTGCAGGAACTGTTGATATGCAATTTTTATCTACTAGAGCATAGAAAAGACAGAGTACATGACTACATCATTACCAAAAGAACAGAACTGTCCAGTATTTCAGATGCACTTTGTAATTCAAAATACACAGAAGCAAATTAGAATATGCAGCAGCAGGATTACAATAACATGAATTAACAATTTATAATTCATATTGTCTAGATTAGAATTTCAAAAGAGACCAAGGTAGTCGAGCTAAAGTCACAATGCAAGGCAGTGTATTACAATTCCATATCTAAATATCTAATTATATAATTCTATAATAAATATAATTTATATTTTTAAATATAATATATAAAATAAATAAATAAATATAAATGTTGTTGCGGTTCGGTT
This sequence comes from Daucus carota subsp. sativus, assembly GCF_001625215.2. Taxonomy (NCBI): domain Eukaryota; kingdom Viridiplantae; phylum Streptophyta; class Magnoliopsida; order Apiales; family Apiaceae; genus Daucus; species Daucus carota. The sequence continues at coordinate 45,956,809 of NC_030384.2, read as the reverse complement.
TGTATTCGGTTTTAAAAAATTTAAAACCAAAACCAAAGTAGCGGTGCGGTTTTTGTTCGGTTCGATTTTTATTCGGTGCGGTTTTCTTGGTGCTGTTTCGTCCGGTCTTTGCGGTTTTTGGTGCGGTTTCGATTTTCGGTTTAGTTTCTACTCATCCCTAATTATTACCACCTCAGTCCCAAATTTTTTTTATTTTGATTATTGTTTATGTGCAACCTCCAGGCCTTTATAAGTATAAACCAAAATAATTAATATATATCAATTTACTAACAATTTTGAGTTGATGTACTTATTCTTATATATTTGACCAGATATCTAAGTATAATTAAGTATTAAATGAGTTTTTTTAAACAAATTTATAATTTTATGAAATAAATAATATATATACATATTAGAGTACACCGTGCGTCTATTAACTCAATTCTTTTTTATCGTGTTGACACCAAAATACATATAATATGCTAATTTTATTATTTATATATAGATTAATTTTATCTTCTGAAATTTAAATGGGAACACTTTACCCCACATGCCGTCCCGCATTGGTCACTGTACAAATATGGGTGTAGATGCAATAATTTGGTCTCTTCCAACTTCCAAGTCCCTCACATATTTTCTAGAATATAAGAGAAAGTCCAATGAGTTATATATCTCATTACTTATTAATTAATAATATAAAATAATGAATCTTAGTGAGTTTTAATAATTTAGGTAATCTAGTTTTAGCGTCAACTCCAATAGCAATCACTATATTTGTTCTCTTAAGCTTATTTTAATAATAAGTTTAAGAGAGAGAATGAGAAAAAAAAAAGGAAAAGACAAAGAAAGAAGGAGAGAGATGATTATTTTATTCATAAATATTAAATAGATAATGGGTAGGGGTTACTTATAAATAGGTAATGGTTAAGAAATCTGAGGTTGTGCTAGTGATATAGGTAACCACTAGGATACTGTTCTAGTGCATTTTTTTTGACACATTACCCAAATGTAAATTTAGCACATCATATATGTAACCTATTGGACTTGCTCTGATACTCTTTTTGTTTTTAAATATAAGTCGTTTGACTTTTTTGTACGCGTTTCTAAGTCCCATGACCGCATGCTAAAAATCATTGTTTTTAAATTTTTCTTTTTTAAATAAAATATATGATTGATATTATTTTTAAAAAAGAAAATTTCAAAAACGATGATTTTAAACATACGGTCAAGAGATTTTAAAATACGTGAAAAAAAAGTCAAAATAACCTTATATTTCAAAACGGAGAGAGTAGTAATATTCATAGATGTGCTTGGCAATGTCATTTATCATTTTCTTTTTGCTAATTCAATGTTATTCATCTTTACCACGCCGTTATATTAGTTATTTTATATGATAAGTTCTGCCAGGTGCTTAGCGTATTTCTACAAGGTTAATTAAATAAGATTGGTAGAATATTGTATAAGAGTAGTGTGATATCGTGTTTTAATAATATTGGTCAGAGCAGTTTCAATCGTTAAAAAATTTTAATTAAAAAGAAAAAAAGTATGCACAATCAAGCCATAAAATATAAATTCGGTTTGAAGTTTTTCGGATTCGGGTCGAATTCAGATTGACTCAAGATAAATCTGAAAAAAATGATCATTTTCGGGTTGAATTCGGATTATTCCAAATTATCCGGAAATTAATATATAATATAAATAGTATATATGTATATCTAATAAAATACATATATTTATTAAATCTCTTAATTAACTTTAATAAAAAATTATTTAATTTAATAGAAAATAATTTATTTGAATTAAAATGACCTCGTTGGCAACCCTATCAACCGCGTTGGAGATGCTTTTATACTGATTGACTATATTAAAAAAAAAATTGTCAAGAACCCAAAAATGTTTTCAATTTTTTTTCTCAAATCTAGTTGACAAAATATGATTAGTTAAACTCACAATAATAATAATGGAAACATGTATGCATATCAATCACACACGTCATTGGGAAATATTTGGAAATAATTTGGGTTAAGTACCACTATTCTTTTAAAAATAGCATGTTATCAATATTTAAGATTGTTATAAATAAAATATATTAGTTTATTATGATAATAAATGATATATATTATTTCTGAAAATTTCTTAAGGACTTTTAAATATTCGACAAATATAACAAACATTGAGATATTGACCATACAGAGAAGGAGATGTACTGTGAAAGACTGACAGTTAAGTTTTTTTATCACATAATCTCGTACAGATTAAAATGAACTTACTAACCTAGTTTTGAAAGATTTGAAATTTAAATAAAACTTTGTTTTATGACAAAAAAACACTCTCACCACCTCAAATTTCTTTTTACACGCTGCTTTAACTTGTAGCATACAAGTCTGCAAATAGAAACATGATTTTGATATATCTTGAATATCTACTTTTAGTTATAATACAAATTTTCAAAAATAATGTATCTTCCGTTTCAAAATACATGTTCACTTTGAGAAAAAAATTGTTTCAGAATACTTGTTCACTTCAACTTTCAGTTTATATTTCTAAAATCAACTCTCCTTCACATATTTCTAATTTATACTCTTTCCTATTCTTTTTAGTTGTCACATTTCTATTTTTGTTGGTTAAATTGACTAACTTTTGACCAAAAATTATAAGTCACTCTTTCATTATTTTTAAAAAACTGAAAATTACATCTTACAGTAGATTAAAAGTTATTTCCGGTGACATATTTTTTTTATTTTTCCACTTGATAAAATATTAATAAATTTCAGTCAAATTTAGGTCAATTTAACCGGCACAAACCCAAAAGCGACAGCTAAAATGGGACGGAAGGAGTATTTCCAAGATCAACAATATATCACATATCAGATTCAATTAATGACTTAATACACTTTTTTTTTCAAAATTCATTTTTCTTAAAATATGTGATTTTTTTAAGCGGACATATAATTTGAAACGGATGGAATAATTTTTACGATGAAAGAATCACAATGGATTTGTGTAAGTCCGAGAGTGTCATGGATATTAAAGATGCTCCGATGATTCGTCTCCTGCACTAAAATTTCTGATTCTTCAACTTGTGTGAACGCAATCCACGAGGCACGAGCTACTACTTGACAATTTGCAGAGCAAAAGTAAAAAACTTCGCTGCTCTTCCCGAAAATGCACGAGGGACTGAAAGAGTGGGTAAAATGCGAATCTCGAAACCGGATTGAAATTTCCAAAGTGTAGACAAACAGCATGTTTTGAAATTTGACCATTCTAAATCCTGAGGACAGCGAACAAGACAAAAGTGAATTACCCACTTAAACTGGGTTGCCAGTTTTTTTAAACTGCATCACATGCAAAATTAGCAGCTTAACCGAAAATCGTGTACGTAAATCTTTAACGTGTAGCCGGCGGCTAACTGCTCTCCCGGTATTTGGGTGACATTATAATATATATTTTTTGTTTAAAATATTAAAGTGAAGTAAAAACCAGAAGCAAGTTAAGGTTTATAATCAATTAAAATATTTGAAAAAGAAATGGAAATCATGAAAAAAAACTAGTGTTCTCAATTTTATATAAGTATTTTTTAATTTTTTATACAAGTACGAATAAATGATTATAACCTATAAACTAGAAGTTGGGTTTGATTGGCCTAACACCCCCAAGTATTTCATAAGTCACTTCAATTTACAACTCAAATCAACTTATTTGTATTATTATATATTATTTACGATCTAAATAATAATCGTTTTGATTTTTTATGGGTAAAGGAAATAGGTTTTTACATATTATTTTTCAAATATTTTTTTAAAATAAAAATAAATGTTAAATTTTTATTCAGAAAAACAAATTTTAAAAGACAACATATAAATTTATTTTTCCTTACACCTCAAATAATTAAGAAAAAGTCAAAATTACTATTTTTTTGAAATAAAGGGGGTATATAAAAATAACTTATGAGTTATAATAAATGTTAAATATACCAATAAATTTACTCAAACAATTAAATTAAAAATAATTTTTCATTTGTTTAATAATTTATTACCTACAAAAAAAATATTTTTGGATAAGGCCAAATCAGCCCATAATATATCCATTTAAAAATACGGGATTTAGACTTTAGTAACGTATTCATCAGCTTAAGAGCTAATTATGCAGACAGTTTTATTGTCAATAGACTCATTACAATAGCAGAATTAACATTCTCACACACACCAACTGACGCGAGAGATGGTAGTACTCCCTGCCTCCCATCTGCCTGGGTTGGGACACGGAGAATATGTATAAAATAGTGAGAAAAAAAAGTGGAGGAAGTAGTGGCATTCATTAATTTTTAATATATAAAAAATATATAGGATAATAAAAATAATTTGAAAAGGAAGAAAAAGTAAGAAAATGGTAGGACCCATTAACTATTTTAGAAAAGTTTTATAATGTAAAAAATTGAATAGAACGGTCTAAAAAGAAAAGCTTAAAGAATTTAGTGGGAAGGAGAATAGATATTTAGTTAAAATTTATGGAATGTCCGGAACTCGGAATCATCGTTTATTACTTTAACTTTCTAGTTACTCCCTCCGTTTCAAATTAATTGTCCATTTTAAAAAAATCACATAATTTAAGAAAAATGGATTGTGAGGAAAAAGTGGTGTATGAAGTCATTTATTAAACATAATATGTGGTGTATGGTTGATCTTGGAAATATAAATTAGTAATATGTGAAAGGGAGTTGATTTTGAATATATAATTTACATTGAAAATGGGATTGGACAAGTATTTTGAAACAATTTTCTTTTTTCTAAAGTGGACATGTATTTTGAAATAAAAGATGTAAAGTGCAGGACTAAATGTGATTGAACTTCCTAGGCAGGAATCATAGTTTTTGTTAAAGAATTTTAATTTAATACAACAATAAAAACGGTGAATACAAACAGTAACATCGTTGGAGTTGTCATAGTATTTCTAATTTTTAGAATTTAAATTATTTGTTATATATTTAGAAATTCTTTTTAAGGAAACTACTAGTGATGCTCTAAACGAATCTTAAAAATTGCAGAAAAAGAAGATCAATGGCCCATGAAAAATCAATGTTGTCAGAATTAGGATTTCTAAAGCAAATATGAGAAATTCTAGTTATATTCATTTATGTTGTAATATTTTCGAAATTAGTAACGAAAATTTAAACTTGATCTTGTAAGATTTTAGTTTAATAATTGAAAATAAAATTTTATTTATATATTAGACCGTACTTTTCAAAGTTAAAAGCTACTTAGAGCATGTTTGGCGTTGATTAAAATCTAGGATTTTAAATCATTTTCAATTTAAGCCAAAAATGTATATTTATGTAATGATAGAGAAGCCGACTTTAAGTTCAAAATATGACAAAATTTATTTAAAGCCAAAATTTTGTTGTGTATATTTTTTGAAACAAATTTATATCATTTTTGTGGTTTCTTTTTGATATAAATTAAATTCATCACTCAAATAAATAATTTGTCAAATTATTAAAATAGATAATTTAAACCTTTCACGTTAGGTCATTATGAATTCTAAATTTAATATTATAAATCCGATAATACTAAATTTTTATTATTAGTAACTAGGCCCAATACTGGCGGTCGCGTTTAATTGTAAGCAGTGACATTGATCCAAGAACCGATATGGGCTTTGGATTTGAAAAATTGATGGTAGAAGTAAACAACACTGAGAAATGAAGTTGATTATCGAATCACACAGAAACTGGGAAGGTGACCAGAGGTAGGTGGTCAATGTATCGGATATTTGAGCTAATCTAGAAGGTACATGAATTATTTAAAATAAAATTTGATTCGGACAAATTCTCAGATATTAGTATCTGTTGGGATATAATAATCGTTTGAATTTTTTCACATAATTTAAAAGCTTGATATTAATTTTTTGGATTTACAAAAGGTTAATAAACTCTTGATTCATCCGCCCTTTATCAAAACTTGTAACAAAATATAACTTGATCAATTTCTTTTGATATTTTCTATAATCAAATTCAAGACTTAATTTTTTTATATATTTTGTAAAGTTAAAATTAATCATCTTCATATTTTCAATGGAATTGGGAATTAAAGAGTTCTTGATTTATTAAAAGATTATCGACAATTACATTATTCCAATTTGAATATTTTCTTCATTTCAAATCTGATGCACCCGTTCCATACAAAAAAAAAAAAATCTGATGCACCCGTTAATTATGTAAACACAATTTTTGATCGTAAAATACATTAATTAAAAAGTTTATATATAATATTTAAATAATCACTTTATCCCATGACGAAAGTGACTCTTATAAACTTTTTATGAAATTCTGACCTCATTCATCACTTCTTTCAATAGTCAAAAGGAGGAACACATCTCATATATATCAGAAAAGCTAAAGATTTCGATGAAATGGATAAAAATATCATTTCGTTAAACTTTTTTTATATATATAAATGAGAATAAATCTCAACGAATAAGAATCGGTAATTTACTGTGATAATTTTTTTATTCGACAAAGCTTATTACATAACCGTCGGACATGCAACATGACCAGATAAATTTAAACAGTAAAATTTTAATATCCGAAAAGAAAAATCAGTCTTCTTCTAAGAATCTTGAAAATAAAACAAAAGAAATAAGAAAAATATAATTCGACATATATAACAGATCATATCAAAATATTCTCGCAATAATGATAACTCATAGTTGAGACAATTAAGCTCTCAATTGAGTCACAAATAATAAAATATTAACGTCTCAAACTAAGGTAGAATTAACGCCCTCAAATAAGGTACAATCAAAGCACTTAATTATGAGGCACAATTTACACCTTAATTAAGAGACACAAATAAAACCATTAATTAAGAAGCACAATAAACGCCTTTAATCTAGGCACAATTAATGACTTTATTTTTGAAACCGGACCGCATACTGATCGCAAACCACACAATCAATGATTAAAAATATCATTTAAACGATTATTGTAAAGTAAAAATAAAAAATTTAGTCGATATAATAACAAAATGTTACCTCACAAAATTCATATGATCAGATGAGCCAAAGCTTGGAAATGTATTAGGATCAAAATTCTACCTCAACTACAACCACCACAGCGTTAATCACCTAAGAAGAATGTAAGACTCACTTTCCATTAACTTTTACTTAGTTACAGTATAAATATTTTCAATCATTTGCATTTTAGGTTAGCTGAGCCTGAATTTGTTAAAAAAGTCATGAATTCTAACAAATCAAGGAAAGCAGAACTCTACACTGTCGAAGCTATTAGGACATTGGATAAAGAATACGTTGAGGTATATCATTATATAACATCGTAAAAACATAAATACCTTTGTAAATATCAAAACATACTAAAAGTAACAACTAAATGTTGTAAAGGAACAAGTACTGGCTCATCTCAACATTGTCCAAGTGGACACAAATCAAAAATGGTTTATCCATGTCTGCACCTCCTGTGATACTGAAACTCAACCATTACAAAGTATGGAATGCTGCCCACTTTGCCAAAGGATAGTTCCATACCCAGAAATAAGGTTAGCAAAATCTAATCCTTACCATGTAGTACGTCTAATTATTTTTTATTTGAAACATTAACTGATGAAAAAATATGTAGGTTTCGACTTGCTGTGCTTGCTTCAGATGCTACAGGCTCTCTCCAAATCATATTACGTGACAGAGAGATAAGAATCCTTATTGGGAAAAGAGCAAGAGAAATTATACCTCAGGTTTAAATTCTACAGCTTCAACTATGCTATATTTTGTCGAGACTTACTCTCACTCATCCCAACTTATTGCAGGACGGAAGTTCAACACACTTCCCAAAAGTCCTCAAGAATCTTACCGGCAGACCATTCACCTTCAAATTGGAAATAGCAACAGCAAACATTGGCAATCATGGTGCATTCTACTGGGCAACAAATGTTTGCAACGGCTTCAAAACGGAGGCTGCAAGACAGGAGTTGCAACAAACTACAACAGAAGACACACAAGCAACAACATCAACCTTTCATCAACCGTCTGACCTTAATGCAGAATCTTCAGCCGTCACCAAAGACTGATGAAACATGAAACAATTACGCCTCATATTTCCAAACTTTTCCAAAACACATGAACTATTAACTTTTGCCATTATTATTTTACTCCAGTTGTAATCCTTTAAGTCTTTTTCACTATCTAAAAAACAAATATTTTGTGTTTGCTATATAAAAATATTATTCGGATTGTTATAATTTCTTTTATCTATTTGCTTTTTATTTAATCTGAAAGCCCTGCAACGCGGGCATCAATACTAGTTTTGAATATTCTCTATTCACAAATTAGAATTTTATATAAAATAGTAAAACACGCATTTGCGGTTGTTCTAACGATTCAATAGATCAACGGGTGATTCTCCTTTTCGGCTCGTGCCAGCCTGTTCCCTCTTTCGTATGTTCCTTATCTCTAATCTCTACTAATCATTTACTAATACCATTAAAAAATATAATTAAATAAGATAATCACCAAATTAAGAATGAGTCTTGCCTGTCAGATTATCATAATCAACCACATCATTTTTAATTATTATTTGTCCCATTTCTTGGTCCCTTCCCTCCTATCATTTCCCCAACCTTTTCTTCTCCTTGATTCCTCCCCTCTCCTCTCTCTCAAACCAACAACAACAACCACCCTCTCTTGCTTCTCTCTCTAGAAAAATCCTCCAAAAGAAATCAAAACTTCTACAAATCCCAAGAAAAAAATCGTATTTTTAATTTAACGAATTTATCATGGCAGAAGAGCATGGATGTCGAGCTCCAGAAGGCCACCGTCTTTGCGCCAACAACTGCGGTTTTTTCGGCAGCCCAGCCACCCAGAATTTCTGTTCTAAATGTTATCGTGACATCTCCATGAAAATTGAGCAAGAAAACTCAGCCAAATCCGCCGTAGAGAACTCCCTTTTTCCGGCGGCGGCGGCGGAACCGTCGTCCAACGCCGTCGTGTCGGTACCGGAGAATTCCGACCATGTACGGATATCCGAGGTGGCGGCTGAGGCGGGGACGGCGGCTGTCGTGAAGCCAAACAAGTGCGTGGCGTGCAGGAAACGGGTCGGGTTAATGGGTTTTACGTGTCGGTGCGGGATTACGTTTTGCGGGACCCATAGGTACCCGGAACAACATGGGTGTACGTTCGATTTCAAGGCGGCTGGGAGAGAAGCTATTGCTAAGGAAAATCCAGTAATTAAGGCCGAGAAATTGGCGAAAATCTGAAAGTAATTTGCAACCATTGGATGGTTTCTCGGGGTGGAAATGAACGGACCTGATTAATGATTATGGGGCTGGATCGTTATTTAAGATATTTGTATTATTGCAACCTTTTTCATTTTCATTTTTTATTTTCGTGAAGCTGCGAATCAAGGGCGTGCTAATGTAAATAATAATATTTATGTTTTAAAAGGGGTTGTTGTGTTGATTTGAGATATGGGATTTTCAGTTGTTTTTCTTTTTCTGCTGTTTTGTCGTTTGCGTCCTTCAGAAAAGTTAAGAAATATATTAGTATATTTTTTTGCATGCTTTATTCCAAAAAAATACGGTCAAAACATAAAAGTAATGAAAAGAAAGTTTTTTCTTTTTTTCTTGAAAAGAAAAAGAAAGTTTTTTCTTGATATTCACTCTGTAGTCTGTACTGACCAATTACTTATATTAATATATAAAATAATATAAAAAGTGTTTCAAAAAAAATAATAATATGAAAAGTAAGAAAACTGGGTAATATTTTGAGATTAAGTGTTTCTTTAATTAGCAAATTGTTATTATTTAATTGTTAAACCAAGAAAGATAAAAAAAAAGCATTTATTAATATCAATTTTATATTTACAGAAAATAGACGCATTTTCAATAATTGACCCATAAAGAGCAGAAAGTTTCAATATTTTCTTTTAATTGTATATTTTATTTCTGGCAGGGTCATGTTCATTATGATTATGACCCAACCCATTATCGTAGACCATAATCAACAGCACCATTTTCAATCAATACTATGATCTATACTTCTATACTATACTATAATAACTCAACATGTACAATTTGTCGTCGTACACAATTTTGGTGGTCATCTTTTTTATAACTACAAGTCGATCACATGTAGACTTCTCTTGCTTTTACAATATTAAAGAGTTTTATACTGTTCAAATTACAAACACTTATGATGTAATACAAGATAAAAAAAACTCCTCCATTATTCGTTTAAATATAATTTATATATTATTTATATACTATATTATAATAAACTGATATTGGTATAATTTGTAATGTAATCAGTTGGTAAATATAACCTGATTAAAATCTAATTCATTAATACTAAAATATTAATAAAATGATGTTAAAATTTAAATTATAATTAATAAATTACGAATTCTATAAGCACGGGTTAAAGGCTAGTATTGTTAATATGATTTGTCCCATTTTTCGGCCCCTTCTTTCTTATCATTTTCCCAACCTTTTCTTCTCCTTGATTCCTCTACTCTCCTCTCTCACATCAACAACTACCCTCCTTGTCTTGTTTCTCTCTCGGAACCTCCTACAACAAAATTATTAAAGTAAAATTAATAAAGATTTTCCAAAGAAAAGAATAATTACATATAATAACAAGTTTAAGAGTTGCCTTATAATACGTCCTAAGTTATAATTTAACATTATGTTGATTATCACTATGACAAGCTCTTCAAACCTTTTTATTAGAGCATATCTCTCCTTGTTATATCCTATATTTTAATATAAAATTTTATACACACTTTCTTGATTTTATTAGCATTATTTTTCTTACTCAGCTTTATATTTGTGCTTTAATGATTAAAGAGAACTTTTTGATAATAAAATAGCAAACATATATTAAAAATTGGTCATATTATTATAGTTGAATTTAGATAAATATATTTGAAATCATACATTATATTTTATACTACATTTGAGCACCTTTGGACTTGCTCTAATGGATATAGTCACTTTTGCCTTTTTTGACAAAAATTTAGCTTTATTTTTTTTATCTGTTTGTGTAAAGAGTGAAAAATATTTATAAAAAATTGAAAATGTTTTCCTTTCACAACTTCAACTCCTTTACCAAACAATTTAATAAATTTTAAGTATTAATTTAATTCTCGATTCAAATCCACTTTTCTCTTTTAAAAAAATATATTTTTTCAAGTTTACGTAAGACGCTCCAACATATTTGATATTATCATGGCAGAAGAGCATGGGTGTCGAGCTCCAGAAGGACACCGTCTATGCGTCAACAACTGTGACTTTTTCGGCGCCCAGCCACCCAAAATTTCTGTTCTAAATGCTACCGCGATATTATCATGAAAAATAGAGCGAGAACACACCGCCCGACCCGCGGTTGAAAACTCATTTTCCCGGCGGGCGGGGTGGAACCGTCGTCAAACACCGCCGTATCGGGTCCGGAAACGGGTCGGCTTGATGGGTTTCGCGTGTCGGTGCGGTCTGCGGAGTCACGTTTTGTGGGACCCATTGATACCCGGAACAGCATGGGTGTACATTTGATTTCAAGGCGGCTGGGAGTAGGGATGGCAGTTTTACCCGACCCGATGGATACCCGATCCGTTCCGACCCGATTGGGTCTACCCGAACCCGATTTTTTTGGATCTGGATCCGGATCTGGATCTTATTTTTAGACCCGAAAGAGTTTGGATCTGGATCTGGATCTCAGGTATTCCGAACCGAGACCCGACCCGAAACCCGAAACCCGATTTAAACCCGATCCGAACCCGAAACCCGATAAAACCCGATACAAAATATTATATATATATATATATATATATATATATATTTATGTATATTATGTGTTTAATGTAAAGTATACATATTGAAATATTATGAATTATTAGGTATGAATATTAACATTTTACTTAATTTTATATGCCCAATATAGAATTATTATTCATTTCATCAATATTTTTTTCAGTTATTGTGCATTAAAAAATCTAAATATAATAAAAATATAAAATATAAATGATAAGTTGAATGATTGTATACAATTAAGTTAACATGTTTCACGTGTTTATTGTATTAGACGAAACTTGTAAAACCCTTTTTTATGTTCCTAAATTTTAAAAAAATCAATCATCACATTTTTTTATAGATATATATATTTTTTATTTTTATCTAATTTTATTTTTTAAATATCCGAATTAGACCCGAACCCGAACCGAAACCCGAAAAATCCCGACGGATCGGATCTGGATCTTCATTTTCCAGACCCGGACCCGAACCCGAACCGACCCGAAATATAATGGATCGGATCTGGATCTTAAGAAACCCGATCCGACCCGACCCGTTGCCATCCCTAGCTGGGAGAGAGGCTATTGGCTATTGCTAAGGAAAATCCTGTAATTAAGGCCAAGAAATGAGCCAAAATTTGAGATTAATCGCTTTAATTTTTTACACTGTAATTTGAGCTGTTAAAAAAAACATGCCTCAAAGTATTATTTTTCAAATCTTCTTTTTTTGAATAAAAGTTTAATATTTATATCATTATTCAGGAAAAAAAAATTTTGTAAATAATATATAGAAACTCTTTAATAATATGTAGAAACATGTTTTTTTTACACCTCAAATTACACGTAAAAGTCAAAGCGACTCTTACGGGTGTGTTAGACTGGGTTCTTTACGGATCATTCTTAGCGTGTGATATTTTTTTTTAACAAATATAACTTATAACCTTACAAATGAGTATCTGTTCTACGAAACTCTCGGGGTGAGCCAGGGTCGAACCCTGGACCTGGGACGACAGAGGATAAGTTTTTTACCACTGAGCTATCCAACCGTGCTCTTAATGTGTGAATTGTAATGGACTATGTTTAATTTTGATTTTATGCGCATTCTTGATAAAATGTCAGAGAGTTGATAGGATTTAAGCACAATGCTTCAAAATCTCATAGATTTTGGTGGGATTTCAAAAAACTGAAAAATGCGACAAAATCCATAATTTTAGAAAATCCAAAAAAAATCTATCAGCATTTGAATACCATTAGATTTTAATGGATTTTAAACAATGTCAATTAAATATCTATCGGATTTTAAAATATAATTTAAAATCCTAATTGAATAGCACCAGATTTTGTAGCAGGGTTAACACTTGATACATTAAACCCACTTCAGTGACCAACTAGATAATTAACCCTTTTATATTATAATTTAAAATTTTAATTGAGTATCTCAAAATTTTAATGGATTACAAACAATACCAATCAAATATTTTCGGATTAATGAAGAAAAAAAATACTTTAAAACCTCAATAATACACACCCTTATGGGACCGAGGGAGTAGATGGTTTTCTCGGCTGTGGTCCTGTGGATATGAACCGACCTGGTTGATGACGACGGGGCTATATTGATTGCGTAAGATATTTGTATTAGTGCAAATTTTTATGAAGCTGTAAATTAAGGGCGTGTTCAAGTAAATAATCGGAATATTTAGGTTGGAAGTGCCGGTTAGGGCTGAATTTAGGGGTGTAATTGAACCGAATCAAGTCGAACACTACCAAATTCGGTTCAAACTCGATTGAAAAGTTCAGGACTCGGGCTCAGGTTCGAGTTCGACCGAGCCTTTAATTTCAAGTTCGAGGCTCGGCTCGTAAACAGTTCGATAAGATCGAGTTCGGCTCAAAATCTCGAATCGAGTCACTAAATATTGACAAAAACTCAAAATATGTTCGGTTTGGCTCGAGTTCGATTCGATTAAATATATGAATTATAAATAAAATATTATATATATTTGTAAATATATATTTATAATAAAAAAATTTAAAAATTGTATAAGCCCGATAAGGTTCGTGAACCTTACGAGCCGAGCAATTTGAAGCTCGAGCTCGGCTCGGTAAAACATCCAAATAGCTCGAGCTCGGCTCGATTATTACCGAATCAAATTCGAATATTTTACGAGCCGAGCTCGAGTAGCTCACGAACAGTTTGGTTTGTTTTACACCCCTAGGGCTGATAATCGATACGAATCTGGTGTCTCGAAAATATGATGCATGTCTCATATCCGTTTCGAAAACGATCTAAAGATGGCGGAAAAATTGATTCCGTATATTACATGATACCGGCTATTAGCACACTTATACCCGCTCAGATTCGGTTTTATATAATTTTTCATAATATGATCCTACCCGAATATGATCCACCGTTCATATTCGATTCGAACTCATATACATATTATATTTTAAATCCATCACAATTTGCAAGTAATTAGTCATCATTTAAAAAGAAAAATAATATCTTATTTAAATTTATATCTTCATATAATATGATTTACTTAATGTGGTAATACTTATTATCTTCATATATATTTAATAAATGATATATACCAACATGTAATTATAAATTTTAATTTAAAATTATTATATTTTATAATATTGTGTTTACTTAGACTAAAGGATAATTATTTGAATAATTGAAATAATAATGATAGTTAATATTAGTGGATCATATGCGGCTCATATTCGATGAATCATAAACTACCGGTTAAAAAAATAAAAAATATGATACTAGATCATATTCTGTTTAGATCCGAATCTCAAATACCCGGGATCGGTTTATATCCGAATGATATGATCTCGGATCATTTTGCAGTGCCGGTAGGTTATTAATATGATATAAATTATATCACGAAAAATTTATTAAACCAATATGACATTATTTTAGAGGAACTCGTATAATTATGGAAACATACAATATCATAATTTTATAACGTTGTAGACTGTTCTGAGACCTGTAGAGATTAAACAAATATAAACAATAGCGTGAGTTTGCTAAAGTATTGGTTAGAGTTAGAGATATTTAAAATTAATATTATAACTTTTATTTATAATATTTTCTACTATTTTTAGTAAGTATTTTGTATTTGACGATATTATAAATGTTGGTGTGTTCGATGATTTGAGATCTGGAATTTTCACATTGTTTTTTATATTATTTTTCCTGCGGCTTTGTCGCTTGTGTCCGTTAGGAACAATGCAAGGTTCAATAATGCAGGCAAAACCAAGTCGGCATTTCTTGTTCATATGCATGACTAATAAAATATCCTGGGCTTCTTTTATATATAATTCTAATTATATATATATATATTCTATAATATAGAAATCAACTACTACATCTATTTTTCTCACATAATACCTATCTTATACATAAAATACCAAACACTTATGACTTATACTAATGAACACCGAATAACAATGAACAAAAGAAAAAGTTTCAAACTAAATCACAATCTAAAGTAGCTAAAAAGTGTACAATGATGGGAGAATGAACAAAAAAAAGAAGCAGAAAATATCAATAAACAATTCATTCTGGTTGTTAAAAAAAAGAAACATACTATAAAAATTCATGTAATCCTGGCTTCGAAATATATAAATTGAAAATTAGTGTACATCCAACGATTTCACACAGACAAAGATAATAAAATCCAACATAAAATATATTTTGAACGAAATCTGATATTCAAGTAAAGCTGTAGAAATATTTCCTGTCATTTTTTTATATTTAAATCGATTAATATTAGACACCAAAATGGGTGTCTGTGATTCATTCTCTGCCAGAAATAGGTTCCTAGATGAGAGGGAATATTTGAGCATAAAATCCTCGTAAAAAGGTTTTCTTAACGGAGCTTGTAATTTTAAAAAAAAAAAATCTAATAACTTATTGGTATTTAATGAAATTCCCTTATATATTAAGAAATTTTGCATAAAGTATAGACAAAAAAGGCGCACAAATAAGAATATCCTGGATCAATACTGCCCCCGGCCCGGATCCCAAGGTGGGCTTTCAAGCAAATAAAGGAACAAGTAACTTATCCATGGATCCATACCTTGTGTACGTCCGCAAATATATTAACGTTATCATTGTCGGCCCACTGAAGCTTGATATAAGAAAACGGGCTCAAGCAACAATTTGAATCGTAGAACTATGGATTGTTGGCACTTCCATGCGAATATGGGTGATGGCTCTTCTGTATGACACCTTCGCAAATGTAGCAAACGTAAAAGTACTCGTCATGGTAGTAATAGTTCTGACTTCTGATGATTCGATCGATAATAGATTTGATTAATATAATATATTTATTTTATATTAATATTATAAATTAAATTTACTTTATTATTTTGATATGTTTTTTTTTGAAAAAATTATTTTGATACATCTAATTAAATTTTTGATTAATAATTTTGATTAATACTCAATTGTCTGGTTATTTCATTAATTAATTGACTGTAAGTCTAATAATTAATTTTAATTTCTATTTTTCACGATACTCCTCTCCCTCCATAACGGTATCCACCAGTCACCGCACAAGTCCATAAAGACCATAGTATATGCTTGCAAGTGTTTCATTCGTAACAGGGTATTACATTATTTACACTCATGTTGCAAACTTTTTTAGATCGGGACATTTCAACTGTGATCCAAAAATTTGAATTTAGAAAATTTTTATTCTAAATTATTTTAATCATCGACTAAAAAGTGATCCAAATTTCGGGTCCAGTTTATTGATCCAAATCTTTTATTATTTGATGATCTTGTTAATTTTATTAAAGATAGATTAATTAATATTTTAATATAATAAAAATAGTAATTAATTATAAAATAAAATTTTAAAATACATAAAAATTCAGAATACATGAAAATTAAAACATGAAACAAAATAATACAACATTGATAATTAAAAGATAATACAACTTTAAATAAAAATTAAATTATCGATGTAGCCGGCTAAATTTCCTCCGAGATGATCCATGTTGAATTTCGAAATGCACTGATTGAGTATTTGTGGAAAGAATATATACTAATTTTGTGGAGTATAATTTTTATGTAATATTTAGTGCTTTTAATTTATTTTTATGGTACCGTTTTACTTTTTTCTGAATTATTTTGTAACATTTATCTTTATCTAGTTGTTGATTTTATTATTATAATTAATAAAGAAATTAGTTAAACATTTTCGAGATCTAAAATCAAAGTATATGATATAATAATAATGAATAAATTTGGATCTATATTTGAATCACAAGATTGGAATAAGATTTAGATACCGTCCTAAATTTAGATCATTTGATAATCCAAATTTAGATTTATGATTGGAGTTGGTCTTACGATCACATTGTTAACAAAATTTTAATAATATAATCACATTGTTATTGATGCGGATTAGAAAGAGTTTCAGAATTTCGTAATATATAGGTCAAAATTAACTCGTGAAAAACATGGATCGTTAGATAGAGATCAAACATTTGACCCGAAAATAAGGAAAATAGCTTGGAAAAAAGCACGTTAAGTAAAATCAATTCTTGCTTTAAAAAGGATGATTTAATTTTTTTTCACATACCAAATTATTCCTCAAGGCATCAATATTTTATAAAAACTCTCAATTTTTTGGACACACTTCTGAGTTTATAAATATCATAACTAAAATTGTATATATTTGGGTGTGTCATTCTGTCACTCAGAAAAAACTTCAAAAAACAATAATTCGAAATACTCCTATGTGGTTATTTTTTTTTAATGGTATTTGGAGAGGAAGAAGAATCGTAGTGATAAATGTGGCAAAACGGAGGCAGTCTAAATTTTCATTCGTAGGAACCAAAACCTGACAAATAGATACTTAAAATTGTAATTATGTGCCTAAAGTCGGTCATCTAATTTGAGATGGAGGGAGTATATGTCATGCCAGCAGGGTTCATCATAATTCACAGCGCCCTTTCTCATTACGGTGCATGGTTAGAAATTATTACAGTTCTAGAACAATTAAGTTTTTTAATTTTATTGTTAATCAAACAGGGAACATATAATTCTTATGCAGTTAATAAAAATTGTAATATTGGTGGCCTTTCTCTCTTACAATACAGAATAATTTTATGTCAGAACTGTTTTCATTTGAATAAACCTAAGGATTGACAAAATCAGAAAAACAAGTACAAAATGTTGGTAGTAGAAGAAAATTGGAAGCTGAAAAGGTGAGCAGGTTCACACAACTCCTTTATATGAACATTGGTGGAGGGAACTGGCCTTGTACATGTTCTGGTATGCCCCCATGCAACAGAGTGTTGTGTTGGCTTAAAGGTAGTTTGTAATAATGTGATGTTTATGGAAAGGCGAACATCTGAAATACACCGTGATCATACTTATATTTAATCGTTTGTATCGGTACCGTAGAAAATGTGAATCGGATTTAATCAATAAAATCACAAATAAGTATTATGAGAGATTAGTTGGAATATTAATCGTAAATTTGTCGAATGACTAATTGAATAAGCGAAAATTTAACTAGTTCAATCACGGCCAAAACACGAATTAATCGGTGATTAATCATTTTTAGAAAAAAGTTTTTATACATATGTTCCTGTTCCGGTAAGTAAATTAGTACTCCGCCGTCCTTCAAAATCGAAACAAAATAAAACACCTATAATGTTCACTCCAAATTAATCCTGATTATCTAAGAACGGTTTTTCTAGTGGGCACACACTAAGCACCAAATTTTATAAGTTTAGTGGTTTTTGATTGGCTCATTCTTCTTTATAATGGTGGACTCCTCCTGCAAATTCACCAACCACATCAATCAAAATCCACCAAAATTATAGAATTTGATGCTTACTATGTGCGCATGACCACATACTAGACAACCCCATTTAAGAAAGTAAGCAGGATACTCTCGAAAATTTATTCATTTTGATGAACCGAGTGTAAAGTGTATTGGCGTCTAGTAAAATAAGATGCGGAAACAGTTGAATTAGTCCAGTAATTGCATTTCGAAGAAAGTAAAGCAAAAGCTTCTGTGCATGTCTGGGCGTATAAGTGAAAGTATCGTTTTTCACACAAATTATAAGTATGATGAGAAAGTAAAGGGCCAAGAAATGATGGGGATGAATTCTGTGCATGAGTAAGTCTTACCATTGACAACCATTTTTTCCTTATGCAAATATGATTAATAAATGTGTGGTAGCAGTTTTAATGAACATAGGCACAAGGGTGTGGGGGAGAAGAAAAGAGAGGCGATCTCCACCGTCGGATCGAACACCCCTAAGAGCATGATGAAACAGAGAAACAAAGGGTACATGCATGATCACCGTTCTAAAGTATAATTATGAAGGCTAAACTGCTCTCACGTGTAGGGTTCAATGCACTTAAGGACAATAATGGTAAATTCCATCATTAGCCCTCGCAGCAGGTATTAGTAATTATGGGAAATGATTAAATATAAAAATTATTACTACCTCTCCCTCCCCGTAAAGTAAAAAAAGATAGGCGATTTGATTTTGATTTTCAATTTTCAATGGAGATGAAGTCATTGATGCATGGGTATGGGCCGGAAATAGGGGAATGGTTGAATTAATAATTTTAATAAATAATAATCATAATAATAATAACTCAGCCCCTGCAAAACAATGCGTTCACATGCCCAGCAATTATTCTGAATTAAGTACATTACACGGTTGAACCAAATCTAGTACTCCCTAGCTTAGCCTACTGCTTTCTCCCATGGCTAATGTAATCATAATAAAAATAGATATATACATATACATAAATTTTGTATGTGAAAATGGATGGGTAATTGAAGAGTACAGAGCTGAGGGTCAATGAATTATTAATGGGGTATTTATAGGAGGACGCAATTGTTAATGTGAATGATGATGGGTACTCAATTAGGTTGAACCCATTCTTGATATCAATGACTATGCAAATCTTTTGTTCACTGTCATCAATCTCATTCTGTGTAATTTCTCGTATTTTTAATTGAAATCCCTCCCTTAGTGAGATCTTGTCGTGTAGACAGGCTTTAGTAATCCGAGAAATAGCTGTGGATTTGGGAATATCATATGTGTATATGTGTATTATGCATGTAATGTACTCTATGTTATTGAATGGGAAAAATTGGTGATCCAAAGATTGAGAAAAAGCATAATGAGATTGAGTTTCCATGTTCTTGCATGTTGGGTTGTCCAGACAGTTCACCTGTTTTTTTGGCCCGTGTTTATCTCGCCGCTTCATGCCTTTGGTTCATTTCAAGACGAGAGTACTTGCGGTTTACAATACCAAAGGGTTTACTTAGCATACTCCATCCTTCATAAAAAAGCTAAAATTTATTACATCATATTATAATTAAAAATCAATGATAATATATAAAAGTTTATTTACTGCAATCATACATTATTTCTAATTTTAAATATAATTAATCTATTAATTTTGATTATATTCCACATACATGTTGTAAGATCAACGTTATCTGTTATATGTTATGTGTTATCATATTAACAATAGCATATAATTTTTAAAATGTAGTTAATCACTGTAATCAGTATCATCGAAGTAAATTATGGTTCGACATATTTCACGGTATAGGTCCAGTTTAACCGACCATTTTTAACCAACATCGTTGAATATTCTCTTAGTTCATGTTGGACATTAGTTGCTTAAATTATAATTTTGTATTTAAAATTTATATGTTTTATATAATTTTTTATGATTAATTTATATGAAAAAGTTTTAATTGAAGATATAATGAGAAAAAGTATTCTATGCTCAAAAAAACATAAAATTATCTACCGACTTCTGGTGAAATTAAAATAACAAATTCTGCAAAAGAAACAAAAATTTGGCGTTTTGGGTTTCTGATCGCCATACTCTTTCTGCAGAGCAAGTGAAAAACAACGGATGTTAATTAAACAGCGATAGGCCATAAATAAGAGCTAATGATTACTAGTTTAAAATGGTCCAAGAGGCTAACCAGGAGCCAGCCCAATCAAACGAGCTCCACGAGGGTAATACTGGATATTAGTTGTCATTTTTTCACTATGCCCCCTTGCCCATTATCTGAATAATTATAAATCATTATTTACATTTCATGTGGTAATTACTTCATTAAGTGCAAACTAGCATGTATCCATCTGTCTAAACACTGGTAATTCACGTTATTATCAGCTTTCTTCGACTCATATAATTATCACATCCCTACTAAAATCTGATTATCTGTGTAAATATTAAAAATAACGTACATGCATTACTTGTGAGTTGTGATCACTTTTCATGTACTATGGTAATTAAACCAATGAACAACAAAAGGAAAAAGAAAATGTTAAAGAAATGATATAATTATGATAATTACTTAAGGATAAGACAATTAGACAGTGAAGGGCAAATCAGTCAAGTGAGGCATGCGAAAGATGAAGAAAAAGTTAAAACAAGAAACAAAAAATAAATTGACAATATAAAATAGATGTAAGAAGATTCAGTATGAGAATTTAGCAGATGAAACAAACAAACAAATACAAAAAAGAAAAGAAACTGATGATGATGATGAGAGAGTGGTGGTGATGATGGGCTGAGTCGGTTCGACCCAATCCAAACCATCATTGCGAATCTCCAAACGGCCGAGCCCACCATCATTTGAGACCTCGAGAAAAATTTCCCATACCCAAAACACCCTCACACCACACACAGATTCACAAAAATCTCTCCCTCGCTGCCAAAACAATCATTCACGTGACGCCATCACCCTTCCATATTCTAAAGAAAAAACATCATTAGAAATCATAGTAGAAGGAGAAGAACATTAAATCCTTACCTATTCAAGCCGCCTTCCGTGCTTACACATGCATGATTTTTATGGTTGCCCCCCACTCTCTCTCTACCAAATCTTTTCCGCTTTCTCTCTCCTCCCCTTTTTTCCACTATATATACACACTTCTTTGCCTCCCTCTGTCCCTCATTCATTCACTCACTCTCCATCTTTCTAGTACTGCAAATCCTCACACTTTCTTCTTACAAATTTCTTCTTCATTTTCCGGTAAAGATTGATAATCAAGAAAATTACAATTGCACTTGTATTTAGTTCATTGCATGCATGCATGTCGAATAATATGTTTTATTGTGAAATAATTATTATTTTTTTGGGATTGTGTAGAGCAAAGAAATGGAGAGATTGAACTCAAAGCTGTACATGGAGAACTACTACATAATGCAAGAGAACGAGAAGTTGAGGAAGAAGGCTCAGCTTCTGAACCAGGAGAATCAGGCGCTTCTGTCTGAGCTGAAGCAGAGGCTGAGTCAAGCTAACAACAACAATAACAATCAGAATGACAACAATGCCCCCAACATTCCAGACCTCAACATCTCAACCTCCGGCCACTCGACTTCTTCATCCAGGAAGGCATGAGGGAGCAGGGGCTGAATGGGGAAATCACTTTTGCTCTGTTTGTGTAAGGGTAGGCAGAGGAGTTGGAAATACTAGTAGAAGGAATCATCATCAGGTTCTGTTAATTATAGTAGTAGTACTAATAGGTGGGATGGTGGTAGTGGCAGGAGTATCTATCTAGAACAAGTAACTTTTTCAACTTTTTATGTTTATCTTATTATGGACTTATGGTGGTTAAAAAAATACTACTGTCTGATCTGATGTAGTGTTTTCTCGACTTGGGTACATCAGGCTCGCTCTATGTCAATTAGAAAGGGAATATAACAATTTTAATTTCTACTTCTCCTCTTACACACTGCCCTTTATCTTATTAACTTATGTTAAACAACAATTTAAAATGCTTGATTGCTGGTGACAAATTTGAGTACTGTGTGTAACTCTGCATTTTCTTTTGAAACACTTTAGAAAAGTAGTTGTAATGCAAACTTGAAACCTGCAGCGGCAGAGGAAAATCGCAGTGAAATAATCACATGGCTATGCTACCTCCAGAATATCTGACCTTGTGTGATGGTTTTTGGTTGCGATGAACGATATGTCACATGAGTGTACGAAAAATTACTGTATTTTCATCAACTATTGAATTTGCTCGATCATGTGTTCGGCGTCTCAGATTTTTAAAATAAAAATAAAAATGGGCACTTTATCTTGTTACACGAACGAGTTTAAACATTTTGTTCATTTTTTCCTATTTTATTTAATTCTATTGAAATGTGGACCTTCGATTTTTGTTACTCGTACTTGAAAGTAAGGTATCGATTATTCCAATTGTGCAAGTTACCGTAATGGTCCATATGGACGTATTTTATGCTATAAACCATCCTCAATGTCACATTCGAAATAATAAATAATTTTTCCGAGTATTGTTCAAGCAAGTTGAGTACGAGCTTGTTTGATTATGAAAAAATTATTATCTCTTCGAAGATGGCAACTCTTGTCAAGTAAAATTTGAAGTACACGAAGCTTGGATCAGTTTAATATAAATATACACGATTTAGAGACAAATACATGTACGTGTGTGAATTGTGATTATAAATTTTAAATCTAGTACCTTATTTTGTACTTCTAAACGTCCGTCATTGAATAATTATAAAATTTTATAGAAGAACAGAAAATTATTCACAGCAACTAATTCACATTTCTCATGTCACCGGACGTCATATTGCGTGACTGACGATCGGAGAGACTCGAAGACGAGCAAAGTAAGTGAAGGTATTCGCGTCAAAAAAATCAAAATAAATTAAGCTTTTAATTTCTGATTTAGAATTCAACGAACAGTTCTGAAATGTTTTAATAAACATAAGATATTACTTGGAAAATACTGATAGAGTGTTAATATAAACTAGCGTAAAAGCCCGTGCGAGGCACGGACCCGTCATTTATAAATCATTTTTTATATTATATATTTTTATTAATAGTTCAAATTTTGATTTTCTATATAATATTATTTTTATGAATTTTTTAGATATATATTTTACAATAAATTAATAATATTCATGATAACTGATTCAACATAACTGATAAATTTGTATATAGCTCGAATTGGCACAGTAACGATAAAATTATAGACACGGTTTGAGCAAATCATATAAACAAACCCATGAAATGGTAGGATAATTAAAATTGATTTAATATGTTCGTGTGCTACGAACGACCATTAAAAAGAGATAGGATCAAACATTGATGGACATCCTATATAAAACATGCTTATATTTTTTAAGATTTCCTACAAATTTTAGTTCCATAATATTTTTTTAAAATTTTTTTCTCCAGAAAAAAGTCTGACGTTTAAACTTTTATTCGAAAAAACAAAAATTTTTAAAAATATTATGAAACTCTATTTTATAAGAGCCTCAAAATGCGTGCTAACAGTAAACGTAAACACCTGTTGGGACGAAAGGAGTACTTGTTATCTTTTCCCGCCTCTCTCTTTCCTACTCCCCCTCATGAGGGTGTTTTACTAATTATCAATCAATTATCGGTTAGTGATACATTGATTATTGGTCAGTTGTATCAGGGATAACAAATACGAGATTCGAATTTTGATGTATAGCCTAAACACAAAAATATATAACGCGAATAATCCACCAAATATGTATCAATAATACAATCAATCAAATTATGATAATCAAACCTAACATACTCAAGCATCCGCTCTCAAGTCATACTCAAATCTACATCTAAAACACACATGATAGACAAAATATGACCATGTATATATAATTATATTAAATTTAGCTAAATCAGAATGTAATTCTGAAGTACCTAATTGCAATTGTAAAATCTCTAACTCGAATCAAAATTCAATTCATATCGGGTTAATACTAATCGAGTAATCATTCGCCAACCCTACCTTTTATAATAATTGTAAATATACAATTATTATCCATATATATTTAATATGCCAAGTCCATGTTAATATTATAATGAGTAGATACCTAACAGTTCGATAGATTATTAAATACTATGTTGTTACCTTATGATGAGAGTTTATCGACATGTAATGGATTTTTTTATATAATAATTTATATGTGATTATCTGTTTAATAGTCAACTGTTAGAATATGTTGACTAAAATTTGACTAATTTGATCTAACATTTGTAAAAATTTATCTAATATCATAACATAAACTACAATTCATCATATAATCCATATATATTAATGAATATTTAATCTCTAAAATCAATTTATAAATATATCCAAACCTTTTAAACAAATATTTTTCAATTAATATGAGTACTCGTTACTCGATAGGCTTATCAAGTCAAAATGAAATTTAATTTTTAGAAACATTAGTTAGCTATCAATTAACTTGCCACTTGAGTGTTAGAGTTTTGTTGAACACCATTAGCGGTCGTAACCTTTAGATCACAAGATATATGTCTAAATTTTTTTTATGTACTCACACTCTTTATACACAATACGTAACAATTCTACTATTTGTTATTAAATTAGTGTCAATAATTAATGTGAAACTCTAGATTGATAAATATGATTGTACACTTGTACTATTATAGACACATACACACAAACATATTAGAAATAAGATTAACAAACAAAATCACTCCATTAAAAGATAAAAATTAATTAATTACGATATTAGAAACAACACTAAGTTAAATCGAAAATAATTTGAGGTATCCGCACATGTAAAAAGATCATACTTTCTTTTTTGATAAAATAAAAATCAAGAGATCTTAATTTAATATGATGTAGAGTTTACATGAGAGTTTATTTAAATATCCCACGTTCAATTCACATGAATTAATTTAATACAATATAAATTAACTAATACGTCAGCATTTAATATTCAATTTTTTGTAATGAGTAGTCATAAATACGTGGCAGTTGTAATTAAATGGATATATATTATGTAAATGTATTAATTACTAATACTTAATATATCAAGTATAATAAATGAATCATATATTGGTAATTTTGTAATTAATTAATATAAGGGTATAATGGACATTTCACAGCCATTTTATTTGCTCTTTTTGCCCTTGGTTGCCATTTAATATATAGAAGTAGATAACCTCTGCTTTGAAAACTTTGAGAGTGGTTTTGAAAACTACTACCTCCGCACATTTATTTTTATAAAAAATTTCACTGTTTGGTACTCCTTATTTTGATGTATTTATAAATTATAAACTATAGTTTTACAATTTATTTTTTCTAAATAATAAATTTGAAATTTTATTTAACTAAATTATTAAAATTATATTTATTTATAAGACAAAGTGTGTGTCATATCCCATTGTCTGTACATGATTTGTTGGGACTAAAGGAGTATAAAACGGTATAAAACGGTTCGATAAAATATTTACACGAATTCGAAACTGAATTTTTAAATTGAGGTTTTAATATCTACTGGAAGCAGAGAACACAGAATACGTATGAGTGATGGGAAGGGAGGATCTAATCGAGAGGGTAACGTCACCAAAGATTTAGTAGGGTGATCAGACTAGAAACCAAGACAGACAGAACGAAGTCAATTAGATTTCATTAAAATGTTTGAAAAACGGTGTCTTCTAAATTCAAATCTGATAAATACTCTCCATCATTTCGATTCATGTCATCACTATGCAAATACTAGTACTCGCTAGGTTGACTATAAAAAGACAGAGGGGTAGATTGCAGAGGGGGATTATATCACATAAATATATGGTACAAAATCTACGAATGTCCATTCATGTATGATTGTACTCTGTGTTTTCTTAAATTTACTCGATGGTATTGTATGGGTAGCCCCAAAATCCCCAAGTCAAACTGGAGGCTGCAGTAATTGAATGAGGAAGAAGATGAGCATGTTGTTTTATGATTACGGTTAACTTCAACTCCAAGCCCCAGACTGCCAGAGCAAAAGTCGGGCAACCGATGCAGCTTCTTCACGGCCAATCATTCTTCCGTAGAAATTTGGTTTCATGTTACGTGTATTTGTTTCTCGAATTTTACTATTGCCAAACGTGTGACCGATACGGGAGTTTGTTTTATCGAATTTATGTGGGTGTTTGGTAAAGACTTATAAGTCCAGCTTCTGGATTATAAGTTAGGAGCGCTTATTCGTACCGTTTGTGTAATAAGTCAAGAAGCACTTATAAAAGCTAGGAATGCTAGCTTTTGTTTCAGGGTTTCAACTTATTTCCCAAACACTTTAATCACTTATAAGTCTTATCTTGCTTCTAACTTCTACTCCACTTATTTATTTTAAGCAAGAAACACTTTTTTGAAGCTCACCCAAACGGCCTCAATGTCTTTTGGACAAGAATTATTTTGGATGAGAAGATGAATGTAATTGAGTAAGATACTTGAGCAAGTCCAGCCGTGTTTTATAAAATATAATAAAAATTTAGTATTTTATCACTTTATTAATTTAGTAACATGTCTTTAATTACTACACAAGTGTGTGACTGTATATAATATGTTTGTTTTTCATTTTTTTTCCGACTCTCTTTAAAAAAAACTAGTTGAGAATCCGCGCGTTGCGGCGGCCTATAAAAATTATATTAATGATCTAATATTAATATTTGTAGAATAAAATAATTTTATGACTGTCTATAAAAAGTATATTAATGTTTCAAGTTAATATTTGTAGGATAAAATAAAATTATATTATAAAAATCTTGATGTAATACAAATACAAATATATAAAATTGCAAAATTGGACTATAATTCATGGTGAAAAAATGAAAATAAATTTATACACGTAATTAACAATTTAAAGCATGACGAATCTTAATTTTATTTGTTTTTTTTTTGAAAAAGTAATCATGTTCTTACATTGTCACCTTCCTCCAATTTTTTTAAACTGATTGTGCACAAAAACATTTAACTTAAATATAACTACCCTCTTAAAAGTTGCTTGAACGGAGCAAACAGATAATGCATGAATAATTTTTTCATGTATACAAAGTAAATAATATAAAAATTAACAACAACAAACATGTCCGATGAATAAAACAAATATTATAAAAGAATAACCAACAAACATACATCATTAATAGTTAATTTATTTTATTGACATCAACCATCAATATCTTATCAAGATTATATTCTTTTCCCGTATTTGGATTTGTCGACTCCAATGTAACGGTCTATAACTACATTTGCTTGCAACAACTTTTACTGTAACAGCCTTCACTTATTGTTGCAGAAGAACGACACCTCCGAATTAGAAATCGAGAAAGAGAAAGGTATTTCCAATTTTTGATATTTTTCATCCAAATATTTCAGAAAATTAAAAAAATAGAACGGAGCGATGTGAGAGGCGCCACCTACACGCCCCTTGCTTCTCCTTTAAAAATCGAGTAAGAGAACTATCAGGTAGGTTTGTGGTATTGAGAGAGGAGGTTGTGTTTAGATGATCAAAATCCTACGATCTATACGGGTATTTATAGGTGGAGAAAAACTTGTTTGCTACTATTTCCCATAATTAAATAATCTGAACAAAATCAGATTAAAATTTTCAAGCTACTATATTCCATAAATAATCTGTCTTTCCCATAATTGAATAATCTGAAACAAAATCAGATTAAAACTTTCAAGCTACTATATTACATAAATAATCTGAAACAAAATCAGATTCTTAAACTTGCTTCTAATATACCCGAAACTAAAAAAGGTAATTCTATTTTTTGATATTTTTCATCCAAAAATTCCAGAAAATTAGAAAAATAAAACGGAGCGATGTGAGAGGTGCCACCTACACGCCCCTCGCTTCTCCTTTGTATAAGTATATCGATCCGAGTTGTAAATCTTTTTACTCATTCGTATTGTATCTGCATTGTTCAAGATATAAAACTTAGTCTCTAGATAGTCGGCTAAGAAAATAAGAGTTCTAGTGCCGAATTTGCTAGTCTTGTATTTGGAAATATATAATTCTTAAAGAGCAAAGAGTAAAGATCTAAAATGGACTCCTTTCTTTTGGTTTTCGAACATAATTCAACGCTTGAGTGAAACCCCTTCCAAGAAATTATTTGTGAATATTCTTCATATGAAAAATTAATTTAATATAGTATTTTGACCCCGAGCAATTACTTGATAAACACAATCTTTTATTTTTAACAGAATCAAATGATCATATAATTTAAAAAATGTTAATTTGTTAGAACCAGGCTCAATAAGTGGTTGAATTCATGAATATCAGCTTCAATATTAAATATATGAGTGACATAAAAAAAATGAATCACAAACATCTAAATTATGAATGTTGTATTCACTTGGATGAAATGAATTGAAGAATAAGTGAATTAAAAATCATAAGAAAGTTGTATGAAAATAAATGAAGTACGAAACAATAATAATTTAGTATAAGTGACTAATTTTTTTTAATGGAAATTGTGGAAAAATATGATGAAGAATTGGAACAATCATTTCTTCCCAAAATATATGAGTTAGATTTTACAGTTCAAAATATTTGAAATGGCGTGATTGATAATGAAAATTACAGGTCTAATCTAGAATATAAAATTTATTTCATTCTCTCCTATTCTTATATTCAAGTGAAACGCAACATAAAATTTAAAGATATTTTTGATCTCAAACTCAAATAATATTCATTAAAAAGGAGTCATTATCTACGTATAACATTTTTATAATCAAACATATTTTCTGATCTTTTCGATGTATGAACTCTCCCCCTCCAGTAATCAAATGAAAACGAGGTCGCCTGACCATGATTTCATGATTTTCGTTAACAGATAAAGCTAGATTATTTCATCAAATTAGACACATTTACTAAAATATCTCAAGGATCAGAGGAAAATGTGGTTTAACAAACAAAATGACCATATCCCATGCGCATTCGATCCTATCACCCTCCCGGAAGCCTCTATTCTGGCGACTTGTTAATACAGCAGCAAAACGGATATACAATCATTAGTCACAAGAACAATAGATATGGACCATATGATACTGTGCTCCTTATTTTTCGGCACGTTCAATTAAGCAAGATCACGGGATTATATGCGGCGTAATTAATAAGTTTCTCGAATATCTCAACATAAACTCTTTATCATCCTCCTTACCGCCTGCTGTCACTTTTTGTTTGTTGAACTATGTGCATGTTTGGTACTCGTAATAATTTATTTATTTATTTTAAAAAATATATTTTTTATAATTTTTCTGGATATAAATATTTAAAAAGTATTATATTCTTTGATTAAAAATAAAAATTATTTTGAACAAATGTAACGCCCCAGATCCGCATCCCACAGATCTGGCTCGTTACTAAGCATCTGGATCACACAACACTTGCATTACTTAATAATATCTTACAACAAAAACTCTCGCCCCACAAGTCCAGGGCCGATCGTCTTATAACATCATTTCCAAGTCTAACTTGATTACATATTGGGAAGTCTGATTACAGACTATAATAACTATTGATAATACTACCAAACGGCGTAATCTAGCGGCCTCAGTTTGGGTGATGCGCCTTCTCCTTTCCCTTGCCAGTACCCGTTTCCGGGCGGTTCTCCTTAGTCGTGCCATACTCGCTTTTTACTGCTTAAAATAATATGAAGTAGATGCAAGAATGAGCAATCACATTGCTCAGCAAGTTCACATAGCACATAACAACAAAGAACAGAATAATCGAGTAAAACATCGAAGGCATTTCAAAACAAAGTAAGGAAGCAGATAACGCCAACTAACAGAACAATTTCCAAAAATAAGAAAAGGCTGGTCTTCCACCTTTCGGTAACACTACATGGTCCGATCATAACCATTTCGTGCTTCCCGTCCCCCTGTGTAATCTTTGCAGTCTGATCGTCACTGCATAAGATACACCTCTCACTCTATTTTTGCTAGCATAAGGGTTAACATTTGTAACCCTAGACTGTCCACACACAGCAGACAGTCAATAAATTATCATCTCTTCCACGAATTTAATAAATTCGTGTTGACCAGCTTAACCAGAAACCTCCGAGTGCATATTACTTCGTCTAAGGAATGCGAACAATGCATCCTTTATTTATTAGTCAAGAAGTTTCAAGCTTTCACAATGTCGGAGAGGTATTGAATATTATTAGGAGCGGTTACTTCCGAACAAAAGAAGAACCCGAAATGAATAGGATTTTTCCGGTTTATCACTAATATTTGATATCAACTCGGTCAAGTCAATAACAAACACATTTAAAATATTAAATACACAAGAATGTGTCATATTGGAGAAAAGAAAATAGCGAACTTGCCTGGCGTCCTTAGCTTATAATTAGTGGCTCCACTTTTCCAAGTATTAAATAAGTATTCTATACAACACACAAAATAGTGGTTTAGAAATTTATCCAAAAGAAATTAATTATTTAATACTACGAATATTTTCACTAATTTTCCTTGTAATCTTCTGACTAACGCTATACTTCAACTTATTACCTTTATATTATAAAAATTTATGCTTCACTAAGGTTGAGTAATAATTAGTCTTCCATTATTTAAATAATAATTATTCATTTGTCTATTAATAATGCCACTTGTCCTATTGTCATTAATTTGACAAATAATCCGTCTCAAGCTACCGACTTGTTTTTAGGTATCAACTTATTTTAAATGTATTACTCGGAATATTAATTACTTTAGTATAAACCTTCCAATGCCACCCCAAGGACTATTGACTAACTCATTAAAATTCTTAACTTATAATCCCACAAATTAATCTTACTCTATAGCCTAGTTATTATATAAATTACTTCCTACTTTTAATTTATTTACAAATGGCCTTTTTATTAATATGTCCGCTTACTACCAAATTTTTAACACTTGCCTTCCGTTCCCGACTTAATAATTTTATTCAACGCCATTATTTAATAAGTCTCTACAAAAATTAATAATTTATATTTATTTAATTTAAATAACTCAGCTGGTGAAAAGTCCTTATTGCCCCTAATATAATTTCCCACAAAATTCCCTTATTCCTCCATATCTCCCCAGCCTCTCTTTCTCTCTCAATCTCTCTCTCTCTCTCTCTCCCTCATTCTCTCGCTCTCCCTCTCTCTCTCTCTCCCCCTCTCCCTTTCTCTCTTTCGCTCTTCTCTCCCTCGCTCGTTCTCTCCTTCTCTCTCCCTCTCTCTCACCCTCTCTCTCTCTCTCGCCCTCTCTCTCTCTCTCTCTCCCTCTCTCTCTCTGTTTCGCGTCGTCCCGAACCAACACCGCCGCTGGAGGCGGCGTTCCGGCCGACACCGGCTGCTTCACAGCCTCTCGCCGTAACTCGACTCCCCCCCTTTTCCTCCGATCCTTTCTCCCCTCCCCCATCTGTCCATCTCCCTCTCAACTGCTCGCCCCTCCTCCGTACACTTCCAATCGCCGCTGTAGAGCTCCGTCGGCGTTGCCGACGCGAGCTCCGGCCTCCCCTCCGGCAGCACCTGCTTCCAATCCTCCGCCTCAACTGCTCCGCCAAACTTTAATCAATTCAAACTCAATTCCCCCAATACTCAATTATTCACCAATCAATTAAATACCCAATTTTAATCAAAAACCCTAACCCTAATTGTTAAATATTTGGGTGAAATTCATGATGTTATGGGTTGATTTATATGTACTGGTTTTATTGTTTATCAATTATCAAAGTAAAAGCAGTAAATAAAATGGTCCACAGCAGTTCAACATTCAATAAATAGTCATTTAAATTAAACTCAATCAATTCCATATTTAAGGAAAAGATGAGGTATGGGTTTAATACCTTACTGGAACAACTATTAATCAGCAAGCTTGAACTTAGCTCCTCTGTTTTCTCCCTGGATGGAAGTATCCAAAAAAAATTCTACTGATTTCCTTTGCCATTTATAGGCACCCTTAATTACCATTAAGCCTTAATTACTTTATTAATTAACATCAATTCTTGTGCACTACTTGGTGGCCACTCAATTGCCTTGGCCACCACTCAAAAATATTATAGTGCCACATTTTAAATTCCTGGGTTCAAATTCCAAGGCTCATTTAGCCGAAACCAATTTCTGCTCGACTCGACCTATTCTCGTATCGTTTCGTTTATTTTCGAATAACTTCCGAAACTGAAATAAAATAATAATTTAAATTATCAAATAAATAATATATATATATTATTATTATTTGTTATAATATTTTTGGACCAATCTCTAAATTAATTAAAGAGATATGGAGATAATTATTCCGGCTCAAAACATAATATTAGCTCCTGAGCCGGTAACTAAATAAATACTCGAGGCTACATATATTTTCGTACAAACAAAATTCTAAATAAATAGCCCGTACAATTAAACGCTGCGTGTTTTCTAAAAAATATCCGCTCTCAACTATGATATATTGATATATTATAAATTTTATTAAATCAGAGGGTAATAATGTAGCTCTTTTCGTTAAATAAATAATTAAGCTAGCCAGCTATATTTTTCATACTAGGTGACTAAAATATCAGCTAGACATTAAA
This sequence comes from Daucus carota subsp. sativus, assembly GCF_001625215.2. NCBI lineage: Eukaryota > Viridiplantae > Streptophyta > Magnoliopsida > Apiales > Apiaceae > Daucus > Daucus carota. Next base: position 45,923,681 of record NC_030384.2, on the reverse strand, counting down.
TTATAACCTCACATTGGCTCATTATATCCAGACAAATATTTTTATTATTAGTGTACATACGTAAATTAATTGTCGGTCAGCATAAACTTGTTATTATACCACTACGTACTCTTAAATAAAATATTCCGTACTTTACCTTACTAATTATAAAATAAAATAATATTCCTGACGTGGTAAATAAAATAATTTTATGCTTACGTATTTGTAAATTTCTCGGTTGTTACATTCTTCCCTCCTTAAGGGATTCCGTCCTCGGAATCTCGATTAGTGCCGAACAACTCTGGGTAATTCTTTCTCATTTCTTCCTCTAATTCCCACGTAGCTTCTTCGACAGCTTGATTTCGCCATATTACTTTAACTAACTTGATTCTCTTATTCCTCAATTCTTGAATTTTTGAATCTACTATCTCCACTGGTTGCTCTTCATATGTTAGATCAGGTTGAATATTTACTGGCTCGTAGTGTAAAACATGGCGGTTGTCTGTCTTGTAAACTTTTAACATGGATACATGGAAAACATCATGGATATGTTGTAAATCTGGGGGTAAGGCTAATTGATAAGAAACACTTCCTACCTTTCTCAAAATTTCAAACGGTCCTATATATCTCGGGTTTAACTTACTTCTTTTTCCAAATCTAACTACTCCTTTCCAAGGTGATACTTTCAAAAGCACTTTTTCTCCTACATCAAAGGCCTTCTCATTCCTTTTTAGGTTAGCATATTTCTTTTGCCTATCTTGAGCTGCAACTAGTCTTTTTCTTATTTTCTCAATTGATTGTTTGGTATGTTGAACTAGTTCTGGTCCTAAAATCTTTTTCTCTCCAACTTCATCCCAGCAAAGTGGTGATCTACATTTTCTACCATACAATGCCTCAAAAGGTGCCATTCCAATACTAGCGTGATAGCTGTTGTTATAAGAAAACTCTACTAGAGGTAAGTGATCATCCCAACTTCCTTTGAAATCCAAAGAACAAGCTCTTAACATATCCTCTATAGTCTGGATTGTCCTTTCACTTTGTCCGTCTGTTTGAGGGTGGTATGCAGTACTCAAGTTAAGCCTAGTTCCAAAGCATTCCTGAAATGCTTGCCAAAATCTTGATGTAAATCTAGCATCTCTATCCGAAACGATTGATATTGGCACTCCATGTTTAGACACAACTTCATTCATGTACATTTTCACTAATCTTTCGAGAGTATATTTCTCACTAATAGGAATAAAATGCGCCGATTTTGTCAATCTATCAACAATTACCCAAATAGCATCATGATTTGCTCGAGTCCTAGGAAATCCTACTATGAAATCCATGGTAATATGTTCCCATTTCCATTCTGGGATCTCCAGTGGTTGTAATAATCCACCAGGTCGTTGATGCTCAGCTTTTACTTTTTGACATGTTAGACATTTACTCACCCAGTCGGCAATCTCTCTTTTCATATTAGGCCACCAATAATTTCTCTTTAAGTCTTGATACATTTTGGTGCTTCCTGGGTGTATAGAATATTTTGACTCATGAGCTTCACTCAGAATATCCCTTTTAAGATCTATCAGGTTAGGAATCCAAATCCTATTGGCAAACCTCCTAACTCCTTTTTCATCTTTAACACTTAAGTACTCATCACCAGTCAATTCAGATCGTCTTTCTTCAATCATTAATTCCTGACTCTTTTTGATTCTTTCTATTAGTTCCGGTTGTACTAACATCTCATAAATCCTTTCCTCCTTATGCTCCGAATCCTTAATTTCCAATTTTAATTTTTCCATTTCCTTAATCAATTCCTTTGGTAAAGACATCATATTTATTCTTTCTTTTCTACTTAAAGCATCAGCTACTACATTCGCTTTCCCTGGGTGGTAGTTAATTGTACAGTCATAATCCTTTATCAATTCTAACCATCTTCTCTGTCTCATGTTCAACTCTTTCTGAGTAAACAGATACTTTAAACTTTTATGATCTGTAAATATCTCACACTTCTCACCATATAAGTAATGACGCCAAATCTTCAAAGCAAACACTATAGCAGCTAGTTCTAGATCATGGGTAGGGTATCTCAGCTCGTAATCCTTAAGTTGCCTAGAAGCGTATGCTATCACTTTTCCATGTTGCATCAGCACACATCCCAGTCCCTTATGAGATGCATCACTATAAATCACAAAGTTTCCTGTTTCATCAGGTAAAGTTAACACAGGTGCCGTTGTAAGTCGCTTCTTTAATTCCTGAAAACTTTCCTCGCACTTAGGGGTCCACTCAAATTTTTCTTCTTTCCTAGTCAATTTGGTCAGAGGAGTTGCAATCTTAGAGAAATCTTTCACAAATCTTCTATAATATCCAGCTAATCCAAGAAAACTTCTTACCTCTGTCGGGGTCCTAGGCCTATCCCAATTTGATACTGCCTCAATCTTTGCAGGATCTACTGATATTCCTTCTTTAGAAACTACATGTCCTAGAAACTGTACTTGCTCCATCCAAAACTCACATTTTGAAAATTTAGCATATAACTTTTCTTTCCTCAAAGTTTCCAAGATTATATTAAGATGTTCAACATGTTCTTCCTTCGTCTTAGAGTAAATCAGTATATCATCAATAAAAACAATGACAAACTTATCTAAGTACTTTTTAAATACCCTATTCATAAGATCCATAAAAGCTGCAGGGGCATTAGTTAATCCAAAAGGCATTACTAGAAACTCATAGTGCCCATACCTAGTCCTAAAGGCCGTCTTAGGTACATCTTCGGGTTTGATTTTCAATTGATGGTATCCAGACCTCAAATCTATCTTTGAAAAATAGGATGCTCCCTTTAACTGGTCAAACAAATCATCAATCCTAGGTAAAGGATACTTATTCTTAATTGTCATCTTGTTTAACTCTCGATAATCAATACACAATCTCATGCTTCCATCTTTCTTTTTGACAAACAAAACAGGGGCTCCCCATGGGGACACACTCGGTCGAATTACTCCCTTATCTAACAATTCTTGCAATTGGGTTGCTAACTCTTTCATTTCTGCTGGTGCCATTCTATAAGGGGCTTTAGATATTGGTGCCGTACTAGGGACAAGATCAATGGTGAATTCTATTTCTCTATCAGGCGGTATTCCCGGTAATTCTTCAGGAAACACATCTTTGTATTCCTTTACTACAGGAATTTCATCAATCTTAGGGCTTGCCTTACTTACATCTATTACATGAGCTAAATATGCTTGACACCCTTGTCTAAGAAATCTTTTGGCTTGAATAATTGTCAAAAATTTTCTAGCTTGCTTTTGACCTCTCACCATGACTCTCTTTCCATTAGCACCTTTCAAACTCACACGTTTTCTTCTACAGTTTATTTGCGCATCATATTTTGTTAACCAATCCATTCCAAGAATCACATCAAACTCTCCTAGTTTAATAGGGATAAGATCTATCGCAAAGTTTTGTGTTTGAACTAATATCTCACAGTTTGGACACACCTGATCTACCGTGATTACTTCTTGATTGGCTATTTCTATATTCATCATTTCTCTTAAAGGTACAGATTCCATTCCTAACTTATTCATGAGTCGAATAGAAATAAAAGATCTACTTGCTCCTGAATCAATTAACACACAGGCATTTTCAGAGTTTACTAGGAGCGTACCTGATATGACATCATTATCCACCATAGCATCCTTCAGGGTCATGTTGAGGGTTCGGGCAGTGGGCTTGTTGCTCTTGATCTCTGGTAGTGCAGGTAGTTTTGGTGTAGCACTTTCCTGCTGGGTTTGTCTACACTCTTTTGCCACATGTCCTTTCCTTCCACAATTGAAACATGTAATTGACTTCTCCTTACAGGCAGAGGCGTAATGACCTTTCTTTCCGCAATTATAACAAGTAGTGGATTCCTGATAACATGGGGGTGGATGCTTCTTTCCACAAGTCTTACAATCGGGTAATGGAGGTCTTCCTTGTAACACATTTGCAGTTTGTGCAGTCCTAAATCTTTGACTTCCCTCTCGATTCTGTGGCACTTCTCTCTTTATAAAAGGTTTCTTCACACTCGGGTTCCAAGGTTTCTTGCCGGAATTCTGACTATTCTGTGGGGTTTTTCGCTTCCTATCGCCTTTTTCTTTGTTATAAAGCTCATTTCCTGACTCAACAATACAAGCCTTATGTATTAGTGTTGCGTAGCTAGTGATTTCTAAAACAGCAACTCTATTTTGGATCCAGGGCTTTAAGCCCTGCTGAAAACGTCTAGCCTTCTTCTCGTCCGTATCTACTTGATGCGGAACGAACCTAGAAAGCTCGGTAAATTTAGCCTCGTACTCTGCTACAGACATATTCCCCTGTTTGAGCTCCAGAAACTTGAGCTCCATTTGATTCTCTAGATGTTTAGGAAAGTATTTTTCTAGGAATAACTCAGTAAACCTAGCCCAAGATATAATACTAGATCCCTCTAATACTCGCTTAGCTTCCCACCAGTAGTTAGTTTCACCTTTAAGCATAAAAGCAGCAAAAATAGTTTTCTTCTCTTCTTCTACACCGACTATCTCAAAAGTCTTTTCTATCTCTCGTAGCCATATCTTGGCTTCAACGGGATCTACTGTCCCTTTGAATTCTGGGGGTTGCAGAGATTTGAAAGATTTAAAAGAAATAGTGGGTTTAGTAAGCTGACTTGAAGAATTCCTCTCTGGGTTAGCTTGAAGATTTTGTTGAAGAAAATCAACAAACATTTGAACAGGGTTGGGTTGGGGTTGAAATCCCGGTGGAACTTCAGGGGTTGGCTCATCAACTGGGTTGTCATTTGGATTTGAACTCATCTTGATTCTATTAAGAAGAGACAAAACATGTTAATAATTTTCATCAGAAAGTATAAAAATCATGGTCACTTGAAAGTAAAACATGGTTTAATTTCTTTGAAACTCGGTACAGAAGTTGAAAATAAATTTGAATGTCTTATTTAAAAGAGATTTTGTGTCAAAGTTGCATGTTTTAAAACTTTTTAAAGAAATCCGCAGAACTTAAGTGTCGCTGAAAACCCTTTTAAAATAAATAATTAGTCATTTTGAACATATTTTCTTTTTCTCTTTTATTCCCGTTTTTAGAAAAATCTTCTGGTTGAGAATTGATATGCAAAATATCTGACAATAATGAACATGTTGAAAGTAAATGACAAGTCGAGGGTGCAAATAAACAGAAAGAAATTAACAGCAAAACTCACAAGTGAAAACATCATAGAGGTGGTCATAATATCCGAAGCTTTAAAAGTACAAGTCATGATAGAAACAAAATACATCTGATCATGTCATTCCTACAACATCATATCTAGTCTGGCTATAACTATACAAAAGGGTCCAAACTACAACACTACTGCCAGATATGTATATATATCGATACTATAGCATCTGCAGCAAAATAAAAGGTAGTGCATGATACTCTAGTCGATGCTATCTAGTGTCTACAAGTCTACTAAGTATATCAAAACTATATCTGAGATACACACAGCTACGTGTGTTATCTCCCAAAAGTAAAACTGTACATATACCATGAGTCAACTAGTAAAATATCCCTGACACCCGACGGAGAAACTCACGGAATGCTCTATCCACCATCATAGAGATCATAGGGCCATCAACTAGGCCAGAACTGGTAGACGGAACTCCATGCATGTCTGCTCGAAGTCCCTGAAACACTGAAATAGCAATCTGATACATGATCTCTGAACCAGTGTCTCGAGCCAAGAAGCCCGGTCTCGCAGAAGTAAACAGGGGATCCTGTGATCCCTGGAAACCAGCTCTCATCTGCTGGACAGAATCTCTCACCTGTAAGTATCTCTGGACCAATGACTGGTGCTCATATGGTGGTAGAAAAGCGAAGTCAGGAATAGGTGGTGGTCCATCAAACTGGGTAGGTACGGTCATGGGTGCATGAACAGGAATAGTAAAAGGTGATGCAGAAATGATAGGAGTCGGTAGAGGAGTAGTGGATACGGGTGGAGGTATAGGGATACCCACCGTAGCGGCTGATACAAAAGTCTGAAACTGGTACTGATCGGTAACTCTGGGAATATCGTAAGTGTAGAGATAGGGAGTAGGCTCGAACTGACTAAGCAGCTCAGGAATAGTAGGCTCCTCTCTCACAGGAACTTGCTCAGGAATAAGTGGTACAGGAGCAGTGTCTGGAGGAGTCGGGGTCAACTCGGGTAATGGGGTCTCAAGATCTAACAACTCTATGAAGTCATCATCAGAAACCAGGTCGACAATCTCTGGAGGAGGTGGCTCTATGATCTGAATCGAGGAGTCATCAGAATCGATGTCAATAACCATAACATCTGATGAGGAGTCACTGGAATCTATAATCATCACATCCATAGAGGGATCACTGTCATAAGTAGAGTCAGTGTCCATAGATATGATCTCTAGAGTAGAATCACTGCTAGTCTCTATCTGTGAAGAGAGGTCTGTATCGGAATCTCCCTCGTATCCTGACATCTACAAAACAAAATAAACATTATTATTACCAATTATGTGATTACTCGTAACTATAAAATATATATGTATACTCATAGGGTTTACTAACCCGTTGCGTATGTACTCTAACATACGGGATAGGTTCAACAAGGGTACCTATCTTAAACTTTGTGTCGTACTCGCTAGTTATATTCCTAGGGTTTCTCAAATCCTAAGGATATAATTATAGCTCTGATACCAAACCTGTAACGCCCCAGATCCGCATCCCACAGATCTGGCTCGTTACTAAGCATCTGGATCACACAACACTTGCATTACTTAATAATATCTTACAACAAAAACTCTCGCCCCACAAGTCCAGGGCCGATCGTCTTATAACATCATTTCCAAGTCTAACTTGATTACATATTGGGAAGTCTGATTACAGACTATAATAACTATTGATAATACTACCAAACGGCGTAATCTAGCGGCCTCAGTTTGGGTGATGCGCCTTCTCCTTTCCCTTGCCAGTACCCGTTTCCGGGCGGTTCTCCTTAGTCGTGCCATACTCGCTTTTTACTGCTTAAAATAATATGAAGTAGATGCAAGAATGAGCAATCACATTGCTCAGCAAGTTCACATAGCACATAACAACAAAGAACAGAATAATCGAGTAAAACATCGAAGGCATTTCAAAACAAAGTAAGGAAGCAGATAACGCCAACTAACAGAACAATTTCCAAAAATAAGAAAAGGCTGGTCTTCCACCTTTCGGTAACACTACATGGTCCGATCATAACCATTTCGTGCTTCCCGTCCCCCTGTGTAATCTTTGCAGTCTGATCGTCACTGCATAAGATACACCTCTCACTCTATTTTTGCTAGCATAAGGGTTAACATTTGTAACCCTAGACTGTCCACACACAGCAGACAGTCAATAAATTATCATCTCTTCCACGAATTTAATAAATTCGTGTTGACCAGCTTAACCAGAAACCTCCGAGTGCATATTACTTCGTCTAAGGAATGCGAACAATGCATCCTTTATTTATTAGTCAAGAAGTTTCAAGCTTTCACAATGTCGGAGAGGTATTGAATATTATTAGGAGCGGTTACTTCCGAACAAAAGAAGAACCCGAAATGAATAGGATTTTTCCGGTTTATCACTAATATTTGATATCAACTCGGTCAAGTCAATAACAAACACATTTAAAATATTAAATACACAAGAATGTGTCATATTGGAGAAAAGAAAATAGCGAACTTGCCTGGCGTCCTTAGCTTATAATTAGTGGCTCCACTTTTCCAAGTATTAAATAAGTATTCTATACAACACACAAAATAGTGGTTTAGAAATTTATCCAAAAGAAATTAATTATTTAATACTACGAATATTTTCACTAATTTTCCTTGTAATCTTCTGACTAACGCTATACTTCAACTTATTACCTTTATATTATAAAAATTTATGCTTCACTAAGGTTGAGTAATAATTAGTCTTCCATTATTTAAATAATAATTATTCATTTGTCTATTAATAATGCCACTTGTCCTATTGTCATTAATTTGACAAATAATCCGTCTCAAGCTACCGACTTGTTTTTAGGTATCAACTTATTTTAAATGTATTACTCGGAATATTAATTACTTTAGTATAAACCTTCCAATGCCACCCCAAGGACTATTGACTAACTCATTAAAATTCTTAACTTATAATCCCACAAATTAATCTTACTCTATAGCCTAGTTATTATATAAATTACTTCCTACTTTTAATTTATTTACAAATGGCCTTTTTATTAATATGTCCGCTTACTACCAAATTTTTAACACTTGCCTTCCGTTCCCGACTTAATAATTTTATTCAACGCCATTATTTAATAAGTCTCTACAAAAATTAATAATTTATATTTATTTAATTTAAATAACTCAGCTGGTGAAAAGTCCTTATTGCCCCTAATATAATTTCCCACAAAATTCCCTTATTCCTCCATATCTCCCCAGCCTCTCTTTCTCTCTCAATCTCTCTCTCTCTCTCTCTCCCTCATTCTCTCGCTCTCCCTCTCTCTCTCTCTCCCCCTCTCCCTTTCTCTCTTTCGCTCTTCTCTCCCTCGCTCGTTCTCTCCTTCTCTCTCCCTCTCTCTCACCCTCTCTCTCTCTCTCGCCCTCTCTCTCTCTCTCTCTCCCTCTCTCTCTCTGTTTCGCGTCGTCCCGAACCAACACCGCCGCTGGAGGCGGCGTTCCGGCCGACACCGGCTGCTTCACAGCCTCTCGCCGTAACTCGACTCCCCCCCTTTTCCTCCGATCCTTTCTCCCCTCCCCCATCTGTCCATCTCCCTCTCAACTGCTCGCCCCTCCTCCGTACACTTCCAATCGCCGCTGTAGAGCTCCGTCGGCGTTGCCGACGCGAGCTCCGGCCTCCCCTCCGGCAGCACCTGCTTCCAATCCTCCGCCTCAACTGCTCCGCCAAACTTTAATCAATTCAAACTCAATTCCCCCAATACTCAATTATTCACCAATCAATTAAATACCCAATTTTAATCAAAAACCCTAACCCTAATTGTTAAATATTTGGGTGAAATTCATGATGTTATGGGTTGATTTATATGTACTGGTTTTATTGTTTATCAATTATCAAAGTAAAAGCAGTAAATAAAATGGTCCACAGCAGTTCAACATTCAATAAATAGTCATTTAAATTAAACTCAATCAATTCCATATTTAAGGAAAAGATGAGGTATGGGTTTAATACCTTACTGGAACAACTATTAATCAGCAAGCTTGAACTTAGCTCCTCTGTTTTCTCCCTGGATGGAAGTATCCAAAAAAAATTCTACTGATTTCCTTTGCCATTTATAGGCACCCTTAATTACCATTAAGCCTTAATTACTTTATTAATTAACATCAATTCTTGTGCACTACTTGGTGGCCACTCAATTGCCTTGGCCACCACTCAAAAATATTATAGTGCCACATTTTAAATTCCTGGGTTCAAATTCCAAGGCTCATTTAGCCGAAACCAATTTCTGCTCGACTCGACCTATTCTCGTATCGTTTCGTTTATTTTCGAATAACTTCCGAAACTGAAATAAAATAATAATTTAAATTATCAAATAAATAATATATATATATTATTATTATTTGTTATAATATTTTTGGACCAATCTCTAAATTAATTAAAGAGATATGGAGATAATTATTCCGGCTCAAAACATAATATTAGCTCCTGAGCCGGTAACTAAATAAATACTCGAGGCTACATATATTTTCGTACAAACAAAATTCTAAATAAATAGCCCGTACAATTAAACGCTGCGTGTTTTCTAAAAAATATCCGCTCTCAACTATGATATATTGATATATTATAAATTTTATTAAATCAGAGGGTAATAATGTAGCTCTTTTCGTTAAATAAATAATTAAGCTAGCCAGCTATATTTTTCATACTAGGTGACTAAAATATCAGCTAGACATTAAATTATAACCTCACATTGGCTCATTATATCCAGACAAATATTTTTATTATTAGTGTACATACGTAAATTAATTGTCGGTCAGCATAAACTTGTTATTATACCACTACGTACTCTTAAATAAAATATTCCGTACTTTACCTTACTAATTATAAAATAAAATAATATTCCTGACGTGGTAAATAAAATAATTTTATGCTTACGTATTTGTAAATTTCTCGGTTGTTACAACAAAAATAAAGTTTTATATTTTTTTATTCAAATATACAGATCTTTATTTCTAAAAAATAAAATCAGTAGGATACGTTTTTTTTCGCAATTTTATATAATGGGCCGCGGGCCTCTCTATGGTTGGATAAGTACTACAAGCTCGTTAGATCACCTTCCGCTTGGGCTCCTTGTCCCCCGAATGAGATACGTGGATTAATGAACAACTGAAGATAAAAAAAACTCGACAAAAGGCCCAATATAAAAATTGGATCAAGCCCTGTACTCTACAGACTTGCTAATATAAACTCTCAGTATCATCTGAATTAACAAAGGTCTCCGGCCCAATTTGCTTTTATTTTTGCATAATCAAATTTGAAAGCATTTTTTTGCAAGTTGATTAAATTACTTACCATCGTAGCCTTGTGAAATTTCTACTATTTCTAATTTTTTTACTAATTTTTTTTATTACTATTTTCATATAGTTCAGTCTAGTTTCAACTTGGACTAGCCACTTTCTAGTTATAGCAATAGCCCAGCCCACACAAGAATTCCGCTCCTGGCAGGACATGTGGCAACTACGTGTCACACTCGTAGCAGTTTTCAACTTGGCCTAATTTTCCCCTCAAAACGACGCCGTTCAATGCTAGATCAAAGCTGCGGACGCAGTGGACCCACATTCCCTCATCCGCAGCATATACTTGTCACTCTCGACGACAATGCACAATCTATCTATAGGTTCTTACTCTCTGTCTCAATATCTACTCATCTACATTCATATGAACATGCATGTCTATTCATGGTATGAAACTAAACTCATTTACAGTTGAAAGCATATAAACCTTGGAGAAGATTTTGCAGCTGACTATTAGCGGAGCTTAATTGGTAATTAATTTTTGTTTAATACTAATACATCCATCCCTCCCTTCAACTAAACTTCTTGCCTTAATATGAGTACTAAGTCAAGGGAGATTAGAATGCAAATTCAATTGAAAAAAAATCAATAGTCTTTTTGAATATATGTAACTCTGACTTAGAAGCGGGTTATTGATAATGAGATGACATGTGCATTACTCTTAATCACGGGTTTACATTTAACTTAGGCTAATTAATTATTTGATTGAATTAGCTATAAGAGCAAGCCCGAATAGAACAGTGAATCAGAAATGGCATCAATAGATGATTAGTTAAGTTTGTAATCATTTAACTAATGATTGCTCGTTTTAACTTAATTGTAACTATAAATGCAAGTCATTTTAGCTTTAGCATTGGAGTATAAGTGTGAACTGTGATGTACACCTTTTTGCTGTCAAAGCGTCGAGGTCCTGACCATCTAGGTGTGCACTAATCACATGTCTCGGAATTAGGAGCTCTTGTTAGCTTATTAATCCACACTTGGTTGCCCCTGTCAAGGACATTGATCTGCACTGTAAATGGTAAGGTGTCCTTTCTTCGATGCAACACAACTAAGTTTATCCACAATCCAAGGTGGTAGACATATTATTTTCACTTAATTTGTTTACAATGCTCAATAGGTCCAAGATATTACAAATTTTACACTGTATATATAAATTACAGCAGAATGTAGTAGATTTGTCCCATTATATCCGCAACTTACGGGGCATAATATCATAAATTGAATCATTACCTTGAAACTTTTGCTTATACTAATAGTTAACCAAGCATGTGGTAGTTTTCTTGTGTGCTGAGTTTTTGAGCTTCCTGGCGAGATAATTGCTGCTTAACCGAATAAGACCTGAGAGTGTTTTTTACTAGTCTATAGTGCTATAGGCAGATTTCCCTTATGAAATTATGTACCTCAGTGTTGTAAGGAATCTGATAAATAGTAGAAATTACAAAAAAAAAAATGTAACTGTGGCATGGTTAGTAAGGGACAGTTTTGTGTATAACATGTAGAGATACTTCTGGCTTGCATTTCGTTAAGAATTCGAGTAATTTACATGTATACAGATACCACTTCTGGTCAATTTAGGCAGGGCTTGTGCATATATAAGCTCAAAGTAAGTCTTAGCAAACCAGTTCAAACAAATTTGAAATTACAATTTGAGCTTGGCTTATTTATTAAGCTAACCGATCTTGCACTAGTTTTCTAGCTTCTTCAATAGTAAGTTGAACTGAAGCGGCTACAATGTGTGTGCTCATGCGTTAAAGACAATAATAGACAGTGTACGTTTGGCATAACTTGGGCTTTTTTAAGACCAAAATCTTTTTTTTTTTGGGGGGGGGGGGGGGAGTATTATTATGAATGGGAAGCATGGATCTTCAAGAAGTCCCCTACTTCCCAGGATTCGAACCATGGCAGCTGAGGGCTGAGCCTTCCTTTTAAAGTCAAGACTGTAAATAACTTGTAGAGGTATTGTAACTTTAGAAAAACTACTGAAGATTTTTGTTTTTTTTTGCGAATTTGAAAGACCTCTCTTTAGCTTTACACTCGAGCAAAACATGCCTTCTTTTACGCACTTTAATTTGGTTGTCTGTATATGTATTCAATTTATGTTTATCAATTAAAACGTCATTGCAGCGGTTTCACTCATTTAAGGCGATGCTATCTCTAGAGCACATAATAAATAAATATTGCCTAAATTAGTATACATTACGTAGCAAATGGTTTAGGAGTCCACAGTTGTATACTTTTAGGCGATAGTTATCTCGTCTATATGAATCGGCTATAGATTTGATCAATTCGCAATATATCCGGCCACTTCTCTCTTTGCACAACCGGACCACCGGAGGTTTGTTTTGCTTATGCCAACTAGTTATTCTTATTCCAGTTCTTCAATTAAAATATTATAGTCCTCAATTTTAAGGAAGTCCCAACACTTGAAATAGCGTTTAGTTAAATTCTCGGTCTTTGTATTTTGAAGTGCAACTGGAAATTGCGTATGATAACTTTACCTATAGCTTAATCTGTATTTCTTCTCAATTTCTTTTCATTACCTTGTTTCTAATGCACTCACAGCCTTTGATATTTCTCACAAAATTCATTAATAGTTACATGATATGCTGTGTGTTCTGAATTGAATGTTTAGATTCTGTAGCTCTATATTTTTCTTTGCTACTCAAGAAAGGTCTAGATTCAACCGTATGCTAAGGTTACTGTATCGTTGTTTAAATAATATCCTTTCCTGTGTGAGATTACCCTCTAAAGCTTGCTTTTCTTACTTCCGTTTGAAACTGCAGATACAGGTCGCCTGTTAATATTCTCTCTCATAATAGTGATGGCAGACCACACAGATTTTCAGGGGAGGGTTAAATCATCAGTTGAACCAACAGACCAACAACCACCTGGCAGCAATGAGCTCCCAACACTGGACAGACAATCGTCAATCCATTCCCTCACTCTTGACGACTTTCAATACACATTCTCTGATGGTACCGAGAGCTTTGGATCGATGAACATGGATGAGCTCCTCAACAACATTTTGACAGCTGAAGAAATTCAAGCTTATGCACAAACTCCTGTTGCCAACGCCAGTACTGGCCTCAACACTGTTGCCACCATGGCAGCTGCCACCATCAATACTGATCCACAGTTTCCTGAAGTTGAGATCAATACTTCTACAGAGAAGGATATAAATATACATCAAAGCTTGCAAGGACAAGGTTCTGTGATGCTTCCAGCACCTTTGAGTCACAAAACAGTGGATGAAGTGTGGTCTGAGATACAAAAATTTCCGCAAGAACTAGAACATGATTTTACTGACTGTACAGTTAATGTTCAGAAAGATGGCTCTGCCCAGCGACAGACAACTTGTGGAGAGATGACACTTGAGGATTTCCTGGTAACTACAGGGGTAGTTCGGGGAAAGAGTCGTCCTCCGTCAACACTTCTGAAACAACCCAATGAGTCATACCAGAACAACAACAATACAGCAGTGGGATCCGGACAACCTGATCTTGTGGCTAGGCCTGCTATTGCTGTAGAAGGGGCTGAAAATGTTCCTGCATATCCGGCACCGCCACCAAGCGGTGTAAGGGATGCAGCATCTGTTGCAATTGTAAGATTTCCTGGTCGATGCGAACCAGGAGAAGTTCGTCATGGGAGGAAAAGGCAGTATTGTTCTAGTAGAGGTGGATATGCACAAGGGCAAGCAAAGCGGTCACCCCCAGTGAATTCAAGTCCCAAAGATGATGAGGGTGCACATCAACAGAATAGCGGGAATGACACTGAGATGAATATTGATGGAGCTCACAAGCGGAATGCTCTAGTTGAAAGGGTCGTGTCAAGGAGACAAAAGAGATTGGTCAAGAATAGAGAGTCAGCAGCAAGGTCCAGGGCAAGAAAACAGGTCTTGTCTGTTTACAATGAGTAAATATTCAATTAGGAGAACTATACTCGCTGCTAAAGTGGTGCTTAAATCCTTTTTGAAGTAGTTGCGTGAAAATTTAATATGGTTCTATATCAATGTAACAAGCATTACAAAATTAGAATTGTGTTATATACCTTGCATGTAAATTTTGAACTAATTATTTTCTGATTGGCTAGGCTTATAATCTTGAGCTGGAAGAGGAACTGAAAAGGCTAAACGAAGAAAATGCTCATCTAAGGAAGACCAAGGTAAATAATTACATATAATGCCATTGAGCACATCTTTGCTCTTTGGAACTATACTTATTGTTAATTTTTAGTTCTCTTGTAAAGTAGTGCATGCCATTTTTCTTGTAATCAGGAAGAGAAAGAGAGGGGAGAGCAGGTATTAACCACTGTAATGTTATGTAATCTAGCATGTTGGATTGCTAACTAGTGCACCTCTTGGTTTCCTGCTTTTTCATATTATAACAGACTATTACTTTATGGAACTAATGGCAGCTTGCAAATAGTTTGCAGTCTGCATTTCACATTCTAAAAACTTAAATTGGTCTTTGCAGGACGTAAAGCAGTACATTGAAGAGAAAATGAAAAAGGGAAAAGACAGAAAGATAGGGATGAGGAGGAGCAAGAGCTGCACGTTCTGATTTAAATGCCAACAACAATAATCCTGTATTAAATCTTCTCTGCTGTGATGTCTTTAGTATAATGTCATGTTTGAGTAATGGTCCTGTTAAATCTAGGTATGCTTCCCTTTGTGGTTCTGTGGGAAAACTGGGGAAGCAAGTATCTTTCTTTGAATTTTCTTTAAATTTAGCGTTCTTCTGGGTGTTATGGATGCAGGACAATGCCCCTATTTTACATTGTGAAGATTTTAAGATAAGTTTGTTTAATAAATAATTTTTGTTTGAACTTGTTGGTGGTTACTCTAGGATTTTGCAGTGTCTGCACTCTGCTCTTAATATGGATCATTTTTGCAACAAAATCCTGAAGCCAACTACTTTTCTCAATATCACTATATATTTTGTGTTGAATTTGAACAGTTTAAAGGTCTATGGAGGTCTGGTCAATTCATCCACTCCTAAGACGAAATGAGAATGAACAGCAACTTGAAAATACTAACGAGCCTCTGGACATTATTTCCAACTCATATTCAACTTCTGAATCGTCATCATCGTTCACTTTTAAGCTGAGTTGAGTGGTGCTTAGTATTTTAGTTCTGGCAGATCCCTTTTTTTGTTGGATAAATAGTTCTGGCAGATTAGAAGAAAATATTTACGGTGTAATAAAGTAACAAATCCCTATCTGCTTGACTTTGATCTGGTACCTTCTCCTAAATTAATCAGAACTAGAAAATGTAACAACCTATGAACCTAAATAACAGAATTCAGCTGCATAGTGCTATACTCCTATCACAGTTTTATCTTTGCCCCCTATCCATCTTACTAAATTAATAGAATCCAACGATAAGAGACAATTGATTGTTTAGCAGTAAGTAGCATATATTTGACGAATTGCTTCGAAACAAGCTCGCATCTCCTTTCTATAGTATAAATACACCTTGTTCAAATATAAGTTGATTTCCAGTGGAAGCAGATGGTACAAGAAGCAAAAGGCAACACAGAAAAAAATAGAAATAGAAGATGCAACCATTAACAAAGGAGAAATAGATTGCTGAAACCAACAGATACCATAAATTGAAGCGAGTATTTTAAGGGTAGTGCCAGATACAGGATGAAAAATCAGGAATCCTTCAGGTTACAATACCCTCTTCTGGAACAAATAATAAAACATTGAATTGAACCCCATCAAGTGATAAATTCTATTCATATTCAAACTGGACATCTATATGCAAATATTTTCTCATAAGCCTAACGATGGATGAGGTGAAGTTGGCCAACATTGTGCATTCTTCGTGGGTTTTTGCTTCTGACACCAGACCGTAAATCACTAACTTTCTGAGATTTGGACATCTTTCTAAAAGGCCGGCAACCCACTGTGAGAACAGATCATTAATTACAGTCCATCCAAGCTCCAATACAACGACATTCTCCAGTTGAAAGGAACCCTGTAATCCATACTGCAGTGACCCCTCTCTCAAATCATAACTCAAGGATAAGTGGCTTAACAAAGGAAAGCAAGCTGAAATTGTTTCCATATCCACAATTTCGTCCTCGTCATCAAAGACAACACCCCAAAGACGAAGTCTTCTTAGTTTTGATGATCTTGATATCATACTATGAAACTTTGCCCACATGATTGTAAAGTTGCTAACATCCACGACCTCTAGATTTTCAGTATTCTCACCAATATCAAGATGGATTACACTTACATCATCAATCTTAAGAAGCCTCAATGTCCCTTTGCCCACAAGATCAAAATCCTCAAGCGTGCAATCTTTTAAGTGCAACTTCTCAAGGCAATCAGCCTCCAATATAAACTTGTCCAAACTGATTGCTTCCACACAAGCTTCTTTCAACGTGGGACTACTCAACTCCATTGTCGTTTGTGCATCAGACATGGCAATATCTAAACTAACAAGGGTCAAGGATTCAATCTTGGGGCAGGCTGTGAGCAGAAGACTCAAATCCAATGCCGACACACTAACATAACTCAAAGAAAGACATCTCAGGCAGGGAAATCTCTGGTAACTGGGTTCAACACCTGTGATGGTATTATGCGCCAAAGACAACATCTCCAGCTTCTGGCGACCACATTTCTCAAGTATATTAATGCTCGGAGTCGTCCTCACATTGTAATACAACTGGCGCAAGGTCTCCCTAGTATACATAAGCCAAGCAATAACAGGAGCAGCAGAGAACTCGTCAATATCATCCATTACAATCAAAAGGCTCTGCAGTCCACTGGTTTGAAAAATAGTCTGAGTAATAAGAATCTCAAGTCTACTTGTAGTAATCTCATGATACACTGGCCAATCATTCGAATTAAACATAAGCGTGTGGAGATGGTCACGCCAAGCCTGTCGCCATTTACGACAAGTTGCCGATGCAATGACAACATCTCGAGCAGCACCAAGCAACGAGAGGATATTCCCAATGACTTCAACAGGCAGATTCTCCATCCCTAGTCAAATCACCAACATACAAATACTCAAACACCTCCTACACACTCACAAAATAAAACCTAATCGCACAAATTACTCGAAATCATTACCACGGAAACACAATCACAAGCATAATCAAAACCTAATTCAGTGATTTAAATTTTATTGACAATTAAATAATTAATTGTATTCAGTCAAAATTAGGTTAAACAAAGGCATTAGTGCACAGACTTGTAATTACAGATTATACAGGAACTGATAAAACAATCAACCAATATGCAGAATCAAACAAGTATTTAAACATAGAATCTCTGCGCCCTATTATTAAATCAGAGAAGTTGAATTAGAACATATATAGATTAACAAGTCGAGAGGTATAAATAGAAATCGCGATCCAAATCTAGAATACCAGAAAAGGGGATGAATAAATCGAATCGGGGACGAATCGAATAAGACTGAATCGGAAGAGCGACGAGTCTGTGTTCGCTGCTACACTTGTTCTGCAAACCCTTGGCACGTGTGACAAAGCGAGTCTATGTCATGTTTCTTGTTGCCGTGACGCCGTTTACGAAATCTTTATATCTATAGCCATTTGTTTCGCAAATATTTTTATTGGTTTTGTTATCTTTAACTCATGTTTTTAGAAGTGTGTTTAGTGTTTTTTCCCTCATCATTTGTTCTACGGCCCTGTTAATTTTTCGGGTTAATTTTTCATCGATAAATCCGAAATTTAGAATCTAAATCAGAAATCAAAATATGAAAATTTATATTTATTTATATTTTAATTTTCATATATACTATAATATTTATTATGTAGGATTATAATGCATCATTAACACTTAAAAATATCAATTAATAACTATTAAAAAGAAATTAAAAAATATTACACACATCTCATGATCTTATATTCAATATTTATAATTATCTCGTTTATTTTTCTAGTATGTGATAACCGATTTTGAATTGATAAACTTACCATGTATACAATGATTATCATGTTCATTTTTAATAATGAACATTTTACTGTCATTCTTGTGATTTGCGACCATCGTTTGCTACGCTTTTACGGCTAATCACCACAACTTATCACAACTGACGATTATTTACCGTAATTATATATTTTTTTCATCACTTAATACCATAATAGACCTCCTACAACTGTAATGTCATCAATCAACCACTAATAATTAAGATAAATAGATTTTCGTAATTGTGGAAAACAAATTATCGATTTTACGGTATAAAAGAGTAAGTAATGAAGTATAAATGAGTGATTAATATTGTAATTAACAACTCTTATCATAATTATATATCTACTCTTATCAGTTAATATCATATTGGACCCGACAACTACAATTGTATCAGCCAACCACTAATAATTAACATAATCAATTTTCATAATAATGAACAATAAAAATTACCGATTTTCCTGTATAAAAAACAGTAATGAAGTATAAATGAATGATTGCCGACTTGCCGCAGTTGTATAAAGTGATTATGGACTTGATTTTTGCATATATAATCAAAAATTAGTTTGTATTTGATATACATATATATATATATATATATATAGGATTAATTTAAAGGGTTAATATTGTATCAAATTTAAAGTTAAATTTTTAATTAAAAACTTGTCGAATTAAAAATAGAATAGTTTGAAATTTTCTAAAGTCTAGAGCAAGTGAAAAAACAACTTAGTAAGTACATAATATACAAAAGAAGTAATTCAAAGATAGAATATAATTATTCTTTATTATAATTTCTTTTTTCCTTCTCTTGCTTCATTTAAAAGTAAATATTTATTTGTCTTCAATGAATATAATAATTCAATATGTTTCGACAAACGTGTATCACACACATGTAATGTGATCTAGATACTAATATACCAAAAAAAAAAAAAAAAAAAAGAAGAAAAAGCTTGAGCCTTCCAATCTAAAATAATGAATGTCAGCTGGTCTTGGTAGTTGAATGAGGAGTAGTTGTTACTTGTTAGATGCTGGCTGAGTGGTGCATTTGAGACCATTATTATAAAATTACATAACATATATGAAAGACTACTGCAGTTCTTATTCTTTCGAATCTGAGATGCCTGATACTCTATGTGCACTAATTCACAGGACTGGAATTCACCATCCCACCTCCCTCACAAACTGCTGCTGGTCTCGTGCAAAGTGTACCTCTAGGCTCTAGTCTTCGTGAAAATGCTGATGACCAGCCTGACGAGTTCCGACAATTCCTAATCCCAACTCATCTTGCAAATGATGATCCAATTTGGCTACAAATTGTTAGTCAGTTTATAGTACTAAAATCAACTAAACCCAACTCAACTTGTGCTTGCAGTTTCTTGGGGACCTATCAGTTTGTCTCTGCAACCCATGAGTTTTGACTCTGTAAAATTATATCGGGAATGGGTGGGAGGAAAAAATCACAACAGATCAAACATCAAGTAGTTATAAACAAATCAAATCCTCCAGCGGCTTATGTTTCGTAGGCCAGCCTGATCATACAGCATATTTTTCAACCCAACTCGACTCCAAGATGGAAAAAATGTGGCTGAAATTTCGATATGCTTTCGTCTAGTGGCAGCCATGGCGCCCATATGAGTGGACATGTGAACAAATGCCATCTCAAAATATCTCTCGCCAGGACCCTTCTTCCATCACCCAAGTCCTTATCTCAGTATTCCCATCATCATTTATAATCTAATATATCAATTAAATCGGAAACAAAGTTTTGGATTTTATTACAAATAAGTAAAATGTTATATATATTGTATAATGCCAATCTTCGAATGAGAGAATACCGTATATGGTATGTTAGCCACGTTGAGATTTCTTTAACATGGTATCAAAATTTGGACTCACGGAAGACTCATGTTCGACTGCCTTCGATCTCCAATATTCTCATAATTTATGAAAGACACAAAAGCAAATTTCTTTCGAGTGAAAGAAAATATTAGAATATATGATCATGTTAAACCCTTCTTGCTCGTATTTTACTCTCGATATATAAATGAGTTTTCGAGTGAGAGAGAATGTTAAAATATAATATGATCGATACAAACTCCTAACACCATCACTACGTTTGGGGATAACTTAACAATATACTAAAAAAGACTTGTAGTTAGAAATTGAAAATATTTATATTAGATTTTAAGGATATATTAGGAAAATCTTGTTCTCTGATTGGCCAATCTCTACAAAATCACATAATTTTTTTTATTTTTATTTTGTGAAAACAACACCAGCCTCATAATCTCACTTGTTATTATTATCAACTTGCATGGGATCACATTAACCAAGTACCACACAATAGTTGATCCCACCTGGTCTCAAATAGGACACGCACTCTTGTCACTGCCATACAAAAGCCATAGATTTAACACTAGCTCGATTGCAATAACAAGCCCTCCTGCATTCCCATTCAATAGCTTTTCTCATCCTCACAACTAAACATGAACAATAATTTGCAGTATAAACAATCAGATTCCACCAAAACCAACCGGTGGCCCGCAGACCGAGCCACATCGAAAAGGCCACTGCAGTGCACAAATGAGAGCCGTGATCACGAGGCCACAATATCTAGAAGTACCTCACCAGAGGCTGCAGCAGCATTGACTAGCAAGACAGAGGCTGCGGTGGAGGATTGTGGGAGAAAGAGGCTCAAGGAACATCGGATCGAAATGGCTGGACGAGTCTGGATCCCGGATATCTGGGGTCAGGAAGATTTGCTCAAGGACTGGATAGACTGCAACCCATTTGATGCGTCGCTAGTCAACAATAACATACTCTCTGCTCGTCAAGCTCTGATCCAAGGACAAACATCTAGCTAGCTCATAGGAATACAAACAAACACAGGTGGTTTTATTAGTATTGTTCAGATTATTTCGGATGTTTCATAAATGAGCTAAATCCTGTGTAAATTTGTGGTCTATACATTATGTGGATATTATTTTTCATTCATCAGGACGATTTGCAGATCGCTTAGCATGTCTGGAGTCAAGCGAGTTACGAGTATTTTAGTTTGTCGCATCATTTATTTGGTAATTAACAAAATTAACTAATTAAGTACTAATTGAACAGATGAAGAGATCAAACTTAAAATGGCAAATGAACGTGCTATATAGAAGATTCCTAAACTATTTTACAGTGTTATTGAGTTCTTATTTTTTCATAATATTATGTGCTCTGTGTAAATTCTATAAAGTATTCCTAAGGCAGTATCATACAGCTGGCAGCAATTTGAGTTAAAAGTTAAGAGCATGTTGTGTATTTTGGAAGCCGGAGTGGCTGCTAAAGGAGGCTGTAGCCCCGCCGAATATATATATCCCACACTGGAAAGTAAACTGACCAGCTGATGGGCATTAGAAATGTACGAAAAAACTAAAATGTAAAATAGCTACCCAGATTAAATTAAATGAACTAGTTGATTTCAGGTATATAATTTAATTTCAGTAATTTAATTTGGAATTTTTTCCCTAAAAGTTTCATTATATAAATTTTTATTTATAAAAATAAAATTTTAAAAATAAATCATACAATTATGCAGTTAACGAAAAGTAAGTAGTCGTGTGTACAAAATCTCAACTAATTTGGGACGGAGGGAGTTATCAAATTTCGAGTTTCGGCCTGACTTGTAATTTGTATATATTGCATATTTGAATCTTTCGGAAAAAAAACTTGATTTTGAATATATGGCAAAATTCAGCGAAAAACATAAAATAATTTGTAATATTGATACTGCTATATAGAAGATTCCTAAACTATTTTAAGTTAAACTGGAATAGGCTTAGTTCAAAAATATTTACCAACAAATTTTGTTATAAGGAGAAAAAAGAGAAAAAATGTTTATTTTTATACTTTTTCGTGTTTGCCACCGAGTTTTTATAGGTGAAGACAGGAAAATAATGTCATAGACAATATGAATGAATTTTTTTTTCGTGAAATCATTTCAGAAAATGAAAATTCAGAGAGAGGTCAAAGTAAGTATATATTTTTTTAATAATTTTGGAATATTTTCGCATAAAATTGCTAACATGATAAGAAAAACATTTTTTATTTCATTTTTAATGCGAAAACTTCATAAAACAATGTTTTTAAAGAAAAAAGCGAAAAACAAAGAAAATACAGAAGCGCTCGGTGAAAGGCCCATATGCCTACCAGTAATCCGAAAGCCCATAACTAAAAAAAGTAAATGGACCGAGTAGCCCAACAAACCCTAGGCTCACTCTCTTATTAGGGTTTATTATATACTCGGCCGCGATTTATCCTTTCTGTCTCTTGAACCGCCTCACTCATACCAGTTGCGCAAAGAACTCGTAATTAGCCATGAGGTACTCATCGTTTTCAATTCTGTTTTCAATGTATTGTTTCTGATTATTTAATATCTTTTATGATAAATTCACAATATGTTACATTAAACACTGTATGATAAGATTGATGGAGTTTGTTCATGTGCTGATTAATTAATCAGGGTTTTTAAAACTGATGCATGATGTTGAATAGTGTAATAGATTTGCATTTTATGAAATTTCTGACTGTAATCGCTGATTAAATACCTTTTAATTATGTTTCTATAAATTGATGAATGGATATGAATGAAACAGTTGTGAGAGTTGTGCATATCAATCATGAATAATGTTGAGGATATTGTTTTATAAGCCGGTATATCTATCCGGGCTATATGCAGGTGCCGTTTGGATTATGGGATTTGAATTCGGTTAACGTGATTGTGAATGAGTTTGCACTAGAAAAATGTATTAGAATCTCGTTCCCATTTCCGTTAAGTTGTCGAGAGGGGTCAAGTTCAACTCCCATGATTAACGGCCGTGTACTGTTTATCGTGCATAGAGATTGTTTTAATTAGAGGTTTTTGAGTTGTGTATATCCTTTTGCTGCAGTAAGCTACAAAGTGATGCAGTTAGAGAAGCCATCACGCAGATTACTAATGATGCAAAAGAAAAGGGTCGCAAGTTTACTGAAACTATTGAACTTCAGATCGGACTTAAGAACTATGATCCCCAGAAAGACAAGCGTTTCAGTGGCTCAGTTAAATTACCACACATCCCCAGGCCTAAGATGAAGGTTTGCATGCTTGGTGATGCTCAGCACGTGGGAGAGGTATGTGTCTGTTTTAATTGTGCTTGAATTTGTATTTAAATTTTCACTGGCTGCAGTCTTGATGTATTGCTAATACATCTCTAATTTAGTTGTATTGTTTTTCATTCTTTCAGTACACACTGTGAACTTTACAACATGCACTGCTTGCTTTTCTGTCTGTCTTAGTCTTTCATCGAATTAAACTTCTTGTTATTTCAACCTGTATTAGATTACATATGATATGGGGTTCTCTTTGGAGGATATCATTTGAATAGATATTGGTATTGGTATTACTTGTATATTTACAAGATCTTTTACTTGTGAATAATCAAACTTGTATCTTGTGCAACGTCACTTGTAAACTCACACTTGTATATTGTGTATCGTCACCTGTAAAACAATTGGACAAGATTGATTTATTAATCTACTACAGGCTGAGAAAATTGGTTTGGAGTCTATGGATGTGGAAAGCTTGAAGAAATTAAACAAGAACAAGAAACTGGTGAAGAAGCTTGCCAAGAAGTACCATGCTTTCTTGGCTTCTGAAGCTGTTATCAAACAAATTCCACGTCTTTTGGGCCCTGGTCTCAACAAGGCAGGCAAGTATAACATTTTAAAAAGTTTCATTACTTCTTTCTATTTTTGTGTCTGCGACGGAAGCATAGATATCATTATGCTTTTCTGCTTGATCAGTTTACAGCATTATGGAACTAGTTCATGACAATACTGTTGTATTATTATATTGGTTGCAGGAAAGTTTCCCACACTAGTGTCCCATCAGGAATCTTTGGAGTCGAAAGTTAACGAGACAAAAGCAACAGTAAAGTTTCAACTTAAGAAGGTTCTCTGTATGGGAGTTGCTGTTGGCAACTGCAGTATGGAGGATAAGCAGTTGTTCCAAAATGTTCAAATGAGCGTTAACTTTCTGGTTTCTTTGCTGAAGAAGAACTGGCAAAACGTAAGCATTTTGACATTTTTATCTTTACTGGCAACCAGTTACCTACCTAAAAAAAGCATGTTTCATCTCAAGTTCTATTGCATGTAAATAATATTCACGTCTGAACTCATAAAAACACTTTAACAAACAATGTATCGTAATAAGCCTCCTATGATTTTGGGAACACATGGACTTAATTTTAAAGGACATAAATTGAGTTGTCATTTTAAACTGTTAGACTTCTGTCAATATATAAATTCGCTGAAATGGAACCAAAGCCGACTTTGAGTTTTCGGATAATGTGTCGGAATTGTCCAATGTTTGCATGTCCTTGTCATTTTACTTTGCAACACTGAAATTTAGAGTTTTAATAGTTATAATATTTAATTAGGGTCTTGGTAATCATGTGTCGTTTTTTCAACAGGTGAGGTGCTTGTACCTGAAGAGTACCATGGGGAAGCCAGTGCGGATTTTTTAAGAAATTAGGTTTCTTAATATAAGAGCAGTATTCATAGACTCTATACTGTTATGCTTCACATCTTTTTGTTCTTTAAGTTGTGTTCCATCAAACAATTTTGAGCTTTTGATCCAATTGACTTTATTTAGAAGTTCATATCATTCTGTTCTGGTGTCTGTTCATTTCGGGATCCAAAAGAAGTTGTCATATTTTGTTTTTCCAACCAAGTTGCTGTGTCACTTACTCATGGGTGCGATTCAATTATATTGTTAAAGTCAGAATGAACAATATTAAAGTTTGCTGTTGTAGGCAATTTTTCTTGGTACAATTTGTTCTTGATGTAATGTGTTCCGACAGTTGGTTGAGAATGCTACTTGTACTAGTTTCTAAAGAGATCAGTACTTAATAAAGATAATTAACTTACAGGAGAAGGTAATTTAGAAGTATCAGTGGTATATACTCTAGCTGACTGAATCAATATCAAGTAATATATTTTACTTAATTCAGACGGATGAGCAATAATTTTGTCAAACAAAATTTTAGGTGATATAGTTCCAAGAAGAGTTAGCAGCTCGACTAGGAATTTTAGCAAGTTTAGGACCAAGTAATATAGAAGTGTCTCCTTCAGTGATAAAAACACACGATGAACATGTATAACAATTATAAGGAGAGGTTATCCTCCGCCCCTGTGGGTAAGCACGTATGGCAAATCAGCTACATGAGCAGGAACAATTAGAGGAGATGGAGCCGGAGTAAGAGGGTCTGCAGAGGGGTAAATGGCTCCTCCTTTTCTGCAACACGTAGTCGTGATCGATCCAAATCTATCTTGTCCTTTTACCTCTACCGTTGTCATTAGAAGGGCCAACACCATAATTGTTAGTCCTATTTGCTTAGCCATTTTATTTATGAAATTTGAAATCTTGTGCCTGTTGAGGGTTAGCAGATTGTTTACATCTATTTATAGCAGAGGATATTTACCAAATCATTATATATTGTCAGTTTAGATTTCTCAGTAGTATGCATCTCTATATTAATATGTATGATAAGTAGACAGAACTGACTAATCGCAAGGCCCTTGTTTCAGTTTTATGTATTGTCGAACTGTCTGATCATTAAGTTGTTCATTTTTTTTTACAAGTTGATGTGGCCTGAAATTGTTTCTGTCTGTAGCTCTAATTTGGCAGTGACGAGCAGCCAAGAGTAAGTAACATATTCTTCATTAACGTGTAAACATAACGGTTCTTAGATGGGACATGTATACAACAAAACACTTAACATTAGTTGGAAGAAAGGAACAAATTATAAAATAACATAAAACCCTTACATTTCTAGATTTTATTGAATTATTTATGATAATTAATTTTTTATGGGTAACTATAAATTCTCACGGAGCCAATTTTTTACGAGAATCTCATTTTGTAATAACAAAACGGCTGTTCATGCTTTTGTTTATAATCTTGTAAAATTAATAAAAGAGATATCATCAAAGTCGGTGATTCAGTTGCATAACATTTAGTCTCAACATAAATTTTTTAATATGTATGTATATATAGGCTCATGATCAAATAAAAACCACTCTTAAAATAAAAACTAGAAACCAATACAAGTTAGTGATATTCTCAGTACAATTTAGTGATATTCTCTTTAGGATTTAATGATCTGTGTTGCAAGATTTAGTGAAAACTTGCAGAAACCGCCCAAAATTTCCATATATGTTCCAAAAACTGCTCAAATCTCCAGATCTGTTCACGTTTTCGATTCAGATGGTGGTGGAGATGGTGGAGATGAAGGTGGAGATGGAGGAAGGATGATTGTAGCGAAGGTGTGGGCGGCTTGAAGTAGGGGTTTGGAGCGTTGCCGGAATAGTGGTGGCTCCGCCGCGTATTGAAGTTGAGCCGAGGTGGA
Organism: Daucus carota subsp. sativus; assembly: GCF_001625215.2. Classification (NCBI taxonomy): domain Eukaryota; kingdom Viridiplantae; phylum Streptophyta; class Magnoliopsida; order Apiales; family Apiaceae; genus Daucus; species Daucus carota. The sequence goes on along the minus strand of NC_030384.2, from coordinate 45,896,794 downwards.
GAAAGAAGTATGAACGGGGCTGAAGGATGTTAAAGCAGCCACCAAGATTGGGTTGGCGAAGATGGAGTGGAGATTGTGTTGTTAGAGAAATAATGGAGGTGGAGGTGGAGGTGGCGGGCGACATAGAGGTGGTGGTGGTTATGGAGGAGGTGACGATGGAGGTGGTGGTAGTGGCGAATGTGGAGGTGGGGTTGTTGAAGATGGAGGTGGGGTTGATGAATATTGAGGTGGAGATGGAGTTGTTTAAGAATTTAGTGGTATTTGTTTTAAGATTTAGTGATATTTCAGGTTAGTTTTTAGTTTCTTGAATAAAGAAGTTTCTATTGGAGTATGACTCTCTCTCTATATATATATATAATATGAGTTTTTTATATTATATTATAGTATGAATTCATCATTTAAAATAAGAATAATTTGTTGTATTACTTAGTTAGAATTCGACGGTAAGCTACTTAGATTTTATGCTAATAGAACAATTAAGTGTTTGTTAGAGATTAAACAATTAAATGTTCGTTAGAGCATCTCCAACCATCTAAAACTCTTAGCTAAAAGATGAGTTGGCATACTTAAAATAAAAAGATTTAGCCAACCGTTTCAAAAACTCAACTCCAACCATGATGAGCTGTTGTCTATAAATTTAGCCAACCTCCTATAAATGGCTAAATTTGTCGAACCTCTACAGATCTGTAAGAAAATCTGTAGGAAGATTGTACATCATTTATTACCATATTGAACTGATATATTCTATTTTAACGATTTAAAATATTAATAACATAATATTTTTAAATTATAGCCAACCAATATAGCCAGTACCATTGTAGCAAAATGTCTTACAGATTCAAAAATTTTTACATAATGTCTTACAGGTCCAATTTAGCCAACGATTATAGCCAACGCCGTTGGAGATGCTCTTAGAGGTTAAATTCATCAAGAATATTTAATATTTAGATTTTATTTTAGTTATTATATGAATTTGGTTTTGCTAATAATATTATTATATTTAAAATTTAAATATATAGTATTAGTTCACTTAAAATTCCAAATGTTCGCCTAACCATTTAATCGATTAAATATTTGAAGATTGTATAATTTTATAATTATTTACATAAAATACTCATATCTAAACAAATTATTCTTATTAATTATTAAAAAATTCATATCATAAATTCATAAGTAACTTAGTAACATAGTTAATAATATCAACGTAAATATATATTTTCTTGGACATGAAAAAACATTCGTTGTATTTCTAATTTGGTTCCCTGGTTGGGAGTAAAATCCAAGTAGCCGTATCAAATTTCCGGCGCCCCAGATCGAATCACGTAACCCTGTTCTTTTATACATATAATCCAGATTTGATAAAGTTTATGCGGTGGAAGAAGTGAAAGAATCGTGAGGTACTGAGGGTGGATACTCGTTTCTCTTTAGAAGGTAATCTCTCTCTCTGTTGTGTGTGTTTGTGTGTGTGTGGATTTGATATAGTTTCATATATGAAGTAATGTGAATTGTACAAGTTGGGATGTAAATGTTACTTGTGCAGAACTGGAATCAAGAGGACTTTGGGTTCATTTTTATATAGTTTTTGAGAAATTATGAGAACAGATATTTATGTAAACTGATACTGGACATTTGGGAAAGAGATTATATATCAATTAGGTCACTCAGTTCATATCCCTGTAGCAGAACATTTACCCAAATCGAAATTGTCAATGTAGCATTACATTTATCCTAGTCGAATTTGTCCATGTGGCAACTGCGGCTTATGCAGTGCCAAATGCCAATGCAAGTACAATTATCACTATGAACCAATATTTCTGGTAATCACCCAGTCTTGGCACAAATCTTCGACTATTTCAATGTGTTGCACATACACTGGGTTCATAACTCTGAAGAACCAGAATCATTATCTTTTGTGGACTTATAATTATCATAGTCATGGGACCAAATCGAATCCGCAGATGAATTTCCTCTTGCAAGAGTTACGCCATTGTGCCAAATTTCTATTTTAAATATGTGTAGGAAAGCATTCTTGTTTTTTTTTTTTAGTAAGATCAGTTACAAGAAATTTATACACTCACGCAGATGTTTGCCTCCTTTGAGTCTTGAAGCCTCAACCTTTGGTTACTAAGGAATGTATTCATGATATTTTTGGATTGTGTACTTTTTTTCTTTTGCTTAATGTGATGTCAAAAGTCAGAGCCTTAGTTAGATCCAAAATGCAATATTTTTGGTGCCTAATATTAGGCGAGGACCTCTGGACCTATCTAATGGCATCTCTCTATCACTCATAGTGGGTTTGAATAACTAAGATCTTATAATTGATTACTTTGTTTAGTTGTATATGTGAAACACACACAATACACTGCTTCAGTACATATTATTCTCATCCCTTCCTCTATCATATTATTGATTAATTGATATATAACAAATAATGTTGTATATTTGGTTCTTGTGAGGCTTAAATGCATATATTACAAGAGTTAGTAGCTAATATTCACATTATATAATATTAGCGTATTGAAGTTTATTAATATTATTTTCGTTACTTCTGTTTGGAAGATCTACCGTCCATCTCTCCATTCTGATTTCTGTTCCCTTTCCACCCAAACAAATCTTGAAGGGTTTACTTTCAGGTGTAATCACATTTGAGCATATTGTACTACAAAAGATGCAGAGCATTAGTTGCTCTGATGAAGAAAAGAAGTTTCAAGTTCGAAAACTTGAGATATCTGACAAAAGCAAGGGCTTCATAGAGTTACTGCAACAACTAACTGTATGTGATTCTGTCTCCGACCAAGAGTTCCAAAGCTGCTTTGAAGAGATCGGCTCATATGGTGATAACCATGTTATATGTGTAATTGAAGATGGATGTTCTCAAAAGATTATAGCAACTGGAAGTGTGTTTATCGAAAGGAAGTTTATAAGAAATTGTAGCAAAGTTGGTCATATAGAAGATGTTGTGGTTGACTCAAACGCTCGAGGGATGCAATTAGGAAAGAAAATTGTCGAGTACCTTACTGATCATGCTCGTGCTGTGGGGTGTTACAAGGTGATCCTTGACTGCAGTGCTAAGAACAAGGCATTCTATGAGAAGTGTGGTTTTGAGCAAAAAGAACTTCAGATGGCGAAGTATTTTATATAAGTAATGCACGACAGGAAACCATCTATGTTAGAAGGACATTGACTGCATCAAAAAATTTCAGGTTTTTTGTACTTTCAACTTTGGCCTAATAATGACAGTTATATACTGGGGATAAACAATGCCATGTTTAAGAAATTGAAATATAAGCAATGTTCTTTGATTGCTGAAATTTATAACTCTCCGTGGATTCTTATTTGTACCCTTGAGCCTGCTTGTAGTTTGTACTCTTTAGATTCTTGCAAGACTCTCAACAACAGGATGAATAGTTTATATATTGATAATAATCACTTGTGCTGTCTTTCAATAATACCCTTGAATAATACTATCATTAAACTCTTTTGCATTTTACATTTCAGTTAACATGTTATTTAATCATGCTTCGCCCCTCTTAAACCTGATTTTATGTCTGCCAAGATATACAACGTAGTTAAACTTACAAGTGACTGCCAATAATTGATCTTAATGAAAATTAAGATACAAGTACATATACATTATAGACCCTCTTCCCAGTGGTCAGTTGATTTGTATGATGAAAGTAGTACATCCTCTTTGCCATCGTTAGATAGTATCAGTTCATGTAAAAAAACACCAATATAATCAACCAAACTTAATCAGATTGCTGTATTTCTCGAAATCTCTTTTCCCATTCTTTCTCTTCGTAATCTTGCTCAATCAAGTCCCTTTCAGTGCTATACACAATCCTATCTTGACTGATGAAGGTCTTGTTGGCCATGTCTCTAGCACTCAGAAGCTGAATCAGATAAGAATATGTTAATGCTTTATAAATATCTCGATCAAGCATAATAGGTACAAAGTGAAGCAAATTTAATACTAATATATTCACAATGTAAGATGCAAAAGCGAACGCTCTATTGGCGAGCTTGTGATGTTTAGATCAAAAACCTTTGGCTGTACATAGTACATACAGTGATACAGTTGCTTCACAAGCTTATGAATAACGAATATTGAATTTTAGTAATCTGTTAGTGTCAAGCAAAATCCACAAGCAAGATGTAACTATATTATGCGATTATAAAGATCTTGGACCACCGAATAAAAGCAGTCCACATTTTGGGAGATTTTCGATAATCATCCCCAATATTTTGAGAATGTACATAAGGGGCTAAATCACAAAGTTGGAGGCTGATCTTGTTTAGGAGAGTCCACATACTAGGCTATGGATGGATTAAAATTGGCTCTATCATATACGGTTCCATGCATTTTTGGACTTATCACAAGCCTGAATACACTTAATGATAGTGGTTCCACTTATTACAAGCCTTAGTGCTTGTTTGGTTACCAATAGGAAGTTAATTCCTATGTAATTTGAAATCACCATGGAAATTATAATAAATGTGATGTTAAAATTTCAAATTTGTGTTTGTTTGATAGATAGGTTTTAACTTCTTGCAGAAAGTGCAAGTTACCAAGAGGGGTTTAGGTGAGTAACTTCCCATGATTTGTAGGTATTTAAAGTTCGAAGGAACTTACACTTTCCCAACTAATGTCAACCAAACAATTTCATGAAATACTACTTCCTCACAATTTCTACTTCCTAAAGATCTAGATGTCAACCATTGAACCAAACAAGCACTTAGCCTTAACTTTCTGCCAGTATGTTAGAATCGAATTTCTTTATATACATATAGGTTTGATCATAACCAACCAGACGTGTATCAAAAGTTTTGGCTCCACTTTTTTGTGTGGCAATAGACTACCATCTGTATTGTCTACTACTATATTCAATTCACACAAGCAGACAGACTGATTCTCTCTATTTCCTCTTGAGGTAGCTGCAGAGGTCAGGCCAGCTCTGACTCAATAGTTAAAGGAAGTAGAAAATTAGTTTCAACAATTGAAATCAATTTGTATATTTTATTTTTATTTTTTTTTAACATTTAGGCTTACTTATATGCCTCACAAATGAGTATTTTGTCGAGGATAAACCCACCACTTGGGCTATCCAATGTGCTCAATTTGTATAGATGGTAAAATATGATGAAAGCCCTAACCGTATCATGATTTAGATACACATGACAAGAAACAGACTGCACATTTATATTTTACCTTTCGCCTCAGAGAGAGATCTGGTTGTTCGAGTTGTAGGGAACGTTGTTCCCTTGCCTGGTTCCTGTTTTCTATTTCAGCATTTCTCCTCTGAACAAAGAACCATCGGACCAAAGGAATTGCGAAAAAAGAGCCCGCATAGATCTGGAAAGCGTGTTTATGATAATTAACAATAAACTGAAGTAGCCTTACAAAACAATGAGACGAATCATATTTGATAGTTACCTTTTTGCTTAATCAGTCTAGCATGTGGTAACACAATACATAGTTCTATTGTTGAAGCAGAGAGTAGCTAATTCAATTTGTCCTAACTAAAAAGTAATTTTTTACAATATCTTTGTAAAATTATTGGCGGCAAATCTGCTCCAGGGTTGAAATAGTTTACAAAAGATACACAATAAAATAAACCCCAGAAGTTTTTATTCCAGTGGAAAGCATTGGACAGCTAATGTGAAAGCCAACAACTCATATTGAACCAGCAGCATCCATTATCAAGGCAACACTAGATCAGTTCCCAGTATCAATGCTCAAAATTTAAGTTACCCATGCATGTCCCCATGAAGTTTCAAACCACTTTGTGCATATATAAGAAATGATATATTTATATAGAATATAGGATTGATTTTCTTTTATCCCAAACAAGATCAGTGTTCTTAGCTTAATGGTACATGTGATTATTACATTCAGTGATATAGATGCAAAAGATATACTTATTTAATAAGAGCATGCGTAACAGGGTATACATAAGAAATGGACTACAATGCCAGACCTGAAGTAGAGGGAATATGTCGGACACAAAGGTGATGAATTCACTTGGTGTACCTGTCATTTCTCTTTAATTCAAGCGCGATTTAACCAGATAAAAAATTGTGTTAGAGAGCTATGTACGAAAATATAGGGAACTAAAAAAGGTTCTTAGAGGAGCCAAAACCTACTTTAACATGGTACCCAGAATGACAACACCAAATAAATTGAGCCCACCCAAACCAATAACCATCGCCTTTTCAGAACTGCTGGTTTTACTGCACAGTGAAATATTGAGCACATGATAAATAAAAATAAATAATCAACAAAACCATGTATTATAAAAGCAGGACTAGAAAACCTGAATTGCCACTTCTTCTCCCTGAAAAATCTATCAACTCCCCCAACCCACTCTGCCCATCTTCTCCCAACATACTCCTTTTTTCCAATTTTCTGCGAAGAAGCTGTTCTTTGCAATGATGGAAACCGATACAATATATTTCCCTGCATGAAATATACCAATTGGAGCTTTTAATGACATATCACCTTAAAATGGTCATATGGATCACTTTAAGGATTTTTGAACTCCAGGTTCTCCTGCATTTCTTCTAAAAAACCTTTACTTAAGTAAAGTTAGAAACATTGTAACTTGCATTGAGGATATACAAGAAATGCCTAGAAGGATTGTTTTCTGATACGAAACCACAAATAATGAATGACATGGAAGTAGAAAATAAAATGTAGTTTCTTTACTGAAATCATGACATTGTGTTTCCAAGTATTGCATGGGTACTTGAGGATAAGATCAACATTTATGAATATATAGAAATTAAGCTTAAATTTAAGTTCTGGCCATGGATGAGATGTTCATAATGTTTAATAATAATAATAAAACATTGTTAAGTGAAATTTGTGAATAATTCTTCTAGACCTTCTCATAAGCTCAAGGCAATATACTTAATTTTTCATCATATATAAACATTAAAACGAGAGGAAGATATACAACAAACACAACAGAGTGGAGAATCGAATTTGTTTTCGATATACAAGATTGAGACTCACCTCGTCATCTATTTCTGGGAGTCCATCAAATTGTAAAAGGACAGGTAGGATATATGAATCATCATTCTGCAACACACAAAAGCACAGAATATGAGCTATGAAGGCTAGAAGCAAATTAATGAGTGATACAGTTTTGTAAAGGCTAAAAAACCATATATTTGAGAACTGAATCACTCCTGTCAATTACAGATACAATACCGTAAGAAACTGCATATGAAGAAACATGATGGTATAGCACAAATTTTCTATATCTGATACTAAAACAGTTAATTGATAATACCATTTCCTTTGTATTTTCCACATCAAGATATGGAGCAAGCTCTTCAGCTGTGATAACACCACCATTTGATGATATATATTCTCCAATCTGAAAAGTGGTCATACAACACAATAAGTTATCACAATTAATACAATTACTAGGCAATTAACATATCATGAGCACATAAACTGAAGTTAGCAAGTCTCTTGACATGACGAATAATATAAAAATTAGGAACCGTTTAAAGAATATAAAAGCGAGGGTAAATATAAGATACAGAATCACCTAGCCTAAATCTTAAATGAAAGACTCCACACTGGCTCTGAGGTTTCAAATATGTGACAAACCTAACAGACCTAACAAAGAACAGTTAGCTCTAGATAATATCCATATGACAGCTCCTGCTGAGACACTAAAGACTGCACTCTGAAACACTATTAAAATTAGATCTCACATTATATTGTGCATTTTAATTTTCCTCATAAGAATTAAACTTATAATTTGATATTACAGGATGACAGGATGCAGTAATATCACGAAACATTAAACAGTGAATACACAAACAATGACATAGGCAAATATAACTCTGAAAGTAACGGACCACTGAATTCAGAGCTCAATTATTACCAACTTCCACCTCTCTTCTTCTATACCCATATTGGGATCCCCATCACCAAATACAAAGGAGAAAACCTACAAGGAAGACATTCACGAAGGAACCTTATTTCCAAGCACAGAGCATATGAATTAAAAATGACATATCTTCCATCTGGTAAGAATTATTACAGATTCTATGAAGTTCATCCCGTCGTTATCTGCTCGCACTTGTCTCCTCCTATTGTAATATGGATCCCAGTACCTATATAATTCAAAATAAAAGCAGCACAATCATAAATGTAGTTCTTCCAAGTTATAATAACCATCAATATCCTTCAAAAAAAAGATATAACTATTAACAACATCAAAACTAGTAGTACATCACAAACATAACGACTTTGTTCATCTATCAAGGTCGAAAATACTTTGTCTCTCTTATGTTGGGTGCTTGGGACCTTAAAATATATATTAACTTATTAAGTATTAAATTTCTAAGTTTGTACTGAATAGAATTTTCTTGCATCATATCTCAGTTCAAAAGTAACTATAAGAATACTGGAGTTGGAAGCTACTACTACACTAGAACCTGAATAAAGAAATTACTGCCTCTTACAGCTATTACCAAAACAGATCCGCTGGATTAAGATAAAAGTTGAAACCACTATCATAGGATCTACCTCCACGCCTACCACGATTGTCTTCATCACTGCCAACAAAACATAACGATGAATGGTCATTATCTTACAATTCATAAATTGGATAATTAAGCTATTCTTGGGTTTTGTTTTTGAAGTCCATCGAAGTGGGATTTAAAATGTGGGATCTTGCGTAAGAAACAACTTGATGATAAGGGTTTGCTTCACCATTTATGAGATCCATGTACCTTCTACTTGAGACGATAGCAATAATTGTGGTATATACAATAACAATTGAAGCAATTAATGCCGTTCCGAACGAAACTCGTACTATATATTCAGCTCCAGACTGTTGAGAGAAAACAAGAACAATATCCCTTAGTACCGATTGTCCTTAAAATATGTTACATTGATAAGTGACAAGGATATAACCTTAGCCTTCTCTAAAAAGGGTTCTAACTTTATTCTCAGTGACTTGGTCGCAAGCTTTGAGCGATAATCCTTTGGGAAGACATATAGAACATCACCTTCATCTGAAACCTGTCAATAATATCTTCAAAATGTTTGCCATTAGGGAATCAAAAAATTCTGAAAGCAATACATAAATATAATAATTACTGATATTTTAAACACATAAAATGCTCTTCTCTGAATAACAAGCTTTATATTACGTAGAGATTTAATAACATTTCATTTGAGCTCAGTTTAAATCAAGCTCAATTAAGGAAATCAGGATAAGGTATTAAGGTGTTGGATATATCAATTCACTGAAGCAATGCAGGGTTTATATGATGTATCTGTGCAAAATTTTCTTCAACGCACACTTACATATGTTCGCAATTAACGTACCACTCAAATTATATCAGAAAATGTAACTGATTTCAGGTAGATAGTTTCTTTTTTACAGAATAGAAGCATTTAAATTTTAAGCTATGGATCCTTCTTTATACTCAGAACTGATGTACTTAGGTACCACAGTTAACATTATCAATAAGAAATATCAACATCCTTACTTTCACAAATTAACAATCAAATCCGCAATTGCTACAAGGAATACTAAAACATGTAACTTCAAAATTCCGATAACCGAATGAGCACATATAACAACAAACAAGTACCTCCAGGAAACCATTAGTGTCAGCAGCAAGAGCCTGTAAAGCCTTCTGAGCCTGATTCAAGTTAATTCCAGCCTTACTAGCCACATCACCAATAGTCACTCTCCCTCCACACTCATCAACCGCATCCATAGTCCTTTTTCGAACATCGGAAGGCAACTTATCAGTCTCAATTATGCCTCCAGGCCTAACCGACAAAGGCGAAAAATCAACACTCGCCCTAATTACACTCCCAGAAGAACCTCTACTAGTGCTGAATCCAATTCTCGATTTATTTCGAAGAAATAGCGAAATTTGAGACTGATCATAATACTTAAATCGAAAAGGCTTAATAGCCGATTGTGAGCGAGACTTGCTAGCTGTTAGTGTCCAACACGAGGATATCGACGCCATTTCTGCACGCACTTCTAGACAAGAATTTTCACCATGGATGTATACATACAAATCTGTGTGTGTATTGGTTTTTGTTAAGAGGTTTGTGCAGTGTTAGTGTGTGAGTGTTTTGTTTTGGTTGGTGCTGAGAAGAAGCCGAAGAGATGATAATAATAAATAAGGATAAAAATGGACGATTATTCAACTAACAGCATACAGTAATTTTAAAATTTACAATTATCAGAAAGTAATTAATACATAATTTTTTAATTTTGTTAAATAAGTTAAGAGGGCTGTATTCGATTGAGATTTTAATAAATTGATTTTAATTAATAATGGATTTTAATGGATTGTACGTGATTTTGATTTTATATGAATTTTTGATAAAATATTGCAGATAGAATTTAAGCACAATACTTCAAAATCCCATTATTTCAAAAAACTTAAAATACACCAAAAAAATCCACAAATTCTATCATTTTATTAAATTCAAAAAATCTTCATCAAATTTTAAATAATCCCAATTAAATACCATCAAATTTTAAAACATAATTTAAAATAATACTAAATTTTATAATATAATTTAAAATTTTAATTGAATAACACAAGATTTTAATAAATTTCAAACAATACCAATTGAATACATGAGATTTCACGAATGAACAAAAATCTTCAAAATCCCAACGGCCAGTAACTTTTTGAAAGGATAGCTGGAATACACGGTGTGCGTTTATGTATGCACCAGAATAAATGTATTTATGAGAGCTTAATTCAGAACAAAGCAAAGAGGCAAAATTCAAGAATTTGATGATGAGTGCATACAGTCCTTGCGTGATCACTCAACCGGCTTATCACCGGAGTCGTAAATTGTGTTCAACTGTGAAGGCAATGAGTGAGAGAGCTTCGACATTAACTGCTGCTGCTTCTGCTCCGCAGAGAAAAGGCTCTTCTGCATTCGATGCTCGATTCTCTCTCGTACTGGCTCTCGCTTCTCAAACTTCTTCTCTTTCGCAGCGACGTAAATGTTCATACCTTTTTCCATTCTTATTAAATTACTAATTTATATTTTATTTTTGTTTCTTGGTTTGAAATATGTGTTTTAGTTTCTAAGAGTGTTTTGAATATATAGTCTTGATGGATGTGGCAACGGAGACCTCCAAATACTTGTTTCCTCGCAGATTTGAGCCCCGCAACTTTGAGGAAGCTCTTATGTCAGGTAATATTACACAATTCAGTGATAAGTGAACTATATTGATTTGATGGTTTATTCATTTCTTTTCCATAAAATAGGAGAAATTGAAGTTAATATAGGAATAGTGACCGTAGGAATAGTGACTGTATCAATCCTCAATACCAAAAACAGTTTTGTAATATATTGGAGACTAGAAAAGAATGAAGAAGTGCTAACAATTGATATTTTAGGACATAAGGATTTTCCTCTGAACAATGAACATGTTTTTGTTTTTTTATCACATCTCTGTGTACTTTAGTCAATTTTGGTTTTGTTCTGCAGTTCCAGATCTTGAAACCGTGAAATTCCAGGTTTTGAGCCGCACAGATCAGTATGAGATACGACTAACTGAGGCATGAATCATTCCTCATGGACTGTTTTATGTTCTACCATTTCAAGTTTTGGTACATATAATTTGATAACTTGTGCATTCCATCACAGCCATGTCCTGCATACCCAATGAATAAACTTTGTGGTAATCAGAAAAAGTAATTATAATTGGCGAGGCTGTCTAGCCCTCTTGCAAAGTCAAAATCAAAATCAGTGTTTTTTTCATATGATATTCATATTCATATAATTATCAACAACTAATATTCACAAGGATCAGTTTTGACAATGTCCTAATCAAATCAGTGATAATCTGACAAAAGCTATAAATTATAGCGAGTAACTATTACTGTTTACAATCCAACTGTGTCCATCTCAAACACAGAATTATGTAAGAAGAATAAACTTATGACTGTGAAACAGCCTTACTATGTCGCGGAGACAACTATGCCTGGGAAGAATGGATTTGATCTTAATGGAGCATCTCAATCATTCAATGTGTTGGCTGGATACCTGTTTGGTAAGGTATTGATTATCTTTGTAATTATTACTGAGAAAATGAAGGCCTATCAATCTCGTTAGCATAAGATATACTGCTGATCTTGCAGAATACAAGAGAGGAGAGTATGGAGATGACTACACCTGTTTATACTCGCAGGACGCAGTCCGAAGGAGAGAAAATGGAAATGACAACTCCTGTAGTAACGAAAAAGGTACGATTAAATTATTTGGTCATTTTGCCTTTTGGTCCTTTTTTATCCATGGGGTTAAATCTATTGTTAGGTCCTATTAATTCACTATATATATATAATATAGTGATCACAATATGTAATACAGTATGACAATATAAGAGATCGAAAGCAGTAAACTCTTATATTCACAAAACTTAATGGTTACAAAAACTCTCTCAGTGATTTATACTCTATCACCAAGAGCTGCTAGGGTTCTTAACAATATACTCGATAACTCAACTCATATAGAGTAACCCTAATCTGTGTTTATATAGACACAGTTACAAAATCAATCTCTGATTTGATATCCTATAAATCAGCTAATAAATCTATCAATCAAAGATTGCTCCAGTTTTCTGTTTAGTTTCCATAGTCAGCAAATCACTCCTCCGCTTCTATCCTTCCTTGAAGTATATCCGCTTCTGAGCTTTTTCCACGTGTAAACTCTGTCGAGTCTTGACTATGTAAACTCTGATCAGACTTTATCAAACTCTGTCAGACTTTACTAAACTCTGATCAGACTCCAGTTTAAACTCTGATGATTCCTGTTCTAAAACAAACCTTAAGAACATTAGTAATCATCAATTATATCTAACAATCTCCCCCAACTTGTGCATGAATAAGTTATGTGCAAGTTAACAGATAATTGATGATGTCAAAACATTTAAGTCAAATGCAACAGAGTTTAACTATATAACAGAAAACTTTTAAAACTTACAGATACTTTACTCCTTAGCTGCATAGATTCCATTTGCTGTCTTTAGATACTCTCTGAGGAGTTCTTTCTCAGCTTCTTCAAGCACTGCAATCATTTGTCTCTTGATCTCTCTCAGCTCTGGATCTGAAACTCCAGTTTGATAAATTGCAGCTCTGAGATCATAAATCTTGTTCTTCTTCAAGTCCCTATCCAGCCTGATATTGTAAGCTTTATCAGACTCTTCATTAAATGCAAGAGTTCTGATTCCACCTATTGTTTCAATCTTTGCTGAATTTTTCTTCATCTCCACCAGCTGTCCTTTATGATTGAGGTATTTAGGAATGAAAGGTCCAGCATTTTTGTTTCCTGTAATCCCCATCTTTCTTCTGATTTGATCTTTTAGCAGGTTGGAGATGTGTTGTCCTGACTTGTTCTTTACTTGAAATATGTATGATACATATCTCAATTCTTCCCAGTGTTTAGCATATAGATCTGCTTCAAGTACTCTAAACACTGTTCCATCAGACATGAAGTAGATAAGGATATTATCTCCTCTGTCATTTTTTACCAACTGGACTGAATCAAGTTTGTCCATTCTGTCTTGCAAAACTCCAGTCTTGGGAGCACAGAGAGATGAGGGGTCATCTGGTCTTGATCCTATATTCTGATCAAATTTTTCATATTTGGATCCCAGCCCTCCTTTATCTCTTCCTGCCTTTTGATGAGAAAATGGTTTAATTGAGCCTTTTTCAAAACTTATTTCAGTCATCAGAGTAGGCTTTGCAAATCCAGCCAGTGGAGTAGTTGTTGGTTTGAACACAGCTTGAGCTTTGTCAGAGACTGTGTCTTTCGTTGCTTCCTTATTGACTTGAGCTGTGTCAGAGGTCAATCTTTCTTTTTGAGGTTCTGCAACATGAGCTTTGTCAGAGATTGCAGCTTCTGTTTCCTTTTCCTTCACAACTTGATCCTTGTCAGAGGTTGTAGGCTTCTTCTTTTCCCAGCCTTTCTCCAGATTTTCATCTACTTTGCTTTTACCCTTGGAGGTGTATTCATCTTCAGAGTATACCTTTTTGACTGGTAAACTCTGATCAGCCACAGTAGATTCCTTGATCAGTATTCCTTTTTCTTTTGGCTTGGTAGTTGACTTTGCAGGCTTTTGGATCTTTCCAGAGTTTATGGCTTCAATATGTTCCTTTTTCAGCTCAGTTTCCTCTGCAGCAATCAACTCCAAATCCAAATTTGCTTCTGGATTTTCTTGTTCAAAAACCAATCTAGCAAGCTCTTCATCAGTCATGGGTTTGTCTGATCCAGTCACTGGTCTTTGATTAGATCCAGATGTGATGTTGTGAGTTGGACCAGACTTTGTGCTTTGCTTAGATTGTTTCTGACTGTCAGAGTTTGAAACTCTTCCACCAGTCCTTGCTTGAAATCTCTTGTGCTTGGTGAAATCATCAATATCATCATCATCATCCTTCTTCTTTCTCTTCAGAGTTTGAGTAGTAGATTTGCATTTGACTTGAGCTACTCTCTCCCCCTTTTTGACATCATCCTCATCAGGAATCAGTATGGATGTGATCAGAGAAAGTGAAGATTGGATGGCTTCAAGCTGTTTGGACATCTTCTCTTGATTTGATTCAATCATGGTCATCCTTTGGTCCAGAGATTCATGTGCAGTCACCAGCTTCTGTACATTTTCTTTCATAGGATTGATGGTCCTCTTCTTTTCCAGTTCATTTGTCTCCTTGACTTTTGCCACCTCTGTTCTTAGACCATCTATTGATTTAGATGTCTGGGCATGAGCAGGATGAAATGTCTTCAGATATAGAATTGTGCCCTTGAGGCTTGACATAACATCAGAGTTTGTAATTTTCTGTTCTGCCATAGATAAGAACTCTTCAGCTTTAGGTGTTTCCAAGGAATGCTGGTGACTCAACCAGAGTTTATCCCATACTTCATTTGGAGGATCAACTTGAAGATCCCTGGGAAGTGGCTCAGAGTCTGTGTTCAGAGTTTGTAGCCTGGCATTGTACTGGCTAGTAGACTCCCACTTTTGTTGAGTCAAAGGAGCTCCATCATTTTCAGAGGAACTATCATCATCCTCAGTATCAGCCTCAGAGTTTGCTTTGGCAGCATCAGGAACAGGATCAGCAACTTTCTCCACACTGTCTTGAGCAGATTTTCCTTTAGCTTCAGACTGTGATTTGATAGTCTCTTCACCAGTCTGAGCAAGAGATTGTAGAGCTTCCATAGCTACCCTGTCAGATTCATCAACTACATCAGACCTGTAGTTGTCTGGAGCTGTATCATGAACTATGGCACCTTCTGGAATTTTCATTGGAGAAGTAGGAATTTGAGTAGAAGGTCCATGATCAGATACTGGAGTATGAAGATTAGCCATATTTGCTCCAGCTTCAGTTGTGGTAGGTTCCTTGCAAACAATTTCTTCATCTACCTCAGATGAAGTAGAAGATGCTGTAGGAGATTGCAAAGGAACAGCTGTGATAGGAAGCACCATCAGAGCTTGAGAAGTTTCTGGTAGTGTGGTAGATGGTGTTTGGTCTTCCTCAACAGTGAAGTCTGTGATGTCAGTTTCTGGGATTTTCGCTCTTGCAGGCTTGTGAGCCCTTCTTTTGAATCGAGCTGGCTTTTGAGGACTTGCTTGAACAGGTTCAGAGGCTGTTGTAGGAGTAGATTCAGAGTTTACAGCATGTACAGGTTCAAGATCATCATATTCATATGCTGCAACCAGTCTTCTTCTTTTCTTCTGCTTTTGAGGAGTAGCAGCTTCAGAGTTTAGAGCTTCAGAGTTTAAGTGAGCCTCAGAGTTTACTTGAGCCTCAGAG
This sequence comes from Daucus carota subsp. sativus, assembly GCF_001625215.2. Classification (NCBI taxonomy): domain Eukaryota; kingdom Viridiplantae; phylum Streptophyta; class Magnoliopsida; order Apiales; family Apiaceae; genus Daucus; species Daucus carota. The sequence goes on along the minus strand of NC_030384.2, from coordinate 45,880,972 downwards.
TTTACTTGAGCCTCAGAGTTTATTTGAGCCTCAGAGTTTACTGACTCATCAGTGTTTGGTTTCAGAACATGTGTGGCAACAGAGGTTCTTGTTCTTTTTGCAGTAGAAGGGGCTGCATCAGACTTTGCACCCCTTTTGGACTTGGATGCAGAAGTTCTGGGTTGTTTGGGGTTTGTAGGAGAGACTGGAGGTTGAGGTTGTTGTGGTTGTGGTTGTTGGTGTACTGGGGGCATATCCATCCTAGCTCTAACTTGAGCTGGAATTAAAAGAGGTCTTTGCATTGGATACTTCTCATCCTTGGAGATGAGGTCCTTAAACACTCTTTTATGAAGCCTGAATGGCTTGATCTCATCATCAACATCAAAATCTACCTCTCCAACAGTAGCATTAAACAATAATTGACAGAATCTTGAGAAATATATGACATTTCTATTCTCATGCATTCTTTCACCAATATTTCTAAGAACTAATCTACCAAAATCAAAATGAGTAGAGTAGATCAGAGAATACCCAATCTGCAGCATGTCCATTGGAATGGCATCCCAGTTTGTAGACTTCTTTTGAAATGCCCTGGTGATGCAGTCGAAAAAGAAACTCCATTCTCTTCTGAGCCCTGGGCGCTTTAGTTGCCCCAATTTGTCAAGCGATTCACTGTAGCCCAAATCAGTCATCATTGTTCTCAGATTTGCATCCCCATTTGTGATATAAGCAGTGTCCAGCTCTGGCAAATTGAAAGCAGTTCTGACTGTGGCTGGAGTAACAAAATACTCCTCTCCTTCATATGAAAACACAATCGATGGTGATCCATCTTCACCACCATTGTCATACTTACCTGTCCTCCAGAAGTTTATGATCTGGCTTCCTGAGAGTCTGGCAGGAGCTGTGAGAGCGGTAGCAATGGTACTTTGTGCCAGAAATTGCTGCATAGGATGATAATCCCGTGGAGCGTCAGCAGTGTTTAGGATAGCAGCATGGTTATTGGTGACAAATTCCACACCTGCAAAGATGAATGTTGTAGTGGCCATTATAACAGAGTTTGTGAGTAGAGAAAGGTGTTTGAGAAAATGTTTGTGAGAAAATTTGAATTTCAGAGAGAAGAGAGTAAGAGTTTGTGAAGAGAGTGTGTGTAGAGATTGAGTGTATAAGAGAATAATGAGCAATAAAATCTGATGTGATAAACCCTTCAGATTTTGTGTAGCTGTACACGCATGTCTCTTTGTTCACATGGACACCTGTCAGTTTTTAACTGGTGGACGAGAGTTAATGGCATGGAGAAAAGAAAGTAATCATTATGAGCGCAGTAAAACAGTGCAGTTATAAATGCTGATTACACGTTCTCCTATTAAAATGTTTTTCATGTAAACCCACTAACAATACATCCGTTTGAAATACTCCCTTCATATTCTCTGAATATTTGTACTCCTGAAATGTACAAGATTTAAGAAAAATCAAGATTAAGTCTCTCGAATTTTAAACTCTGAGATTTACATCAAAGAAAATAAAATTTCTAAGTACCTCAGAATAAAGACATGATTTTTAGAAAATTCATCAGAAAATCAGAGTTTGTCATAAAATCTATAGCTCAATAATGTGCTTGTGAAATTATGTGTGTGATTGAACATATGAGATCAGAGACTAGGGAATTTCACAATTTCGTAATTATAAGGTAGGCAGGAATAATTTATTTAAACTCTCAAGACATAGACAATAGGCATACTCTGATGGAGAAAAGTAAAATAAATTAACCCTTTTTTTTTTTTTTTTTTTTTTCTCAAGGACGCTTTTCAGTGTAAATGAATCACGACCTTTAAATATTATTGTGCAACAGTATTTCTCCAGTAATCAGAGATTGTGACTGGTCACCATAGATTATAAGATCTTGGCAATTACTTAATACCAGTAAGTGTTTGGGTCTTCCCAGTCACTGTCATATAGACATCTAAGATCTCAAAGGAGTACCATGCTTATTTGCAGGGGTGTATATATCATCAGAGTTTATAATCACTGTCTAATTTACTGAGAGAAAATGCAAATTAGTCAGTCTCACTTATAATTAAGATATGTGAAATAATAGAGTCTCAATGATGTCAATATGCATATAGTGTTAAGTAGTAGCACAAAATTGAGATCAAGATTAAGGAACTGAACTGAGATTTATGATTACTAATTCATATCATGCTTCATAATATCTTCACAGGTTGTTTTCTCAGAGAAATAAAAATGAAATCATTAATCAAGATTCAGAGTTTGCAATCATCAGAGAATATCGTCAGAGAATGACGATCAGAGAATATCATCAGAGTATGGCACACAGAGTATATCATCAGAGAAAGTCATCAGATTTTAACAATCAGAGTATAGCATGGCAAATTTGTGAGCAATGCATATGGTAATTTGAAAGATCTGACCAGTATGTTTACTCAGTTCCTGATATCATTCCTAGCTCATTCACCAGTCTAGTGAAGGTTGCTTCACTTAGTGGTTTGGTGAATATGTCTGCTAGCTGCTGTTCTGTGGGAACAAAGTGAAGTTCAATGGTTCCTTCCTCCACATGCTCCCTTATAAAATGATATCTTATACTGATGTGCTTTGTCAGAGAATGTTGAACTGGATTTCCTGTCATAGCAATAGCACTTTGGTTATCACAATAAATAGGAATTTTAGAAAAGGCTAACCCATAGTCCAACAGTTGATTCTTCATCCAAAGAATCTGAGCACAGCAACTGCCTGCAGCTATATACTCTGACTCTGCTGTTGATGTTGAAATAGACTTCTGCTTCTTGCTGTACCAAGAAACTAGTCTTCCACCTAGAAATTGACAACTCCCACTTGTGCTTTTTCTGTCAATTTTGCAACCTGCAAAATCTGCATCAGAGTATCCAATTAGACTAAAATCTGATTCTCTAGGATACCATAATCCCAATGATGTGGTTCCCTTGAGATATCTGAATATCCTCTTTACTGCAATCAGATGAGGCTCTCTTGGATCTGCCTGAAATCTTGCACATAGACATGTGGCATACATGATGTCTGGTCTACTTGCAGTCAGATAAAGCAGAGATCCAATCATGCCTCTATAGTTTGTGATATCCACTGATGCACCAGTATCTTTGTCTAGTTTGGTTGCTGTTGCCATAGGAGTAGTTGCAGCTGAACTGTCTTGCATACCAAATTTCTTTAAGAGATTTCTGGTATACTTGGCTTGATTTATAAAAATCCCATCTTCAGTCTGTTTAACTTGTAAACCCAGAAAATAACTGAGTTCCCCCATCATGCTCATTTGATACCTGGACTGCATGAGCTTGGCAAATCTTTGACAGAGTTTAGCATTAGTGGAGCCAAAAATAATGTCATCAACATAGATTTGAACTAAAAGCAGATCATTGCCATGATTCAAATAAAACAGAGTTTTATCTATGGTACCTCTAGTAAATCCACTTTCAAGAAGAAATTGAGCTAGAGTTTCATACCATGCCCTTGGAGCCTGCTTTAGTCCATAAAGTGCTTTGTCCAACCTGTAGACATAGTCTGGATGTTTTGGATCCACAAAACCTGGAGGTTGTTCAACATATACCTCTTCATCCAGTTTCCCATTTAGAAAAGCACTTTTGACATCCATCTGAAATACTTTGAATTTCTTGTGTGCAGCATAGGCCAGAAAGATTCTAATTGCCTCCAATCTTGCAACTGGAGCAAATGTCTCATCATAATCAATACCTTCCTGTTGTGAATACCCTTTTGCCACAAGCCTTGCTTTATTCCTTGTAATGACACCCTCACTGTCAGTTTTGTTTCTAAACACCCATTTTGCACCAACTATGGATCTGTCTTTAGGTCTTGGTACTAGGGTCCAGACTTTATTTCTTTCAAATTCATTTAACTCTTCTTGCATTGCTTGAATCCAATCAGGATCTTGAAGAGCTTCCTCCACTTTCTTTGGTTCAGTTTGAGACAGAAAGCAATGATGTAAACACTCATTTGCTGTAGCTGTCCTTGTTTGCACACCTGCTTCTGGATTTCCAATTATTATATCAGGTGTGTGAGATTTTGTCCACTTCCTAGCATGTGGAAGTTGACCATTTTCATCATTGGATCCTCCCCCTTGATCCATGCTCTCTTGATTCTGTTGATTATTCTCTGTAGCTCCCCCTGTATTTGTGCTATCAGAGTTTGAATCAGTATTCTCTGATGAGTTTGAGTCAGCATTCTCTGAGGAATCTTGGGTAGAGTCTGAAACATTCTGATGCTCCCCCTCAGCAAGTGCTCCATCATCATGAACTTGTAAGTTTTCATCAGAGTTTGCTGTATCTTTTTCACAGTCAGAGTTTGACTGCTCATCAGAGTTTATCGAATCAGAGAATATTTCTTCATTTTCAAAATGCAGTTCTTCATGATCATCCATATCAGTTAAGCCCATGATTTTCTTGTCATCAAATGACACATGTATGGATTCCATGATCACCTTGGTTCTTAGATTGTAGACTCTGAAGGCCTTTGTTATCAGAGGATAACCTACAAAGATGCCTTCATCAGCTTTTAGATCAAACTTGGTAAGCTGTTCTGGATGAGTCTTCAAGACAAAGCATTTGCACCCAAATATATGAAAATACTTCAGATTTGGCTTCTTTTTCTTCACCATCTCATATGGGGTCTTGCCATGCTTATTAATCAAGGTTGCATTTTGAGTGAAACAGGCTGTTTGAACAGCTTCTGCCCAGAAATAAGTAGGCAATTTAGCCTCATCAAGCATAGTTCTGGCAGCTTCTATAAGAGTCCTGTTTTTCCTTTCAACTACACCATTTTGCTGTGGTGTACCAGGTGCAGAGAATTGTTGCACTACACCTCTTTCTTTGCAGAACTCTTCCATTGTTGAATTTCTGAACTCAGTTCCATTATCACTTCTAATGATCTTCACTTTGTCTTCAGATCCATGGTCCAGTTGTGTCACATGATCCATCAGATGCAAGGCTGTTTCATCTTTAGAGTGAAGAAAATATACCCAAGTGTATCTGGTATACTCATCAACAATGACAAGAGCATATTTCTTCCTTGCAATGGATGGTACATTAACTGGTCCAAATAGATCAACATGTAGAAGATGATATGGTTTCTTTATTGAGAATTCAGTCTTACTCTTGAAGGATGTCTTTCTCTGCTTGGCCTTTTGACATGAATCACATAATCCATCAGATGTAAGTAGTGATTCAGGGAGTCCTCTCACAAGCTTTTTCTTTATAAGCTCATTTATGGAGTTGAAGTTTAGGTGTGAGAGCTTCTTATGCCACTTCCAACTTTCTTCTGCAGAGATCCTTGTAGACAAGCAGATTGCTTTTCCTTCAGAGTTTGTAGGCAAGTGGATTTCATAAATATTCCCATGTCTGTGAGCGATCACTGCCACTTTGCCTGTTGACTTGCTTACTATCTCACTGTGTTCTTTATAGAAATCAACATGATATCCTCTGTCACAGATTTGACTGACAGAGAGTAAATTGTGTTTTAGCCCTTGAACAAGAGCTACATTTGATATGATGACATTTCCAAGATTGATTTTGCCATATCCCAGAGTCCTTCCTATGTTGCCATCTCCATAAGAAACACTTGGGCCAGCCTTCTCCACAAACTCTGACAGCAGGGTCTTATTTCCAGTCATGTGTCCTGAACATCCACTGTCCAAGACTAGGATGTTCTTCCTGTTGCCCTGCAATCATAAAGACCACTAGTTGTTAGTTTTAAGGACCCAGACTTGCTTGGATCCCTTGGCCTTATTAAGTTTGTTAGCTTTTGCAGCGGTATTATTATCAGAGTTTGAGCTAACAGACTTTGCAACAGAGTTTGTACTGGAAACAGAGTTTGTACTTGTAAAGTTTTTATTAACCTTTAAAGAAGGTTTCAATTGATAATAATCATAATACAAACTATGATATTCTTTGCAAGTATAAATAAAATGCCATAAACTACCACAATGAAAACAAGGATCTTGTGGTTTATATCTAATACTACTTTTTCTAACTCCAGACTTTGTAGGTAAAGAGTTAATGTCCTTGTTCTTCCTGCAAAAATTAGCAAGATGATTAGTATTACCACAGTTATGGCATGTCTTCCTAGGTGCATTTGGAACAGGCATGTAGTTATTACTCTTGTCTATGCCAATTTTGCCATTTCTATTTTTCCTAGGCTCCTTGTTTCTGTCATCAGACTTTACCTCTTTAAGCTTATGTTTAAGCTGTTTCTGAGTCATCAGTCCTATGTTAACCTGTTTGGGCTTTTCAGATTTTAAATTGTTGTTAATCTCTGATTTTGATCTACATTTTTTAGGCTTAGAGGATTCAACAACAAATTTAACAGGTTTAACCTTAGGTTTTTGAGTTTTAATAAACTCTATTTTTGATGACTCAGCTTCTGAGTTATCAGTGTAACCTAGTCCCTTCTTCCAGTTTCCACTACCTAAGATATCCTGAGTAATTTTGCCTGAATTAGTCCATGTTTTAATAATTTCCCTTTCCTTAGCAAGTTCTGATTGAAGAGATGCATACCTCTTTAATAATTCATCTTTGACAATGACAGCATCATCTCTTTCTTTCTGAACTTCCAACATCTGAACTAATTCTTTTTCTAGATAATCATTCCTTTTCTTTACACTTAGAGTTTCAGATTTTAATCTTTCATTTTCTAAAGTCTGATCTCTAAAGCTGGTATGCAAAGTTTTAAGAAACAATCTTAACTCAGTTATATCTTCAGTATCAAAGGCAAGAGTAGAATGAGGTACCTTAGCAGGAGATTCAGAGTTGTTGTCAGTGTTTGCCATCAGAGCATAATTGACTTCTTCTTCTGAATCAGAAGTATCTGTCCAGTTTCCTTTCTTGGTGATAAAGGCCTTTTCTTTTTCCTTCTTGGCTTTCTTGCATTCAGATGCAAAGTGTCCCTTTTCACCACAGTTGAAACAGGTATACTTGTCAGCTTTTCCAGCTTTTCCTTCTTTGCCCTCATTCTTCTTAAAGTTCTTCTTGTCATAAACTCTGTCAGAGTTTCTGTCTTTCCTTGAAAAACTTTTGCCTTTGTTGAACTTTTTGTAGGCCAACTTCTTGAAGCTTTTTACCATCAATGCTGCTAACTGCATCATCTCATCATCACTTTCTTCAGAGTCTGAGGGAACATCAGAGTTTGAGTCATCAGAGTTTGATGACTCAATGTCAGACTTTGTGACATGAGCTTTTCCTTTGCTCTTAGCAGCTTCTTCTTGAACTTTCAGAGCAACAGACTTTGATTTTCCTCCATGACGTTTGCTCATTTGCTCCATTTCAAGTTCATGAGTCTTCAGTCTTCCATAAACATCATCAAGAGACATTTCTCCAAGATCAAGATTGTCTCTTATTGTGGTGACTTTCAAATCCCATTTTTCAGGAAGAGCCAGAAGGAATTTGAGATTTGAGTCTTCAAGATCATATTCCTTGTCTACCAGAGATAAGTCATTCAACAGTTTGACAAATCTGTCATACAGATCTGTCAGAGACTCACCAGATTTTGAGTCAAAGTGCTCATACTCCTGTGTAAGGATTGTTTTTCTGTTTTTCTTAATGGCCTGAGTTCCTTGACATCTGGTTTCCAGAGCATCCCAGATTTGTTTAGCAGTTTTGCACCCAATTACCCTATTAGACATTGCATTGTCAAGGGCACTGTGCAAAAGGTGTTTCACCTTTGAGTCTTTACTAATTGACAGGATGTCCTCAGGGGTATAATCTTTCTTTTCTTTTGGAACCATCTTCTGAGGTTCATCAGCAAGCCCAACAGAGAGCTTGGTGGGCATATGTGGTCCATCAAAGATCCTGTCAAGATATTCTGGATCAACAGAGTCTAAGAATATTATCATTCTCTCTTTCCAGACTGGATATTCAGATGCCTTAAGGATTGGAACTCTAAAGGATGAAGCTTGTGATTTTTCAGACATGATTGTGTTTAAGATCTCACTGTAGTAATCTTAACAGAGCTGGCTCTGATACCACTTGTTAGGTCCTATTAATTCACTATATATATATAATATAGTGATCACAATATGTAATACAGTATGACAATATAAGAGATCGAAAGCAGTAAACTCTTATATTCACAAAACTTAATGGTTACAAAAACTCTCTCAGTGATTTATACTCTATCACCAAGAGCTGCTAGGGTTCTTAACAATATACTCGATAACTCAACTCATATAGAGTAACCCTAATCTGTGTTTATATAGACACAGTTACAAAATCAATCTCTGATTTGATATCCTATAAATCAGCTAATAAATCTATCAATCAAAGATTGCTCCAGTTTTCTGTTTAGTTTCCATAGTCAGCAAATCACTCCTCCGCTTCTATCCTTCCTTGAAGTATATCCGCTTCTGAGCTTTTTCCACGTGTAAACTCTGTCGAGTCTTGACTATGTAAACTCTGATCAGACTTTATCAAACTCTGTCAGACTTTACTAAACTCTGATCAGACTCCAGTTTAAACTCTGATGATTCCTGTTCTAAAACAAACCTTAAGAACATTAGTAATCATCAATTATATCTAACATCTATATTCGAACCTATGCTTCAGAATAAACCTACTTCTAACTTGCAAGCATTTAAACTCATGACACTCGGCTTCGCTGCCCCTTAAGTCCTGACATAATCCATTGTACTCAAATAAATCATATCCCTGATTATGTACTTCCAGTGAAACAGAATGATTATTTATTGCATCTAGAGCATCTACAGTTGTTGGTTTTTATATGTAAACTACTGCAAAACAGAACTACAGAAACTGCATACTAATCTCAAATACGGTCTGCAGGTACAAACACCTACATAATGAGGCTAATCTTGTGAAACTAGAAATAACAACTACAATAAATTTGTCAGGTCATAAAAACCAACAGCTAGTTCAGTTTTTATTTTTGTTGATGCTAGTTTGATATACAATTCTGTACAGTTAACTAAAAACTTTTTGGCCAGAATATTATCTAGTATATGAATGTTTGTATGTCCAGATCTAGTTAATTTTTATTTAGTCCTGCTTTCGTTGATGTGTACATTAAATTTATTTGATTATAATTTTTTTTAGCTGGAAGACGATGACAAGTGGCAGATGTCTTTTGTCATGCCCTCAAAGTATGGTTCCAGCTTGCCATTGCCCAAAGATCCATCAGTGGCTATCAAAGAGGTGCCAAGCAAAATTGTGGCAGTTGCTGCTTTTTCAGGTCCCCTCCCAACTATTGTATGATAACTGCTTTCACTTCTACAAGATCTTACAATTAAGATGGTAGTAGCAGATATAACTATAAATATTCTGACTTCCCATTCTGCACAAAGATGTGTTTTTCTGGTATATATACAATATTAGTTATGCACTTCTGCTAATAAGATTTGGAAATATGTTTATAGTCAGGGGATTGTTCAAGCATTTATAAACTTGTTTTTCAGAGAATCCTAAATTACTGTACCTGTACCTTTATGACTTAATACTTTTTTTATTTAGGTTTCGTAACTGATGAAGAAGTGCAAAAGCGTGAAGCTGCCCTTCGAAAAGCACTAAAGAATGACACTCAATTCCATGTAAAGATTGGTTCACCAGTCGAAGTTGCACAGGTAAAGTAGACAAATTATAATAAAGTATGAAATAAAAATCCTAATGCTGGGCATTCTGTGAAAATTAGTACTGGGGACACTTGGCTACAACTTATAACTAAGCGTGGGATAAAGATTTACTACTGACTAGTTTGGTATTCTGCAAAATATGACACAGAATATAAAAATGTGTTGTATAAAAAATTTATTCTTTCAAATCTAGTTGATTTTTTTTATTTAGAAATAATTATCAGGGAATAGATCTAAGCAATTAAAGTAGCCCAAATTGTGTGCTGGAATCATAATGTCTCCTTTCAAATACTGACTGCAGTACAATCCACCGTTTACACTTCCATTTGCACGTCGCAATGAGATTGCTCTAGAAGTTGAAAGGAGAGAAGAATAATCCATCTTATGCAAGGATCAGCAGGTTGGATTCAGGACTAGTCTTTCACCACTGTAAAACTAGTAAAACAAGATAGTGACTGTCCAGTACAATGCAATTATGTAAAAAATTGTAAATACTTTGATTGTTAATATCTGTTATAGTGACCAGTTTATATATACATATCTGTTCTCTTTTTTAAATGCAGATATTTAATCTTTCAGCTGAACTTCTGCTGACATTGGAGAAAAGCTTAGTTTACGGTTCATGCCTAATATGCATTTGGTTAGCTAAATTAAACAAATGCGACTTCTGTTGCATTAATTAAATAAATAACGTAAAGAGCATTTGTATGTTTTTGATAATTCTTTTTGGCTTTGTAAATAGCTTCCCTCGTTCATATAAAAAAAGAGCTAACCACCGATATTAGTTACCTCCTGTTATTAATCAGGACAGTACATCACGCTATTAAAGCTTTTGGAAATAGATACTGAATTTGTAAATTACTGATGCTTCACACAACTTCCGATCCACGTTATAGTGTGAGGAAAAATTATATTGTATCCTGGATGATGGCATTTTGATTTCATCTATTTGTCTCTTACATTTCTCATCTAATGGATCCTTTTTTCCCTTTCTTCCAATGTTTGTCTTGCCTAAACTGATAGGACATCCCTGCCTCTATCGTCCTATTGGTTTAAACCATACTTATGCTAAAGACCCAATAAGCTACATATTGAGTTGTTAGTGAACCTTTAAATATCTGTTTGTCGTTAATTGCTGGCATATCGTTATAAACAACAAGATTTCAGGCAACTCATTCAGGTTTTCGCTAATTAATGAAACGAAGCTAAAGAAAATGATAGATATGCATCATGTGTTGTCTAGATATGCCATAACAGTAATTTTGTACGCTCTATGCCTCTTCTAGTTTTTAAGATGTAGAAGTTTTAGAACAAATCTAGCAAGCTTCAGGTATACTTGCCAATACTGGCTTCCATCCCTTAGAATTTTTAGCGGCATCACTGTTCAAATTTTTGAATGAATCGACCAGTTGTTCATTTTGGAGCTGCAAAATCATGTCTTCAATCGTTCCTCCTTTGCTTAACATCTCCTCCAGGTCGTGCTTTCTAACTACTAGCTTAATCCTCACAACTGCATGGTTTTCCTTCCCTGCAACTTCCTTTGTGTTTGAATATTCCTTGTCAAGTTCCAGTGAAGGTACTGGGACTGGTAAAAGATAGTAAAATTGCCCAGCACACAAGTCAGCATCTGGCCTGAGGTGTTGAGGCCCCAGAAGTGTCCGAGATATTGCTTGGCCAGAATATTCTGCCAGAACTTGATGCACTTTCAATGGTGCTTTGTATTCAAGGATCTTCCCATCCATTTTCATGACCTGGACTAAATTATCTTGTAGAGCTAAACAATTCCCCATTGTTTTGAAAAAAATCTAAAAAGAATTCTGTTGTAGTTTGTATAGATAGAGAAATGCAAAACAGATGTTGATGTTTGGTTGATGATTTAAAGTGGACAATTCTGTTATATTTATAGGAGATGTTTAGGAAATTCCCCTTGAAATTAGTGGAAAAACCAAATGACCACATGCTATATTGTCTTCAGGCCCCAGTGTTCTTGATTGTCCTGACACTTTCCTCGTTGATAAAATAACATGTTTCGGAACTGTGCTATTTACAGACCTGCGAGTCCAACATACTAGTAGTGGATCAACGAGGGTAGTGTGATAAGCGTGCAGAATGCAAGTAATTTATTTCTGATTAGTGGCTGGCTTTACCTTTGTGTTACTGATTAGTGATGTGCTAAGTAATGTAATTAAATGAATGCTACTGCAATTTGAATTATTTAAATGGTAAGTAAAGTAAAAGCTTGACTATATGCAAACATAACACTGAAAACGTTATTCTTCCATTTCTCATTATCCTCAAACAGTGATTCTTCAGCTTAATACTTGTCAGTTTATCTTTAATAAAGTGATTTCATGTCATATTTGCTGTGAAAGTAAAACATTATACTAATTATCTTGTGTTAAATACACAAAACATGTGCCCAAGGGTGTGAACAAGCAGAAAACAGCTGCAGAGCAGAAATAAGACATGGTTGACGGTCTATTTTTTGCACAAATACAATGGATGTGAGGAAAATTAGAGAAGGTAATTGCATTCTCTATTGTATTATTGCTATTAGTTGTTGATTCTTTTTTAATTATTATCTGAATTAGCATTCTGTCAACTTGTCATAGACATTCAGTAACAAATTAGAGAATGGCAACTAGGAGGCAACCATGTATGCAGATACACATAGTTGTGTCTTTAGCCACAGAAATTGACACAATATTTGATCGACATTAATTGAGTATATAATTTTGACCTGTAAGTTTTTTGATATCTTTAATTAATCGAGCTAAGCTTGGCATTACAAGGAATATAGGGGAAGCTAATGTTTCTACAAGTAACTGCTGTTTTTCATTTACATATATAAAAGCTGAAATGAGAATGAAACTTTAGTATAAAAGGATACTTTTGAAAGTTTGATAAGTAGTTAATTATCTTTGACTGACATCTCAGTATCCGCAAATAGTATAACATATATGGTTATTGTGAATCTACTTTATCTGGTATATTGGTTTCTCAGTCTCAAACGTATTGGGATAGGGGTGATAATCTCCCTAAATTGTGTTTTGGCATACTGTAGCATTAGGATGGGTGATGCCTTTTCGATTTCATCTCTTTAAAATGTATTACCTTTCTCGTCTATCATTTCCAATCATTTTCCTTTCTTCTATTGTCCCTCTTGCCTAGACCACTGATAGGACATCTCTTCCACTATCATTCTGCTGGCTTGAACTGTACTTATGTTCAAAGCCCCAAGAAATTTCAAACTGAATTGTTAGTGTGTAACTTATTAACATCTGTTTGTCTTCAATCAATTCTATTAGGAGTATATTTTACCATGAAATAGGGAGCTTGGTCGAATCTGCTTTAGGTACTCTTGAAAACACCTTATCATTTGGAAGAACAAGATTAGTCGCTTCTTTCAGTTTTTGGCTTAGGAATAAAAACTAAGATGAAAGTGGATATGCACACATGAAAGTCTAGTTCATCAGTTTTACTGAATCTTCAACATATATGTGCTGGCTATAATTAATTGGCAACCTATTGGAGCAAGTAAAATTTATTGAATATCTTCAGAACGAATTAGATAATCTATTAAGCCATAACAGTAATTTCTACACTCTATGCCTCTTCTAGTTCTCAAATGTGGAAAGTTTAGGAACAAAACTAGTAGGCTTCAGGTATACTTGGCAATACTGGCTTCCATCCTGTAGAATTTTTACTAGCATCACTGTCCAATCTTTTGAATGAACGGACCAACTGTTTGTTTTGAAGTTGCAAAATCAGTTCTTCAACTGATCCTCCTTGGCCTAGCATCTTCTCCAAGTCTTGCTTCCTAATTAGCAGCTTAATCCTCACAACTCCATGATTTTCCTGTTCCGCTACTTCCTTTGTGTTTGAATACTTCTTGTCAAGTTCCAGTGAAGGAACTGGGAGTGGTAAAAGATAGTAAACACGACCTGCATGCATATTAGCATCAGGCAGGAGGTGTTGGGTCATCGAAAGTGTCTGAGATATTCCATGGCCGGGATAATCCGACATAACTTGATGTACTTTCAAAGGTGCCTTATATTCAAGGATCTTACCGTCCATTTTTGTGACCTGGACAAACTTTTCTCTTAGAGCTAAGCAATTTCCCATAGTTGCGTTAAAAATTCTGTGGTAGTTTAACAAGATAGAGAGCTAGAAAACAGATGTTAAGGCTTGGTTGATGTTTTCAAGTGTAAAATTCTGTTGTACTTATAGGGGATTTTTAGCATCACCCTTGAAAATTAGGCCCCAGTGTTGCTGATATTCCTGACACTTTCCTCGTTGATACGAGACTGACATGTTCAGATTAATTGTGCTATTTACAAACCTGCAAGTCCAACATATTAGTAGTGGACCAACGAGGATAATGTGATAAGTCTGCACAATGCATGATAATTTAGTTATGACTGTTAGCCAGTATCTTAATTTGTTTTTACTGATGCGCTGAGTAATATAATTAATTAATTATGTCCTAATCCAGTCTGAATTACGCGACTAATACTACTTTTTCATGCAAACATAACACTTAAAACGTTATCATGCCATTTCTCATTGTCGTACGTGTTTACGTGATGAAGAACAGGAACAGTAATTCTTCTGCTTAATTGCGTATTTGTTTTTCATTATTAAAGTGTTTTCGTTTCAAATTTGGTTCAAAAGTAAAAGGAAGTACAGTGATCCTCTTGTGTTAAATATGCAAAACATGTGTTGAAGAGCGTAAACAAGAACACATGCAGCTCCTGGGGAGAATAAGACATTCCGCTGAAGGTCTATTTTCTGCATAATCATAATGGAACTGGGGAAAATTAAAGAAGCCAATTGCACTATGAATTCTCTAACCGATTTCTTGTTAATGTTGATTCTTTTGATTAGATATTTTTTACTCATGTCGGAAGGAAAACATTCAGCTGAAAATTCCCTATTTTTTAGAAGATAATAATAAAACATTCAAATTATGGGGGGAAGGAAACTTGTCGAATTAGACATACATATGCTCTGAAAGGGTTATATATCAAACTGGCTACCAATTTCGTCAAAATATCTCACTTGACCCACTCATCTCATCGGGAACTCGTTTAAGCCACGGTAAACCAAATATATATCATTTTGCCCACATCACTATTCATATCTCTTTGCTTAATCATTTACCAAAAATCAACCATTTATTTTTTTACTACCAAACCACTTTAAGTACCTTCATAATTGTATCTAGTATTTATCAAAATAAATTAAGAATTTCTAAAGCAAAATAGTTAGGTGATCACATAAATATATATTTATAGCTAAATATTTTTTTTAACTATATAGCTATGTTTCTTTATTAATTCCCAAATTATTTTGGTAAATACTAGAGACAATTATGAAGGTACTCGAAGTGGTTTCGTAGTAAAAAAACAAACGGTTAATTTTTTATAAATGATGAAGTAAAAAGATATGAATAGTAATATGGGTAAAATGATATATATATTGTTTATAGTGGCTAAAATGAGCCGCCAATGAAATGGGTGGGTCAAGTGAGATATTTTGACGTAATGAGTGGCCAGATTGATATAAAACCCTATGCTGAAACACATACTATGTTTTAAAGCAAATAAAAATTTAACTTACTATGAGAATGGAGACATATATATTTCATTATCTTTATCCTGCTGATAAAAAAAATGCTGTCAGCATATATAATTATTACATATTTTATACTTAGATGGTAGAAGAACCCTAGATCCCAGTCTGGACAGTGTTTTGACATTGCTAGGCATAGCCACAGCCACAGCCACAGGACACATTGTATCGTTGTTTGTTTACTGCAAACTTTAAGGCTCCTAAGGCGGCAGTAATATATACCGGACATTTCTCTATATACTTTTTTGGTGGTGTTGGACTTGGCTGCCATTATAGAATCAAACACCTTTTGTCTATCCTCGATCCTGTGCGACATCTGCCATTACAATATTGTTTATAGAATTAGATTTGCTTAGTGAGATCAATTTCATTCTAGGATTGATCAAGTCAATTTAACTTCTTTCTCTCCTGGGATAATAAATAAATATATATTTTACTTTGATTGTAAATTTTTCTTAAACGAGTGAGTGATAAAGTTTGTAGTTAGTGCCCTGGGTGGTTTAAAACGTGGTGAATGTGGGCAAACAATAAAGATAGGCATCCATGCACGCTTGAATACGATTAGACCTGCTCGTTAGTGCAAATATATAATAAAATTGTGGATGGTGAGAATTGATCAGGTGAAAGCTAGGGCACATAATTATCAATTCCGAGTCCAAGCGTGCTCAATGTGGCTAGATGACTTTGGTGAACAAGTTTAAGCTATTGAATATAATTAGGAATGTGTGCATAGACTTCGTATCAGATCAAATTTTTATTTTCTTTTATTCTTTGTCTTGTCTGGGCCACTATTCAGGATGTTTTATGTTTTTAATCGGTGTATTGTTAAGTTTGTGGAATGAAAATGCAGATTATGTAGTTATATTCTGCAGTAGTTTACATTTAACAACCAAGACTTTCAATTTGACATATATCGGAGCAAGTACAATATTGAATAACTTCACTACTTCAGTCGGGTATATAGACTAATCTATTAAGCCATTACAGTAATCTCTACGCTCTATGCCTCTTCTAGTTCTTAAGATGCAGAAAGCTTAGGAACAAAACTAGCAAGCTTCAGGTATAGTTGGCAATACTGGCTTCCATCCTGTGAAATTTTTACTAGCATCACTCTCCAAATTTTTGAATGAACGGACCAACTGTTTGTTTTGAAGTTGCAAAATCAGTTGTTCAACTGGTCCTCCTTGGCCTAGCATCTCCTCCAGGTCTTGCTTTCTAATAAGCAGCTTGATCCTCACAACGCCATGATTTTCCTGTTCGGATACTTCTTTTGTGTTTGAATACTGGTTGAGTTCCAGTGAAGGAACCGAGAGTGGTAAAAGATAGTAAACATGACCTGCACGCATATTGGCATCCGCCTGGAGCCGTCGGATCACCAGAGGTGTCAGAGATATTTCATGACCAGGATATTCCGACAGAACTTGATGTACTTTCAAAGGGGCTCTATATTCAAGGATTTTCCCGTCCGTTTTCACAACCTGGACAAACTTTTCTTGTAGCGCCAAGCAATTTCCCATAGTTGTGTTGAAGTTGAAGAATTCTGCGGTAGTTTAACAAGACAGAGAGCTAGAAAACAGATGTGCTTTGGTTGATGTTTTGAAGTGAACATTTCTGTTGTACTTATAGGAGAGGTTTAGGATCACCCTTCCAATGTAGACACAGTCACACAGAACCAAATGAGCATATGCATAATCCTGACAGTTTCCTCGTTGAAATGAGACTGACATGTTTGGATTGTACTATTTACAAACCTCCAAGTCCAACATATTAGTAGTGGACCAACGAGGATAATGTGATAAGTCTGCACAATGCATGTAATTTATTTCTGATGACTGGCCGGCTTTATCTTAATTTACTTTTACTGATGTGCTGAGTAATATAATTAAATATGTATTAATTACCTGGCTAATACAACTATTTTATGCAAACGCGACTCGTCAGGAACAGTAATTCATCTGCTTTACTACGTATTAAGGTGATTTCATTTCAAATTTGGTCTAGAAGGTAAATAAATACAGGGATCCTCCTGTGTTAAATGTGCAAAACATGTGTTGAATAGTGTAGACAAGCAAAAAACAGCTGCTAATTAATTAATTAATTAATTGGCAGAATCAAGACATGGCTAAGGTCTAGTTTCTGCATAAACATAATGAAAGTGGGGAAAACTAAAGAAGAACAATTGCATCATGTAATTTAGCGTAGACTTCTGTTGTTTATTCTTTTGATTAAATATGTTTAAATCACTGGAAGGAAAAAGATTCAGCTGTTAATATGGGAAATGCGACTGGGAGGTATGAGGTATCCATGCATTCTCAGTAGCGTAGTTACTGAATCATAAGCTACTAGTGAGTGATGTTCCTCGAAATTATTTGGTGGTAAATACGTTGTATTGGATAAAAATCCCTCTTGTTTCGATGATCATAAAGAAGCATTCAAATTCTGATAATGCAGACACGGGAATGAAAAAAGCTATGCTCGAACACAGAGGGTTATGCAGACTTGAAGTGTGCACAGTTATATATGTGGCATATATGTAAAATGAAATGACCATTTCATTATCTTTATCCACTCAATAATTTTTTTTTTTCTTTTTCAGAATGAATAAACTATGACATATCATAGTTTATAAGTCTTCCATTTCAGGTTATTCTGTATCTATAATAATCGTGTGACCATAATCATCGACATTAATTTCCTTTTGATCACTGAGGCATTACAGTACCCTCCAAATATATTTCTGGTTTGTTGTTTATACAAATAAGATGTATGTAACAACAAATATTTATGCAGACAAGCTGCTGTGGCATTTTAGGTAGCAACCTATTGGAGAAAAAGATGTAAATAGTCCACTATTTAGGATGTTTATGTTTGTATGCAGCGTGTTGTTGAGTTTGAGAAACGAATATGCAGTTTATATATGTAGTTATATGTGCTGGCTGTAATTAATTGGAAACCTATTTCATTAAGCAAGTAAACTAAATTCAGTCAAAAATAGAGTAATCAATTAAGCCATAACAGTAATCCTCTACGCTCTATGCCTCTTCTAGTCCTTGAGATGTATAAGTTTTACAACGAAACTAGCAAGCTTCAGGTATACTTGGCAATACTGGCTTCCATCCTGTGGAATTTCTACTAGCATCGATGTCCAAGTTTTTGAATGAACGGACCAACTGATTGTTCTGAAGTTGCAAAATCAGTTCTTCAACTGATCCTCCTTGGTCTAGCATCTCCTCCAGGTCTTGCTTTCTAACAAGCAGCTTAATCCTCACAACGCCACGATTCTCCTGTTCTGCTACTTCCTTTGTGTTTGAATAGTTCTTGTCGAGTTCCAGTGAAGGAACCGGGAGTGGTAAAAGATAGTAAACATGACCTGCACGCATTTTGGCATCCGCCTGGAGCCATTGGGTCACCAGAGGTGTCAGAGACACTGCATGACCAGGATATTCCGACAGAACTTGATTTACTTGCAAAGGGGCTCTATATTCAAGGATCTTCCCATCCGTTTTCATGACCTGGACAAACTTTTCTTGCAGAGCAAAGCAATTTCCCATATTAATTGTGCTAGAGTTCTTTGCTAAAGAAGAATTTTTTGGTAGTTAAACAAAATAAAGAGCTAGAAAGAAGATGTTGATTTGGTTGATGTTTTCAAGTAGACAATTCTGTTGTACTTATAGGGGGATGCTTAGGATCACCCTTCAAATGTAGACATTGAACCAAATGACCATATGCATATATGGTTAAGGCCCCATTATCTTGACGGTTTCATTGTTGAAATGCGACTGACATGTTTGGATTGTACAGTACTATTTACAAGCCTCCAAGTCTAACATACCGGTAGTGGACCAACGAGGATAATGTGATAAGTCTGCACAATGCATGTAAATTTATTTCTCATAACTAGCTGGCTGTATTTGAATTTATTTTACTGAGTAATCAATTAAATGTGTCCTACTCCAATATGTACTACCTGACTGGTACTACTATTCCATGCAAACATAACTTTTAAAACGATATTACGCCATTTCTCATTGTCGCGTTTACATAGTGAAGAAGCGGAACAGTAATCCTTCTGCTTAATTACGTATTTGTTTTTCATTATTAAGGTGATTTCCTCTCAACTTTGGTCTAGAAGGTGAAAGAGTACAGTGATCCTCTTGTGTTAAATGCGCAAAACATGTGTTGAATGGTGTAGATGACAAGCAGAAAACAGACGCTGATTAATTAGCAGGAACAAGACATGGCTAAAAAGGTCTATCTTCTGCATTAACATAATTAGGAAAATGGGGAAAATTGAAGAAGACCATTAATTGCATTATGTATTCTACCATAATCTTTTGTAGCTGATGATTCTTTGGATTAAATATTTTAATTATCTTTTGGGCTACTTGTCGCCGGCTTTTCATCAGAATGAAAAACATTCAGCTGTTAAAAAAAGAAAGGCAACTGGGAGCTAGGTATCTGAGCATGCATATGCACATTTGCGTAGTTACTGAATCATTAGCTAGCAGTGATCCTCGTCAAAAGTATTTGGTGGTAAATGTGTAATACGTCACTTATATCTGATATTAAGTCCTCTTGTTTATTTAGATAATCATAATAAAGCATTCAGATTCTGAGAATTGCAGACACGGACGGAATGAAAAAAGCTATGCTCGAACACACATATACAGGCTTATGCAGCCTTATAGGTAAGTCGCAATACAAGATGAGTATAATCATGTATATGTTTTAATATTAAGTCAAATGAAATTTGATATTCTCCAAGCAAATATGATTGGATAATGGATTGACCATTTCATAATCTTAATCTATCCAGCCTAAATAGTGAATGAACCCTACTATAAATCCCTTTCTGATCGAGCACTAGTGTTTTAAGCCACAGCTAGCCGCAGGCCACATATCGTTGTTTGTTGACTGCAAACTCTTAAGGCTCCTATACGGCGGCACTAGTCGACAATCCTCTATATTCTGTTTACATGGTGTCTGGACTTAGCTGCCATTATAGAATTCAAACACTATTTTCCTATCCATGAGTTCATGACCCGTGCATTCTGTGACTCTGTCATCTGTTCTGAAATGAGTAATTTGTCGATCGTCTGACTAATAATTTTATTCAGATTATAATATGCTTGCTTAGCTCGATTTCAGATTAGGACTCAAAAGTACTCATGACTTTAGAATTATTTTAAGTACCTTGAATTTAAATTTTGGTTATGAACTACAGATAAAGTTGATGGTTTTGGTAGTGATCACCTCGTAGATTTAATATGCGATGAATGTGGGCGAACAGTAAAAACCGGCAGCCATGCACGAATTAATGAATGTGAAGAAGACCTACTAAGCTTTTCACGTAATATTAACTCTGATAATTTCTTTTAAAGCTCGACTGTTTTTCATTGTTATATTTTATACCCAAATATAATATCGGATCGTATAATTTAAGAGTCTCAATTTAAATTTGTATCTCTTCTAGCTTGCATGCTGCATGCATAATGGTTACTCTTCATAACTGTGTACAGTCACAACCACGTCCCTCAAAATTAAGGGACATGTCTAAGGGGAAATATAGCAAATAAAAAGGGCACACTGCAGCACACACATAATAAGCAAAGGTGCTCCTAAAGTTTCGAGGATTGACACTGCTGCTTGATTCTCTCTTTTCCATATCCAAAATTAGCAGGAAGATCAGTTTATCAATTTCTCGTTTTTAAATTATCAGACTAATGGCCACATATTTCTACCCATCAGCTTAACTTTCCATCATATTAACACAAACTAACATTATCTCACCTTTGATTTGTTTCTTCGTTTCTGAATTCATGGAACTCTCCCTTCTCGCAATTGCAATTTCAGCTTTCATTGTCACCACACAAGCCGCTCCTGGTGCAGATAATAGTACGATTCTTGCTCACTCTTCTTGCATTATCCATTCTCTGATCGTTCATATTCCATGTGCGATACTAATCTATAAATTCTGTTTTGATTGGCTGCTTAATTTGCTGGAGCAGTTATTGAATTCAGTTATTCGGGCGCTAAAGGGCCTGATAAGTGGGGAAGCCTCGACCCCAAGTTTAAGACATGCTCAGATGGTAAAGCACAGTCTCCAATTAACATTCTGCATAGCAAGGCAGCTCAGGGCACCAACATGACCTTGAACAGAAAGTATATACCCGCCACGGCTACCTTGGTTAACAATGGCTTCAATGTCGGGGTAAGATTTTTTTTTGTTAAAAATAAAATAAATTTCGCATCCATTCATGCATCATCTCATTAGTTTGCAACAACTGCTAATAAATTTGTCTGCAGATACATTTTGAAGAAAATGCCGGTGTTATAGGCGTAGATGGCAAGGATTATCGTCTCCAACAAATTCATTGGCGCACTCCATCTGAGCACAATATAAATGGGAAAGCGTATATTTCTCCTATTCATTTGATTAACAACCTTCGTTGTAGGATTATGCATCCTTCTTAATTTGTGTAGTCTAAAGAACGGCTTTTAACTTGATTGCTTCCGATCATCATAGTTTACAGTTTCATTTCAGATATGACGCGGAGCTTCAATTGCTTCACAAGGCTGATGACGGGAGCATTTTTATGGGTGCCATTCTTTACCAAATTGGCAATGGCGATATAGTTCTCACCAAGGTAATCTAAATTTAGCAGAAGACGCTTGTTACACACGACTAGAACATCCTTACTAGAAGTAGAAGAATCAAATAAACTGAAACTCAAAAACCGATGATCAAATTTTATACGAGGGCTTAAACGAGTTAGTATGGCTACACATGCAGATACACAGAAAATTAGAAGAGCTAGGTAGAGAAAAATGTGGAGGCGACGAACATGCTCGTATTGATCTTGGGAAGTTGGACCCGAACCCGCTGAGAAAATGTACTCGCAGGTATTTCAGATACCAGGGCTCTTTCACCACGCCTCCATGTACCGAAAACGTTATTTGGCACGTCTTTGAAAAGGTATTCATACTAATACTACTACAGTCTCCTCAGGATCATCTTGATTAACTTATAACTATATGTAAGCTGATCTAGAGCCCCTCTCGTTGAGATTAAAATGACGACTTATAACTTAACATGACTTAATGCAGTAAGTTGGAGGTTTAAAATATTTGTTTGGATAATTTTGATTTATTAATGATCTGTGAGTTATTAAAAATATATCAATGAAAATAAAACTAATTTATGGGTAATTTATGATTTATGAGAGCAAGTCCAACAATATCTTAGTTCAAGTCTTAAATATGATATAAAAAATTATGTCTTAATGATTTAAGACGTATTTAGGGAACTTTAACTCTTTTAATCATTAAAGAACAATACAAAGTAGAGAGGAAAAGAGGTGCCTAAAAAATAAGATTTTATAAACGATAAAATATATATTTTCAAGAACGACAAAATCATAATGTTTTTTGTCTCCCTATAATGTTGCCCTAGTGATATACATCACTAAAACATTGTTGGATCAAATTTTTTTACCAAATACCTCAAATTATAATTTAGGATATTATATAAAACAACTCTTGGGCTTGCTCTGAGTCACTTGTATCAATAAAAATTGTAAAGGTATTGTATTAAGTTAGTGAAAAATTATTTCAAACTAACTTCTAAATTTAAATTATTTATTACTTTTAAGTAAGTTTCTTATTACATAAACAAACATTTTCTAGTTTCAAATTAGAAACGGCCGGTTTTAACACAGCATGCTCCTAAACTAGATTCTTGCTGTAATATTGTAGGTAAGGACTATATCTAAACAACAACTAGAGTTGTTGAAGGCTCCAATGTTACCGGCATTTAAAAGCAACTCAAGACCTGTGCAACCAGATAACGGCCGACAGGTCGTGCTTAATTATGATCAGAGGATGAAGAGCTAGATGGATCGATTACTAAGTTCTGATTTTAGTTGTTAGTTAACAAAAGAACATTAAGAACTAATTAGCATCAAATTATAGGATATTAGGACTCCTGGTACTATAAGTTAGTTGTCATAGCTACAAGGCTGAAGAGTATGACAGGATCAAGATGCGAAACTTCGACGTAGAGGCCAGTAAACAAGTCACCACTATCATAGTAAACTATGCAACCACTTTAGCACTTCCAATTATTGTAAAATATTTATCTTGTTTTCAAGCTCGTCTCTTTCCATTTTTTTAAGGGCTTAAATTTTATTAGGCATTATTATGTATTTGTGTGTACGAACACATCATTTTAATATGACAAAAAGGAGATGGAAATAATTAAAGAGGGCAAAACGGGGAGGTTGGGAATGGTGGTGTGTTTGTTGTGAGAGGAAATGTTTACAATATTCAACAATTGTGCATGTGACGATCCTCTGAGACGAGAAAAGATAATAAAAAAAAGATGAATATGGTGAAACATGAAATTGTAGAGTAGAATAATTTTGTAGTCAATTATGGCAGGCAGATTAAAGCGACTCTAGTGACTAGTCTCCAATAATTGACTGCTTGCAACTTTAATTGATAGCAACCTAATACTTGTTTCTATCATTACCAGCTGATTCACGACGCTTAAACAAAACAGTTTAGGGTAATACACAAAAAAGATAATTTTATTTAATTAAATTGGATAAAAAAGTAAGATTATCTGTCTTTCAAAACTAACTCCTTCATTCTTCTTAACAAGAGAATATCCGTATATCCGGGATGAAAATACGGTCCACCCTTCTCTACTATGTTATTAAATATAAGTTATAAAGAATTAATAGAATTTACTCTTTTTATTGTATATTATTATATATAATGAATAAAATATTATAATAATATTTAGGTATATTTTTGTGTTTCTTCTTGATTATCTCATAATTATATTTAATATTTAAATAAAAATAAAAATAAAAATAAAAATCTAAAATATGAACGGTGACTAAATAATAAGATTCAATATCAATGTACTAATTATTAAATATCTATGTTTTAAAATTTGTACGTCGTCGGAATTAATTAGTAATATGGCATTTTTCGATAATATCTAAGTAACTCGAAAAACTATAATTTTCAACTAGCATTGCAATCACATATATACAATTCTAACCATATCTTACTTAAAATGATATTTTTAAAATATGAATATTTTTATAAAATTTTCTTAATATTACTATATAAGAATTTAGAAAATGTGAAATATGATTTATTTCGATATTTTTTAACCCGGAGAAGGGTACGTGCTGACCGTGGATCATTCCATTCACCTCGACATCTAGAATAGGTCCATCATGTCGCAAGCGTCCGGAGACGAACCAGCAAATTTCTCGAAAAAACAAGACACAAAGTAAAAGATCAAGGCAATACAAAGGAGGGGAGAAACAAATGGTAAAAATATACAAGCTGCTAGAAAATGAATCAGATATCTACGAATAACAAAAATTTAGCTCGGGCGCAAATTAACAGAATCTACCAACTTCACCTTTACCTTTTCCAAAGAGAGGGACAGCGTTATTCAACACGCCACGTCAGCTTACCAAACACACACCCCTCCGAAACTAAACGTTTTTTCCAACTCCCACGCTGTTATAGCCGCCTAGTGGACCCACTCTTACGGAACGCTTCCAGCGAATCATTTCTCGCCGCGTCAGATTCTTCCCCAACAATCCACGACTCGGACCGACGACCGGACACAAACCGGGTCATCCCTCCCAAACCGACCGGTTCACAAGCCGATTCACAACTCTCTTGAATCGGATCCTCACACTTCTTCTTTCTAGAAACCGATTTAACCACCGGTTCACTGATCCTCACCGAACCTTTATTCGTACACTTCCGGTCCGACCGGAACAACGACATTAAACCGGAGTAAAAACCTTTCTTCTTCTTCACTTCATCCGCCGATCTCGTCCTCTCCACCACCGCCTTCACCGTAACTTTCCTCCTCCGGCTCCGGCTCTTCTTCGATCTCACTCTTCCGATACACGAAACTTTCGGCGACGAAGGCTCCGCAATCCCCGCCGTCGACTTAATCGACTCCGATCTTTTCGACGGGAACAATCTCATAATCGGCGCTTTACTCTGCCTCCGCTTATTATCAACATGATTGCTCTTCTGCGTGTTAGGCATTCCAAGTATAGCAGCTTTCGAATTCAATTGTTTCGCGAATCGCTGCGACGTCGTGTTGTTAGACTGATTAGTAGCGCTACATATGTTGCCTCGAGTTGACTCTTTGCGCTCGAGGAACGCGTTGCGGTCGAACCAGTCGAACTCGGCGTCTTGTGAGAGCCAGAACGATTCAGCGGGAAAATCGGGAGGAACGTCGTTGAATTCTTCCGCGGCGTCGGAGGATCGGGACGGTGAGTGGGAGTTGCCGTCGGCATCAGCGACTTGTTCGCAGGCGATTTTGCGGTCGCTAGCGGTGGTGCAGGAGGTATCTAAAGCGTCGAGATCAACCGGTGGCGGCATGGCAGAGAAAGAAGTGTGAGAAAGATGTGATGATAGAAATGAAGGATGGTGAGGTTGAATTTTTGGAATTTAAAGTCATGCGACTATAAACTGTGACAACTTATTTTAATCATTTTCATGCAAGATGAATCCTTCATTCAGAAAACTGTACAATTTTTTCAACTTTTAGCGAAACATCTATTTTACATTTAAATATGATATATATATAGGTAGGTAAGGTAATATACTGAAATTTTATAGGTAAAATCCTTTCTCCAGTATATATTTTAATAACATGGTGATTTGGGCATGTTATGATAAATTCTACGAACTAGGATTTAAATGTTTTATAAGTCTGGATGTAACGTTAATGTGTTTTGTTTTTATAATTTTATATGCCGTATGTTTAATGTTTGATATATATATCCGCATCGATGTGGTGTACTATTGCACTTCTAGTGAGTAGTGATCAACATTTTAGAAACACCAGTGAAGAATTTTTATTTTTCTTTTCCTTCTTCTTATCATATATGATTCCTGTATTTCCATGTAAAATTGATCTCAACTATCCATTAATCTCCTTTTCTGTAATGCATGGACTAAAACAAAATACACATTTAATTAAAAAAAAAAGATGAAAAGGTTTATAAACATACCATTTTTATCCTAATATTTTATTAAGTATTTTTTTTAAGGATTTTTGTCCTAATATTTATTTACAAAGGATGGAAGGAAAGTACCGTGAAGTTGTCGACGTCTAGAGACTTATCACAAGCAAAGGCCTTGCTGGATTAGTTGTTGAATAAATTTTTAATATCTGACTATGTCTTCGAGTGTAATAAAATATAAATTTTGTGAGCTTTAAGGTCATTACCTAACATTAGTGATTTTAATCCAAAGACTAGTAAGCGTAAACAAGCTGAAAGATGAAATTACATGGTCTTTGTCCCAGAAATTTTTTTAACAACTCTTTCTTGTCGAAACGCTTTCTTCTTGTTCTGTCTGAATTTGATACCAATGTCGACAAAATTTACAACAGTTGTAATTCATAAACGCTTTAACAAATCAGGCCATTGACATTTGACCGTGGGTATATTCTCATTGAGTAATGGGCATGTTGGATACGCAGAGACAGTTGGGCTTTTACGGTGACCAGGGTCCAGGGAGTCCATAAGATTTTAAACATAAAATTAAGCCGGGCTTTTGACCGTTTAAAATTCTAGACGCAAATTAAAGGTGCATGAGAAATTTCTAGAATGAAATAATTTAGCATTATAAGATTAGAGGACAAAACACGCTCTCATATAAGATATGGGAAATCCGGAATGTTAAAATCCCAAAAGATTTTAAA
The DNA here is from genome assembly GCF_001625215.2 of Daucus carota subsp. sativus. Lineage (NCBI taxonomy): Eukaryota > Viridiplantae > Streptophyta > Magnoliopsida > Apiales > Apiaceae > Daucus > Daucus carota. The sequence continues at coordinate 45,853,964 of NC_030384.2, read as the reverse complement.
TTTGTCCACCTTATTATCTACCTATTCCATAAGAGTATCCACCTACATAAGTATATAAATATTAATTATTTTTTATTTATGTGAAGATAACATAAAAAAGGTTATTTCATGCATTTCTAGTTAATTATCATGTTTGTCATGCTAAATTATGATATCTTTCATTCAAAAATTATATATTAAAATAAATATAAAATATTTACAAATAATAAAACATTTTCGTAATTACATACAAAACCTTTGTCAAACAAATGGCAAAGGAGAATTTAAATGATGACTCGGGATAGTAGTGTAGTAAAAGTTCTGTCCGTGTGGAACAGCAACATCGACTTACGTGATAAAAATCAGATATTTTATTAACAATTTATAGGCTATTAAAAATATAATAATAAAAATCACTTAAAAATTAACTCAAACTAACTTCTAATTTTAAATTAGTTCTAACTTATATCTAATTTGAAGCCGAATTCTATCATATTACATAAGTAGACATTTTCGAACTTATTAAAATTGAATAAGCTCGTAATCATCAAAAGTCTTAATCATACGAAAAGTGCATAATCTGTTGTGAATTTATTAAATTGAATAGTCTCTCGTAGACTACATTGACTTTGTAATTTAAATTTGGTGTGAGATAAAAAAAATAACTGTGAGCTATGACGTTCATATTAATAAAATTATGCTTATTTTTATTTCAAATTAGTATTTGAAATATTAACAATTTAATAAATATGAGATTTATTTTTGCGCTAGTCAATGTTTTTTATTCAAATGCTATATAGATTTTGAAAATTAAATATGAACTAAAATATACTTAAGATTTTGTGTTATTAACTTTATGAATAACAATTCAACTGTATTAAATATTAAAATTGAAATGGAAATATCACAATAATATTCTAAAAATTATAAATTATTAAACTAAGAAAATGATACTCCTCCGTCCCCCTGAGTAGTATACATTGGGGACGGGGACGCGGCACGGACTTTAATACTCCTGCAAAGTGTAGTTATGCAATCTATTTTTAAATTATTTTTTTTCTGAATTAAAGTTTGGATATTATACTTTTATACAGAAAAAGAAAATCTCAAAAATAAGTTACGGAACTATATATTATAAGAGTATTGAAATGCGTGTCGAACACTTAAAAAGAAACGTATAGAATTAAATGGGACAGATGGAGTAACTCTTTTTATTTTGTTTGTGTTTTATAATATGATATAATAAATATAATTTATATTAAGTTCATAACTAGATAGATTGAAACATTGGATTCTCAATCTGTTCGCTTGTCATTGTTTACTCTATCTCTTATTGTAATATTGTTTACTCTCTCTATTATTTTGATGTTAATGAAACTTTGCTATTTATATGATATTCTATGGGCTACATGCCCTAATTTTTAATAATAAAATATTTATATTTTTTGAATATTTTAAGTTTTCTGAAACTCTAATTTTATAATAACTCATCTTACATATTCTTAATCTCCATAAATGTAATATTTATGATTATTTATGATTTTGTAAGTTATACGTTAACGATGAAAAGTGTTCAAAACAAACAATAAATATTATTCATAACATATCATTAAAACAAAATTTAAAGATATTAATCCAATTCTATGTCTTCGCTTATTTTCAAAAATTAACATACTTTTAAATTTTTTGACATTTTAAAAGAATACATTTTAAAAAAATTGTATGGGACTAGCTTCCAAAACTAGATAGGAAGAATTAGCCCTGTGCATCCAATAATTTTACTATAAATTTTTATAAACAATATTAATTTATTTGCCTATTAAAAAAATTTATTTTCTAATAAATTCGTAGATAAATTTTTAAATAAAAATATTTCGAATGCAACATAAACTGAAATACAGGAAGTTGCAGAACAAGATAAAAAGACAGAGACAACCAACGATTAGAAATGCTGAATATAATGATAATAAAACAGAAAAAGAAAAAGTAAACATGTGTTTGCATATAAAATAAGTACGAAAATTCGTACTCTTAAACCCCATTTGAATTTTCCGACCGTTGGGACCCTCACCAAAGACAATGTAACGGTTAGTATTATCTGTAAGAAAATAAACCTCCACTTCTTTGTAACAGTAAGTAACTCCACTTCACTTTCTTATTACCATTTGAAGAACCAAACACAAATTTGAAACTGGAGTAGTTCCAATGGGTTGTGCATCTTCAAAACTGTTTAAGAAAGATCTCAAACGAGATATTATTCACTTTGAAAATGCCCAACAAGATTATCCCAACCATGTTGTTTCTCTGACTTCATCGACTTATGGTGCTCTCAATCTGGATAAAGATCCGCAGCCTCAACAATGTGTGAATGTGGTTCAGCCTAGGAAGTCTTTGTCGCGACAAGAGCCGGAGATTATTAATGCTTGGGAGTTGATGGAAGGGCTTGAAGAAGGGGCGCCTGTTGTGATTCAACCCAAGAAGAGTAGTCCTAGACCCAGGGCTTTTCTTCGCGGGTTTGCTGATTTGGATGTGAAGAGTCCTTTGAAGTTTTTGAATCAACTTGGTTCACCGAAGACGGGGAAGAGGTCTGTTGGGAAGGAGAATAAGGGGCAAGTTAATGGCGTTGCACGGTGGGATTGTAGTCCTAAAAGGGTTTTGAAGCAGAGCAATGTGTTGGAGAATTCGAGGAAGAATTCACCAAATATCAGGCTTCCGGTGAAATGTGATATGACTAAATTGGATCTTGGGGGGGTTTCGTTTAGGAGGAGGAGTTTGAGTCCACTGTTTGATCCAGAAAAAGTGGATACTACTAAAGATGGAGAGGAGAAGGTTAAGAAGATGGTGACTGAATCTGCCACATCCTGGAAGGCCCGAAATTTGGAAGACGCGGAGAGCATTCTTCAAGTGTTTGATAAAATCTGCCCGCCTGGTGGTGAGAATGCAGTGGTCATTTACACGACCACGCTGAGAGGAATTAGGAAGACATTTGAGGATTGCAACATTGTTAGGTCTATCATTGAGTCGCATCATGTTCAGATGTTTGAACGTGATGTGTCAATGGACTCTGGGTTTAGGGAGGAACTGAGAGGACTAATGGGGACAAAGCAAGTGAAAGTTCCGGTTGTGTTTGTTAAAGGAAGACTGGTTGGTGGAGCTGATGAGATATTGAAGTTGGATGAGGAGGGGAAACTCGGATTACTGCTTGATAGGATACCAAGGGCAGGAGTTGGTTGCCAAGGGTGCAGCGGTGTGAGGTTTGTGATGTGTGTCAAGTGCAATGGGAGTTGTAAGCTTTTCGATGAAGATGGGAGGAAGACCCTGAAGTGCGACGAGTGCAATGAGAATGGCTTGATTCAGTGCCCCATATGTTGTTGATCTAGAAGATCAGTTTCCTGATTTTTCAACTGGTTGTCACATTGTTGATTTTGTTCCTGCTTATACTAGTCAATAGTTCTCTTCTCGTGAAACTGAGGATAATTAATTGAAAGTGAGATTGATAGATCCCTGTGTGAGTGCTTTGGATGTCACTTTGATTCGTTTATTTGCTGTTCTGATTTGTTGTTTGAGCTGAATAAACAGGTGTAAATTGTCTGAGCTGTTTTTTAAGTTTGGAAGTGAATATTTGCTGATAGTGATAGATTCATTTGTTGCTTTGATCATCTTTGACAGTTACAAGTCGAATGCTATTGCAGTGCTTTTTGGCTTTTATTTCAGCTCACTGCTTGAGACACACCTACAGTTTGAGTCCATATTTTGTAGCCATGAATTTTTTTATTCAAAAAACGCCCCCTCTAAAATGATTTCTGGATTAGCCGCTGACCGCAGACATCCATTCTCAATTATAAACAAACACGCTGCTCATATGAAATTTTTTATTCAAAAAACGCCCCCTCTAAAATGATTTCTGGATTAGCCGCTGACCCCAGACATCCATTCTCAATGATAAACACACTTTGTTCATTGCAGTTCTGGAATCTCAAAGCCACTTTCTAGAGCTGAGATTTGAATGAAACTTAATTTCGGTACTGCAAAGGTATATAAAATTAGTTGTTTAACGGATAACAAGAGTGAGCTCTAAACTCACCAGCTAAATCAAATGCCAAAGCTAAAAGTTTTAACAGGACTTTGATTGCAACACTTGAGAATCCGAAAATATGCCAAGCATTAAACTGAAATTTAAAATATCAGAACATGCATAATTTGATAAACATTTGTTGTCAGGTAATCCTCAGAGGATATAAAGATTGTTAGTATGGATTATAACGGTTACGACCACCACTGTAGCCGCCACTGTCACGCCTTCCACCACTAGAGCTTCCACCCCCACCTCTTCCTCCACTCCTTCCACCACTTGAACTTCCACCACTCCTTCCTCCACTCCTACCACCTCTTTGTTGTTGGGGAGGTGGTGGACTACTGTAGGGCTGTGCTCCTGGCTGCTGCCTGTATAAGGAAAATAACTTGATTTATTTTGTTTTGCTAAATTTAAGGCATAAAGAGGTAGCAAATAAGTAAACGAACAAAAATACTAAAGAAATGCAAGATTAATTAATGCATCCGCTTTGTACAATCTACTTTGCAAGATATGCTTCTCTACTTATATTAGTTAAACAGTTTTCAGGTAAAGGTTTAGCAATCCAATCTCTATGAATTTAAGCCTGGCAGTGCATGCGTCCATTTTAATAGTTGCAAGTGTTTTTCCTTGTTTACTTACAGGTCAAACTTCGAGGTATAAGATGGGGCAGATTAGATTGAGTGAAAATCACTTGCAAGTTATAACTGAAATCCACCTTGGGTAATAAGGCTTCCAGACTCACAAACTGGCATATAAAAAGCTAACTGTAGTTGTACCCATCAGTATCAACTCTAGACACTGCTACCTAAACATATTGATAACCAAGTGTCCGGCAATTCTAAGAGATGGTTGATGGTAAGATATGATGTTCAGAAGTCACAAAACTAAGATAGATCAATATTATGTTTAAAAAGTGAGAAGAGTGTGGAAGTGGAACACTTACAAAACATATCCAATTCTTCCATCTGGGAGAAGCATAGGCATCATTGCCATGCCAGGTGCGGGTCCCCTTCCATATACCAGTGGCTACAAAAATTCAAGATTACATTAGCACCGGATCCAATCTTGTAAGTAACTTTGCAACAATAGAAACAAAAATGAATTGACTGAAAGCAGTAATTTAGTGTCAAAAGTCATTGCTTCTAGTATTCCCACTTGATCATGCACCCCGCGTCAAGTTTAAAGGTATTACCTCTCTGCTCCACTTATTAATAGATACTTCGTAACCAAGAGGCCCACTCACAAACACATGAACTCGTGAAAGATTATAATTACAACTGTTAAATTATGGACATCTAATAGCAAGTATTTTTGTGACTTTAATTATATAGTACAGTGAATACTCGAATAGGCACTAAACAAAATCAATCAATGAATTCAACATCAAGCAACCTCAAAAGTTAAAAATAAAATAAAAATTTAAGAAGATACAGAATGTCAAGAGAAGAAATCTGTTTCCACCTGCCCAAAGCCTGCACCGCCATATCCAGCACTGAGAGCACCATAGGCACCCCCAACCAATCCATAACCAACTGGAGGCTGGTAACTAGGAAGCAACGCTGCTTTTGAAGAACTTGAAAATCCAGATGACCTTTGATCTGCTTGAGGCTTGGCAAGTGAGCACTCCAACACTTGGCCTAGCAAAATGAATTTCGAAATCATCATGGCTAATTCTTTATCAAGTAACAACCCAATACAAGAAACAAGAACACTGACATACCTTCTATCTCATACTTCTCGGTGTTCTTTAAAGCCTTTAGGGCACTTGACCTGTCCGCAAAGTGAACAAAGCCAAATCTGCTCTTTTCTTGTCCTGCCTTTGCAGGAGGTAGAACTACTTTTGTAATCTTTCCATGGTGCTCAAAAACATCTTTTAACTGATCCTGGGTGATGTTTTTGGGTAAGTTCTTCACGTACACTGCTTTGACCTGCAGTAGCATCCAGAACAAATTTTAACCATACATTCAAAAGCTAACAGGGTGGCCTTTTTAAGGTATTAAAAACCATAACACCAGACTCTAGTGCTCAATTCCATATCATAGAACATTAAGCCGCTACAATCCAAACATGGCAGCTTAATTTTGATAAATTATGACTGCAACGACTTCCTAGCCAGCAAATTGACATAATTCTACACAAGTTAATCATTATTAACACATGTATAAGTTTGTTCACTTTATACTAACAGGGTAACAGCAATATGATGGTTGATTGACAATTTATAATAGAATTCGGTGAGATGAACAAGTGCTTTTGAAAAGAAGATTTAACACGTAGTCTTTATCCACACTATGTTACTAAGAAAGCAACCAAAATATACTATTAGAGGCGTTTTAAGATTTAATAACAACTCAGAAGCAGACATGACACATGTTCATATTTCTAAGCATTTACTGTGCAAAATCAATATATGGAACACTGAAGTGAGGTAAAGAGAAATCTTGTAATGGGTTATAACATAGCAAAACTACACCTGTGAAGAAGCAGATGATTCTGCATTTTTCGGGTCAGCCCAACTCACAGTTGGAGCATTGTCATCGAGCTTAAATTTTGGGTTCGACATCTTTTGCCTAGAATACTCCGCACAGGCATGATTATAGTACTCAATGAATACAAAACCACGATTTCGACTGGAATTTTGGGGGTCCTGACATTCGAGGAAAACACATACAATGTTAAGATAGATTCTGATGATAATCCCCTAGATAAAGATATGGAAGTGGAAAATTATCACAAACCTTTAGCAGTTCCACACCGTTGACCCCTGGCCCTACCTTGGTCACAATTTTCTTTATATCTTCCTCTCCCCAACTTTTAGGAATATTACCTACAAATAACTTATGCTTCGCTTGAGATGTTGAACACTTTACCTTCCTACCCTGTATATTAATAAAGCTCAATATGAGTCACTTTCAAGTGCATACAGAGCAGCAAATATCATGGAAGGAATAATGATAAGAATACCTTAAATTCAGTATTATTGAGGTCTTTAATGGCCTTGGTAGCCAAATCCTTACTTCTAAAGGTAACAAAAGCATAACCCTTATTTTCACTCGAGTCTTTTCCTTTCATAATACGGACCTGTTTTCCGCATAACAAGTGAACAAACAAAATGTGAGCCACATAGTAAATAAGACAGAGCCTTTTAAGATACATTGCTTATCAATCATCTATACAGTATCTAAGATTACCTCTGTGACTTCCCCTATGGATCCACAGAACCCCTTCAATTCGTCTTCAGAAGCATCATGAGGGATACCACCTAGGTATACTTCTGAACCATGAGGAGGAAGGGCAAGTAACTCGGCATGCTTTTTCTCCTCATCCTCTGCTGCTTCAGCATTTATCATCTCATCATCACTATCTTGGCCTTTGCGTGAACCAGCTTTGTTAGAGACACTCGCATCCTTTTCTTCCTCCTCAACTTCTTCCTCCTCCTCTTCCTCTTCTTCTTCCTCTTCTTCGACCTCTTCCTCCTCCTCCTCCTCCTCCTCTTCTTCTTCCACTTCTACCTCTTCATACTCAACTTCTTCTTCAACTGTCTCATCATTATCCCCATCAGACACTACCGGCTCTATAAGCTGAACAGGCTTTTCTGCCGCTGCAGGTTTTCCAGGTTCACTTGATTTAACTGTTGAAGCATTTGACCTTGTCCTAGGCATCTTGTATATCTGGAAATATATGCTTTCACAGCAACTGTGGTAGAAGCACAGAAGCCACAAGCATTTGAAGAGAGAAAGATACAAAAATGGGCAGGCCGAAACAAAACGAAAGGCCAAAAGGAGTTCAAGAGTGAGAATTTTGATTGAATTTGTGCCATTAGATATGGCTTCAAGGAGTTTCAACGTGATTATTAATTATCAATAAAGGATGATTAAAAGCATGGCACAAATAATTATCGAGACAATCAAGAGAGAATGTGAATGATCCTCAAGAGGATGATAATGCTCAACAGGTTAAAAGAGAAGCTACGATCTTCCTGAAATTAGATACCGAATGACGCCCAAAAAATAATGGCCAAATTTTAAGGCTAACTATCATCAGGAATAATGCATTTACAACAAAAGAGGAAAGAAGGACCAAGAAACAACAAGAACAAATAACAACAATGAGAAATGGTAATACAAGTGAATTTTACACAAGTAACATAAATTCAGCAATTCATGTCAAGTGAAAAGATCCGTAATTAACATAAATTATCATAACTATAACTACGCTACTCAATTCCTGGAAATATATAACAAAACTACATTCCATCACAAGAACTCAGTGCATCTTCTGACTCGTAACCAATTAACAATTTAAAATGCGCCTCAATCTAATAACTAATTACGCAAAGCTAGATGCAATGAGCATACTCTTGTTCCAACTTAGAGGCATCAAATGTTAATTATCAAGATTTTCGATATCAATTCCGTAAAATATGTCAGATATACCGAAGTACGAATAATCAATTGTGAGTTCTGAGCCAGGACTACCGGAAACAAAGAATTAAAAATTGTGGAGGCGCCAATAAATTTCAACATCTTTAATAATTAATAATCAATTGAACGGAAAAGCACAAATTGAAGAACACAATTGAGTTACAGATCTAATTAGTTGTTGCGGAGGAATTGAACAAGAGGAAAGAGGCTTACCGAGAGGAGTAATCTGAATGGTGAAGAAGGGGGTGCTTTTTGTCCCTCTTTTTTATTGAGTGCGAAAGAAACCCTAGATTTAATTACACAGACTCTGCCGCGAGCTAGCGTTTATCGGGTTCAACTCTTTTAACACCGTTGGATATATATGCACGCCTATTTTTTTGGGTAAAAAGATACATACACTATAACACTGCTGTCCTGCTATGCACGCTTACCATTTTACCCCTGCCTTCGCTACTCTCCCCACGCGGTTGTTTGGACCCGTTTCTTATTGGTGTTGCGGACTAACGGTATTTTTTCTGAAAAAAGGGCTAATAATTGTTTCGTAAAGCTGAATTTTTTTTATCATACTATCAGTTTTTGGCCGAAAATATATTTTTAAGAAAAACATATATCCTCGTATATTTTTAAAATGTTGTTTTTTAGTTTTTACATAAAACCGTCACATATTTTATTATCAAATTTCATATAAGATATTATTTTTTATATTATAACTCAAAATATATAAATATCAAAAAAACATATCAAAAAACATATCAAACAACAATTTAATTAAATATTAGCATTTTTTCGTCGAGATGTCAATTTTTAACATTACTCTGAAACATCACTCTCAATCAGAGCTAAATGACAATTTGGGTAGAGGTTTAAAATTTCTCTCAAATCGAATCCACTGGACAAAAAATGTTATCGCGACTAAATTAGTTATAACATTGTCGACTCTAGTATTGAGCAAAAAGCTACACCTTATTAAATATATATTTAATCCTGGAATTATAAAATAAAAATTTTATAAATCAATAATAATAATCTAAATTTAAATTATAGAAGAAAAATTCTCAATAATATTATTTTGTTTGACTATTGTGAGTGATGTGTTTTCGTATTTTCGCCCTATGAATAGTATTTTTATGACCTTAGTTTTATATTTTACACACATAATATTCCTTTGTTATTCAAAATGTTTGAATTTAAGGATCCCGTATGTAGAAGTTAATAAGAAAAAGGTTACTATTTGTTTGAAAAGTAAATATTACAAGGGTTTAATAAAAATTCAAGAAAATAAACTCTTAAATTTTAAAAAAACTTTTAGCTCTTTAAATTTGAAATTTGAAATTAGTTAAAGAGCACATCGGACACAGTCTTATAACTTAAAAGGAAGGATACTCTGTTAAGTTGAAGATCTTTGCATAGCCACGGGACATACCTCAGCTCATGATAACATTTTTTTTTCCCCTACAAATTCGGAATCTATAGCTGAGTAAGGGGTTGTTTGGTTCAGCTTTTTCAGGTATCAGGTATGGGTTTGGTTCATTCCAGACCCATAACTCATGTTTGGTTGGAAAATTTATTCGTTCAAACCCATACCTCAAACCCCAAGTTATGGGTTTTTGATACCTTAAGGGGAAGGTGTGTATAAAACATGGGTATGAGGAATCAAAAATATTTTTATTTTATATACAATTACATCAAATGCTTGACACAAAAGTAAATCAATAACTCAAAATTGGATAAAATAAAATTATAAAATTATTTTTCATCAATAAAAAAAATAATTTAAAAATATTTAAATTCAATATATTATTCATTCCATCACTCAACCAAACACATGATATCAAGAATGATACCTCATCCCCGTACCATCTTAACCCGATTCTTCGTTCCAACCTCATACCACTCCTTGAGCCAAACGACCCCTAAAGGATTTTAGTCTGATATCGATCCTATATCTGTAAAACTTACGTACATATATCTTCCGGATCATCAAAAATTATAACAACCTTAATCATATAAATTTTTTGAAATATATATGAATCATCGTTTTTCACCGATCACCGTTATATACTGTCAATATAATATCACAAAATCCCGAAGTTATGCAAATTCCATCAATAACTCGTAAGAAATAATCCTTAAAGAAGACGAAGAAAAGATTAAAACTCGAATCAACTGTCATACTACATTGGAAAACATAAAAAGAAAAAGAAAAAAAATGAGCTTTTACATGTATAACCGATGACAAACCAACTAAACAAATAGTTGTGATGATGATCAAGATGGCATCAAGTTGTATCCAGGTAGATTTCTCATTCAAGTATCTTACTACCTAAGCTTTATTCTCTCTTAGTTTCTTGGATATGGCCAATGCTACACCAGCCAGCACGATGAGGACTCCCGAGACAATCATGGTTGTTTTAAACGTTTGCACCGGATCATTCTTTCCTTTCTCCCCCTTCTTCGCTACACCTTTTCCCTGCACATACAATAATATCACATATATTTTCACATTTTCCCATACAATCAATACTTTTTGTTTCTGTGCATCAGCATAAAAATTGCCTACCTCCGCAATTTGAGATGAGACAGAATCAACCTCTACGGACGTGTTATTACCCGGGTTCAACTCTTTCTCTACATCAGCAGCGGGAAATGAATCATCGGAGGACTCCATTTTTTGTTTCTAGGAAGCCTATTCAGAAAAATGTACACGAAAATCTACAGAAGATGGTGAATATATCTGGATGATTGCTGAGCCTAAAGTTTTGGGTAATTGTGGAAGAAAACTAAATTTAAATGACTGATTTAGAGGTCTCTCCGGTTCACCAGCTTCTGTGTCTAAAATTGCACTCACGGGTGCCCTGAAACATAGGCTACATGTGATCTACAGCTTCCGGGACTTTACCCGTGGCTCGTTATCAACAGGGAAGTTGTGAGCGTATATTCTTGCTGTAATGCAAGTGTGCAATTTTTTAAGCATGTAAAAAGTTAAAAATTTCAGAAAGGGTTCCACATGTCTTTAGATGCACTAATACATAAAATAAGTTCATTTTCGTTTTTTTTTTAAAATCCGGTTTCATTTATATATTTAACAGAGGTAAGCTCAATATGATAAAATCTGTGAACAAATAATTATCAACGTGTAGGATGTGTTAATTGTCAAGTATCTACTGATATATAATATAATTCAGCAAAGTCCGTTTTTTAAGGCAAGATGTCAAAATAACTTTCTGACAACCATCCATAAGTTGAAGATCGAAGTTGAAATTAAATTTTTATAGCATTTTGTTAATCTAATACTTCTTCAATTTTTCCAAATATAAGTTGTTGGATTTTTTCATGAACATTATTAAATTTTTAATCTCATCATTAAAATTATTATTTTTGAAATTTTTATTATTAAATAAAAATATATAACTAATATAATTTATAATTTTATTACTATACTTCAAAACATTCGAACCAGAACTAAGTTAGCTACTCCACTGAATCCTTAGCAGATACTCAAGATACAAACCAGAGGAAATATCAAATGAAATGGTCAGCAGATCAGCCAACAGTTTATGTTCCAGCAGCATAACAATTTTGAGGTTTAACAAAAGGTACATATGTACACGAAAATCTACAGAAGATGGTGAATATACCTGGATGATTGCTGAGCCTAAAGTTTTGGGCAATTGTGGAAGGAAACTAAATTTGAATGACTGATTTAGAGGTCTCTCCGGTTCATCAGCTTCTGTGTCTAAAATTGCACTCATGGGTGCCCTGAAACATAGGCAACATGTGATCCACACCTTCCGGGACTTTACCCGTGGCTCGTTATCAACAGGAAAGATGTGATCGTATATGCTTGCTAAATAAAACTGCAATGCAAGTGTGCAATTTTTAAGCAGGTAGAAAGTCAAAAATGCAGAAAGGGTTCCACGTGTCTTTAGATGCACTAATACTATAAAAATTAGTTCATTTTTGTTTTTTCTAATCCGTTTTGATTTATATATTTTATAGAGGTAATCTCAATCTGATTAAATCAGTGAACGAATAATTATCAGAGTAGGATGGGTTAGTTGTTAAGTATCTACTGAAATATATTATAATTCAGTCAAGTCTGTTTTTTAAGTTAAGCTGTCATAATAACTTTTTGACAACCACCGATAAGGCGATAAGTTGAAGATTGAATTTGAAATCAAACTTTTATAGTAGCATTTTATTAATCTAACACTTCTTCTATTTTTTTCAAATATAAGTTGTTTGATTTTTCGGACATTATTAAACTTTTAGTCTCGCTAATCAGATTATTATGTTTAAAATATTTATTATTAAATAAAAATATGTGACTAATAAATTCTATGCTGTACTTCAAAACATTCGAACCAGAATTAGGTTGGCTACTGCACTGAATCCTGATTAGATACAAAGTTACAAACCAGAGGAAAAATCAAATGAAATGATCAGCAGATCAGCCAACAGTTTATGTTACAGCAGCACAACAATTTTGAGGTTTAACACAAGGTACATATGTAGCACTAGTAATACCAGCAGCTGCAGCTCATGGAACACACAACTGAGAGAGCTAGCCAAACAAGGCCATTATCAAAAAGCTCTCTATCTCTACCCTCAGCTACTCAGCTCAGGCGCATCTCCAAACGCCTTCACTTTCCCTTTTGCTCTCAAATCTTGCGCCGCATTGTGTCTCCCTGTCCCTGGTCAACAGCTTCATGCCCATGTTATTCGAACCGGGTGCCACTCAGAGCCTTTTGTTCAAACGGCTCTGATGTCAATGTACTGTAAATGTTTTTTAGTCGAAAATGCACGTAAGCTGTTTGATGAAAGTACGTATGCTAGGAGGCTCACTGTTTGTTACAATGCTTTGATTGCTGGTTATACTCATAATTCAGAGTTTTGTGATGCTGTTTTGTTGTTTCGTCGAATGAGGTTGTTGGGTGTGGCGGTTAATTCGGTTACAATGTTGGGTTTGGTTCCTGGTTGTACTGTTCCATTGCATTTGGGGTTTGGGATGTCATTGCATTGTTTGAATGTTAAGTGTGGTTTGGATGGTGATATGTCGGTGGGGAATTGTTTGCTTACGATGTATGTTCGGTGTGGTTCGGTTTGGAGTGGTAGGAAGTTCTTTGATGAGATGCCTGAAAAGGGTTTGATATCTTGGAATGCTATGATTTCTGGGTATGCGCAAAATGGTCATGCCAATCTTGTTCTTGACCTTTATCGCGAGATGGAATTGAAGGGCGTATCTCCGGACCCGGTGACTCTTGTTGCCGTTCTGTCGTCTTGTGCTAATCTTGGTGCGTCAGAGGTTGGTATGGAGGTAGAACAGAAAATCAAGCGTAGAGGATTTGGATCCAACCAGTTCCTTCAGAATGCTCTGGTTAATATGTATGCTAGATGTGGTAACCTGGTTAAAGCTCAGGCTATTTTCGATGACATGCCAGAGAAGAATTTAGTGTCATGGACAGCAATTATAGGTGGCTATGGAATACACGGACATGGAGATGATGCTGTGAAGCTTTTCGACCAGATGATTGATGCAGGCATTCGTCCTGATAAAACCGTTTTTGTTAGCGTTTTGTCTGCATGTAGTCATGCAGGGCTAACTAAAAGGGGATTGGAATATTTTGATTCAATGGAGAAGAAATATAGGCTGCAACCTGGTTCAGAGCATTATTCTTGCGTTGTTGATCTTCTAGGCCGGGCAGGCCGGCTTAAGGAAGCTCAAGAGCTCATCGAATCTATGTCAGGCAAGCCTGACGGGGCTGTATGGGGTGCACTCTTGGGTGCTTGCAAGATCCACCGAAACGTGGAGCTTGCAGAGTTGGCTTTTGAACGAGTCATTGAATTGGAACCAACAAATATTGGTTACTACGTCTTGTTATCAAATTTATACTCCGAGACAAAATACACGGAAGGGATACTGAAAGTGCGGGTGATGATGAGAGAACGAAAGCTTAGAAAGGACCCTGGTTTTAGTTCTGTTGAGTACGGTGGGAGGAATCATCTCTTTATGGCTGGGGATAGAAGCCATCCGCAAACAGAGGAAATATATGCAATGTTGAATAGATTGGAAGATTTAGCAAAGGAAACCAGTGAACGTAGGAAGATTGACGATGATGGAGGTAATTCTGAACTTGTTAGTTGTGCAAGAGTCCACAGTGAAAGGCTGGCTATTGCATTTGCACTAATGAACACTGCTCTGGGGAGTCGGATACTTGTGACAAAGAACCTAAGAGTATGCACCGATTGTCATATTTTTATAAAGTTAGTCAGCAAAATTGTTGATCGTCAATTTGTAATTAGAGATGCAACTCGTTTCCACCATTTCCAGAATGGAGTCTGTTCGTGCAATGACTATTGGTAATAAATTGTCAAAAATATTACAGTAACTTTCTACAAGTGAAACAACCACTATAATTTTATTTTTTTTGGTTTTTTTTTTTAGAATTCAAGTTGAGCAATGAACGAACAGGTGATTTTTTTTATTTTTTTTTGGTAAAGAACGAACAGGTGATTTTTGACATTATATCAAACTCTTAAAAATATTACTACATTTCTATCTAGGTGTAAAAATTACACTGATATATATGAGTAGCAACATACTTTCACTATGCAAGGTTCTATGTAAAAGAGTGTACAACAGCAATCTTTGCTTTTCATATAAATAATTGTAAGCATTACAATTGCAATACAGTCCAGATCAGTTAGATCAAATGTCGTACCTCATTAACCTCTCTAGTCTACACAGTTGAAGTTGTAATCCCTATATACAAGATCAAGAGGACCAATTTATCTCGATTTGAGATGCATTCAATACCATTAGTTAAATACTTGCAATACCAATCTGAAATCCTGATTACATCATGCCAGCAACAATAATAATCGGTTGGTTAACTAGCACAA
This sequence comes from Daucus carota subsp. sativus, assembly GCF_001625215.2. Classification (NCBI taxonomy): domain Eukaryota; kingdom Viridiplantae; phylum Streptophyta; class Magnoliopsida; order Apiales; family Apiaceae; genus Daucus; species Daucus carota. The sequence continues at coordinate 45,838,583 of NC_030384.2, read as the reverse complement.
AATTGCTACTTACATTAGCCCCCCAACGGCGATGACAGAATTAGTCCCGGAAACATATTCATCTTCAACAAGTGGAATTGTCCTCCACACTCCAATTTTCATAGGATGGCTTTTGTCTAAAGTTCAATGACACAGTTTTCTTTATTAAATATGTGTTTCTACTTTCTACATTGCCACAATATTCATAAAAAAAAAAAAGAACATATTACAATTTACCTACCTATATTGGCACAGTCCTTTCTTGAGCAAATAGCAGCATAATGAGACCCAGCCAATTCCAAGAGTGCAAATTGCCAATCGCCTGTGTGGTTGGTAGAATCCTCTAAAGACTCGACCACTATGTCAGAATTCTGACAGCATATTTGAAGCCTTTTAGTACGTTTAACAATTAATGAATATTATGTGAAATTGTATGCATAATATAACTGAACATCTTCGACAAGCTTAACAAAAGTCAGTGCCTATTCTCAAAAAAAAAAAAAAAAAATCAGTGCCTGATACATAAGACTGCCACCACAGCAGGTTTTTGAAAACATCTTCATGTACGCAAGTGCAATCTTCTTTAATTTTTCACAAAAGTTTGTTCCAAGGTTCAATCTTATGACCTGATCGTAATAACTAACAAGTAACCACTTAAAAATGGCACCAAGCACGAACATTGAAAGAATAACAGAACATTTTGGACTTTCTTAAAGCACAAAAATAATTTGTACAATACTCAAAGTCTCAAATACTTAAGAAAGAATGTACTATCGAAGAAGGACAATGGTGGGTGGGAAAGGGGGGGAAATAAAGGAATAAACCTATATTTGTGGAGAATGAGTAAAACACTCACAACTCCCCATATATTCACTTAGATAAGACGAAATTCCTACGCTTTCACTAAATTTTTAATTGGCTTTTTTTTACTAAATCTTTAATTGGCATTTTGAATTGCTTACCATAATCAAAGTTTAGATTGCATTTAGTATTTATATATTGGATTTTAATTCATTTGTAATACTTGTTGACAAATTTCTTATTAGACTTTAAATATGTTCCTTGAATCTGGCAATATTTTTGGTTGCTAGGAAATACATAAGATTATATTTTATAATAGTATATGAGGTTAAGATCCTAAATAGTTAACAACGTCCACAGCCAATAAAACCTTCTTATGCTAATTTTATATTAAATTACTTTAATATTTCTATTTAATGTTTATTATAATATTAGTACTGATACTGTATTTTTGTTACAATTTTAATTAAAACATGTTAATCAGCTTTCTTCTATTCTTTACATGAGGGGAAAACCTCTTTATTAGATTTAGTTTCTTACTATTTTACAGAAATAAGTATCATTTGTGGTATCTTTTTTTTCTTTTGGCTTATTATGTAAGGAAAAAGTGTAATCACAACCTTTACTCGCCTACCTTAACTCTTAAGAGGCACGATGTTACATTAAAAAAACTGCATCTATTCTATCACTTAATCTGAGTACTAGAATATTTTGATACGACGATAATTCACCAGGCCTATGTTTTTAACTCAAAACTTATGGCAATAAGTAAGCAACATAATTTAATGACAGCATAGCAACATGGAGAAATTGATTCCTAAACAGAGCCCAGAGGTGATCAAATACCTCAAAACTGGAACTTTCAGAAAGATGAATGCTTTCTTTGCTAGCAGCTGCAGACCGGATGGTAAACGTTTTGAATGGTGATCCAGAAAATCCCCTACCTAATGCTTTAACATAAGCCTCCTGAATATAGATTTCCAGGTCAGTGAAGTCTAAAGGAAATATTGTAATTGATGCAAGGAAATATTGTAATTGATGTATCTACTTCACAAATCATACATAACCAACTAGCACTACTGATAGAGAAACTAAATAGACATAAGTATGTGTGTGGGTGTCTGCTTACATGGTGTGTATAACAGTGATGTATCTTCATCAAAAAATAAATGCACAAGATATTTCAAAGTAATGTATACAGCCAAATAGAAAATATCAGCATTTTGCATAGTTCCCTATAGAAAGAATTATAAATGTAAATTTACGAGACACATAAGAATATTTTAAAACCATCATAACATTTTGCTAAGCAAAAGTATAACAACCAACTATATCTACATTCTGAATCACACTTTTTTAAAAATATCACCTACTTTTGCTTAAAAACTGCAATCAAAACACATAGAACTTTGACTTTGATAGCCCTTGGATAAAGGAGTACTATATTCACAATTCTGAGGTGTACTTCCAGATAGATTTGAGTACTTTAAAAATAAGGGGGGAATGTGAATTTCATAAATATTTTCCCCAGAATCTAAAGCCAAGTCAGGAGGCTTATCGTATGCTATGTGCTGCAAAAGGCAGTTCACAAGTAGGGACAATTTCAATAAAAAGAGTAAAGGTTGTATGCGAGTAGCAAAGCGGCAAAAAAGTAGGAAGAATTTCAAACAAAAAAGGAGTAGCAGTTATATGCGAATATACAGTCCTCTCTCCATTTGCGTCTCACATGTAGCCTCGCTTGAGATGCGAGCCGCACGTTTCATCGAAGGGTACACTGGTATGTACTACTCCCTCCGTCCCATTTTGTTTGAGCTTGTTTGACTAGCACGGATTTTAAGGAATAAATGTTTGACTTATTTTTAACCAAATGAAAAGAGTTAGTGGATATTAAACGAGTGTAGTTTATGAATGTGTGGTTGTAATAATCTTAAAAAGATGATACAAACGGAAGGTTCATTCTTTTTGGGACATCCAAAAAAGGAAAGTGGTTCAAATAAAATGGGACGGAGTAGGGGAAGAACTGCTTTTTCATGCGAGGCGCTGGATGAATAACCATCCACCCCAGACGCAAACCAATTGAGCTTTTTCTTAAAACTTAAACTCTTGAAGACGAAGACCCAAAATAGAGAAAATTTGGAGCCATGGAAATATGGAATCCAGCTAATCGATCGTAAAAATTAAGTTTTTGAACTTTGTAGACTTATGTCTAGTAAACTATCTCTATTATGTTGTGAGATTGTTCCACATACTTTTACATTTTTAACTATTCGAACTAAAGACATAAATAAATTATTAAGAAAGAATTAAGACATTAAGACACAAAGAGGCAGTAAAGCTCAACTTAATACAAAAATCCAAAACTGTAAGCCTTTGCTTTACAAAGGAATAAGACACATACAATAGTGGAACTAATAACAGGGCTAACCTTGAGCGTCCATAATTTTATGAACTCCTGGCGCTGAATTTCGGGGTCTGAAATAGAACTTAATAGTTGCACCTCTTGCTGGGAAAAGTATCTTTTAGCAAATGATGAGATGCTGTGTTTAATCTTCCGTTCCTTTTCTTCTATGTCTATGCCAATCTAATATCCAGAAGTTAATGAAAACGCGTAAATACATTACTTTAACAAAAATGGAAGAGGAAATTTTATGTCAACCTGTTTACAAGATAAGCTTCAAAGATATGTATTTTACGCAGAGTAACAAATTGATAGTCACTAACTGGATTATGCGTCGTCACTCCACATGCTACTAGAGATTCGGTATGTGAAATATTGAAATGCAATTGTTGAGGATGCCAATCCTCTATCTGTTGCCAGTCTACCTATAAATATGTTAAAGGCTGAAGTTTTTAGTGTATGATTATTGATTAGTAAACGTGTAAATGAAAAGAGTTACGGTACAGACAACATATGGCACCCAAACCTCAGGCTTCCCATGGATGTTCTTCCTAAACTTCAAAGACCTTGGACTAACTTGATTTATCTGATCTAGGAAGAGAAAATATTAATTCGGTAATCAAATGAGTTGACTGAACATTTTGTGCAAGTTATCAACAGCCAGGAATTGTAAAAGAAAATATGAACCCAATGACCTATGTTCCGGTGTTTCCAAAATTATTAATCTTTAATATCTTGTCATCATCAGAAGATGTTACAAGAAGTAATAGTATATGCTTCCAGCATAATTTGAAAATTTGTGTAGACATCTTCAGATTATCATAATCATCTTTCAATTATCTAGATAAGACTAAGTTTACTTTTTGCAAGACTGATAAATCTAAATGTGTAACTTGAGTATGAAATTAAAGGAAGATCAAGATAAAAATCAGTTAGTCATACATCTCGCAATGGTAGTTCGAACAAGAGCACGAGCAAGCAGAGCTCCTTTTCGCAATTCATCACCACGCATGCTAAAAACATGTTCTTTTTCAGACTTTGGCAGAAATTCCAAGTATTTGTTTAAGAGTTGTTCACTCTTTACTTCATTAGGTTTAACATACCAAAGATGAGTTTCCCTGCATTTCAGAAAGTATATTACATAATGATGCAAGAAAAGTAGCAAGAGGTCCTGAATGTACCGATAACTAACCCCCAGATAAAGATCACATAAAATATAGAAATACATGTTAACTTAATTGCAACACCAAATCATACATTCGGGAAGGAAGTTGCATTGGCACCAGAGAAGTTGAAGTAAAGAATTTTGTATCCAGGCATTGCATCCTCATCGTGAATCTTACTCCACGCAAGCGTGAAAACATAAATCCTAAAGGCTGCTCAATAGTCCTTCCAGAATGCTATGTTCTGTCATAATCAACACTAGTAATTTTAAATTCTACTACCTCCTAATCACTTATCTGATTCTACTGAAATGTTATAATCGATTGTCTTTATGCATAAATTTACAGAGTAACAACCGTGTAAAAATAAAAACTCAAAGCAGATGTATGAGAATTCCGCAAATCATATACTACAAAATTCAGCACTAAATTATACGCGAAACAAGCTGGTAATGTGAAATCACGATACAAGAAGTTGAATTACAGTAAAGTAACATGACTTGAGTAATCAAAACCTAGTGCAAGTCACAATACTCGAGTAATCATGTAACAACAAGTATACCACTCGATTCGTGTTTCGTATACTTTAACAATCACATTCTGTTGTTCAGAATCACCTATTATTTGCTTAAGAGATTGTAGTGTACAAATTTGGGGAAGTCGCCCTAGACAAAATTAATAGTCAACACCACATAGTCATAAAGAAACCATATGTATGTATGTAAGTATATAATGAATTGCATAAATTCAATTAAACGATGAAGATAATTCAATTGAAGATCAATTTAGTAGAGATGATGTAGCAAAGGAAGAGAGCTTACGGGAGTAATCGGAGTGCGCGTGTCTTGATTCAAGTAGCCAATAGGGGCATAGGGCCGTAACGGCCGTTTGCTCGCCTTTAAGTAATCAGATTATTTAGCAGAAGAAATAATAATAATAATAATAATAATAATAATAATAATAATAATAATAATAATAATAATAATAATAATAATAATAAATATTTTGACAATTTATTTAAGGTCAATTAGATATTAAAGTATAATTATGTAACCCTATTCCTGATCGATTAATTTTCTCAGATGAAATTGTTTTGTCGGATTAAATTTATATGGATATGTGTTTTTTTTTTGGATGGAATTATATGGATATGTGTTGATTTCAAGTTAAATTTGTTCCATTGATCTAAAACAAGTTAAATTTGTATCACAGATTTAAAATGAAAAAAATGCTTTCTTGTTAACATACATATATTTTGTTAGGCAAGGATTACTTGTTCTTTTATAGGTTGAGAAATAGGTGTTTGATAGATAAAAATAAAAATGATCAGAGGACCAGTGTTCTCCCATTGAGCTAAAAGATTCAATATTGTTGACTTTTTTATTATCCCCATATTTTTATAAAATATAATTCTATAATTTATTTATATTTTTTATCTCCTAAACAAAATATTATATTTAGATTTTTATTCAGATACAAAAAGTTAATATAGATTATAGAAGAAATCCGTGGAAAAAAGTACATAAAAATAAGTGGGAGATCTGCTAAGAATACCTAAATCGATCCTGGAGGCCGGAGATGCCTCATGGGCATGGCTGCCAGCCCCAGGCAACAGCCTACATTCTCAAGAAACTGCTAACAAAAATAAAAATAAAAAATAATAACATATAAACATTTACTACAAAATTAGAGAAAGATCAATGTTTCTTTAAATTAAAAGCCACGCACAGACTGTGGGCAACTGAAATTTATGAAAGAAATACAAAATTGAGCTGAATCTAGCATCTAGGCGTGTTGATTTGTCTCCAGGTGATTTCTCATCTAACTCATCAAGCTTTATTCTCTTTCATTTTCTTGGATACGGCCAAAGCTACAGCAAGCACCACAATGACCACTCCTGAGACAATCATGGTTGTTTTAAATGTTTGCATTGGATCATTCTTTCCTTTCTCCTTCTTCCCTGCACTGCCTTCCTGCATTCACATTAATATTACGACATATTTTTTCACATCGAATTGCCTATATAATCGACGTGACAACAAAAACTGCCTACCGCTTTCTTCTCTGCGATTTCAGATGAAACAGAATCAACCTCTACTTCCGTGTTGGTGCCCGGATTCAACTCTTTTTCTGCATCAGCAGCCGGAAATGAATCACTGGCGTCCATCATTTTTTATAATAATGATGTTGTTAAGCGGACTTATTGGTTAGATAGGCTAGAATGTTTATGATTCTGAAACTCTTCGTTTTTCCAATGTGCATAGGCTTGAAGGGATTACATGTAACGTAAAGTGTGGTTTAGTTACAGATTATGAACGCGGAGTTTGAATTCTCTGAGAAGAATGCAGCACCTCACACTTGTCGGCAAACCACAAAACTTGCTTTAACATACAATTGGACAATAAAGTTTCTATACTTGATTGAATACAGAAAGACACCAAATCCGAATGACCAGTTCAGAGACCCCTTTGTTTGTGGAGATGCATGTTTCTTTCGGGCAAGATTGCAATCACGGTCCACCTGAAACATAGGCTACGTGTGGTCTCCAAAACACTGCTGGTGTTTCATTTTGGTTTTTGGAGAATTGCAATCTGAACAAACCAATAAAGTTGACTAAAACTTGAAATGGTTACATTCGATATTAAAATTTCATAATTTGATCAATTGTTTTCAATATAGGCCAAACTCGTGATATTAGGTATTAACGCTCAAACGCGCTGCCTTGTAGCCTGCATTGAGCATCTAAATGAATTTAGTATCACTTTATAACAGAGAATGTATGATCGACAATTGAGATAGAAGGGGAAAATACTTAAACACGCTTTAAGAAAAGAAACATAATATATTATGATAGATACTCTGATATCCAAAAATCACTGCACGAACGCTCCGTTACTTGATGATATCCACTCTTGACACTCCAATTATGTAACAAACATGATTCACCATTCATCTCCAGGCCGCATTTCTCTCGGTTCTTGAATTGGAGCGACTAGTAGTGAATGCTCTCCTGCTCTTGCCTCCTGTACGGCGAATCTCTGAAGGCTCGGTGCCTTTCCCATCCCCTTTCTTCACGCATGATTCACAATATCTAACTCTGCGCATTGGCGTCTTCAACTTCAGCTTCTCTTGACCCCCTTCAGATTTCCCTTTGCTAGTAGTGCGCATAATAGATGCATGATCATTTTTGATTTCAGGCTCTGAGTCAACCGAAGAAAGGTCTGCAGAGCTATAGTATAGTGGTTTTTTGTTCATCGATGCTTTCTCCAACTCACTCATCTCATTTTCTATCTCAATCATTGACCGCAAAGACATGGGATTGTCCTCAATTTCATCTGAAGGCTCTGAGTCGTATGCAGGACCCGTTTCCACTACAAAGTCTTCTCTGTCCCTCATAGTTTTCTCAACAAGTGTCTTCAGAAAATTCATCACTTTCACTGCATGCATTAACGCTGTCAAGGGATCCGCCATCTGCAATCAACAAGATAATAATATTATATATATCAACGTTATGACTCCTCTGGACTATGCCGATTGTGTTATGAACTTGACAAGTTTTTGCTTACCCGCGTCATGTTTGGTGCAAACACCAAAGCTACATTGCGAGCATTCATTTTGTTAAAAAATTCCATCTCAACAACATCAGCCATCAGATTAATTGCCCAATCCAGTAAAGCAGCTTCTGTTGGTGGAAGGTGCCTCACCAGCTGAGAAAAATCCTCTTCCGACTGAGCCTGCATGACTTGTTCTGGTGCTAGAGTGTCCAATACTCCATTTGGAAGCTCCCGAAACCAAGCCTAGAGTAACAAAAACACAAATTTCCAAGGTAAACTGAAGGCTCCAGACTGCCTTTTAATTAGAATGTTTAAACTGAAACAGCACCACCTTGATCAGACAGGCTAAACTGTGCACATCTATGTTGTTTGGCACCAGTCCCATGTTTAGTTGTTCCCTTGTAGACTCTTGTTGTCCATTATCGCCATTTATTCTGAAAATCCCTTCTGCCTGCACAGAAGTGTCAAAACTCAACATCTATTTCAGATTAATACCGATGTTACAGTATTAAGAGAGTAAAACAATTAGTTAAGACGAAAACACCACCTGCAGACCTCCCTGCTCATATAAACGCCTTTGCATCATCAAAAGTATCGTGGGCACACTGTTCCCTCTGGAATCGAATGAAAGCTGCATTGATTCTGTTGAAACTCCAAACACACTTGAACTACATGATGAAAAAACACATTTATGTGAGCTATACAATACAAGACTCAAATAGGATACCACAGATTCAAGTTCATCCATTTTAATTAATCAAGTATCCACATCAGGCCCCGAGAAATAAGCTAAAAACTGTCTTAAGAAACAAATAGCACGAATCTCTCTCAGCAACACACCTGATCCAAAGGCCATTTCCATCAATTAAAGTATTTTGCTTTAAATTTATTATAGTCTACTTCAAATTCTTGCATATGAAAGGAATCTCTTCATAATTGTGGCAACAAGTCCTGCTTAACATAACAGATCGAAAGACACGGGATAAATTATATAAAAGAGATAAAAACACGGATATCAGACCTTGCACTAGGTGGCTTTCTGGGAACTTGAGGTTCAAACTCAAGGGGCAGGCCAAGAAAGCCATTAAATCGATCAAAGGTGACATGAGTTACATGTCTTACGTTTGTAGGCGCCCCGATATCCATGGTTCCAGCTTCCCTACTATCTTTCTTCATTAATGATTTACTATGAGGACTCGCTAAACACTAAACCAAACAGCTGACTATGACAGCTGATCTTTCTCTAAATCTACCCTTCTCTTCATTCTTCTTATTGTATTTAATGTTTCTCCTGCATGTATGATACTACGTAGTACAACATATTTAAGTATGAGACTGTGAACAGGGGAGGGTTTCTCCGCCTTTGTTGGTGTAACTAATCATTGTCTGAGATGAGATGGAAACATATTGAGCTTGGAGGAGAAGACAGAGATGACGAGGAACCAGTAGGATGCAGTATGGACTGTGGTATCACGTATTATTTATTACGTCATCAACTTTAGTTTAAGTACAGTGCCTTTTTAATCTAGTGCATTACAGATTTACAGAACACATAAATTCTGGTACACAATTTTTTTTTTTTTTTGCTAAATAAAATTCTGGTACACAAATTACTCCATGTTAATATGTAATATTTTATTTCTCCCAGATTGAACTGCTAAACTGTGTTCACATCAATATTTTCGACAAAAAAAATTCATATTATCAAATCAAGTGTCACGCTATCTGAAAATTATACCAAATTTTGTATCAAACACTAATTCGAAATGAAATATTTATGTGACTGATTATACATACAGTTTGGGACTAAAAAAAAATTTTAAAGTTCGGATGTTAATTTGTTTCCCATTCACATAAAAGAGCATGAATTATCAAATGATGTATGTACGTATTATACTTAAGAGCTAGGTGCAGCTTAGCAGTATATGTCCGGGCTAAGTGGCCAGTTTAGCAGTACAAGCTTTGGTGTTCGAGGGACCAAATTGAAGGACTAGCTAGCTAACTTTTCTTTTTCCAAGTAATAGCTCCTTGGATTATATTTTTGTATAATGTTTATAGTCTTCTAGAAAATTAGAGAGGTATGAATGTTGCAGATTTTTCCAGTAAAGTCGACTTAAAGGATCCTAGTTGAGATGACAAGACTTGGACAACTATATGCCTATTACATAGGTTTGGACCACGCCAGTTTGGCAAACTTGAAGGTTCGGCATCTTTACGGGACCATGTCACAGTAATTTTGAGCTGCTTGACGTGTATATTATTCAACAAAAATCCTATACTGATGATAGGTTTATAATTTGTGTTATGATCCCCAAACAAACATAGCGCAAGGCTATGCTTGTATTCTAAGAAATAGTTAGGCCAATTGTTAAATCTACATTATGGTAGGAATTAGGATAATAGCTTCTCAGTCCTAGGTCCAGCTTGCATGAACCTGTGATCAACTGATTTAACTTTTGATCAACTTTTGGGTGATTAGGTAAGAGCTCCATTTTGCTTATTCAAGAGAATGGCAAAAGACTTGTTTTCCCTGGAAAGAGAATCAGCCTCTAGTAATGAATTTGCTTGAGCATGCCTGGCTTCACACAAAAAAAATAATGAATCTACTCCCTAGTTATAATCATCTGCAGGCTGTAGGCCTGTATCTGTTTTATGAAGGATTTAATATGAACCCCGAGAGCCATAGAACTAAGAAGCATTGCAATTCAATTGCATGAATGCGAATACTATCATCATCACTCATCAGCCTCCGTGGAATGATTATCACCTGTTTGGCGATCAATGGAATGAATTAGCTCTTTTAACTGGTTGATTGAAAAAATTGAATTAATTGTTTCATATGAAACTATTATTAGATAAATAGTTGTTCGATTAACTTTTTATAATTAAGCTAGACACATGTCCTGTCAAAAAAAAAAAAAAAAAAAGCTAGACACATGTCATAGCATTTGAAAAATTAGCTTTTTAAAACACCAAAATAATTAAATAATTAAATAATACAAATCTCCAACTGCCATGGCTTCTTTCTTATGCTAATGTAATTGTTATAATATACCAAATTGAAATTAGTAAAAAATTAATCCCTCCATCCAAGTTTTCTCGTCTCCTATCAAAACCAATTTTTATTCGGTCATAATAAAAAAAATCTATATATTACAAAACATTGTATTTTTTGTATGGAAAGATTAAAACGAAATGGGGACTAGAAAAGTTAGAAGAGTGGGACGGAGGTAGTATATCATATGAAACACACAAGGAAGCCAACTTGGGACAGATTAATGTTTAATAAATTCAGCCCTGAACTAAGACTGATAACAATAGGCAACAATACATAATGCAAGATGATTAAGATTACAATTTTAAGCAAGAAAAACTGTCACAAGTCATTTCATGAAAATCACCATAGACCTTAGTCCCCCACACTTGTAAATGCTTGTTTTCCCTTGAATGTTCCACCCTCATAAGTGCTTCCAAATTACTGCATACAAATTCAAATTTGAAGCTACTGTCCTCTGCTTACTGGCTCAAGTGCTTCAACAGTGACCACGCTATTTCCTCTAATAACCTGATTGACGTAGAACAAACATTTAGTAATGGTCTACCAAAAAATAGAAATGTATATGAAAGGAAAGAATTAAACTTACCACCATGCCAATATCATTTCTCTCATCACCATTCACCTCCACAGTGTTGTCAATCACCAGGTTCATGAACTGATCAAAACCACGAAGGGTGCCAACCACCATGCGATTAGCATTCATCTTAACTGCAATTTAAGAAAAGGAAACACAGAGCTTATATATCAAACCTGGTAGTTACACATGAAACTTAACTACAATGACTACAAAGTAGCCAAGACTTTAACAGTATAGAGATGTATTAATCATACAGGAAGCCTCTTACATATTAAAAACCACATTAAACAAGAATCTGAAGGTATATTAAAACTGTATTTATTTGTCATTATCTAGCAAGTAAATATTAATCATGTACATTAATAATATGGTTATAGCACACCCTTACTTTAAAAGGCCCATAATTTGAAAAGAAATATAAAGATCAACATACAGTTGATCCCCGCAATCTTAACAAAGAGAAGCAAATCTCTTAGAATGTTTTGACATACTGCACTCATGATTGGTTGCCTCATGTGTTGTAATGTTTATTTTAATAGCTATGTTGTGCAAGATTTTGTTACTGTTAAATGATATGCTCTGTTTAGTAACATCTCCCAAATCCCAACACCTTAGGGCACTGACAGAGTTGATAATCTGAAAATTAAATTTTGTCATTTAGGTAACCATTGTTTCGCCCTTTCTGGCCATATAGGTTACTATAATTAGTTTCCTTTAGGTTTATCTCTCTGATTTGGGAAGAGGACACAAACTCCTGGGAGAGTGATAAACAGGGATCTTAGTGTAGATAAGAGCAAAGACTTGTTGTGGGTTTGTGATGTAGGATGAGGTTATGAAAAAGGATTGAAACACGTACTGAGAATATTTCAGCGGAGAATCGGCAGGGGCACATATTGATCCTCAAAATTATCAGGTAACCAATCGTTCATAACATTAATCATCCGACTGGAACTGGGTATTACAAGAGTATATATATTTTTCATCCCTGAACAATATATATCATTTGCATAGATTTATAATGATAAACCTATAACAATAAAGTCAAATTGGACTGTGTAGAAATTATTTGACATCCTGAAAGAGGGAGACAGAGAATCATGTTCTTATATGATCTCTACATTGTCAACTTGTACGTCTTAAATCAGAAGATCAATTTGAGGGGAAACAAGGTCTTCAAAAGTCGTGGTACACAAATCATTAAATAACAAAGTGTAGACTGCCTCATACACAGAAAGCATTGTGACAATTCTCTTAATTATGTTTCAAAATCTAGTTAGGAAAAGTTCCAAAAGTTAAGTTACAGAATGGGGTACAAATTTCACATAAAGTAATTGCACTTGGGTATTGCAGTTGTGGACTTTATTTCAGATTGGATATGGGTTTATGGCAGTCTATACACTTTTACGGCCGGTGAACTGCCAATTAGCAGGGGTGTTGTAATTGGCTTGCTTCTGGCATAATTAAGAGTAATAAAGTGGTGGTTTGAAGGGCCGTGTTGGGTCGGTAGGAGCCTTGCTGTGGGATGGCAGTGCTCAACAACGGTACGGAAAAACATAGTCTTTGCGAGAGATTGATTATCACCATTTAGAAAAACAAATTTTGTCATATTTTTTGTTCGAACAGTAAATCAAAGGAAGTGTTGAGTACTGTTATTTGGCATTACTCTAAACACCTATTCTAAATAAGTTACTTCTCTAGTGCTTCTCCTCACTCCTGGTGTCTAACTAATTTTGTACCATCAATAATAAGCCGGGGAAGTACTTTATACAACCAAAAACAAAAGAATATCACAATCATATTAACGTTAAGCTTATTAATTAATAATAAAATAGACTATAATTGCCAAAAAAAAATCCTAACTTGCAGCCTCTAAGAATGGCTTCAATTGGGCACATTATTGTAATGAAATTTCGAATTGGTTGCGCCTTAATTACAAAGTCTATCCTTCATACTTTCATCCTCTCTCGGTTCCTATACAGCACATTAAGAAACCCTAATAATTAAAACAAATAGCCGATACTAAAGAAAACAATAACAAAATATGCAAAAACTTGAAAGATACTGTAAATATAGGGAATTAGAGAGTACAGTGAAATCAGAACTTACTTTGAAGCTTCTTGTCCATGTACCTATCATCATCACAGAAATTAGAGAGTTAATAAACCACCACGGCAATTAAACCATTCGATAAATATATTATTATATAATAAATAGATACGATGCGAGAAAATAGCTTACTTCTTTAGATCCGGGGGCTGGCCTGAGCGACTCATTGTTATTTGCTACGGAGATTGAACAAAAATAGGCGACGGGAAGTAACAACAAAGAGACCGTGACTGAGCTCAGCAAAACCCTGATATATAAAATTTAAAATAAATACATGTGATATTAATATTTGCATCATTTGGGTTTTCATATGGCCCAACTATAGGTTTGTCAGACAAGACCCAGTTTTATGGGCCTGGGGTTTGGGCTCCTATTTCCGAATGATTTCGGAGTAGATATATTTTTGTTTAAGATTTATTTAATTAATTTTGAAAAAAATCCAAACCAAGTGTAATATCTCTTTAGCCAATTAGTTTGAAATCAGTTGTTTTTACGGTTTATATAGAGTAGCCCAAGTTTATAAGAGCAGCTACAACCTTTGTTACTTAGACAAAATTATTTATGTTCAGTAAAATAATTCATTTAAATATTTATATAAAATAATTAATATATATTATTTTAACTAACTATAAATTAATTATATTTTTACGAGTCAAAAACGATGTTTGATCCCCCCACCCAACTAAACTAAAAGGTCATTTGTTAACTCCTTGAGACAAAAAGAGCTGGACGGGAAGGAGAGCTGTCTTTCAGCTTATTTGGTAAAGTGAAATTCGTCAGCTGAACCATACCTCCTCAAAAATGAAGGTGGATGGTTGATTGGTCTCGTTGACAATAATTTCAAAAAATAAAGTTATATGATGTTGGATGTATCTGGTACATATAACGATGTAGTATTTTTTTTCCTGCGCAAAAGAAACTGTTTAACGTTTTTTATTTTTAAGAAAATATAATAAAATTTAATTTTTATTATCTGTGTATATATATACATTAGTACATTGATAAATAATACTCCCTCCGTCTCACCCAATAATTTACATTCAGTTTGACCACGAAGATTAAGAAATATGTAAAAAGTAGCGAAAAAAAAAAATACAAGTGGGTGAAGTGGTGGGACCCATTAATTTTTAATATTATATAAAAAAGATATAGTGTAGTAAAAAAAGTGTGAAAAAAAGAGGAAAAATGGGAAAGTAGGGGGACTCGTAACTATTTTAGGAAAGTTTTGTAATGTAAAAAAATTAGTAGGACATCCAAAAAAGGAATTGTAAAGAATCTGGTGGGACGCAGGGAGTAATATTATAGTGGTTGATTTTGGAAGTTGGTAATTTATCTAAAAATTTAACAAATAGAAAACTGCAATATATTTTATTTATTAAATAATATTTACTCATTCCGCTCAGATATTATCCGTCCAAAATTTTGAATCAAACAATATTTACTCATTCCATTCAGATTTTATCCGTCCAGAAATTTATATCATTTAGAAATTATTATCCAGATTTAACAAATGACCTTTATTAATTATATGATCATATTATTCAGATATTATACTATCCGCATTTCAAAATAATTATCCAATTCTGATAAAGCAAATTAATTTAAATGTTTATGAAAATTAAATGTATTATATAATCAAGTAAAATTAGAAATTTTATATTGATAAAAATTAGAAATTATATATTTTAATAAATTTTATAAATTTTTATTAAACTAAATTTTAAATTATAGTTAGAATTTGATCAACCCTTCAAATGGAAAAAGTGAACCTAATACAAAAGATAAGAGGGAGTAAATAATGGGAAAGCCACGTGGGAAATATGGCAGGTAAAACTTAAAAGAACAAAGAATGTAATAAAATATCCATAAGAGCATCTCCAACCGCGTTGGCTATAATCGTTGGCTAAATTGGACCTGTAAGACATTATGTAAAATTTGCTGAACCTGTAAGACATTTTGCTTCAATGGTACTGGCTATATTGGTTGGCTATAATCTATATATTCTTAATGGGTGCTAGTGAAGAGTTTGGTTTTCCCATACAAAATAAGGGTACTTCGGTCATTTTCTTTTTGATTTGCCTGCTCCGACCCGTTAACCCATTTGTAATTATATATATTAATTATTAATTGTAGATTACTAATTTGGAGGTATTAAAAGTGTGCTCTTCATAATTTAAAAAGCTTATATTGTTCTACTTATTTAATTCGTATTAATGCTTGGGATACACTTTACATATAAAAGTGTGTTACGTATGGAAATTTTTAAATAGTAGATTTTATTATATATTACACTTGCTCAATCAATCCCATAATCAGTGCTAGCATTTGAAAATGTAATAAATCCGAATATTGATATGCATTCATTGTATTATGATTCACTAAATTTAAAATTCAAAATTCAATATATTAATTAGTTACTTCTTATCTCTTTCGAATTACACATGGAAAGACTTTCTAAGTATTCTAGAAGATTTTTTTTACGATATTACATTCAAAATTCAAAAATTGAAAAGCTGCCTCTAAAATTTCTAATGACATTTTCTTAAAATATTTAAAATTAAAATATAGCTAAAATATTTTCACAAGATGACATAAAAAAAGTAATGTATTAAATATATTGGCCTACTTTAATTCATATTACTGATTGAGTTACTAAACACGTAAGGTTTACATATACAAGCATGTCATGTATGGAAATCCATGTGTGCGTATGTATATATTTGTATAATTACTCACTTCCTATTTTCTCAGATTAAATATGGAAAGACTTCCTAAACATTCTGAAGATTTTATTGTATGATATTGTACTCAAAATTCGATATATATATATATTATCAACTTCCTATCTTTTTCAAATTAAACATGGAAAGACTTCCTAAGCACTATAGAAGATTTTTTGTACGATATTGCATTCAAAATTTAAAAATTGAAAAGCTGATATACCTCTTAAACTGCTAATCGTCTTTTCTTAAAATATTTAAAATTAAGATATAGTTAAAATATTTTCACAAGATTACATAAAAAATATATATATTAGTACACCATTAAATTTGTTAATTAGCTATTTTGATTTATTACTTTTTTCATTTTGATTCATTTAATTGATTTCATATATTTGTATATTTGTCTATCCCCTTCCACTACTACTCTCGCTCTGTATAATTTTCTTTCCTTCACTATTACCGTATTTCAAGATTCTATCCGTGTTGTCCCTTGGTGATGATCATTCATACAGAATAGAAGCGAAGCTGCTTTTACCTGGGTCTAGCAGTTCCAACTCAATTAAAGGTTTCACTCTTTTAAATCAGTGCGGCGGAGAGGCTGGGGATAATTCTCCAGAGTCTGATCAAATAAGTGATGGTCGGGAGTTTGAGTAATGAGGTTCCGGAGATCGCTGTTGATACATATCGAATTACAAGTCTTGGCTTCACTTTGCTACCTTAACTTGGGTAAGGATGAACAATTGTGTTTTTATAGGTTTTGCTATTTCTTTTTTGAAAATTTAATTGTGTAAGTTTAATTATTTTCTTTAATTTGATTGGACACATTAGTGATGTGCTGATGCAGTTGCCCAAATGATTATACCGTCCACTCTTGCAAAATCCAGGAACTAAAACATGTCTGTCTTTATGGTTCTCTAATACTATTATTTTTGTTTGCAAGTATTTTAGTTGATCTTTTACTGGACCCGTAAACGTACTTGGAATTCATCTCAAAACTGAAATTATTGATGGTAATACTTCTCACTTGGCACATTATAGTTGGCTTAATTCATAATACAGTGTTATATGGTTATCAATAGAGTGACTATTAACTCTTTAAGTATATGTATGTATTAGGTGAGCCAAGGAAAAAGTCTGGCAATGGTGTATATGCATTTTTGCATAACAGAATGGTTGTCAAGTGTTATCAATAGAGTGACTATTAACTCTTTATTTGTTGTGTTTTTACCAATGTCATGTACAAGTTTTTGGTATTAATCATAAGTTGTCACCATTTCTTTCTTGGAAACATATGCATCAGGTTAGCACCAGAACATATGTATCATTTTTTTATCAGAATAAAAAAGCTGATATGTGCCTTCATCTAATTCTGATGCTCTGCTTACAGAACGTTAAAGAAAGAGTTGAGCATGTTAGTATGTTTCAATATTAGTGTATTTTTTTTGAAATTTTTTTAACCATTTCTGTTTTGAATTGAAATGGATATCTGAGCTTAGTGGTGGTAGCATCTTCTTCTTTAATAAAAATATAAAACAAAACATTCTTGGAACATATGCATTTGCAGCTCAAATCTTGAAATCTATAGATTTCTCAAACCATAACCTAAAAGTTTAATTATATTTTTTATTATTGTGGATTGTAAGTGTTGTAGGTGAAAGTAGTGAGAGGGGCTATGATTTTGATGGTGGAAGCTTGGAAAAAAAATAGTGGTTTGTGTTTGTCTTTTATTTCTTCTGGATTAAATTTATTTTGATTTTGTTATAGTTTGTCATGTATGATTTCTAATTTATTATTACTATAAATCAGAGGCATAAAGTGTTTGTTAGGAGTAAACAAAAATCAACCAGGATTGTGGCATATCAAGGTTGGTAATTTAATATTTTTATGTTATGGAACCACATTGCTTACACTATTATTTTGTTACTGGTATATTTGATTTTGCTCAAACTTTTAATGTTTGGTACTAATTAGTTTTGCTTAGTGTCCTGTACTTTTTTAAAAATATGAATGATCATTTTGAGATTTTGTTCGTTAATGTGTCATAAAACTTCTATTGATTATTGTGTAGTTAGTGAATTATTCTTTTAAATTTCATTTATACACTAATTTATAATGTGTGTTTTGTGTAATGTGTTCATAGGGTTTCCTATTTGGCTTGACATACTTCTGGGCATTAGCTTGAGGACATACAATGAGCCATTCAAGGTTACAAAGAGTCTCAAGGAGGCCCTATCATGCTCTCTCAGGTTTGAGTTCAAAGCTCATTAATTCTTCATTATTTGTTATCGTCATTGTTGAAATGTCCTCATGTTTTATTCTAAAGTTATATAACTTATTTCTCACTTTAAAAGCAAGATCATTAGTGACCAAGTTGTGTAAGTGCTGCAGATTAATACATGTAATGGAGTCTACCAAGGTGAATTCTTCCCAAAAGACCCTATAAACCTTCAATTTGGACAGAAGCCTGGAATGGATGTTGTGTGTGTGTGTGTGTGTGATTTTATACTTCTTTAAAGGCTAAAATTTTAAACTGTCAAATTGATCCTATTTTGGTGTGCAAACTAACAGGTTCCCCGACTTTGGAGGCCCGACATATAAGTGACGAGTTCAGGATTTAGCATTTGCAAAACAAATTTAGGTGGTAACTGCACATCTGCTAATCGAGGAGGTGAACATTGCACAGAGTTCTAAATTGCGGCATGCTTTTGTTCAACAAATAGACGCTAATCTTCTTTTTGATGTTAAAGGCTACACCATTTACTATCTTTTTCCGTCTATAGACCATACATCTGAAATTGCTAACATAGTCCATACTCCTTCTCAAAACTTGATTTCACTGCCTTCAAATGGTTAGTACTATTAACATAAAAAAAAACACTATATATTGGTGACTTTTAAATTTAATAGTTACAAGCAGGCCATGAATTTCTACTTGTGATCCTCTGCCATTCATTGTTCACAGCGAACTTCTCTTATTGTCGTTGATCACAATGCCAAGGATCAAACTATGTCACTAATGGACACAAAATTAAATGGTAAGAAAATTGAAATGGGTGATAATTCTGTGAATTTTAAACATTAGTTATTTTCTGTAGCTAATTTGATAAAATATTTTATTACTCTATGATATTTCTTGGGAATATTGTTTGGGATATTGCTTTGTTGTTGCATGGTTGATCAGGTTCCAAGAGAAAAGCATGTGGTATAAATGTTAATATTATCTTCCAGAAACAAAGTATAGTCCTTCCTGGCTAATCTAACAAATGAAATGTGTTGTTGTTATGTTATGTCAGGATTAGTTCTTTCTTTAACTCATGCATGTTTCCATGCCCTATAATGATTAAACTTTCGAAGGTAATTTAATAATCATCGAGGAGAGTTGGGCTCATACATGTGTAAACTATAAGTGTTTAGTTTGTTGCATTCTATTTGGTTGAGTAATGTAGGTCGTTACCAGCCTCTGCTTAGTCTTATATTTGTTCTCTCTTTTAGCATGCTCTATTCAATGGTATAAGGTTCTTGCTTTCAACATTAAAAAGTATAAATGGTTTGTAGTATAAATTTAAGGATCATATCGAAATTAAAATCTATTTGGGTCGTAAATGGCCAAAAATAACTGGACTGACAGATGTTTGTTGGTTGATCCTGACGAGGTGAATGCGTCAGCATACTAATGACTTGGAAAAGAGTAGTGCCTTACGGTGGTGCTAAAAGAGGGAGTATTTTTGAGCTAGAATGAATTAGCATAGTTTTTATGCAGTAGATACATGATCTGATTGGTGACAGATGTTCCTGCACCTGATATGGGAACAATTTCATATCCCTACAATATAGTTTTAGCTAATTGTGTATATAATCTTTTATATAATGTAGTGAAATATAATTTGTAAAGAGTTAATATTGTTCAAGGTTTATTATTATTGAAATTTATGTTCTTTAATTTCTTTGTGGCCAAACAAACAATGGTGAGGATACTACAGGAATACTTGAAGTTTCATGGCTAACCAGCAGTAGTAACCGAAAAAAACCAGCAGGCATATAAGGATTCCGGTTTGTCATGATTCATATTTTAGCAATTTTGTTATTATTGAAATTTATGTTATTTAATTTCTTTGTGGCCAAACAAACAATGTGAGGATACTACAGAAATACTTGAAGTTTCATGGCTACTAACCAGCAATAATAACCGGAAAAAACCAGCAGGTATACAAGGATTCCAATTTGTCATGATTCATATTTTAGCAATTTTTCTCCAATTAAAATCCA
The DNA here is from genome assembly GCF_001625215.2 of Daucus carota subsp. sativus. Classification (NCBI taxonomy): domain Eukaryota; kingdom Viridiplantae; phylum Streptophyta; class Magnoliopsida; order Apiales; family Apiaceae; genus Daucus; species Daucus carota. The sequence goes on along the minus strand of NC_030384.2, from coordinate 45,817,958 downwards.
ATTTAATTTCCTTTGTTACAATAATCTTTAAGTGATTCAGTTTCTCATAATTTAGGAATTTGTTGTTATCATTAGATTTTAGATTTGTTGCTATCAATAGTCTCCAATCAAATGCTTCTGATTTCGAAACTAGACATGAAAACACAATAAACTCAGGTATCATCTCATATTTCATTCTACTATTCAATTTACAGGAAAAATTTAATGTGAATTTTTCGTCTTAAATTTACACTTATCAGTTCAAAAGTGAAGAGGCAGAGGTCTAGGCATAATTAACTTCTGGAAGCTCAAAACAAGGATTTACTATTTCACATCTCGCAATGTAAGCAATTTACATTCACGTCCTAATTTGTATTGATATGAAAGACTTTAATGTAGCACGTGGAAATTCAGATGGTCAGGCTTTTGTTTAATATGTAAAACATTTTAATGTAGTTTTTGAACGCAAATATATATCAGCTTTGGTAATTCCGACATGTATTACAGCAAGCACAACTGCCAGACGTAGAGGAAGAGGTCCGGGAATAGAGCAGTTGTATGCGCAGAGGTTTGCCGAGGATTCTCTACCTGTATCTAAACATCAAACCTTGATAAAAGGAGGTAATAAATATACTTGAAACTGATAATAATCTTCTCTTCTCCAGATTTCAAATCAATTTGAAACTGATAATAATCTTCTCTTCTCCAGATTTCTAATTCTTGAATTTTATTGTCGTCCACAGGTAGGTATTCTCCTCTCCTCATGATCGGTTACTATTGTTTCGATTGATTATTACACAATATCTCTTTAAATAAAAATTATAGTTTTGTTCATTCTGATTAAGCACAGGTAGCTATATTCTGAGTAATTCGGTCAACAAGATTTCATTCTGCAGGCAGATGCACAAGTAGGTATCGTCTTATACTCCCAACTCATCAATTTCTTTTTTTTTATGGTGCAAATAACCATTCCAATATAGAATTTTAACTTGAACATTATCCTACAAGCTTTATACAACGTTTGTTCTGGACAAAGTCACATGTATTCTGTAGTACTTTACTTTGACCACGTCAGGTTTCGGTCGCACAAGGTCCTCATTCTGATTAAGGGTTCAGAGGGAAAGAGGTGCAGATGAAGGGCAAAAATACTTTTGCAGCTCCAAGGAATGGCAGGCCACTTGGTTATACTAGCAACATCAACACAAAACCTGGATGTGGTCGGGGATGTTGTTGAGAAAAAAGAAGACAGAAGTAATACCACAATGATGGTCATGTAATTCCTCTGGGGTTGAGCTATACAAGATTGCTTGGAGTAGATATTAGTTTTTTGACCTCGGTATTCCTAGATTAGCTTTGCACGAAGACATTCTGTTACGTGTGTTAATGTTATCTGATTATATGGTGCATCTTACTAATGCATGAAGGTGATTGCCTAATGGAACCAACAAAGACAGAAAATCTTCTAATTACAGAAATTCATATGGATGAATGGGTTCTGCTTGGTCCAGACCTACACCATTGATATGAATGTCAATGACTTTTTTCTGGGTAAGCTATCAGAATTTTATTATTATCTCGGAGAATCTTGAGTGCCTGCATCAGCAATAGCTTGATTTGATGACAGTAAAAGAGCCTGAATGACTAAATATAAAGTAGCTACTGCCACTTAGCAAAAGAGAAAAATAGATGGAGACATGGAGAAAGATAGCTATATTATTTCATTTAAAATAAAATTGAGTTTGTAATTTATTTTTTTTTGGTCAGGGAGTTTGTAATTTATTTGATATCATCATTTAAGAGAATATTTCTATTAATTTTATTAATTGTATATTGTGATTTTATTCAGTCCAAAAAAGTGATTTTCAAGGATGGTAGAATGTTTGAGCTTTTCTTTGAATAGACATGTAGATGAATAAATTATGCTTAATAGAATTTTATAAGAATTAATTTCTTTTTTCAATGTTTCACATGAAAATAATTATTATTTTTAATAAAATAATATTTTGATGACGTATATAATATTTATTCATATTAATAATAAAATAGTAATTTAATAATTTAATTTGACCCGTGTCATTTATAAATAAAATAAATTTAAGTAATAGAAAATTTATAATTGATTAAATAAAATATTTGATTAAGTAAAAATATAAGTAAAAATAATTGATTAAGTAAAAATATAACCATAACAACAAAACAACAAAACAATATAAAAAATATGAATAAAAAAAAACAAAATTTTAATAGATGCACAGCACGCGAAGCGCGGGCAAAAATACCTAGTTTAAAAATAGTATGTTATAAATATTTTAAATTGTTAAAATAGAATATATCAGTTCAATATGGTAATAAATGATGTACAATCTTCCTACAGATTTTCTTACAGACCTGTAGAGGTTCGACAAATTTAGTCATCCATAAGAGGTTGGCTAAATTTATAGGTAACAGGTGAGCATGGTTGGAGTTGAGTTTTTGGAACTGTTGGCTAAATTTTTTTATTTTAGGTATGCCAACTCAACTTTTAGCCAAGGGTTTTAGATGGTTGGAGATGCTCTAACAAAGTATACAAGCAGCGAGAGAAAGAAGCTCGGCAGATTTGCAGAGGATTTTGAAGCTGGTTACCTTGTTGCCGAGCCATCTAGGACCATTGGAGGAGGATCCTGGCTATCTGGCTCGTTATTAATTATTAGCACAACAGAAGAGAACTGTTCAGTCAACTGATGAGAGATAATCAATCCATGTGTATCAGTATTCTAAACATATTTGATTTATTTAAAAGTTTTTGATTAACTGTGATTTGATAAAAAAAATCAATTTTTCAAAGAAAATTCAGTTAATATCTAATAAATCGTGAATCTGGTTGATGACAAATTTCCAATTTCTAGATGTAACCGGTAACCACGTTCCACAAACCAAACCATAAATCTGAACGGCAAGAGGCTTTGGAGCTGAAACATTTGACTGCGAACCGTCGCTATACTCGAGGTCAAATCCATAACATCCTCGAGTGTTGACCACAATTATATTCTTTCCAAAGACCAGAGCACACCACAAATGGCCAACTGCCCATGTCCCATTTGTTGGCCTGTTGGCCAGCATATAGATTATAGACATGACTCATGAGGATCGAGGTTTCCGCATTTCAACTATATTGCAGCTTCAATCCCTCGCTAGTCACTAACAAAGCAGTAACAATCAAAATCAAGCTCGATGACAGTTAGAATTTAAAAAAAAAAGAGAAGTTATTTTCACCTCGACAAAACTATGGTACTGATCTACTCCTTTTTATATAGTTAAGTTTACAAAATGTAATCTGTTTTTACTTTGAAAATCATACGACGTAGATTTTTATTATCTTTTAAGAGGAAATCATACGACATAGGTAATAAAATACTTTTAAAATGCGACACAGGTTCGCTCTCGTGTGCCTTTCATCTGTTTGACTAATTTTGGTTATAAGCTTGGGATGCCTACCAACTAGTGTCTTCATGTCCCCCACAACTATTAGTCCTGCATAGAGGTGGCAATATGGATGCAAAACCATTAAACCAATCCAAACCAAACCAAGATTGTGAACTTGGATCCATTTAAAATCACATTTAGAAAAATGGATTTGGTTTGGTTTTTAGTCTCACATTTCTCACAAAATATGGTTCTAACCACATTTGGTCTCATTTTTAAGATTTTTTATAACTCTCCACACACACTATTATGTTCCTTTTCTTTTCTTTCTTTATGCTAATTATCACACATGCACATCCCATGATTTGAACTCATGATCTTACTTGGAGAAGCCAAGAGCTTAAACCACTCCATCAACTCACACACTCACACAAACTTTTGTTATATTTAGTATTCATTATATTGTGATTTTAGTGTATTAACTTTTGTTCATTATATAAAACTTATTTTTACTTGCTAAACTAGTTACCCATAATTCAAACTAAAACCATAACCACATTTATTAATATATGGTTTGGAAATGGTTTTGGTTCATCTATCCCAACCAAATCCATTTTATAAGAACCAAAACCAAACCAAAACCATATTTTGCCACCTCTAGTCCTGCACCACTTCGTCGTCATCGATCATTCTGGATTCCCACCTTAATTCTGACTGAGATAGTTTTTTTATATATATCATTCAGTTTACACTTTACACGGCGACTCTTATTCATAACTTAAACTCGGCCGCTTGAAGAACCATTACATTAATATATTACAAAATTTTCATGCGAACTCTAATCTGTAGACATTCGTTAGCTTTATATTTATAACTATTTCTAATAATCGATTGCAGACTTGCAGTTGCAGAAATTGTATATCACAAACCTGAGTATTAAACCTCGCACTCGGCACTCTTATTACAGGCTAAAGGAAAAGATCCAGTAAAATTGTTATTGATGTTGTTTCTGACGACTTGTTTCATTGACATGAAAAATAGGCAGACCTTGCTTTATATTCATGTAATTCTCATAAATATCCCTAAACGTTGATTTTAATATGAATAATTATCGATCATAAGCTACGGATGACAGGGAATCTTAAACCAACTACAACTATATAAGGTTGGATTTTGGCCTGCACTGTGTACTCACATTATGTACAATTGTACCTGCATATAATAGGTTAAGTGTTGATTTGTGCAATTTTATATGATTGATTTCTTCTTCACAGATGTTAACACGTCAAATTAGGTGAATGCAATAAATCAAGATGTGAGAGCAGCTAATTTTTATATTACGTTAAAATTATAATTTAAGACAGACAAATCTCAAGGCTTGGATTTTTTTCTTATTTATATAAAAAAGTCAGAAGTCTGCCTTGAAGACATTCCCTACTAATAAGTAGTCCCTCCTACATGCATCCTTTCCCTAAATGCAAAAGACAATAGTCTAGGAATATTATCTCTGTCCCCAACAAACAAAAAGAATGTTGGGGAAGAAGTTTTATGCGGTTAAGAAGCTAGCCAAGAAGGTTCAGTCTATGAAGAAGGTTGATTCTGAACAGTCGCAACGTCATTCTCTGCTAAAAGACAGTGGTGATCACGAAGATGATCAGTACTCCACCCCTACCGGCTTTTTGGCTGTGTATGTGGGAGAGGACAGGAAGAGGTTCGTCGTTCCCACGGGGTACCTGTCTCACCCTTTATTCAAGATGCTGCTAGAAAAGGCGTACAAAGAGTTTGGTTTCAAGCAGATGAGTGGATTGGTGGTTCCTTGTAGTGTCGCTGCATTTCAAGAAGTGATAAGTGCAGTGGAATGTTGCAATGGAAATTTTGATTTCGGAAACTTGGTTGAGGAGTTCCTTTCATAGGTAGATAGATAGTTGCAATCCCCACCACGTATTCTGAAAGATGATATGTAAGGTACATTTGTTTAGGATGAAGCAATGTCGGAATGTCTGTTGACATGTACTCTGGTATCTTAGTACCATAATATGTAAATCTTGTAAAACAAACAGATGATACATACTTTCATTGTTTGTTTTTGTTCTCTGTATAGACGGCTTCAATATGATACTATATTGTTAAGCTCATTGTTCTCTTACTAGATTCAATCAGAACAAGAATGCAGTTAAAACACAACACATGTTTAACCTCTTCTGCCTTGTAAAATCCTCCTAGCTTAGTAGTAACAAATATAGAGCATATCACAGTTACATTACAATTTACAACTACTCAACCAACAAACTAAGAATAAAGTAGTAATATAATAGCAAGTGTGCAATACTAAACTTCAGGTACAATTTTAAGTTAAGTAGCTTGCTCTATATTCCTCAAGGAACTTCCTCTTGTATTTCTGATAGACATTGCCTTGACTCAACTCGGTCACAGTTGGAGTTTTTTAAGCATAAGCGACTTGCTGACATGGTGCGGTGTCCTAGCTCAGCGTATATGCCTTAAAAAAAGCTTTCAGATCGTGGTAGGCACACATACATGAACATGATGCACTTGATAAATATTTCTTATGCGCTGCAGCCTGCAGGCGCCTTTAAATTTCTTTACTTTTCTCAGGGTAGTTGCAGCACAAACACTCTTCCGTTTGCGCAGGTCAACCAAATTCTGCTCTACCGCCTTTAAAAATTTATGCGCCACGAAGAAAATCTTGTATTTTTTCTGAAGGAATCAATCATATACAGTATCCGAACTAATCACAGCTATAGTTTATCTACTTTGTATCTGAATAAACATTTTGTTTTGCTAGCTGCAAGAGTATCTCAAATGAGTATACTTCATGGTATGTTTATACAAGTCATTTAAATTTTAGAGCTATACTTAGTGGTATGTTATACAAGTCATTTAATTTTTAAAGTTTGAGTGAGTTTAAAATTGTGAGGGTTGGGAGTTTAAAATGTCTATTCTGGTGATTTTAATTTATTAATGACTTATAAGTTATTAATAATATAAGAAAAATAAAAATGATTTATGCATAATTTTTATTTAAAAAAAAGTTTGACAAAATTAAGTCAACTAACTTCTCGTTTTAAGTCGGTTTGTACTTATTTCTGACTGAGTTTCACACTTATTATATAAACATACATTTTTGAGTTTAAAGTCGTAAAAACTTTAAGCAACCCTGACAAACAATCTCTTTCAAGTTTTAATACAAAAGAATCTAAAAGACAGGAAAATATTAATTATATATTTGAAGTTTTGTATAAAAAAATCTAAAATAATGTTGCTTTTTTCTCTAATTTCAGAATTTTTTAAATTACGTAATAAATTCAAACGTAGTAGTAATTGTACCTGAGGGCCTGCTATTCTTCATATAAAAATATAGGTCATTGTACAGATTTATATAGAGAAGCTATTGAGAAAATTTTATTAGTCCTTAATGTAACCATCACCAACTAACAGAGAGTGAAAACAAGTTTAGAAGCCAAGTTATTTGCTTAAAAAATGACAGTTGTTCGTGTTTGCTTGACCTAGACGAGCCCAACACTTTGAGGCTTGAGCAACTACAAATCGGCAACCCAGAAGAAATTTAAGCCAGTAATGATTTCTGTCTTGCTAATAATATTGATTTTCAAGAATGGGCATTGGGCAGGACTACAGAAGCCCTTGCATATAGAACTGTTTTATAGCTAAACACATGTAGTTGTCTCACAGTATAAAGCTAAGCTTCCTCCTCTTCCTTGCAACCATCCAAAAGAATGCGCTTCATTTCACTAATTAAATCTTCCATTTGCTTCCTCGAATGCAAGGGGGACGGATAAACACAAGCACAGTCCAGTTCCCCGTCCCTTATTGTATCAAATAGAGCTATAGAAGGGCCTACACCATGAATTGAGGCGCACCCCACATAGTCTTCCAACCCAATTTCTTGACGTAAATGGCTAGTATGTTCAATGACAGGGTCCTCGAACACTGAGATAAGTGAAGTTCTTAGAGCCGCTGACGGTGTCAGACCAGGGTTGTCAATGGCCTTGCACATGAGAAAATTTAGATCAGCCACGTCTGAAAAATGTTTGTTGTTTTTCTTAGCATTAGCGAAAGCCATGTAAGTTCTATTAGCAAGCTCCCACAGATTTTCACCTCCCTGTATGTCGTGTGAATTTATGATGGCAGAATGGTAGAAACCTGCACAAGTATTAATGTTAGGGTCATTTTGCTCCGTAAACTCTCTCCTTCAACACAGGCACAAAAATACCAACAACCATGATTCATAGCCAACTACAGACTTACCCACATGACCAGGAGTAAGTACTGGGTCAAGAAGAGAACGACAGTCAGTAAGTGTTGCAACTGAGTACTTCTCCCATTGTCCTTCAGGAAGGTTTTTCGAGGAACGAGCTGCAATTAATCCGGCAGCCTCCAAGAGCCCACATAGTTTTATCCCTCTTGATTCGCAGCCCTAAAATACGCAAGTTCTGAATAAGGACTGAGTGGATTTTAGGATTCCAAACCAGAATATGATATGAAAAGTTCTGCCATGATTCATCTACTCAAAATTCTTTAAAATTTACATTTAGTAATAGAATCAGCTCCCTAGAGACTTTGTAGAAAATATACAACATTTAGTTCAGCCTCTCGAATTTCTATCAAAATTACAATATAGTACTAGTAAGATAATCAGCTTGAAAGAGACATTTAGCCAAAAATTTACAACATTTTTTTTTGTCACAAAAAAATTACAACATTTAGTTCAGCCTATAACATCACTTTGAATAAATTGCTCTTCCTGCTGTTCTATAAACTATATCTAAATGACTAAATAAAAAATATCCTTTCAATCATGTATGACCCTACTAGCAGTTTTAGGCACACAATGACAACACAATGACATGTGCTTGAATTTCTTACGTGTGGTTTTGCATTTCAACCCACTAAAGTACTAACAAAACCCACTTGAGTACTCAACATGTATGTCAATAATTGTGAACACTGTGTTGTGAATAAGGAGGAGAAGTAGAGCCTGATCTGTTACATTAGGAACCTCTTAACATTAAACTCGAGGACTTGTTGGTTTGTTCGTCCTACCCTGACTCAATTTCACCACATATGAGATTCTTACGATGCAAAAAAAAGAAAATCTGACCCCAGTAGTCAGTATTAATATAAATACTTTCACTATTGACAATAGGAATCCTATATAATAGATTGCGGATAAAAGTGTTTGTAATTTGCAAAATCCTAATTTCAGATAAAATCATTTTTGTTCAGTTTTTGTCACAATAACTCATCATATAAATATTAGCAAGTGTTGTGTGCTCCTCGCCAACCAAAATAAAGACAGCTCCCCTGCTGCCAATGTTCAACATATTTGACTATTCCACTAAGATCCTTGGCATGAAAGACACTAAAACATATGTTTTGGTTGAGCAACGTAAATCATTGCCAAGTATACCTTTTACAGGGGTGATAAGTCGAGTTCTAAACACTACCTCCAGATTCCAGAATCTTCTTTATGCTCTCAGTAGACCAAACTGGAATAACACAATCCCTCAGAGATCTTTATAAAGCTAATATTACAATTTATTTGCCAAGGTTCCTGTACAATATACTGCATCGAATACCCTTAATTTGTAAAAAGAGATATTTATCAACAACTACACATTAAGTCCAAATACAAAACCAATTTGTGAAGCCCTTAAACACCAATGTAGCTGGATAAGTCTCATATTACAAACACATACACAATCAACTCATGTGAAATTTGAACATATATATTAGCTTAAAACATAAGAATACTTACAGAAAGAATCCGACTAGTATCATCCGAATTCATCTTCAACCTCACAAACCGCGACGATCTCGATACCTCAGCATCCACAAAATCCAAATGAGCCAATCTCAAAGAATTCAAAGAGTAACCAAGCATATTCACACCCCGTGCCCAAAACGGCTTATGAGCCTTCCCATCCGGAACACAATCTTCAATCCCCAAACTAACCTCCCACTCTTCTTTAAATCCACCGCTATCCTCACCGCTCTTCATCATCCCCAAAATCTCTCTCAAACACGACAACGCCCCGGTTCTATCGCACGCCGCCGTGTGAATCCTCAGCACCACAGCCCACTCCGATTCACTTAAATTGTACACAGTAACAAACACCACATCAATGCTCTCGGGAACTGAGCCATCCTGATTGATCCAGGCATTGTTGTTCATTTCGTGCTCGACGATGAGCTGGAACGGAGTGAGTGATGACTCGGATGAGTCGTTGATGAGTTGTGACGTGGAGGATTCACCGCTGACGTGGATTGTGACGTCAGGGGTGGAGGGAGTGGCGAGTGAGAAGGTGTGTGTGGTGGAGTTGAAGGAGAGCTTGGAGCGGAGGTTAGGGTGGGAAATTTGGAGATTGCGGAGGGCATTTTGGAGAAAGGGGATGTTGGGAGGGGTTGTTAAGTGGAGGGCTAGGACAGTGATGCCGGTGCCGCCGGGGACTGCTTTGCACCAGCTGTACTCTGTGCCGCCGACCGGGCGGGACTTGTGTTGTTCAGACATGTTGGGTTTAGTTTGAGAGAGTTGCACGGTTGCGGATTAGAAACTTGTGATTATTGGATTGCGATTTCGACCAGTAAGTAGTATCTTAACTTATGACAAGAAGCAACAATGACGTTTACTAGTACCTCTCACTTGTGACAACCACCAAAAATGACGTGTCTATAATTATATAAAAAGGAAAAAATTTAAATTATTAATATTATAAAAAAGGGAAAAAAAACTTGACTCGGTGTTTTGGTGTATTAATTGGTTATGATTTAAAAATAATATATTATTAAAATTTTTGATTATTATAAATATAATATATCAGTTTAATATAGTAATAAATGATGTGTGACTTTTCACACAAAACTCTTACAATCATGTATAGTTTCGACATATATAGTCATTCACGGCTAAAATTATAAATTAGAGATGAGAATGATTTTAGTATGATGTTTTCACGACATTTACTATATTTTTTTATTTTTAGTATGATGTTTTCATGACATTTATTATATTTTTTATTTTTAATATCTTAACTACATTTTTAGTCTAAGGTTTTCGTGGCTGGAATTGCACTCCACATAGGCCATAGCCCAGTCATAAGAGCATTTTGAATGAGGTTGATTATAATCGTTGGCTAAATTAGATTTGCAAGATATTATGTAAAATTTGTTGAATTTGTGAGATACCGTGCTTTCGTAGTATTGACTAGTTAGTTGGCTAATATAATTTTAAAATAATATGTTATTAATATTTTAAATTGTTAAAATAGAATATATCAGTTCAAAATGGTGATAAATGATTTATAATCTTCATATAGATTTCTTACGCATGTAGAGACTTGACAAATATAAAGGTTGTCTAAAATTATATTCCCCCCTCCCCATGGTTGTTTAAGTTCATTGTAAAAATATATTATAGAACTATGCTTTACATGAGTGTGAAAAAACGTGCCAAAAAATGGCGTAAAAAATTGAAGGGGACAGAAGGAGCAGACAAAATATAGATATGGTTGGAGTGTGATTTTTTTAAGAGCCTGGTTGTATTTTTGTACATCAACCCATTTTTTGACTAACGACTTTATATGGTCGGAGATGCTTTCACATTGCATTCACAGCGTTGCGGGGAAGTTATTCTTAATAATGCGGGTGTTTGGCAACAACATAAAAGTTCGACTTCTGGATTTATAAGTTAAAAGCAGTTATTCACACCGTTTGTGTAAAAAGTCAAGAACCACTTAAAAGAAGTTAAGAATTCTAATTTTTGTTTTATGACATCTACTTATTTCCAAACATCCTAGTTACATATAAATCTTAACTTTTTTCTAACATCAAAATCCCTTATTTACATTAAGCAATATGCACTTATTTTCAGTTTACCCAAACGACTCTGAGTATATGCAATGACAACATAATACTCTTATACTACAAACCCGACATCACTAATTTTAATTTTTATATTTTCGGTAATTATTTCTTTTTCTCATATTTAAACTTTTATTCATAAAATTATCTAAAATTACTTTTAATAAAAAATAATTACACAAATCATTAAAGCGGAGAAATCACAATTTCTAGAGATCTGGAAATTTTCTGATTTACAGGGACTGTTTGGGCAATCTCTGTATTGGTCCTGTTTGGAAATTAAAGGTTTGGGGTAAAATTAGAGGTTTGGGGGTGGTTTAAAGGTTTGACCACTAGAATCCGCTAATAAAAGTGTTTGGTAGTTAACGGATTGAAATAGAGGTTTGGACCCAAAAAGGTAATTTTGGAAAAGCTATTTTGAAGAGTTTTTTGGGTTAGAGGTTTTGGTTTGTGTCAGAAAAAACAAATCAATCAGTTATTAACCAAACAGTTTTACGAGATCCAACTAATTCAATCCGCTAGTCAAAACATCTATTTCAATCCGCTAGTCAAAACATCTAATTCAATACGCTAACAGCTAACCGCTAACAGTTAACCGCTAACAGCTAATCCCCAAACACGGTCATTATGTAAATATAACCACCTTGAATCTCAAGCGTAGATTACCATGAGAGACTGAATTGATAAACAATTATTGTTGTTAGACTGTTATGTTACTTAAAAAAAATAAATTATTGATGTCATCACTTTAGTGGTGGACAATAGACATAGCCGTTGTATATCCAGCAACAATATAGTAGCTGCCTCGCTGGACAATAGTGGACATGCTGTTTCCAGTTTAATCCTCGTGATTTTCGCTCCAGTGTAGAAGTATAGCTACACGATCAACCAAAAACCCAAAATAGCCACGATAACTGATAGCTACACGGATCAACCAAAAGCCCAAAATAGCCACGAACTTGGCCCAATAATTTACTACAACCAGTAGGCCAGGTCTCTCTGTGTTGGGCCCAAAAGCTATTTTGTTAAACTACACAAAAGAAGTGGAGAGTAGCGGACAGAGTTTAAACTTTAAAGCACGAGAGGCGAAATCTCAAAATTCAAATTATTTCACTCTATCCCGCTCCTGCCCCCATAAAAATACAAACTGCAATCCAACGCTAAGGAGACGAAGAAGACAGACACACAGATCGAGGCTCAAACATTCGAATCCTAAGTACTAGGTTAAACCATCACTAACATAGGTTCTTTCAGCGACTCTCCCGCTTCTCGCCGCTTCAAAATGTCTGGTCGCGACAAGGAAAAAGGCGTCAATGTCCAAGTCCTCCTCCGCTGCAGGTACTATCTTTTATTTCCACGCGTATAAATCAATTTAAGTTAAATTAGGGTTTGTTTCTGTAATTTCGATGAATTTGATTTTCAGATCTGTTTAATTGAATTGAGTTTTTGTGAAATTGCTGTGTTTAATTGACAGGCCGTTTAGTGGAGATGAGTTGAGGAATCATGCGCCTCAGGTAGTGACGTGTAACGATTTTCAACGCGAGGTTGCGGTCTCGCAGAATATTGCGGGGAAGCAGATTGATAGGGTTTTTACTTTCGATAAGGTATGTTTGCTGTTGGCCCCCAATTGGTTGATTTTACGCGTTATCTGATTTCGTAACACAGTCCTAATTGTGGACATTGTTACAGGAGAGTATAAGAATACTTGAATACGGAAAAAGTTTCTTATTGTTTTGTTGGTTAATTAGGATAATATTTATTCTGACCTGGTAGCTAGTTCTGTGTGTCAGAATATGTTTTTTTTTGTTATGTTACTAGTAGTTCAATTCATTATAGAAATTGAGATGAAGTAGAGGGAGGAAAAATGTTGTTTGCATGTGGAGACCTTTATTGCAGCTATATATAATTTCTAGATGCTTAATAAAATTGGTTGCTCTGTTTAGTACGACTGCTTCGTGCTGTTTTAATCGTGGAATTTCAATATTTTCAAAAAATATATATTATATATATAGATATCATCCAAAAGTGTTGTTTGTGGTAGAATGAAGGCGCGGAGTTTTAGAGTTTTTGAAATCGTTTTGGTATATGCGACCTGGAGCTGGGTTTAATTATTTGCATATGCAGGTCTTTGGTCCTACAGCTTGCCAAAGAGATTTATATGATCAAGCAGTTATTCCCATTGTAAACGAAGTCCTGGAGGGTTTTAACTGTACCATTTTTGCATATGGCCAAACTGGTACTGGTAAAACTTACACCATGGAAGGTGAATGTAAAAGGTCAAAGGTATTGTGTTTATTATTTCTTGGTAGTCATTGTAATATTGAAATTTCACCATTTCAAGTTTCACAGTTCTACTCTATTAAATTGACAGAGTGGACCAAATGGAGAGTTGCCTCCAGAAGCAGGTGTTATTCCTAGAGCTGTACAGCAGATATTTGATGCTTTAGAGGGTCAAAATGCTGAATATAGTGTCAAAGTCACATTTCTAGAGCTTTATAATGAAGAAATCACTGACTTGCTAGCACCTGAAGAGCTATCTAGAGTTCCTGTGGATGAAAAACAAAAAAAGCAACTGCCACTTATGGAAGATGGTAAGGGGGGAGTGCTTGTTAGAGGATTAGAGGAGGAAATTGTTACAAGTGCAAGTGAAATTTTTACTTTATTGGAACGAGGATCTGCCAAAAGGCGAACTGCGGAAACACTGTTAAACAAGCAATCAAGGTTATAATTTTTTTTTATTATTACAACTAGCCTTTACTACAAAGTAGTACACTTGCTCCTTCATTAAACTCTATTTGGATTGCAGTCGTTCACACTCCCTGTTTTCGATAACTATTCACATCAAAGAAGCAACTCCAGAAGGTGAAGAGCTTATTAAATGTGGCAAGCTGAATTTGGTTGATCTGGCTGGTTCTGAAAATATCTCCCGTTCTGGTGCTAGGGAGGTAATTATTAGCTTTAGGCTAATTCTTTTTTTTGGTTTGCTTCATGCTTTTCAAGTGATCTTTCTTATGTATAGTTTTGAAAATTTTCAAGCATTTATTTCAGATTCAAACATGTGTTGCTTTTCTTTAATCTGTTTTATTGATCTCAATGCTGCAAAACCACTTCTTATTAAAATATATATCATTGTTGTTTGAACTTGGATGTTTAGGGGCGTGCTAGAGAAGCTGGTGAGATTAACAAAAGTTTACTAACTTTAGGTAGAGTAATCAATGCTCTTGTGGAGCATCTCGGGCACATCCCTTACAGGTTTGGAAATTGGTTTTTGTGTGTGTTAGTTGCGTATGTAATAGAAAGAAATGAATTATAATAAAATAAAATACAGGATAAAAATAATAGTATCAATATTGTTTTACTTTTTTTAAAAAAATAATAAAACTCTTGACTTCATATGAATTTGAAATTTATATGCAGGGATAGCAAACTCACTCGTTTGCTTCGTGACTCATTGGGTGGAAAAACAAAGACATGTATTATTGCCACTGTATCACCTGCTGTGCATTGTCTGGAAGAGACTTTGAGTACACTGGATTATGCCCACAGAGCAAAGAATATAAGGAATAAGCCTGAGGTTTGTTGTCTGTTGGCTTGTGTAAATGCTATATTTTATCTATATCACGGGGTTGAAGGCTCATATGTTTAATTTATGGATTTTGTTATAAAGGACATAACTGTGTTGCTCTAATACTGTTACTTTATTTGTATGTCATAGTTGGTGTGGGGATCTGCTTCTTTTTTCTTTAATATTTTTCGCTATTATTGCAGGTTAATCAGAAAATGATGAAGTCAACCCTTATTAAGGATCTTTATGGTGAAATCGACCGACTTAAAGCTGGTTTGTGATTTTCAGTGATGGATAACTATGTTAGAGTGTATATGTTAGATATATTTGTGACATAATAATTTGCCAATGTTGATTAATCAATCACTTTCCACCCAGAGGTATATGCTTCGCGTGAGAAGAATGGTGTTTATATGCCTAAGGAGCGGTACTATCAAGAGGAAAGCGAAAGAAAGGTTTTAGATCTTGCTTAGCTTGTTGAAAATGCAGTTTTATAGCTCTGTTGCTCTATCAGGATTGTTGTAATAAATATTTCCTTATTGTCATCATATTATCATAAAATATGTTAGTGTAAGTGTGTAACAAGTACATATTCTTGTATGATTTATGGTAAGAAACAAGTTGATGTTAATATGATAGTCCTTGCTGAACAGATTTATACCTAAGTTGGACATATTTTTGTGATTTATCTGATATCTTTTTTGCTTTTTTCCCGCATTGCTTTTAGGCAATGGCAGATCAGATTGAGCAGATGGGGGTTACAATTGAAAACCATCAAAAGGTCTGATTAAAATATATGATTCTTTTGAGTTTTGCCATACTAATCCGAAACTGTTGACTGATTCTGCTTACCTATGTTCAGCAATTTGAAGAATTAAGAGCTCAGTATAATGCTGAGGTCTTAAAGTGTTCGGATTTGAGTGTCGAACTTGATGCCACACAGGTGAGTCCTGCTTTAGTCTAATTACAAGGTTGTGGAACATGCATATATTTTATTCTTAACAGAGGACGTTTGCAGAAAAATTTGGATCAAACCAGTAAATTGTTGGCTAATACTGAAGATGAAGTCAGAAGATGTCAATATGCTATGAGGGAACGAGATTTCATTATATCTGAACAGAAGAAAGCTGGTACTTTCAATTAATACAAATATTTGAACAACTTTTTACAATGTCATATTTATAATCTTAAAAACCTTGAAACAGAAAATGCTCTGGCTCACCAAGCTTGTGTGTTGAGGGCGGATTTGGAGAAGTCCCTAAAAGATAATGCATCCTTATTTTCAAAAATTGGTATGTAAAAGTAAACATTTTTTTTCTGGTATATGTTACTTGTTGCATCTTTGTTAATTTTCTTAGATCTTGTTTTACATTTTGTCAATTTACTTAATCCATAGGTAGAGAGGATAAACTGAACGCTGATAACAGATCAGTTGTGGACAAATATCAAGCGGAGCTGACAAAAGAAATCCATAACCTCTGCAACACAGTGGCCACATCAATAACTCAGCAAAATGAACATCTTCAGTGCATTGAGAAATTTTGTAATTCTTTTTCGGACGTAAATGTCAAGGTACTAATATCTTAGTTGTTCTGGGTAAATCTAATATATACATGTTCTGATGTCAATTAGATATTTGCACTACTGCTGTTTTTGTTTTCAGCAATCAAGTATATTTTGCTGCTGTTTTCACTTTTCAACCGCCTCAGGGATTAAAGTGGTGTAATGATAATTAATAACACTGCTAAGCAAGTCTGTTACTGGAATCTTCTTATGCTACTAATACATAAATGCATCATGTATGCATTAATTAGAGTAAAACACTCAATGGCTTTTGTTTTCTCCTCGTGACTGCTGATGTTTTATTCATAGCAAGAGCACTTAGGTTTACTCCATGCATTGTTGTTATGTCTGTAGAAAGAAATTTTATTGCGCCTTCTTTCAACTTCTGAATGCTGTGTTGTTGGCTTTTAAATACGCAGACAATAATTTTTTCTTCGGATGATTAATCATGGTAGATATAATTGTCTTTTCAAATCATTGGGTGAATTTTTTTTGTATAGGCTGTCATGGATGTAAAGAAGAAAGTTAATGCTTCCCAGTCACTCTATATTTCCCACATCGAGGCAATGCAGAATGTTGTGAGACTGCACAAAGCTTGTTCGAATGCTGGTCTGGAGGAGATTTCAACTGTTGTCGCTGCTAATGTTCAATCTGTTGAAGAAGTACGGAGGCTTAGAGATTTTTTTTGCTTTTGCATTTTTAATTGACTAATTTGTATTATCATGTTGTCAACAATATACCTTATCAGGGTTTTTAATTTCTTGTGTTTGTCAATCAGTTTTTAGGAGCTGAATCGGTTGAAGCAAATGCAATATTTGATGAACTTCACAAAAGTTTGTCAATCCAACAAGGGGAGCTAGCCATTTTTGCTAGTGAGCTTCGTCAGGTTTGGAATCGTAAAATTTATTCTTAGCGTGTAGTCTTATTATGTAATTCTTTTTTATTATTAGACTTGGGTCCTGTCTCAGTTTTCCAATCCACCATGATAGTCAATTGATAACTATTCCTCCGAGCCCTGTCTTTACTTCATCTAAACTAAAACCTGCAATCTATTTCTGCAGAAATTTGCTGCAAGTATTGATCTTTCGACAAATATATCAAAATATATTCACGACTTTCTAGACAATCTTATTAAAGAAGCAAAACAGCTTGAAATTCATGCAAGTGACAATGCTGAAGTCCAGACGAGGAACATAACTGACTTCCAAAAAGCCTATGAGGTACATTTTTGTTATTTAAATGGAAGTCTATTGTATTTAAGATGAGTCCTTTTATGCTTGAGGGATAATATTATCAGGAGCAATCAAAATCTGATGCGGAAAAGCTTATTGCTGACATGACTAATTTGGTTTCCAGTCACATATGTCGTCAAAAGGAGCTGGTATGTTAATTCTATTAGCTTTTACTCTTCTTTTCTGTATTATGAGCTGGCTTCAAACCTTGTCAAAGACGTGTGTGCATGAGTGTGTTTAGTTATATATATAAAAAAATAATAATAAATCGATTTATTAATAATGCTTACAGGTGAATGCCAAGCTTGTTGGTTTGAAAGAAACTGTTGTCGGGAACAAGAACTTTTTAGATAGGCATGTTTCGTCCATGGATGGTATTACAACCGATGCCAAAAGAAAATGGCAAGAATTTTCTGTACAAGCAGGGAATGACGTGAAAAACTGTTCCGATTTTTCTGCTGCCAAACATTGCCGTATGGAGTTGTTGCTACAAGAATGGTATGCAATGTATCTTGAAAATTTTCAATTGCTTTTATTTTAGCTTTCTCTATTGTAGCTTTTGAATTGTATATGTTGACTTTTCGGCTTATATCCAGTGTTGATACTAATGAAAAAGCCGCCAAGCATTGGAAAAAGACGCACGAATCCATGAATGAAATGGGCAACCAGCATGCATCTACATTATCATCGCATGTCAGGTTGGTTTAACGATGTAATTTTTGTCCAAAATATGAATACAGCCCATATAATCTCATTGGTTTGCATATGTTAATAAGTATTACTTTCTGCCGCAGGAATGTTTTAGCTGGTAATGAACAGCATGATGCTGAAATTGCATCTGCGACGGGTGCAGCGGAAGATGATGTGGCTAAATTCAGTGAAGACCTCATTCATCACATAAATAGTGAGTATTTCCGAAATCTATTTATGTACATCAACTTAACTAAATCCTTCTTGAGCAATATATGAATGGATCTTCGTGGTCGTGCCCTTTTCCTTTAAAAGACAGCACCTCCAAAAAGTAGCTCGTTTTCTACTATTTATATGCAATGTGACTTTTGCATGTGTTGTTCTGTTGAGTAATAGGTTATGGAATTATCTAGTAACCATGTCTATATAATCTATATTCTATGTGTATAAATTATACATTTAAATGTTTCTTGGAATTTTACTACAGGTGTGTCAGAACAAGAACTAGGATCAATATCTGGAATATTATCAGCTGCAAAAGCTCACACAAAAACAATTGAGGTTCTTTGGGATAATCATTCTGCTCAAAGTTTAGCAATAGAACAGAAAGCTGTTGATACTTTCCAGAAGAAGTTTATGGTATGCCAATTTGGTGTCTAAATTGATTTCCCTGTAATATGTTGTCAGATACCTGAATATGCAATATGGCAAAAAATTAAATGAAATGGAAGTCTTGGCTATAAACTAAAATTAACTATAGGAGGTTAGGATTTGATTGATTAAGTGTGTCATGCCCTCTCTTTTTCTTCTATGGTAAAAGTTGGTTATAAAAATTTAACTCACAAACCCAAGATTCCAATGGCAGGGATCTCCTCTATTGCCTGGAGATTGTGATATAAGTTTGAACAAGGGTTAGGGTTAGATTAACTTATCAAATAGACCCCCTAGATTTGGTTGCGGCAGTTTGCAAACATTTTTTGTTCAATTGATTTCTGTCGTGTTGGTCTGTGTCAAGTTATTTTCTTTGAACATTCAGGACTATGAACCAACTGGAAGTACACCAATCAGATGCGAGCCTGAGATCCCTAGCAACGGAACTATAGAATCACTTCGTGCTATGCCAATGGACACTCTTGTGGAGGAATTTCGAGAAAACCATTCTTCCGAGTTGCATGATGTTAAAGAATCAAAGGTATCTCAAATTCCACGTCCACCTCTTACTCAGATCAACCAAGTGTAGTACAGTTTCATGTCCATTGCCAAAAAATGCTTCAAATATCGTGTGTATCTGTAGTTCTCATGTATACTGTTGCTATTCAATTTTGAGAAATACAAGAGTGGACACAGAACCAATGCCTGTAATATTTTTCCTAGTAAAAGGTTATGTAAATCCCTCCTCGGGATTCCTTGGTGTAGATTATTAAAGTTTGTAAAAATAAGGGAGAGCTCTGCATAAGATTTTATATTTTGCAAGGCAAGCGCTATTGCGATGCTTGTTTTGGTGGTTCCTATTGGCACCTACCAACTCTGATCTACTTTGCGTTCTGTCTTTATTTGTTTCTCGTTATTTACTGTAGGAAAATCTGTTTTTCGGATTTGGCATGTTTTATTTTGTGTTGTTGGAAAAGCAAATAGACTTCTCGACGCGAAGCTGAGTCAAAACTTTACCATTCCTATCTGCTTTTCCTTGACCTTTGGTTTAAACGCCATAAAATGACATACAAACCACACGCAACATGCATGTATAGCCCGATATATCTGAAAATGGATGGAATGGGATTTTAGTAGGTCCGACAACTGCCCGACCTTTAAATTATTATTTATTACATTCTTATCTATTTTATTATGTGAGTTTGTTTATTTTCACGTAGATTAAGAAAAAAAGTAAATACATTAAAATTCAATATTATTTTCTCTGTCTCATTTTAACTACGTTTGATTTTTTTACACGTATTTTAAGATGTTAAAAAATCACATTTAAACATAATTATTTTTTATAAAATTTATATCTAAACTTTTATTTGATATAAGAATTAAATTTTATAGTTAGTATAGATATTATTTTTTACATCTCAATAAAAAAATATAAAATAGAAATATAATGAATGTATAAATGAAAATTAATGTTTAAAAATAATAAATATAATACGTTCATTTTTTTTTTAATGTCAATCATATAAAATGGGACCCAAGAGAGCTGGTCATTAGTCATGCCCGGACAACTAAAACCGTCGACTACTTTGAAAAGATTTTCATTTTACTTTCTAAACAAGTATATAATCGATTTTAATATTTTGGTGTGTATTTATATCTAATAATTTTGATAATTATACTGTATATTATATATTGTTGAAGTAAACATATGAAAAATATTGTTGATCTGGATTTTTGATTTCCGGTTAAAAAAATATATTTTTTGAACCATGATCTAAAAAAAAATTTAAACTTGAATATTTGTGACCAAACCCCTAAAATATCAAAAATAATTTACATATACAAGTTTTTTCTGTCGGATATCACGACCTATATAATTGGACGAAACTTTTTAAACAAGATTCCGAACGAAGTCCAAGAATTAAATTTAGTAAGGTTTTGATTATAAGTATTTGTTCATTAAAAAAACCCGTCTGATCATGCCCTATTTCAAAGAAAATCTGTCCGCCCATACCAAAAATCCAGATTCTTACAAAGATCACCCCTAGACCAGTTAGACGATACTTGTGTTTCTCTCCAGACCATGAGTACAGTTGACCACTTATTTGCATGACGCAGTTTTTGAACTTATGGCTTTTATCCATTTTTTATATTTCTCATCTTGAAGACTTCTTGGGCCAATCATACTATCATAGAAGTATAGAACTCATTACAGTGAAATTTTATAACCAATCTTTCCACATTCCACAGCTTCTCAGCTTGTATATTCCATTTCTGCCCTGCATTCTCCTGTCTATAAATACCATGATCTCTTCCAATCTTTCGCCATCACTTACTTTCATCTTCTCTTCTTCCCTCTTACATTGTTGCATACATAGATATTTAGCTTATTCATAATGAGTAGCAAAATATCCCATAAATATCATAGTTATGAATACGGGTCTACCTCATTTCTGCTAGTAGTACTCATCCTTTTCATCACTACAACCACATTGTACATTCATGGTGTCGAAGCGTCCCACGACTTTCATTATAATCTTCAGTCTGTTGAGGCTGAGAACGTATCGCAACTGCACAGAACTAGCTACCACTTTCAGCCTAAACAAAACTGGATTAATGGTACAAGTCATACTGTACCTAATTAATTTTGATGAGCTTGAAGTAATTATTGTGATAGTGTAAATTGATTATATTATTTTTTGCTAATCGAATTTATTATTCCCTCCATGATCGGTTGATGCTGCTGGATAATGACTACAAACAACAGATCCAAATGGTAGGCTATTTCAGTAACCTTCACAAATAACATGCTTTTCTTCTAATTTTATTTTTGTGTACCTAATGATTTTGAGTTTGTGTTTGCAAAACAGCGCCAATGTATTACAACGGAATCTATCATCTTTTTTACCAATACAATCCCAAGGGTGCAGTATGGGGCAATATTGTATGGGCTCATTCGGTATCGACTGACTTGATCAACTGGAAAGCACTTGAGCCTGCCATCGTTCCTTCCAAGCCATTTGATCAATACGGGTGCTGGTCCGGTTCAGCAACTATTCTTCCTGGAAACAAGCCTGTGATACTCTACACTGGAATCACAGAAGGGCCGCCAAAAAATGTACAAGTTCAAAACTATGCTATTCCCGCCAACCTGTCTGATCCTTATCTCCGGGAATGGATCAAGCCTGACAACAACCCTTTAGTCGTTGCCAACAATGGCGAAAATGGCACGGCCTTTCGGGACCCCACCACAGCATGGTTGAGCAAAAGTGGATATTGGAAAATGTTGGTGGGTAGCAGGGACAATGACACTGGAATTGCTTATTTGTACAAAAGTAAAGATTTTGTGAATTGGACTAAGGCGAAAGACCCGATTCATTCCAAGCCCGAGACTGGAATGTGGGAATGTCCTGATTTTTTTCCAGTGTCATTGAAGGGTGTGAATGGATTAGATGCATCGGTTACAGGAGAAGGTGTTAAGCATGTACTAAAGGTTAGCTTGGATGTCACAAGGTACGAGTATTACACTGTTGGAACTTATGTTACTGAAGAGGATAGGTATGTTCCGGATAATACATCGGTTGATGGTTGGGCTGGGTTGAGGTTGGATTATGGAAACTTTTATGCGTCCAAGTCTTTCTTTGATCCGGCTAAGAATCGGAGAGTTATATGGAGTTGGGCTAATGAATCTGACACTGCTGCACATGATGTTGCAAAGGGATGGGCCGGAATTCAGGTAACTCACACAATTTTAAATCTTGATCATTTTTTTATAAGAGCAAATTCTGTTACAGAAATACAAGCAAGATGGCTTATATTTTGATGTAGATTATTATCTGTGCAAGTATCACTGTTCTGTCATTGAATCTGTATGCAGTTGATTCCACGAACAATTTTACTGGATCCAAATGGAAAACAGTTGATGCAGTGGCCAGTTCAAGAATTAGAAACACTGAGAGGGGCAAAAGTTGTATTAACTGATAAACAAATGCTCGTTATGGGGCATCGTATTGAAGTTAATGGAATAACAGCTGCACAGGTTAGTAGGTTTGGTTTTTTGATGTCAAGTTAGGTGAACTATTATTTATAATGTTGTTGGCAACTTCAGGCCGATGTTGAGGTGACATTCTCATTTGGAAGCTTGGAGAAAGCTGAGCCATTTGATCCAGAATGGCTAGAATATGATGCTCAAAAGATTTGCAGCCTCAAGGGTTCTACAGTTCAAGGTGGAGTTGGCCCATTTGGTCTCTTAACACTGGCATCACAAGAGCTAGAAGAATACACTCCTGTCTTCTTCAGAGTTTTCAAGGCACAAAACACGCATAAAGTCCTCATGTGCTCTGATGCAACACGGTCTCTACATAATTCATATATGAAAAGGATATAACCTAAATACTTTCATCATACTCCTGCACAAAATAATCAAACTTACTATCCTTCACAATATGGAACAGGTCCTCGTTGACGGAAGGATTGTACAGGCCATCATTTGCAGGTTTTGTGGATGTTGATATAGCTGCTGATAAGCAAATCTCTCTTAGAAGCTTGGTATATTCTCTCTTGATTTTGCTATATAATTTTGTTTCATCATCATTATAATTAACAGTTCTGTATTATAAGTAATATAATGTGTATGATTTAATTGTTTGCAGATTGATAATTCGGTTGTTGAAAGTTTTGGAGCTAGAGGAAGGACATGCATCTCATCCAGGGTGTATCCAACACTAGCAGTTTATGAGAATGCTCATTTATATGTCTTCAACAATGGCTCAGAGACTATTACCGTAGAGAATCTGGCTGCGTGGAGCATGAAGAAGCCCTTGCATATGAACTAAAGTAACGGAGGAAGAAGAAAAAGATGAAATCTTGCACACTTTTTTTAGGTTTTTAATCGGGGACCAGTCTCGTTAAACTAGTGGTTCGATGCTAGAGTTCTCGCCGTAATATGTAATGTACTGGTAGTGATATAAGCAAGTTATATTGTCTAATGTCTCTCTTGTATTTCCTCTCTACACCTGCTCTGGTGCTCTTAATTAACGTCAATAAATGTGTTTAGCTTGTGAAAGAACTGTATTTCCAAGCTAAACCAATACTTAAAGATCACAACAATATTTTTTGTGGAACAAAAGATGACTTGAGCTCTCTGAATTCTCCGACACTCATTGGAATCTGACTTAGTATACGATGTTCTTTTCTGGCTAGCTAACAAAAGAGTGATGTTTGGAATATCCGTTTTAATAAAAATTTAATTTCATACAATACAAGTAACTGCAGAATGGAACTCTAGCTGCGTCTTTATCTTTGGAATTGCAGTACTCTAACTTGTATTGGTTGCCGAGCTTAGGCTCATAGCTAGTGCATTATACATTTATACATGCTCGCTTGAGACTTTCGAGCAATAGATCAGTTGCGAGGATGTAAAAGCTCGTGTACCCTTGTGATTGATTCTACTCAGATTCAAATCTTCAATCTTTTGTCCCCAGTAAAGGAAGGGCATGGCGCATGGTGCATGTAATACTCATGCTTCTTGTATGGATTACAAAATTGTTGTATACTTTTATTCATAAAAAATATATTTTAAAATGATATTTTTTGTTACGTAGACGTAGTCAAAACACTTAGAAGTATAGAAAAAACGACTTATAAAACAAAATGGAGAGGGCAACAATATTTGAATGCAAATTATCACATTATGTTCACACTCGCACGGTCACACTTAAAAGACGACTTAATTTCATGGATCATGATTCAGAAATGGGAAACCCAAGCTTTGGTAGTTAGGGATTATGAAATCAACTAATTAATAAACATGCCCTACGAGTATTTTCATAAGTCTGGTTGGTGCAACACTTTAATCACCTTGCAAAACCAATAGCCGACCTGGTGTGGGTGCTCATATGTACGTTCTCATTAATACTCTTGTGAAAGGTCCCCACTTCAACCCTCCCCCTACCTTTCTCGACATGTATATGCAGTTAGAGCATCTATCTATTTTGATAGTTAGCCAGCCAACTCATTATGTATATTAATTTTTTCTCATTCATATATTTTTGACAATTTCTTTATAAAATACTTTCTAATAGTTAGGAATTATCAAAATTGCCAATATGATCTCTTACATAAATATTTTATACTTATTTCAGTTACATAAATGATTAAGATGAAATATTATTTTTGGATAATAGTTTGTTTTTAGTTGAACGAGGATGTTGCCGGTTTTTAGCAACCTTGAGTAGTAATTTTTTTAGTAATAATGGAGTTTCAATATGTTCACAACCAAGAGTGCAATGTCGTATATATATCGATAACCTCTTGATAAAGCCGGTTGAAATTGCTCTTATCCATGTAAAATTACTGTATATCGTACCAGCGATTGATAATTATGAATTTTTAAAAAGTGACCAAAAGAGTCCACCAGATACTGGTAAATTACAAACCCAAGCTGGGAAAGCTAGTTCATCATACGTTTGGATTGGACACGGAAACTTAAAAAAAAAGATTTGTAAAAATGAAAATAGTGGGTAGTTGAGATTTTTATATTATAAAAAATTATCACTTTCGAAAGGTTTTGAAATGTATAGAATCAAGTGAGACATCCAAAAAAGAAAGTGTATAGAAATCAGAGGGACGGAGGGAGTAGTAATTATGGTGTCACTTTAACTAATTACCTCTCTCGCACGTAATCATTTCTCAATTTTTTAATGGTATCATATCTATTGAGTTTTACCAATAGCCATTTTGTGCGTACACTGGATTTATCAACATATATACACTTGCTTATATTTGAAAAGTCAGCACTTCTGTAGCTTTCGCAATCTTTGAAAGATCATATATGCATGAGTGAATTCTTTCCATTATTTTTATTCCCCACGTATAGCGAATTTGTGTTTTTCAAAGTTAGCTAGCTAATCGAATTTGTTACTACTATTTCTCCCATGTTCATTCTATGGCCTATACAGCTGGGCCTGGGTACTAATCAAAATCGGGGACATTTGGAAATATTAGTATATTTAGTATTTATTTTATTTTCAAGGTGTCAATATGTTTTAAATTAATTTTATCAATAAAAAATTGAATTTTCTTCATTCAACATATCTCTTTCCTCTCATCCTTTTTTATTTACTTTCAATATATATTTAAATATATTATTATTTCAATGACAATACGTAATTATTGTTATATGTGGTTGGAATTCATATAAACGAACGGTATGTCCCACATTTTGTGCTGTTGTATTTTTAATAAATTATTTATTTTCCTTTTTATTGACGGAACAAGGTCAATGTATTCTTAGGCATTGCGTGGGCCTTTTAAGTCCTTACTATTGGATTGATTTGAGCCCACAATCTTTCCATCCAAACCATTTGACAAAAATGGGTGCTGGTTTAGTGGTCTGGTTCAGCATGCAATTTCATAAATTTATAAATTATAATCTTATAAACTTCATTATATTTTCATGGCTATTAGTTAAGGAATGTACTATGTCTCTTTGATTACGCGTAAACATTTTTTGGGACAGAAAGGTTTTGCCCTATACGAAGAAATGAAGAGAATGCTTTTTGACTATATGCTCCAACAAAAAACATGGCTATTAATGAATAATCAAAATCACTGGACACCCAAAGTGTGGGAGACACTGTCAAAATTAAATGTCAACTACGTGTTTGAGTATGGTTTTGTACCTTTTGGTAATTGAGCAATAAAACATTAGACACGGTATGCATGTATGGCGCGGTATCCTTACTAAATAGTAGAATGGGCCGAGCGTAGTTGATGAGAATGGTCCTAAGTCATATCGGACCTACTACTCTACTGACTACTAGCCCTTACAAGCAAACAAGAATGGGAATGAATTTATACTTTATAATTTGAATTTGAATATTTTCGCATAGTATATAAAATATAGAGTATTATTATTCTCCGTGATAATTATTATATCAACAAATAATGTTGCAAGTTGCGTCTAGATTCCCTCGGTGACCCACAGCGAATACAGATGTAGATGGGAAGTCCAGTGTTCTGATCAAACAAGGTGTTCTTTTATGACCTTTCTAATATCATGAATGATAAGTCCAAATATGCGTGGTCTCCATTTCTTCGGTTGATCTCCGATGTTACTGCTGTTAGGTGTTGGGAGCCTGCAAAACAAGGCTCGACCGGGGTGGTGGCCGTCAAGCCCCTCCGGTGTAAGAATGAGAATCCGTTTATATAGAAAACAAGAAGAGAGTATGTGTGAGTGAAAGAGTGTCCGTGAGAAAGAATGATACCATAACATTTATAAGGAGTGCCTATCTCGTCCCGTCATCCTCCTGTCCCATTATTTGTGTGATAAAATATATATATTGTAACAGTAAAAGCATTGCAGAACGGGTAAAAGACTGCGGAGGCGGGTATTATATAACGGGACCGGGTAAAAGACCCTTCGGAAGCGGGGTACTATCATTGCCCCCCACTCCTTTAACTTACTTTAGTGAGTTGGAGGAGTATAAGATAATGAGGGAGTGTTTTAGAGGTTAATTCTGCGGAGGCAGGTATTATATCGTGGAGCCGGGTAAAAGACCTTGTGGAGGTGGGGTACTGCCATTGCCCCCCATTCCTTAAACTTAGTATAGTGATTTGGACGAGAATAAGATACTTAGGATGTGTTTTAGGATTTTTTTACCTTGATCATGAATACTGTCAAAAGAGTATATGTGACTTGATCGTTTAATTTACTCTGTTTTGTGCAAATCTTACAACAGTAAAAAGCAGATACTTATCTCATAGTCCAGAGTATTGTTTGTGTTGGTGTGTAGTGATTCATATCTATTTATAGTACATATTGATACCTGTTGTAACATAACCTCCGTTGCTAATAGGCACATGCTCTTAAGCGTTCTCGTCATGTCTCTAGATGGCGGGCATTCGTGACCCATTGCTTAGATGGTGGTTAGCGGGTACTATCATTGCCCCCCTGCTTCTTTGAATTACTTTAGTGGTTCGAGGAAGCAATTAGACTTGGTGCCTTGATCCGAATTTTGAGTACAAGATCTGCGGAGGCAGGTGCCACCACCCTGAATTGCGCTCTTTCATATGTCTCCTTTCTTTTATAGTACATAATGTGATAAAATGTACGTAATGTAAAAGTAAATGATATGCCATGTGTATAAGAATATATTGTGATGTGGAGAATGCGGGTGAAAATGATAATGTTCCGGGAAGCGGGGTAATAACACTGCCCCCCATGGCAACGGGATGTAGTCCGTCATCTGTTGTGTTTGTGTATGGGGGTTGAAGTCCCATATTATCTGATAGTAACGGGATGTAGTCTGTCATGTGTTGTGTTTGTGTATGGGGCTGAAGTCCCATATAATTTGATAGTAACAGGATAGTCCGCCATGTGTTGTGTTTGTGTATGGGGGTGAAGTCACTTGATAGTAACAGGATAGTCCGTCATGTGTTGTGTTTGTGTATGGGGGTGAAGTCCCCTATTATTTGATAGTAACGGGATAATCCATCATGTGTTGTGTTTGTGTATGGGGTGAAGTCCCATATTATTTGATAGTAACGGGATAGTCCGTCATGTGTTGTGTTTGTGTATGGGGATGAAGTCCCATTTAATTTGATAGTAACGGGATGTAGTCCGTCATGTGTTGTGTTTGTGTATGGGGATGAAGTCCCATATAATTTGATAGTAACGGGATAGTCCGTCATGTGTTGTGTTTGTGTATGGGGGTGAAGTCCCATGTTATTTGATAGTAACAGGATAGTCCGTCATGTGTTGTGTTTGTGTATGGGGATGAAGTCCCATATAATTTGATAGTAACGGGATGTAGTCCGTCATGTGTTGTGTTTGTGTATGGGGATGAAGTCCCATATAATTTGATAGTAACTGGATAGTCTGTCATGTGTTGTGTTTGTGTATGGGGGTGAAGTCCCATATTATTTGATAGTAACGGGATAGTCCGTCATGTGTTGTGTTTGTGTATGGGGATGAAGTCCCATATAATTTGATAGTAACGGGATGTAGTCCGTCATGTGTTGTGTTTGTGTATGGGGATGAAGTCCCATATAATTTGATAGTAACGGGATAGTCCGTCATGTGTTGTGTTTGTGTATGGGGGTGAAGTCCCATATTATTTGATAGTAACGGGATAGTCCGTCATGTGTTGTGTTTGTGTATGGGGATGAAGTCCCATATAATTTGATAGTAACGGGATAGTCCGTCATGTGTTGTGTTACTGCAAGGATGCTCAGAGAATAGCTTAAGTAGATTCTTCAAGACTGACGTCCTAATTGTCTTGTTGCTGATATATTCTACCCGTATGTGGCTGATTCAGCTATTAGGCTTAATATCCCGACACTGATATTTCATAGGTTCAGCTTCCTTACTTCGTGTTCTAGAGAACAGATGAGGCTCCGCAAGCCTGATTATGCTTTTGAGATCATCGGAGTGGATTGACGTCCGAGAGTTCCGCTCAGCTATTCATTTTCTATGAAGTTGTGCTGATGCTTTGGAAGTACTTTTCTGGCTTTCGACTTGAAATCTTTTTTTTTCTTTTTATAGCAGCAAGAGTAATGCGCTCGAAGCTTTATCAACAGCTCGACAAATAGTGTATCCATCCTGAATAGTTGTTGATGATCCTAGAAAGATTGGTTTGTCGGGCGTTGTTTCTCTGCCAGAAGTTAATCATCGGTTTACTGTAGTACTGTCATTCTTCACCTCAGATCTCAAAGGGTCCGAGTGAGGCTAGTTCTCTGAATAGTTGGTAGATGTTCCCAGAATTTTAATTCCTTTATCTTCTGATCATGAAGTTTGAATCCAGAAGCATTTAAAGACTTATGAAAGTCTATGTATAGCATTAGATGAAGTAGCTGGTTGAGGCTTCAGTTTTCTTTAGAATCACCATTTTTTATTTGTATTTTAGGAATACAGAGTCCTCTTGCTCCTATAATTTTCATTATGTCGTTGATGGTTTGGAGGGAGATGCTACTCGGGGCAGCGTCTCTTCTGTAGTAGCTGGCTTGAGCGGCGTCTGTTAACTCCTTTGACAGATTCTTTAGAAACCATGGATGACTCTTGATTTCTTTGATTGTAATCCTCCTGGAAGAACTTGCAACAAATATGCGAGAAAGAAGGTGCCTGCAATCCTGAGAAATGTGAACGTACTCGGGTATTTTGTATTGAGTGGCCATTATTCGCTGATTTCTTTGAAATTTTTCGTATTCATGACGGGAGAGAACCTCAGGTGCAATATATGTCGGAGTTCCCACAGTTGACTTTGGCCTTGAATGCAGCAAAGATGACTTGGAGTAACCAAAATCACATATCTTAAGGCGAGGAGCAGGACTGCCATCTAGTAGTGTGTTCTTCAAATTCAGATCTCTGTGACATATTTGCATTGCATGACAGAAAGAGACCCCAGAAATGAGTTGCTGAAAGAAGTACCTAGCCTCGTGTTCACTTCTTTTTTTTTTATAAAGATTTTGGCCATTGGGTTTGCACAATCCTATCTTCCGACTTCTGTTCTAACAGGGCTTTTGCTGCTGTAGTTTCCGGATAATCTGAGGTGCATATCAAAAAACTCTGAGCTCTATGCCATGATCAACTAGCTTTGAGGTTGCAAGTATAGTTAAAGTCATATAATTCTCCCTCGATTGTTTACTGTTGATAGATTCTGGAAGAAGAATGGAGCCCTTTCGAATTCGTCTTGCATTTTGATTAAAACTCTAGCTGAGTTCTTGATTCGTTAGCCGAGATTGCTTGTACTGCATGACATAATTCTCTGTCGAATCTTTGCAATTCCTTTGACAAGTCCAGGAGACAGTGATGAACTTATGGAAGCTTCGAATACTCTTGCTAAGTAATGTAATTTTTAGCTTTTGTCTTATATCTCCCTCGAAAAAGCAGCATCCAGGAGAAAATGTGTATGATAAAGCAGCATGATAAGCTTCCAGGCCAATGCTCTCAAAGTCATTTCCAGGGAATATATGGTCATGCTGAAATGGAATTCTCCAGAGGAAGATAAAGCAGCAATGACTCCACCCTGACGCCAAAGTTGAAATGAAGGCATTCTTCTACCATAAAGCTTTCAACTACTCAAAATACTGGAGCTCCCAGGACCAATGAGGCTCAGTAGATTTTCTTTATCTTTCTCTTTGTTTGAGAGTTGAACTTGAACATACAAATAATTCTTCTTTTTGCCCTTGGTAATATGATTCTGCTGCCACTTCTGCACACTTAAAATAAAGCGGAGCAAGGGAAAAATAGATGCCATATGACAATTAAGGATTTAGCTAGACATGAAAAAGTAGTCGGGGACACTTAAATGCATCAAAGATGGTGCTTGCAGGAGGCAGACTGTTGTTATTCTGATAACAAGGTTTGGTTTTATACAAAATTTTCCAATATTTCATCATAAATCAGTGTCAACTTAGACGCCATATAAACAACTAGCATTAATATGTGTTTAAGAAAAAAGAGGACAGAGAACCCATTTCCAGTAGAAGCACATTGTTCATGTTCATTTACTTGCACATATATAAAGAATTTGCATATATATGGAGTTGTAGAAGTGTGCGCTTTAATTATAATTTTCCAGAGTCTACTAAGCATGTAAAGAATGAGCGAGGACTGGTATTAAGCTCGGGTAAAGAGTTTATCAGATTTTCATTTATTTATTACGGACAATTTTGTCGAATAATCTATTTCGCCGAGTTGAGCAGAGAATGACAAACAAAAGTTAGGCTATTAAGAAGTCTCAAAGATAAGGGAATAACAATACGTTTGGTTTATTTGCTAAGGACGTAGTGACCTAGTAATCTCTCGACGAGACTTGAGTCCTTGAAAATGTGTGATGTCATCCTCAGACTTGCATTTTGCTTCATACGTGTTACTCTGTTTATTTAGAATATCCGGAAAATCGCTTATATGATGCACATGCAATAAAGTTGAGCCAAGATTTATAGCTATTAAAATTTGAGCATGTGTCTAATTAAAGCAGGATGCATATTTCTCGAAACTTTTCAGTCTAAACAACGAGATAAATATTTTTAAGCATTGAAGTCTTGAGATAATATTGAGCAATGCTAAAAAGAATAAAGCACATGGTAGTAATGCAAGGCAATTAACAAGGAAATTTTGCAGAGCTCTCCTAGTAGTTGGTATATTCTAATGCATGTTTAGGAATCAACTACTCTACAATTGCAGCTGACTCACTTTAGCATTATCACACCATTACAAAAGAGTATGACACTGTAAATCAATTAATCGCTCATAAATAAACCAAACGATAAAATTGCATAAACAATGATACTTGTAGGATTTAGAGAAAGTGCAAAGGCTTGTAGACTAATAGTCAACTGCAAGGTAACTCAATTCTTAACAAACCCAGATCTTTGCTTGTCACCCTTCAATCTTGTAGTTAAGAATCAGTAAATCTATGTTTTTGAATATTGACAAGGATCGAAGAAACAAGCTAATTCTAATATCAGCGTATATGAAACAAGGTGTACAGGAACTTTCTTTTTTGAAAACCAATCACATACATGTCTTCCGAAATAGATCGGGATCAGTATTTCCACAACGAGTGTTTTAAACACCATACCTGAGATGTGGTACTTGTTCACACATTCCTTACCAAGTTACCATGGAGTATTTATAACATTCAGAATAAGCCCACTGTAGGCGTCGACTAGTTGACTCAGTTGATGACTCGCCGAGTTGAGTTCGAAAAGTTACCGAGTTCACCGAGTTGGGCTGAAACTCCATTTGTGCAAGTTTGTTCCATGATAGATCTGGAATGAAATGATTTTTGTTGCAGTCAGCTGTGGGTGAGTTGATTTTTAGTAGATCCGAAACATCGCCGGTTTGTGATCCTCTGGCTATCAGCAGAGTAGATCGGCCCCTTCACCCGGGTGCACTTCGGAGAACTCTCCATCTCACTGGCGTCCACGGAACCGGCTTAGATTCTGGGTCGTGACCCACCAGATCGGAGAAAGGGTCGGTCTCAAGAGGTAAGGGAGAGAGAAATCTGCAACCATCCCCTTCCTGGCGCGCCAAATGATAAGTCCAAATATGCGTGGTCTCCATTTCTTCAGTTGATCTCCGATGTTACTGCTGTTAGGTGTTGGGAGCCTGCAAAACAAGGCTCGACCGGGGGTGGTGGCCGTCAAGCCCCTCCGGTGTAAGAATGAGAATCCGTTTATATAGAAAACAAGAAGAGAGTATGTGTGAGTGAAAGAGTGTCCATGAGAAAGAATGATACCATAACCTTTATAAGGAGTGCCTATCTCGTCCCGTCATCCTCCTGTCCCATTATTTGTGTGATAAAATATATATATTGTAACAGTAAAAGCATTGCAGAACGGGTAAAAGACTGCGGAGGCGGGTATTATATAACGGGACCGGGTAAAAGACCCTTCGGAAGCGGGGTACTATCAATGAGACTAAAATATTTTATACCAAAGAAAATCGAAGAGTGGAGGCGTGGTTTATCTCTTGCTCAGCATAGCCGCATATATACAAGATCATCACAGAATCACGGGTCAACCCCAATCCATCGTTGACTAAAAAAAAGATCAACATTATAAACACGATTGGGTAGCATAAGATTTATCTCCTTGGATTTTGGCTCGCTTCAATTGTTTATGATATCTTAAGCAATCATGTATGATGTACCGACTATATTACATATAATCGAGATGGTAATTAAGAGCACAATTTTCGGTTAGAGTATACGCAACATATTATTACACATTTATAGTATTTACTATTTTCTACACCGTCCTTGTTAAATTAATATTTCACAAAATGAAGTAATCCAAGAAAATAGAGTGCACGTGACCCTATACTCACCTTAAACTTAAACCTGTTTCATTAGATCTCAAATCATAATTTAAAATTATATTTAATTTATCTCTTTGTGTAATGAGCCAAAAATTAACTTAAGTAGAATTAAGTCAAAAAAATCAAAAGTTAAATTGATGTACTTTGTTCAATATTAAATTTTATAAAAACCTTTTTTAATAAAAAATATCCATAAATTATAAGTTATCCATTAATCACTTTTATTTTTTTTTATTTTTTTTAATAATTCTTAAATTATTATTAAATTAAGAACTAAATAATATTTTAAATTCTTAATTTATCATATTTAACTCACATTAAGTTATTAATTATAATTTTAAACTCAGTGAAACAATAATGGGCAATAGAAAAGGAGAAATAATGGTCTCCCATATTAGTAGACTACGTTGACAATTCGGGTGTTAGGAGGTCGATATCCAAGGCGGGAAAATGGGCAACTTGTTGCATTGTATTTGCTAAACGATGGTGATTTCTTCTTTTATCGTACGCAAGTAGCAATTGGGTCTTCACTACACAAATATACACTAACCATGACCATTATATACTTCCATGCTAGAAGCATAATTAATATATATGTAGTGTTTGTTTATAAGTAGTATCTATCAAACTTTACTCCATCCACCATGCACCAAGCATAAATAAGTAGCAGCATGTATAGTGGAAGCAATGTATCAGATAATTAATGTTAAATATGTGCTTAGTCATGGATATCTCCAGACACTTGCATGTTCCTCTTTAGCCTTGGCAGTTGCAAGTTGGTTAGTTCAATAGAAATATACTTGTGCTTTATTGTAGATGAGGACGTTCCGAGGATGTGCATTTTTTGATTTTATGTAAGAAAATAATGAGCTTGAGATATTTCAATATTTCTAAAAAGAAAACAATCATGAACTCACCCCCGATATTCACGAAAATATCTCTAATTTTTATGCTATCTTTCTCTTTGAGTTTATCAATCTTCTTATATATAATGTGTTCTAGGATTGTGTTTATTTTCATTTTTTGTATGTTGATGAGCAAGAATCGAACTCTATTCTTATATTCAGTTTCCTATATAATATAATTTTTGAGCTATACTGGAAATATATTAAAACTTTTTTTAATAAAAGGAAAACTTTCTGGAGTATTATTGTATTGTCTGCTTGTTTTTTATGCCAAACCAATCAAATTAGCTACTAACCTCGTTTATGGGGCTTCCACACATGGAAAAAAGAGAGTTAAAAGTGAAGATTTCTTTCACTACCTAACTGTTGTGTGTCCTTTCACAAGTATTCCCATCCAACAGAAAATTATCAGGTGGCAAGATGCGAGCATCATGTCATACGCCATGTGGTTTCTTTATAGCTGATATCGCTGCGTAATCACACTAGCTTCCTAATCATAAATGTTAATATTTATATTTATTATCACTAAAAAAAGACCCACTGAGTTATAAATTATAATAGTATCCCACTAATAGATCGATATTGTGTAAAAAGACTAAAGAGTGTCAAAACATCTCAGCAAAGGACAAAAGAGATGCTTTGAGATGCAACGCACTTTAATAATCTTAAATTAAATAAGCGGCAGAGTGCAAATTATATGACAGACAATTGTTTTTTTTACTAGTTTACTACATTTGACAGTCAAAATATATTATAAATTTTTAAATATTCATTTTAAATCTTGATTATATTTATTAAATTTATAACATTAACTTTTAATACATATTTGACATAAGTGGTTGATTTTATTCAATAATAAATAACTAAAAAATATTTTTTAATATATAAGATTTCAATAAGTTTAAATTATAATATTTATCAAATTAAAATCTAATTTTATATTTTTTTTTATGTTTAATGTATATCAGCTGACTAGATTATGATTGTACTTGAGGAGTTAGGGCAGCATAATATATAGGGGTTAAAGGCCACTCGAATTACACATAATATTAATGTAATTTATATTTCACATATATTTTTTGTCAAAATTTATATAATTTTAGTTTGGACTCCACAATGTTAAATATATCACATATAAAATTTGATTTACTTTTTTTAATAATTATAATAAATAAATTTAGAATTTAAGAGGCATGCATTGAACCGCAAACAACCCAAAATTTCCAAACCCACACTCCAGTCCTAATAGATGACTCCCAGCCGCACCCCACACCCAGTGATTAATGGGAATCCTTTCCGCTCTCATTAATTAATATTTTTTTTTGAAATCATTAATTAATTAATTAATATATTTTAATCTTTATCTTTATAACTGAATGATTATAATAAATGACTACTATAAAATGAACCAAACGACCTCTAAATCATAAACTAAACTACATTGGTTTATTCTTAATTAAGGTACGAGACCGTTCATCCGCTGTAATATTTGCAGTAGATAGTAGATACATATTATCAGTTTACTCGTGTCGTTGCCTAATTGTTGATCTTATAAGATACTGAGCAATCTTTAGAAGATACTGTGTTGAGTTGATCTATGAATAAACAATAGCGACACTTTCTTCATCTGCTTGAGAGATAATATAGACAAGAATTTTTTTTTCAGTTTAGACGACACTTGCAAAACATTACCACCATCCCAACGTCTGTTTAAGTGATGAAACACGAATTGCATTAGGAATATTTATTCATATGTTATATTATGCTGGTGTTTGGGAAGTGAACTTCTGAAAGCTCAGAAACCCACTTCCTTTTTTCTACCGACCGTTTGACAATTGATCCCAGCCACTTAAAAAAAAGTAGAAGAAGCCCGGGAAAAAAGCTACGGAGTATGGCTTTTTTTTCGTTGCTCAGCTTATACTTATTTCATCCCCTGCTTCCCTTTGATTTCTTTTGTTTATTCTTTATTCCTATGCTCATGTTATCTCCTTCCAGATGTGATTGAATATATGATTTTTTTTATTTAAATTTTTGTCTTCAATTTTATAAAATACTCAAATATATTTATATCAAAATGAGAGACAAAGCAAACCATAAATCATTTTTATATAATATAAATATTAATCTAATAATATTTTCATCAATTTTTATCAATTTATTTCGTAAATATCAAATAATTATATTACAAAATTATGAAACTATACCAACTTATAAGTTAAGTTATCCAAACATTTAAAAAACTTATTAAACTTATAAGTCACGGTATCCAAACACTTATAATAACTTATAAGTCCAAACCAACTTCTCACTTTTAATCCACTTCTTTACTTTAAGCAATAAGTCATTTCTTTTAAGTTCAGCCAAACGGTCCCTATATTTAAAATATCTGTGAAGATATGCCGGTGCACGCAAGCCTTTAATTATATTTATAATACTAGCTTATAGCCCGTGCAAGGCACGGGAGCTTTTTAATTATTTATAAACTTTTTAAATATATTTTAAATGGTGTGAAGAAATTTAATTTATAAATAATAAATTAAAATTTTCAATAAAATAAAATTCAAAATTATAATTTGTTTGTAAGTTAGAACTGTGGTACATCATCACAGTCATTAATGACTTCAAATAAACTATTGTAATGAAATCATTCCTTTTCTCGTATGCACCCTGCCAAAATATTAAATTCTTTCTATCAAATTTTAATATATTTTGAGTGGAATACGTTATTGCCAACTCTTATTAGATTATATTTATAAATGTATTTTATATTAGAATTATTATAGTGTGATTTAAATAGCCCGCAAGGGTTGGTTTAGCTGGTTAAAGAGAGGACATGTATCCTCTTGGTCACAGGTTCGACTCCCAAAGGGTGGATTAGAGCCTAGCGCTATTGCGTGAGCTCGTGGGTTTACCGAGTGCGCACCCGAATGATAGCGGCTGCGGGTTTCTAGGTTAAAAAAATATATATATATAATGTGATTTAAATATTTTTCAAAAAATTTATATGGTTCTAGATTAAAATTGATAAACATAATTTGTTTTTGAATTAAGAAAAGGAATCATAAACATGCAATAAGAAGGTAGAATCTATTTTGGATTAAGAAAAGTTTTTTGTATTTGCTAATCACATAAATCCGGCTTATTAATTTTAAAATATATTATAAAAAAATTGTGACGGTGAGATTTATATGATTCTACGAATAAAACTGGTAGGAAATATTTATTTGGGATTAAAAAAATCATATACACGTGAAAGACAAAATTTGTTTTGGATTCAGAAAAGGAATTATAAACATGCAAGGTGATATCAGTTGCCTTGTAGAGCAGAAGTTAATTTTTCAATCTAACGGTGCTTATTTGTTCAAAATAAAATCCAACGGATGATAAGCTTTTGGACCAGAGAACCATGCGACCAAATTATCTCCCTTACGCTTATTATATATATATAAGTATATAATAGTGTATCGTTCAATTCTACCTTTTCAGCATATATATTTTTAAAAATGTTGGCATATATGTTTAGATAATTTGAAATGTGATTCCTATTATTCCGGATCAATAAAAGATAAATTACCGTGACGAGCTATATATTATAATATTATATTTTTTTAATTATAAAAATGGTACTCCCTTCATCCTTTTTTTGGGTCCATATTTTTAACTTTTTTGTCCAAGAAAGGTTGTTCATACTAAAATAATATGATAAATTTGTTATTTTTTTTTATGAAATGCTATTTTTTTTTATAACATACAATTTATTTACTATGATCGAATGAAACATTAATTTTGACGGAAAGAATATGAATCTTGAATTATAAGAACTTCTCTTGATATATGTGACCAGCCTCTGAATTTCCCCGAGTACACATCTAACGAACATAGTTACATACCTAATTCCATGGTACAATTAAGCGTCGTGCAGTGTGGCTTATAAAACGGCCTATAATTCGATTCACCAAAAGGGGTACAATGTTGTTTAGCTATTTTCATATATAACTGTGTAACTGATCCGTGACATCGATTCAGACTATCCACTCAAAAAGATACAACGAACTCAGTGCTGATTGTTTTTGGATTGGTAGAGGCGCAGAGCTACCTTTCGTTCAACGTTACTCCTTCCATCCCAAATTAGATGAGGAGAAATAAATTTATCTCAATATAATTGAGCTTCCCTCATATTTATCATCAATCTTTCATCTTTACCTTTTTTTATTTATCATTTTCAATATAACATCTTACTAAAACTATAGAAAGTCAACACAATAAGGGCATAGATGGAAAATAGATGAATCATTTAATACTCTTTAATATGTGTGAATGAGCAAAAGGCTCATCTAAATTCTTATTTATCATTTTCAATGTAACATCTTACTAAAATTATAGAAAGTCAACAAAATAAGGGCATAGATGGAAAATAGATGAATCATTTAATACTGTGTGAAATGAGCAAAAAGCTCACTTAAATTAGGATGGAAGGAGTATTTTAGAGATTTGTCTAGATAACAATATTTTTATGCACTACTATGTTTAGTTTTACAAAAATCCCAGCACGTGCTAAGTTTTCGTAATCGATGTTAATCAGTTATTGGTTTATGATTATTGGTTATACTCATTTTAATAGTATGATATTATATACACTCTCAAACTTTATCATATCTACAGTGAATTATTAATGTACACACCGAAATACCTAATCTTATGGTTATAACAGGGCGACACTTGTTTCCTTCTGCTCTTATTAATATTTTTTCTGCTCTTTCACGATAATCTGTATATAAAATATCAAAAGTATCCAGATTCAAGTTCTAAGTAATAACCAAAATCTACCTGCATCTATAATTCAAGGAATTAGAGCTTAAAGACAACACGTAGAGAAAAGTATCGGCACAATTAGAAGTTTTTCTTGCATGTAAAGATGCTACTTTCAACTTGCAAAAAAAAAACCAGGAAACTACCTTCACATAAAATAGGCAGAAAAAGAAACTAGATGCTGCCTATATTATGTATCTTTCATTTCCTTTTGGTCCAGAGTTCTTGTTTGGTAATTCATAAACTCGTAGTATATACAATAATATCATGCAAAAGATAAAATAGTG
The DNA here is from genome assembly GCF_001625215.2 of Daucus carota subsp. sativus. Taxonomy (NCBI): domain Eukaryota; kingdom Viridiplantae; phylum Streptophyta; class Magnoliopsida; order Apiales; family Apiaceae; genus Daucus; species Daucus carota. The sequence goes on along the minus strand of NC_030384.2, from coordinate 45,778,149 downwards.
TAATACTTTTCCAACCTTTAAAGATACATATATTTTTTATATTTATTTCAGGCATTTTTTGTAAGTTTTTTTTTAATTTAAATATTTTAATAAAATTTGAATTAGTAACTTTTTAAAATCCAAAACACCTTTTGAGCTCGGGATCTAATTTAATATAATACGAAGTATCAATTGGAAAGTTTATAAGCCAGTCAAGTTTAATATTTAAGATATTTAAATTTGGATATATAGTAATTAATCATTTTTTTAATTATTCATATATTTTATTAAATCGAGTTTTAAACTACTCGAATATATTTATTTTAATATTTTATGAATATATACTCCCTCCGTCCCATCAATACATGTTAGGGATAAAACACGAGATTCAACTTCGAATGCAAAACACACACACAACAATATATTTGACGTGGAAACCCCACGTCCCAACTTGTATTATTAATCAAAACCGTTATCAATAATACAATCAACCAAACTTGGATACTCAAGCCTACTACTCAAGCATCCGCCCGCAAGCGATACCCAAGTCTACATCTTGAGCACACCTATCAAACACAATATGACTATGTATATATATCCATCTCAAACTAGACAAATCATAATCTAATTCTAAAATAGCTACACATAGTCCTAATCCAATTCTGATTTCCACCTCAAATCAAAATCCAATTCCAACTGGGTCTTCTAACTTTGTGATCAACACATATCTTTTATAATAATTGTCTAAACATACAATTATTATCCTTAATTGTTTTGGATCACCAAAGTCCATTCTACTATTGTAACGGGCTGATACCTAACAATCCTCCCCTTCAGCCCAATTCAATCAACAATCACGATGAAGACACCGGCGTCCATCCATCAATGCCTCCCCTCGAACAAGAATCTCCGCTTCTCGTTCTTCCAAACTTTGAGTATCACCAAATTTCACTTTAATGAATTCCCAACCACCGCTCTTTATCAAAACGGTATATCCATCTACAAAATTACGTGCATCAACCCCGAATGCTCTTCCATCCATGAGTCACCCGATCCTTGCTTTCACAATCCTCCGGCCTCTAGAAGAACCATCCAATCTTCTTCCATATTGAGTCCATCATGATTGATCCACGGTGCAAGTCAACCGTCATACCGCACGTAACTTTGTCTCTTCCTGCTAACAAACATTCACCGCACTATGCATTCTCAAATGAATCCCGAATTTATTCTCAACCCCATCAATCACGATCCTAACCTCGGCTCTTGATACCACTTGTTAGGGATAAAACACGAGATTCAACTTCGAATGCAAAACACACACACAACAATATATTTGACGTGGAAACCCCACGTCCCAACTTGTATTATTAATTAAAACCGTTATCAATAATACAATCAACCAAACTTGGATACTCAAGCCTACTACTCAAGCATCCGCCCGCAAGCGATACCCAAGTCTACATCTTGAGCACACCTATCAAACACAATATGACTATGTATATATATCCATCTCAAACTAGACAAATCATAATCTAATTCTAAAATAGCTACACATAGTCCTAATCCAATTCTGATTTCCACCTCAAATCAAAATCCAATTCCAACTGGGTCTTCTAACTTTGTGATCAACACATATCTTTTATAATAATTGTTTAAACATACAATTATTATCCTTAATTGTTTTGGATCACCAAAGTCCATTCTACTATTGTAACGGGCTGATACCTAACAATGCATTGAGGGACGAAGGCCTGGTACGCGTTCTAATGCTCTCATAAAATATAGTTTAATAAATTATTTTCAATTTATTTTTCTTCTAAATATATATATTTACCATCTAAACTTTTATTAAAAGTGAAAAATTTCAAAAAGAAAGTAATAAAACTATCTTAAATATGCGTCTTAAAAATATGTGTCGAGCAATTCAAAAATATGAAAACCTAAGAGCCACAGAGCAAATAATATTTCAACAATTTCATATATTGGATCATTAGATTCGATTGTACCTAAAATGTATCTCTCAATTATACTTTCTAAAAGAGTAAAACTATTAAATCTATATTAGACCTAAGTTTTATACTTGAGATTCGTGACATATCTATATTCTTGAACTATTTAGCCGAGTTCAAGTTATATTACTGATTACTAATTTCTAATTACTAATTACTACTCCCTCCATCCCATTTTAAGTGTCATGTTTGACTTTTGAATGGTCAAATTGCCCAAAATTTGACTGAAATTTACACATATAATATAATTTTGAAAAATAAAAAAAATTATGTCATTATGCAGTACATACAATACACTATAAAATGTAATTTTTAATTTTTTAAAATAATAACGATTTTGTTCTTTATGCTTGGTCAAAATTTGGTCAGTTTGACTGTTGAAAGTCAAAATAGGACACTTAAAATGGGATGGAGAGAGTAATTACTAATTACTATTACTAATTACTAATTACTAATTACTAATTACTAACAATTGAAAGGTTATTAGAGTGGTCGTTTTATTTACTCGCAAGGTCACGATTTATTCTAAAGGCAACGTTTATAAAGAAGGGACCAGGTTTCTATTGAAAACAAGGGGTCAATATCAACAACGCAACACACTAACAAAGTAGCAAGTGTCACCGACCCGCCAAGTTTGTAAAATAAAAAATGGTCTACGGCTCAAAAGGTTTGAAAAGTATTGTGCGTGACTATCCATTAATAGGAACTTGAGACTTTTTTTGGTAGCTGCATAATACACCGTTTTATTTTTCTTATTGGCGGCTGTCGCCTTATTTTATCATTTATTTCCGGGTCAAGTTTTTTCTTAGGAAAATCCGGGTCAAGTTTTTTCAGCACTTGCATATCGCTAATATTTCTACGTAAGTGTATTATTTTTTTTCTAAAAAAAATAGTCACATACTATAACACATTATCTTTTAATTTGTAATTATTGTAAATACTCCAAATATAAAACTGAGGGGGTCAAATAAAACATAGTAGGAGGATGGGTTTCTATAAAATGAGTGGAAAAGAGGAAAATTGCGTCGCAAACAATATCAAGAGAAATAAAAAGTACTAGAACAAGAAGAGAACCGGAAAAATGTAAGCGTGGCCTTCGGACTAACACGTCGACCATTTGATCAGCTCGTTGACTTGCAAGGAACAGAAAATCAAAATTTGAATCTTCGTCTTCGACTATCGTCATCTACCTTTCAATATTCAGTTCCGTACTTAAATTAAGTTGAACATTTTTCCTTTCATACTGCGAAATCCAGTCTTTTCATCTCAAGAGGTTAACCAACTTTACCTGGCAGGAATTTAATTACACATGCACCATTTAGCCTAATAAATTAATCAGACGTAGGTGATTTTCTTTTTGAGTACTCGGGTGTTTTAAATTTGAAGTTGATTCAACGTGTGCGGCTAATGTATCTAATTATTACTCTTCTTATTTAGGATTAATCGTGACTCGGAATTAATTAACAATTTTTTGATTTAGAATTTATAAGATTTATTAGAAAAAATATTGATAAATTAATTTTTTTAATTAATCATAAAATTATCAATTTATCAGTAGAATTATTTTTAAAATTATTATTTTTGATAAATCAAAAATCTTTGAAGTTTGAAGCACTACTAACAGTCGGTAAGAAAGAGTAAATGGGTCTACCATGATCCAGAAACATTGTAAAGGTAAATGGAGATGACACGAATCCAAATAAGCAGAAAACAGGTGATATTTATCCAAACTTTAATTTTTCAATCCTTATCAGAATGCCTGATTACCTAATTACGAGAAATTTGAAATTTACAAGTACTAATGTCTGCGGAGAGTTTCTCCAGACTCTTAATTAAAACTGATTAAAATATGTTATATATGAAAATTATATAAAAAGTTTAAAATTTTATATTATTAGATTAATATAATATGTTCTAATTATAACAATTTAAATTAATATTATTATTTTACTTTAAAAAATATATAATTAATATAATCAATATTATTGAAATACTAATGTCTTGCAAGTACAGTATATTTAATTATATAATTATAGACGAATACTCTTGGAGATGGTAAGTATAACTAACGGAGACAACAGCCTCACAGACGCCAAGTTCAAAGCTAGGAGAATAGGAAGCTAGAAAGCTTAATTGTCGGATTATAGAACGATAAAAATTGTGTTGAAAGTCCCCAATATTTAAGTGTTTTATAATTTTAATTTTTTTTATATATATGCAAAATATACAGAAAATTGAAAATTGATTTTTTCACATTCTTTAAATGTAAATATATAGAATTGCGGAATACTTATAGATTACAATGTCTCGAAAACGGAAAATAATTAGATTCTGATAAAATTTATATCACTATTGTATTACTATAAATTAAAAATTTGGTAGATACAATCAGATGCCATGCCGGATGAAGTAAATGCGGAAACTCAAATTGCTGGGTTAATAGAAGTAAAAACCGAAATCAAACAGGAAAAGTAGAAACAAATTGATCCATCAATTAATTTTTGTAATTAATTCATTTATTAATCTTTCTAATAAATTTTCGGCAAGTTACTTTATTTATTAAATCATTATTTAAAAATGTACATACTTAATCTTCTTCTCTCATCCAGCTAACATCTCCCCCTTCCTTCCCTGCACCCTGCTCTCTATAAATACCACCATCTCTACCACATTTCTCGCATCTCTCTCTCCCTCCTCTTCATCTTTCTCTCCCGGAGAGAGACAATATCCAAGCCCCCGTTTTTAATCTTCAAATATAATTCCCTGAAATTGCAAGGATGGGTGTAACAATAAGAAACCGTAACTATGATCACGGCTCTCTCCCGTTTCTTCAATCTCTCCTAGCCATCTTGCTTGTATTAACAACCACATTATACATTAACGGCGTCGAAGCCTTCCACGAAATTCATTATAATCTGCAGTCTGTTGGTGCTGAGAATGTAAAGCAAGTCCACAGAACTGGCTACCACTTTCAACCTAAACAAAACTGGATTAACGGTACCATCTCCTTCTCTTTTATTAACTGTTGATGCTAAGTACAGATTTCGTGTACTTATCTTTCTAAACTTTGCCTTAAAAATCATGTAGAGACGTAGTTGGTTAGGACTTAGAATAGCTGAATTTGAGTAATACGGATTAGTAGTGGATTAGAACTATTGATGATCTAGTAAGTATGTGATTAATATGAATGGTAAGTATGATTATCCTTTAGCATCAAACTGTGTGCATGCTAAACATTTACATAGATTCCGATGCATATGCTATTGTTGTGATCTTGCAAGTTGCCACCTAAGTCAGTCAAACTCGCTCCCGTACAAAACACAGCCTGGGACTTGTCAATGTTTCCAGCGTATTTTAGCCAAAATTGACTTAAAATTAAACATATACCAATACTTCATTTTCAGTGTTTATTTTAATTAAACATAATACAATACGTGGTTCCCTCAATACTAGTCCATGTAGTCCCCTTTGACTCATCTAAATACCTCGAGATTTTAGAAGAAAGAGACCGGTAGTTAACTTGTATTACCATTACCCACAAATGTAATTATAATTTTCCGACGTTAATGGAGGAACATGCTCTTTTAGTTGTTAATCTGTGTTCTTCTTTAACTTTTACACCAAACTCACGCTTGTAAAACTTTTGGTAATTTCAAATACTGCAATTTTGAAATCTCAGTTGGTATAATACACAGTATTCAAATGAGACACTTAACTCAAGTCGTTGAATTTGACTAGCTAATACGAGTAGATCCACATGCATGTAATTTAGAACAGTATTAACTAATTTTGCTAGTTGTATATGGCTCTGCATTCTGATAGGGAAATTTGTCATCCAGTGCACTAAAAAATAGAAAGTCGTAACTCGTAACCAAAAGATTCTCAGGCTGGTCCAGAAATTAAGGTGAGTAGGGTTGATTCTTGACTAAAAATATCCAATTTAAATTATCAAGCGAAAAAAAAAACATATGCTAAAAAAAATTTAGATTTTTACTTAGAGTGCAAAAATAAGGTTCCGAGTAATAAAAGTCTACATTATATTGCTAGTTGCTACCAGGTCCACCTCATAGTCACCAATTGCAGAATTCACCTTTATAATGATATGTATTTTTTGATCATTTTATATAATTTCTAAATTTAGAATTATGTATTAATTTCGCATAAAACGTACTCCCTCCGTTTCTTTTTTCTTTTCCTATTTGTAATGTCGGTACTGTTCATAACATGAGACAAATTACTAATTTACATCTAATTTATAAAACTAAATATAGTCATGAGTGATCTTGTTAGATTCGTATTCACGAGTACTTTAATACGGTGAAGTTTTTATATTTAATGCTACTACGAAATGAAATATACTAACGATCAAAAATGTGTGTTGGCAAACGTGAAAAGTACAAACAGGAAAAGTATTTAGGGACGGAGGGAGTATGTATTAATTTCGCATAAAACGGTTTTCGTAAAATTTGGTAGATTCTGTCCACCTCATTTGTCTTGATTTTGTTTCAAGATGATGATTAACGGATCTGAAGTATTACTTGAAATAGAATATGCAAGCTCAAAACTTAAAATTTGGCAAGAATGTAAACTTTTGGACATCAAGTGTGAAATAGTGAAATGTTGAAGTTGGTCGATAAGGCTGTAATGTCTGTCGGTTATCATTCTATAAGAGACACAAGTTTGGTAGATAGGTATTATGATGAACTTAACTAATACAGTTGGCACTAGATCCGGTAGTGTAAACATGATCGATCGATCTAGAATTTCAAACCAGGTTGTCTGAATCTACGATATTAGCAGGCGCCTTCTTCCTCCGGGAACAATAGTACTACTATATTAATGAGTTGGTTGTGCTTGGGCATCACTTTTATTGCTAGTTTTCTACTATCATTTGTATTGCACGTCTTCACCTTAAAAAAACAATAGGCCGACTGGAGGGCCGGCAACAAATCCTCTGTCTTATATTTAGTAAAATTAGGATTTAAAATGACTCTGAAGCTAAAATACTTAATAATACAAACTTTATTGATCCTTATATACTAACTGAAGCTCAAAGTTATTGTTTGGGACCTGTGATCCAAAATTTTAACCAATTTCGACTTGTCCGGGACTTCAATCTGTGTAAACCTCTTATCTGTTTCGGGGAGGAACTGTAAAAGCAAGTCCCCTCCTCGCCTCTTTCTTAGTTTTATATAGTTGTCTTCTACGACTGTTAAATATGCATAAAGTTGTCTTTTATGGAATTACTGTTAATAAGTGAAAATAATCGTTTTATTCATATGAATATACATGTGTGTTTTGTATTTTCTGTGACCAAGATTTGAAATCCAGTTCCACATCATACATATTCTATCCGTTTTGGATTTAAGATTTTACCCTTGGTCTGAAAATCTAGTACGTAGTGACTTATGTGCAATTGGCCACTTGGTAGTCTTTTAGAGCTGTGAATTCGACCCAACAGTGGTCACCACTCACGAGCTCTGCTTGAAAAAACTGCAGGAATCCCGTTAAGACCATCACTCCTTTTGCTGTAAGCCTGTAACAGCTTCCAACATTAAAATTGTTCTTATCATTATCCTTTGTACTTATGGCTTCATTCCAAGTTTCTAACTACTTTTCTGCCTTCCCTCTTTAGCACGTAATCTTTTTCGATATTTTAATATTATCCATAAAAATGTCACAAATGGCCATTCTGGAACATTTATACATGTGTGCATATTGAGAGTCAGCAGTTATGTAGCTTTCAATTTCTAGTTTGGCCTTGGTTGTATCGTGCTTTTTAAAAGTCAATTGGCTAATCAAATTCATTTTTCTTTCCATGTTCATCTGATGCTGCTGGAAATGAACCACACAACAGATCCAAATGGACCAATGTATTACAAGGGGGTATATCATCTTTTTTATCAGTACAATCCCAAGGGTGCAGTGTGGGGTAATATTGTATGGGCTCATTCGGTGTCGACTGACTTGATCAACTGGACACCGCTTGAGCCTGCAATTTTTCCATCTAAACCATTTGATAAATATGGATGCTGGTCCGGTTCAGCGACTATCCTTCCAGGTAACAAGCCTGTGATACTCTATACTGGAATTGTAGAAGGCCCCCCAAAAAATGTACAAGTTCAAAACTATGCTATTCCCGCCAACCTTTCTGATCCTTACCTTCGGAAGTGGATCAAACCCGATAACAACCCGTTAGTCGTTGCCAACAATGGGGAAAATGCCACTGCTTTTAGGGATCCGACCACAGCATGGTTGGACAAAAGTGGACACTGGAAAATGTTGGTTGGTAGTAAGAGGAACCGAAGAGGAATTGCGTATTTGTACAGGAGTAAAGATTTTATTAAATGGACCAAGGCTAAACACCCGATCCATTCCCAGGCTAACACTGGAATGTGGGAATGTCCTGATTTTTTCCCAGTATCACTGAAGGGATTGAATGGATTAGATACTTCTGTAACAGGAGAAAGTGTTAAGCATGTGCTGAAGGTTAGCTTAGATTTAACAAGGTACGAATATTACACCGTTGGTACATATCTTACTGATAAGGACAGGTATGTCCCGGACAATACATCAGTTGATGGTTGGGCCGGCTTGAGGTATGATTATGGAAACTTTTACGCATCAAAGACGTTCTTTGATCCTTCTAAGAATCGGAGAATTCTGTGGGGTTGGGCTAATGAATCTGACAGTACTGCTCATGATGTTGCAAAGGGATGGGCTGGAATTCAGGTAAGTTACACATTCAGTTAGAGAATCCAATTTGGTAATGACAATGTATATAAGCATTACTGTTTTGCAACTAACATTGAGAATATATACGCAGTTAATTCCACGGACACTTTGGTTGGATACAAGCGGGAAACAATTGATGCAGTGGCCAATCGAAGAATTAGAAACACTGAGAGGGTCAAAAGCTAAGTTTTCCACAAAACAAGAGCTGGCTAAGGGACAACTTGTTGAAGTAAAAGGAATTACAGCTGCACAGGTTAGTAGTGTATGTCTTATTGATGGCAAAGTTGGATCTGTACATACATGTGCAATGAAGTTTTAGTGTATAATTTTATTAATGATTCCAGGCTGATGTCGAGGTGACATTTTCATTTAAAAGTTTGGCGAAAGCTGAGCCATTTGATCCGAAATGGCTAGAATATGATGCTGAAAAGATTTGCAGCCTCAAGGGATCTACAGTTCAAGGTGGAGTTGGACCATTTGGCCTCTTAACACTGGCTTCAGAAAAGCTAGAAGAATATACTCCTGTCTTCTTCAGAGTGTTCAAAGCACAAAACACGCATAAAGTTCTTATGTGCTCTGATGCAACAAGGTCTCTACTTAATTCATGTATCAAAAAATATAACCAAAGTTTTCTTCTCCCCACCTCTGTTCATATAACTAAAACCAACTCTTTGTTTCCTAAAATTGTAACAGGTCCTCGTTAAAGGAAGGATTGTACAGACCGTCATTTGCAGGTTTTGTCGATGTTGATCTGGCCACTGATAAGAAAATCTCTCTTAGAAGCTTGGTATGATTTTCTTTAGTTTTGCAATATATATAGTTGCTATTATCATTTTAATAACTCTGTTTTGTTAAACAGTATATGTAATATGAATTGATTGTTTGCAGATTGATAATTCGGTTGTCGAGAGTTTTGGAGCTAAAGGAAAGACATGCATATCATCTAGGGTGTATCCCACGCTAGCAGTTTATGAAAATGCTCATTTATATGTCTTCAACAATGGCTCAGAGACTATTACCGTAGAGAATCTGGATGCATGGAGCATGAAGAAGCCCTTGCGAATGAACTAACCAATGCAGGAAGAAAACGTACATGGAAAATATGTTGACTTATGTAATTTTGTTTTTCATCCCGGAATAGTCATGCCCACATTTGTAATACAATGCTAGAGCTGTCTCTCACATGATCAATTCACTTTATATAATAATATATTTCTACCTATTTAGGTTTTGAGAATAGTTTTCTGGAGGTCGATGGTTCGAGTTTTGGTGGATACACTCTTCTCTTGCTTACATCTGTCAGGCTTTGAAGTTCAACAAAGAAAATACAACGTTTTGGTAATACCTTGTGAAAACGAATCCTGCTAGGGGACTTGGACAATATCTTAAAAAAACATATACTACTGATACTGCTAGGGGATTTGGACGATATCTTATAAAAAGAGAGGTACTGCTAGGTGACTTAACGATATCTTATGAAAACGGATTCAAATGGATCCTAATACTTGGTGACTTGACGATGTTTTGTGAAAACCGATCCTAATTCTACTAGGTACTTACCAATATCTTGTGAAAACGATACTACTGGCTGACTTGACCTTGTATTTCTAAGATGATCGAACATCGACTGGTTTCTATGCAAGGCCAATAAAGCGTACAAATAGAAACATGGAATTAACTGCTTTACTTGAACTTGATTGATACAAAATACGAGAAACATGAGGTGATCTATTCAACAAAAGCATGCACAAAAGAAATAAAACCAACAATGTATAAAATCCCAGAAATGTTACTGCTTCATATAGATTGTATTAAAATTGAATATTGTCATGAAGACGGAGGGCTATACTATGCAAGTCGGCACTATGATACACACTTGCACAGCATTCAGCAATGCTAGGTACCTGTATGTTTGAATTATGTTTCACATAAATGCATACAGGAAACCCTGTTACTCAATAGACATCAATCAAATATTGGCAGCATTGAATTATGGGTCCTCAAAATGACTCGTTCCAAGACTTCTACCACTATAGGCCAGTCTCAAAAGTCAGTTATTAATCTGATTTAACATATTGATTAAATCTCCAACTATCTGATTAATCATCCAATTAATATTAATCAGATTAACTTGTTCCGTGACCATGATTCAGGTTTATTGCAACACTGCTAATGCGCCTAAGGACACTTTAAGAACCTATAAAGGGAACAACACTCTAGCAGTCTGAAACTATGTATGACAGAAATTTGGATTACCAGTCAATTGGGTCCAAGTGTGACAGTATGATTTCATATTAAAACCTGAACACGGGGTTATAAGTAATGTAACCAATAAACTTGATTAAACCGAAAAAAATATCTGAAAATCTGAAATTTTAATATCAGAATCAACAGATGCCACTGGAAAAATACTCCCAAACTACATGAATTTTCAAAAGAAACATAAGATATTGTGCTCTGACAGTAACTGGTGACATGCTTAAGAACACAACGGATAAGAATCACAGACGTCTTCCTCTTCTACCACCCTTCCTACGAGTGCTGTCGGTGGGAATTGGGGTAACATCCTCTGCGAATTGGTTGAGAAAATTAGAAAACACAATCATAACTGCAGAGTCGACTAAAATTGAAAGCAGTTGATGGTTGATCACACACTCAAAACTTAACAGTTTGGTTTCAACATACAACTATGTTTTTTAATTCCAGGATATAAAATAGTTTAGTAATAAAAACATTTTCAAATGGAAGAAGCACTAGGATAAATGCTCAAGATAAGTTCAGAATCCAAGCGTATAGATTAGAATATGTACCAATTCGTCCAATTTTCATTCCTGAACGAGCCAAGGCTCTGAGTGCAGACTGGGCACCTGGACCTGGGGTCTTGGTCTTATTCCCACCTGTAGCCCTCAGTTTAATATGAAGAGCGGTGATGCCTAGTTCCTACAATTATTATGTGGAACAGTTAACCGTATGATAATAAAAATTAGTCAGCATTTCCTTGTGGTGCTAATGACATGATGTTTTAAGAACCTAAAAGTAACATATTTTGCATTGAGAAGCCTAGAGTAGACGAAGGTAAATCAGAAAAATAATGAAATTGATTCCACACTAACTTCTTTCCAAAAGAGTGTTTTTTTAGATTAGATTCTGAATATTTAAACACAAGAAATCACTTGCATATTATTGTGTATTAGGGAAAGATATGAATCACCTTGCATCGTTGTGAAACATCCTGTGCAGCAAGCATAGCAGCATATGGGGAAGACTCATCACGGTCAGCCTTTACCTTCATGCCACCTATATAACACAAGAAGAAACAATGAATAACAACAGTCAATACTCTTTCTACATGTATTAGTGTGTTATCTGTGTGTGCATTTAGAGAAAACAAACTTACCAGTAATACGAACCATGGTTTCTCTTCCAGACAAGTCAGTAACATGCTGTATTTCACATAATTATGTTAAATTACATAACAACTGAATGATAGTTTTATAACACTGAATCAGTATAGAATACTCACAATGAAGGTATCATTAAATGAAGCAAAAATGTGGGCAACGCCAAACACAATCTCGCCATCTCGGACAGCAGGTCCAAGTGTTACATTTTCTTCCTTAGGCTCTCTGGTCTTCCTCCTCGACTATTACATAGAAAACACGAAAGATATATAAATTCAACAATATCAACCTCTAACATGTCCCAAAATTTTCAGAATTTTTTTCATACACCCTAATTATCGAGCCAAGGCAATAAAAATATTCGGGCACCTGCAGTCCTCAAAAGAAAAGCTACTCCATAACAATTAAATGGACATCATTTGCTCATACAATAAATAATTTTAGTAGCCCAAAAACCAACAATAAAAATATTCGGGCCTGCAGTCCTCAAAAGAAAAGCTCCTCCATAACAATTAAATGGACATCATTTGCTCATACAATAAATAATTTTAGTAGCCCAAAAACCAATTCCCTTCACGCCAAACAAAATATAAACAGGTCAAATAAATAATTTTAGTAGCCCAAAAACCAATTCCCTTCACGCCAAACAAAATATAAACAGGTCTTTGCAAAATAATCTGTACATCTACAAAATTGGTTCATAAACAAAGCATCAAACAACCCATTGAAATTAATTAGATTGCACTAATTAAATTTCGTTTTTGGCACCCTGATTCAATACCTTTGATTAGAATAAGAAATACAACTAGACCATGTAAAAAACTAACAACCATATAAATTTCTAAAATTAACATTTACTCAAAACAAATTTGCATACAAAAAGACAGTTTTTAATATTATACAATAAAACATTCAGACAAAACACATCTCAATCGATGAATCAAAAATAAGACGTCAACAAGAAATCTGTGAATTGTACATGTGTTTACCATTTTCAACGGCGAACGATTATACGACTCTGCACAGGCTGGGACGATGTTGTCAGTAGAAGAAGCTGCTGGAGGCGATAATGCGGTGATATACTAAAATATATAACTAGGGTTTTGATTAGTCTGAGAGACCAGGATAGGCCCAACTTGCACTTTCAACGTTAAAGTCCAATAATCTCCATGAGCCTGATTTTAATAAGGCCCGAAGGGGTTTGAGTTTGTTACTGCATGGAATTCCAATTTTACCCTGGTACTATTATAAGCTGTGTGATTGGTGCTGAGAGTAAACTAAGACGTTCAGACTCAACCGCGAGGCCCAAGTTGTAGATTCAAGATTAAAAGCCCACTGGTCTTTCTTTTCTTTTTAATCATTTTTCAATCATGCAAGTCAAGCTTATAACCGGCACTTTATTAACAGATTTTTAATTTATTTTATAATATACTTTTCTAATAATATTGAACGGTATCTATAAATATATTAATGAAAATATATATATTTAAAATAATATTCACGGGATTGGAAGCTCTAATCTGTCTAGATATTAAAATGATTTGTCACAACGAAAATCAACCAATTTAATTTTTATTTATTATATAAATTATCATAATATTAGAAATCAATCATCCGTAAATATTACTCAAGCTTAGGAAGTTTTTATTATTATTATTTTGAAAATTTAAAAATTACGGGAGTTAGAGAGTAATTTGTCTGGGCGAAGAATCAAACAAGTAATAACATCATGTGCCTTAAAAAAATCTCTAACAATGAACAAAACTCCAGATACATTACAGGGGACTCTGGAGATCAAATGATAAATATAATCAGCAACAACAAAAACATTACATAAATCAATGGAGAAATCCAACTAGCAAATCCTCCTATCGCTTTGTCATATGGATCATTACCCCAATCCACCGCTTGTTTGCTATGGTATCTCCGTTCTTTGCTACTCGGTGCTGATGAAATTAGTTCCTTTTCAGTGAGCTCAATGTGAGACAAAATGTGTGGAAAAACCTTCTTGTAAGAATCTTCTCCGATAAATAAATCCGAGTGCCCGAAACCATCCACAACCACTCTCTCGTGTCTATAGTTAGGCTGGTGCAACTTCATGTACTTGTGAGCCAGAAATGTAGTCTCAGGAGTCACCAGGATTGGTTTCCCACCTGATATATATAGTGTAGGCAATGCCATTCTCTCGGGATGAATCAGATATGAGTTTTGTCCATTATTGTCGACTATGAAACCGTTGTTGCAAATTTTCCTAAGGTGAGGAAAACCTGCCATCGGAAGTACTGGCAGGCTTGTCTTGTTCAACCAATTGTGCATGCTAGGGGTTATGTTGTCATGCCAGAATGCGTTTCCAAATATGCCTGAAAATACTTCACATTCGTCACATGTGCATCTCTCATAACGTGGTATGAGACGGGCTATGGATCTGAGGAACCTTTGAGAAAAATTGGTCTTCAGTGTTCCTATCATTGGTAATGTCTTGTTGTTTCCGAGTATCAACATTGTTATCTGTACATAATTGTGTAGGAAGTAAAATGAACATGAGATGCAACATTAGAGCAGTTTACATTTGGACTGAGTTTGTGAAGAAAGAGTGTACCGGTAGAAGAGGAAGCCACATTTTGAAGGATGCTAAAGCCGTGAGCTTGAAAAACATAGACGCGTTGGTGCAGGACAGAGACGCTATTTGAGAGGGCGAGACATGACCTCCCATGATAGCAATGTGAATAGCTAAGCCTCCAGCACAGTGAGCAACCACATGAACTTTTCCAGAATTTGCATTTAACTCATGTATCTTTTTGAAAACTGCAGATTAATGGACAGGCAAAATTCAATGATTAAAAAGCTTGATTAACAACAACAACAAAAAAGAAAAAAAAGAAAACATGCTAAGCAATTAATTTTTACCTGCGGGTATGTCATATCTTCCAATATCTTCAATTGAGAAGCTGTTTGAAGAATTTGAATGGTGAACTCTTGGTTGAAGCAGCCATGTCTCATAGCCTTGTCCTAGCAGAGTTCTAACCATGTCATTTGGTTCAGTTGGTAACCAGTAGCTTTCAGTGGCATATCCATTAATAAGTAGAACTGGATGCAATTTCATCTTTCCCTCAGCTCCCACTGGATTTTGACTGCACTTCCACTGCTTGCAACTGATCATAAATCCGTCTTCTGCAATTTTACCAGAAAGGCCATCATTCAAACGTTCAGTACAAAACAATGAAAAACTTAGACGCGACTGCTACTTGGATGATAAATTTGAGTGTACCTGTTTTGATTTCAAGCAAACTGCTACTTGGATAAGTTCTTTCATAAATTTCTGAAGTGGTGAAGCCCTTGTGAACCCCACGTGGTATCTGTAATATGTAAGTTCTGAAGAAAGATTGTAAAAGAAGAGATATGAACTTCACTTTACTGTGCCCTCTCATGCTGACTAAAGTCCTTAAGATCTCAAACACTGAAATATGAAGCAGTCCTTCCAAATTTAGTAATTCTTGGTCCTCAGTCCTATTCTTGTTTACTTTTTTGAGTGTTACATGCAGCTCTGTGGACTCTCTTAATACATATAATCCAAGGAGAAATGGATTTAGTACTTTCCTTCCTTCCAAAATGTATCTACAATCAAGAGACAGAGATTTTCTTATTTACAAGAACATAGTTAAATCCAAAAAAAAGAACATAGTTAAAATCTATAACCAGAAAATTCAGCAAACCTTGAACCAGATGAAGCTGCAAGGAGGAGACGATAGTGCATGCATTGCGTATAAGGACTTTTGATATTAACTTGACACATGTCTACTTTCCCATCTATAACATGTAATTTGTCCTTCTCTATTGCTGTACATACTACATATCCACCAACGCTTCCTCTGAGAAGGGAAAGTTCATCTTTAGAAGTTTCCTTATTAATTTTTATTTTCAGATGAGCAGTGATTGGCATCCCCCCTATATGCCCACTCATGGTTTCTGTAAATAGGATAGATGAACTTTGGCTTCCATCTGTTGTCTCAGAGCCCACTGAATCAATGGTTTGATAAAGAGTTGTATTTTTATTTTTTTCGCTATTTAGGTTTTTGTACTTCAAAACATCTTGCACAAGATGCTTGCTTACATGTTCAGAGGCTGCAGCTATAGTAAGACACGGATTAATGCCTACAGAGCAAGGAATTAAGGAGGCATCACAGACATAGAGACCAGCATGCACAGTGTCGTGAACATTTGAATCAAACACTTGACCGTTAGTATTGCAAACACCAGTTGAAGGATCTTTTGATGCATTGCAACCACCTAAAAGATGGACAGAGGTACTCCGATACTTTGACATGTAAAGAATTCCACCTAATTTTTTACTAAGCCTCTGCAGGGATTTGATTTTTCGCGGTAGTAAAGGATCTTGTGGTGATTGAAAACTGATCTTATTTGTATCCTTTTCAAATGTGATTTTCCCATCACTCTCATCATATCCCATAACATTAAGAATCATACCCTGGCAGTTCTTCATGCCTAGAATATACTTTACTTTGTCAATGAGTCCATATAGAATCCCATAGCCAGGTGGCCAACCATATGTTGTAATCCCTTTAAACAGTAGGTCAACATAAGGGGCTGGAAGCACTGCACTCTGTGGAAAGAAAAAATTTGTAATCTTTATTATGTAATCTGTGCACAGGAACCCAAGTCGCAGTCTATTTGATGAACAAGACTAATGCATAAAGATATGAGATAGATGGTGGATGGCATTCAGGGGAACCTCAAACCTGAATTGTAAATCCTAAAGAATTAGTGTAGGAGGAGGAAATGGCAGGTCCAGGACGTTCTTGAAACGATACTTTTGAGAACTGCTTTCTATCTAAACCAGAGGCACTCAAGGGTGCTGCGCTTCCAGCAAGATAAGCAACATTGTTTCCATTACAACTTAGCCCTGAACCCAGCATATCAGAAAGTTTTAATCCTCTCAGTTCTGACTGAAACAAAATATCTGTTGTGCCAAAGACTCCAGCTGCAAAAACACAGCAGCATATAATTTGAAAAAATGATGTTGAATTTACAGTCAGCGCTCCCAACATCCAGCAACCAATTGAACCTAGTCTTAATATAACTCACCTGAGAGGACCACAAAATCACATTCCACATTGTCAATCTCATTAAAGAACACCAGCCACCGCCTTCTGTTTCTACTGTCGGAGTTCTCTACCACGTACTGAACTTGACATCCTGTTTTTATAGCACATCCTTTCTGCATCGCACCAAAAGAGAAAAATATATATTGAGATCCTTAAAAGTACACTACCAACTTGCTTAGAAGACGGGCATATGCATTTTGTTAACCTGAATAGCTGTATGTATATAATTTTTATCAGTAGAATTTTTGGCATTATAAGGACAGCCAGAAAGGCAATTGCCACAAGCTAAACAAGCATCCAGTTGAGATGATTGTTTCTCTGCATCAAAGTTTATGCTCAGTTTCAGCGGACCATCTGTACTTTCCACGAACTCATCTCCAATCACGTCTTCCATAATTCTGGCATTTGGAAATTTGGTCGGAACACTTTGAGCTCGTAACATGGCTGAAGCTGATGCTTCATACATTTCCCAATCTCTCTCCCATTCTTTTGGCCATTTCAGATTCCTTCTTGCACGAACCGGAGTTGGTGTGATCACTCCTGCATTGACTAATGAACCTCCACCAAGCCCACACGCCACAGCCGCTACGGAGTCTCTGTCTTCAGATATCTATTTTATAAAATATAGAAAAAGGCCAAATACAAGATCAGTTGATAATTTTTTATGCCAACTCTTATTAAATGACAGATTAAACAGTACACAAAGAACCTGAAACAGTGCATCTTTGGGACCAAAGCTGACTCCTAAGTTCTTTTTTTCAAACCTGCAAGCTGAAAGCATCTGAAAACTGTCGGTTGGAAAATCACGAGCTTCCCATCTCCGGCCTTTCTCCACCAAACAGACCTTCAATCCCGCCATTGACAAGCGACAAGCTGCCACAGAGCCGCCATATCCAGAGCCCACAACAACCACATCATAACCATCTCCTTCACCACTCATCATTGTTTAGAAAGTCTATTCAGAGTATAAAAGAGGTAATAACATGGTGTGTGTGTATTTATACATAAATTATCTGAAAAGGGATGGTCATCCATTTGAACACTTCAAAATTCAAATACTCTTTGAATATCTTTCTACGGGTAGTAGCAGGAATAAAACGTAGTCTAAGAGAGCTGAATAAGCAACTGAGATGCAAAAAAATTTGAAATGAATAAAAAAACTCAAGTATAAAGTTAAGAAATTCTGATTCAGGTGAAGAAGTTCAAACCATATTTACCTTTGAAGAAGTTCAAACCATATTTAAATATTACTATTTTAATGTACGTTAAAAAATTTGAGTTGCAAACTTAACTCGAATGTCATGCTCTCTGTGACGGCTCTCTTTGTACAAAGTTTACTTTTGAAGTTCAAACTTAACAATTATGGCTAATGGTCCACAGCCATTAATAACTGTGGAGCAGTTAAGTACTGTAACACATATGTTGTGTGTTTTGGATCTTCCATTAATATTCGGCGGACAAAATCATATTAAAATTTTAACATGTTCAATTTTTTTAGCATTGGGGATTAAAATTTTAATATGATCTTGACCGTTAGATATTTATCAAACCACTCAAAATCTATAGGTTAATTAAACAGTGACATACAACTGCCACAGAACTAGACCCAACAATTATTACCTACGACCATTGTTAATAACTACGTTCACACACAAACTCATAATCAAAATTAAGCAAGTTGTGCAAATCGTCCTCACTAACACCGCGTTGAAATCAATAAAAAGCGCCGCCATTAAATTAACATAATCTGATGACTAACTACGGAGTATTACTCTAACTAATTCTGACTTCTTCACATTTTTAACTGTTAAGCTACTACATTGCAGTAACACTGAGGACAAGTTAGCTGAACAGAGTGGAGACAACTGTCATGACAACTGTCATAACAGCTCAGCCACTAAGTCTAAAAGTTAGTTACAAGTTGTTAGTCTTAGAGATTAGAAACTTCTAGATTTCAGTTTGTATATAAATATAGCAGCAGTGTACAGACTTTATTTTTACAATACAGTTTTTAGTTCTTGTGTAAACTCTCTCTACAGTAATGGTTTCATACAAGTTTTCTTTTGGTTGAATGAGCTAAAGCTTCAGAATCTAACATGGTATCAGAGCGTATGGTGATTGTTCTTATCGATCTTCTGGTTCCAAAGCTTTGCTCTCGATCGTCAAGATAAGCTCTCACGTTTCTCCGCATTGTTTCTTCGCATTTGTTTCTTGATCTTCAACAGTTTCTTTGATTTGTTATTCGTCAGTTTCTTGTGTGATTTCTTGTGTGAATAGATTCAATTGAGTTTCAGTTGAATTTCTGTGTGAAGTGTGCTGCTTACAATTACTCTGTATATTGAGTTCTCTGTGCCTCTTAAGTGTTTGATACAATGACATCTGCATCATATGCATCTGCTACTCTGGGATCTACTTCCAATGTTACTCTATTGGATGTTAATCATCCATATTATCTGCATCCTTCGGATAATCCAGGTCTTGTGCTCACAACTGAGATTCTTACTGAAAATAACTATGGACAATGGCAAAGATCTATGGAAATTGCACTTTCTTCCAAGTTTAAGATTGGATTTGTTGATGGAACGTATGTTCAACCTGCATCCAATTCACCTCTGTATGTGCACTGGATTAGGTGTAACAATATGATAACGTCCTGGTTGTTCAACTCAGTTTCAAGCACTATCAAAGGCAGTATTGTGTATATGAGATCAGCTAAACTCATATGGGATGAACTTCAAGTCAGGTATGCTCAGACAAATGTTCCAAAGGTGTTCAACTTGCGAAAGGAGATTTCACATCTTACTCAAGGCACAATGTCAGTTACAGCTTATTTCACTAAATTCAAGTCTCTTCTTGATGAATTGGACAGTATTGTGGTAAATTCTCGCTGTACTTGTGGAAAATGCACATGCAATGTCAACAATAACCTGGATCTCAGTGATCAGAATATACATTTGACACAATTCTTGATGGGACTCTGTGATAGTTTTACTGCTATACGAGGTCAGATTCTTCTCATGAAGCCTCTTCCTTCACTGAGTCAATGTTATTCTATGCTTTTGCAAGAAGAGAATCAAAGAGAGATAACTGGACAATCTCATGTGACTTCTGATAATGTGGCACTATCAGTCAAAACTCGCCTTGCTTTTCAGAAATCTGCCAAGAAAGGACAAAATGATCCTCCTGTCTATTGTGACTATTGTCATATGCAAGGACATACAAAAGACAAATGTTTCTGTATCCATGGTTATCCTGAATGGCACAAGTTGCATGGTAAGCCTAAGCCAAAGCCAAAAATGTTGTCCTCAAAGAATTCTGTTGTTGCTCAGGTTCAAACCTCAAGTACTCAGCAGGACACAGGTGCTATCTCTGTTGATTCTTCATCTGCTAATTTCTCTGAAGGACAGTGCAAGCAGTTAATGCAGATGATTCAAAGCTCTCTTAAGGCCACTTATTCTGCTCCTACTGATCCTTCATCCAGTTCATCCAGTGTTCCCTTGATCAATAGCACTCAGTTTGCAGGTATAACACTACACTTTGCTAGTCCTGTAAATGCTACTACTTCTGCAATTACTGACTGGATAATAGACACGGGTGCCACAGATCATGTCACACCACATCTTCATCTTTTGCACAATGTTACTGCTTGTAACTCTGTGCTTTGTTTACCAAATGGTGAAACTGCTGTTATCACTCACAAAGGGTCTATTAATCTTTCAACACATGTTAGTCTACACAATGTTTTGTGTGTTCCAACTTTTAAGTATAACTTGCTTTCTATCACAAAATTCCTCACTACTTCTACTCACAAATCTGTTGTGTTTTCTCATGACAAATGCTGTCTCCAGGACCCTACCTTGATGAGGGACCTCGAGATTGGTAGAAATGTTCATGGACTCTACATCTTAAGCTCTGTCAACTCTCATTCTACCATACACAGAGCTCATGTTGCTTACTCTGCTGTGTCAGCTGACCTCTGGCATGCCAGAACTGGTCATGTGTCTGAAAAGATCCTTAGATTGTTTCCTTTTGCTTGTAAAAACAATTTGTCTTCTGTGTGTGATAGCTGTTTCTTGTCTAAACAAGCTAGACAGCCGTTTCCTATAAGTGATTCTAGTAGTGTTGATGTGTTTGATTTGGTTCATATGGATCTTTGGGGTCCATATAGAACAAAAACTCATGGCAATTGTCGATATTTTCTTACTCTAGTGGATGATAAATCCAGAGCATCATGGCTATTTTTGCTTACTGATAAGTCTGTTGTGCATTCAATTCTTTCTGAGTTTATTGCTTGCATTAAAACTCAATTTGATAAGACTATTAAGGTGTTTAGATCAGATAATGGTTCAGAGTTTGTTAACTCTAAAGTACAAACTCTTTTCTCTGGTACTGGTATCATTCATCAGACCACTTGTTCCTATTCTCCTCAACAAAACGGAATTGTTGAGAGAAGACATAGGCATCTCTTAAATGTGGCACGTGCACTTCGTTTTCATGTTAATCTGCCACTTACCTTATGGGGAGATTGTGTTCTTGCTGCCTGTTATTTGATAAACAGAACTCCAACACCTTTACTTGATGGAAAATCACCTTATGAAATGTTATTTCATAAACAACCTGACTACTCTTTACTTCGAGTATTTGGTTGTTTATGTTTTGCCACAGTATTACCTCAGTCCTCAGATAAATTTGCACCTAGAAGTGTCAAAGGAGTGTTTCTGGGTTATCCTTATGCTAAGAAGGGATACAAAATACTCAATCTGTCCACCAGACAAGTGTTTATCTCTAGAGATGTTAAGTTTTTTGAGACAGAGTTTCCCTTTCAAACTATACATGCCCCACCTATTCTTCCTACTTTCTCAGACATGTCTTATCATACATATGAGTCTGATCCTATTACTGCCACACCAGCTGTCACTAGTCAACCTGAAATTTCTCCACCATCAAGTACTTTAGACTCCTCTCCTGCTTCAAGCAGTGAAGATATAAGTGCACCTGTGCCTCCTACTAGACCTGTAAGAAACAGAGTTGTTCCAGTCAAGTATAATGACTATACTGGTCTTCCAACTTCATTTGTCCACTCTGTTTCAACTACTGAAAAGATTGTAGAACCACACACCTACAATCAAGCAATTCAATCACCTGAATGGTGCACTGCTATGGATGTTGAGTTGGCTGCCTTAGATGCAAATCACACTTGGTCTATTGAACCACTACCTGCCAATAAGAGTGTAGTAGGCTGTCGCTGGATATACAAAGTAAAGTATCTGCCAGATGGGAAGGTAGATAGGTATAAGGCCAGACTAGTTGCCAAGGGGTTTACTCAGACTGAGGGGTTGGATTTTTTTGACACATTTGCTCCAGTAGCAAAAATGACTACTTTCAGAGTTGTCTTGGCCTTAGCAGCTATGCAGAATTGGGCTATTACACAGCTAGATGTTACTAATGCTTTTCTGCATGGGTCATTACATGAGGAAGTGTTTATGGAAGTCCCTCCTGGATATCATATTCCTGATTCTGTCTTAAAGCAATTTCCAGGTGCTCATTTAGTGTGCAAACTTATCAAATCTCTCTATGGGCTGCGTCAAGCACCCAGAGAATGGTTTGATACTCTGTCAGATGCACTGTTACAGTTTGGATTTTCTCAAACATTTAGTGATTCTAGCTTATTTGTCATCAAGCAAGGGTCAAAGATAGCCATCCTATTAGTCTATGTTGATGATATGGTCTTAACTGGAAATGATTCTGACCTGATGTCTCAAGTTACTGCTTTTCTGGCCACTAAGTTCAAAATCAAAGACTTAGGACCACTAAAGTATTTCTTGGGCATTGAAGTACACAGAACAGCTGCTGGTATCTATCTTCATCAGAACAAATATTCTCAGGATATTTTAAAGGATGTTGGTTATATGGAGGCAAAACCAAGTAATGTCCCCATTGAACAGAATCACAATCTTACTGCAGAATCTGATTCTCCATTACTTACCAACATCACTGCTTATAGGAGGCTCATTGGACGTCTCATTTATTTGACTATTACACGTCCTGATTTATCATACTCAGTACATGTTCTAGCTCAATTTATGCATGCTCCCCAACAGATACATTGGCTTGCTGCTCTGAAACTTGTCAAGTACATCAAACTTACGAGTGGTCAGGGCATTTTCTTTCCTAGAAAATCTTCCTTTAATTTACGAGTGTACTCAGATGCTGATTGGGGCAGCTGTAAATCTACAAGACAATCTATCACTGGTTTCTGTGTTACTTTAGGATCTTCTCTTGTCTCCTGGAAGTGTAAAAAGCAACACACTGTGTCACGTTCTTCCGCAGAATCTGAGTATCGAGCTATGGCAGATGCTTGTTGTGAGATAACCTGGCTACTGTCCTTATGCTCAGAGTTACATATTCCTGATCTCAAACCGGTTTCTCTGTACTGTGATAATAAGTCTGCACTCCATATTGCTTCCAATGCCGTATTTCATGAGCGCACTAAACATATCGAAATAGATTGCCATCTTATTCGACAGAAGATCAAGCAAGGGATTATTGTTACTCATCATTTACCTACTACAGAACAGCCAGCTGATCTTTTTACCAAGGCTCTGCCTTCTTATCAGTTACGATTCTTACTGTCCAAGTTAGGAGTTTGCAACATGCTTCAAACACCTAACTTGAGGGGGGATGTTAAGCTACTACATTGCAGTAACACTGAGGACAAGTTAGCTGAACAGAGTGGAGACAACTGTCATGACAACTGTCATAACAGCTCAGCCACTAAGTCTAAAAGTTAGTTACAAGTTGTTAGTCTTAGAGATTAGAAACTTCTAGATTTCAGTTTGTATATAAATATAGCAGCAGTGTACAGACTTTATTTTTACAATACAGTTTTTAGTTCTTGTGTAAACTCTCTCTACAGTAATGGTTTCATACAAGTTTTCTTTTGGTTGAATGAGCTAAAGCTTCAGAATCTAACATTAACCACCCTGAAAAAAAACTTACCAATGTGACCATTTTTTTCCCAATTTTCAAAAGTAACCAGGGTGCTCGGGCGGACGGTATGGTAGCAAAAAAAAATTTTGCAACTGCGATTTTATTTTAAAAGACAAGTTCTTTTTTGAGCGCGATCCGTATCCTTAATATGTTTTAAGGACGGGTATATAATATTATACCCAGCCCATGGCCGTCCCTGCGTGAGACGGACACATTACCGAACATCAAATGTGTCCGTACGGCGGGGGTTAGCCACACAATCCCACAATTGAGTTGGATGTTTTTTCATAAATTTTTAGGGCCTATATCTAAATACATGTTTTTTTCATTTTTGTGTGTGTTCAAAAATAATTTTAAAATATATATTGACATTTTTTGCTTATGCAATTCTGCTGCAGAACCTAATAAATACTACAAATAAATTAAGGGGCCGTTTGGTTAGGGATAACTGACAAAGGGGAAGGGAAACAACCCGTTTCATTCCCTTGTTATTGTTTGTTTTATGAATCTGTCATTCCCTTTCCTTTGTTTTGGTTTTAGCTTTACCTCAAATCCCTCCTGATCCATTCCCCACCCCCACAGGTATTTTTTTTCCCTTTCTTGATTCTTATTTTATTTTTAATTACAATTTATTTCAAAAATCATTAACATTAAAAAATAATATGTAAAATATATTTGAAGATCAAAAATAAATTTTAATTTAGTTTTTACATATTAAAAATAATTTTAATATAATTTATAAGTCAAGATATTTATAAAATTAATAAAATTTTTAAATAATAAAATATATCAAATTATAATGATAAATATATTTGACTCTTTTGATATTATTTAATATTTAAAAATCAAATATAGGAATAATCATATAATTTTTTATTCCGTTTCCGGATCAAAACCAAACAGATAATACAATTCAGCATCATTCTTTTCCCATCTCTTCGTTTCCCTGAGTTCCATTATGTTACCTTAACTCGAACCAAACGGCCCCTAAAAGTTGTAAGGGTTTTTTGTGTAATGGTTTTATGTGGAACACGACCCATTATTATACTATTAGATTGATGAGATCATATTATTATATTATTATAATGTAATAGTGATGTAACAAATACTATTACATTATAATATTAAAACATATTATTATATTATTATATTATTATATATTATTATTCTGATATATTATATTATAATATTATATTATTTGATCAAAATATATTATCATATATTATTATTTATTATAATATAGTATCATTTGATATTATATAATATTATAATATCATATAATATTATTTGATATAATAGATAATTATCTGATATTGTATAATATTATAATATAATATATTAGTATTAATAGAATAGCGAACAATATTAATATTATAATATTATATTATAATATTAATATAATATTATATATTATATTGTAATATAATATTATTTGGTATTAATATATCAAATATTATATCATATTATTATATTATATCCCATTATTATATAATATTGTATTATAATATTATATTATTAATATTATATTATTAATATAATATAATAATATATTTTGATATTATAATATAATACTCCCTCTGTCTCTGTTTAGTTGTCATTTTTGACTTTTTGCACGTAATCTCAGGTGATTATATTTTCCACTTATTATTTTTAATATTTTCTTTTTATGAAAAAAATATAAACTATAAATTTTACATCAAAAAAAAAACTCTTAAAAAAATAAGTGGAAGTATGGTTTTTAATCATCTTAAATTACATGCAAAAAGTTAAAGTGACAACTAAAGAGGGACGAAGGCAGTATTACTTGACAATTGACATTAATTCATATTATATAATATTATAATATCACAAATATTATTATATTGTTATTATAATACTCACTATGTTCCATAATTTTTGGCTTATTTGATTTTTGATGGTCAAATTGACCAAATTTCGACTACAAATTACATATATAATATGATTAAGAACAATCATAAAAATCATATCATTAAAAAATATACTTTACATACTTTATTATGCATATTTTATGTTTTTAAAATTACAAGAAAATTACATATAATTTGTAGTCAAAGTTCGGTCAATTTGATCATAAGAAGTCAAACAAGCCAAGAATTATGGGACGGAGGGAGTATTATAATATCAAAATATATTATTATATTATTATATATTATTCTATTATCAAAATATCGTATGATATATAATATAAAATATCAAACAATATTGTATGATATAATAATAATAATTATTATATAATTTAATACTAATATAATATAATATATCAAGTAATAACATATTATAATATGATATATAGGATTAATAATAAAAACATCAAAATTTACCAAGAGAATGTAAAATAGCATGGCAGAAAGAATTGAAAAATTGGACAACACAAGTTTTGTTAAAGCTTGCAGATAATCTGGCCACCCCTGCTTGGGGCGGACATGTAACTGTGGTGATAGTGTGTCTGCCCGGAAAGGGTCGGCCACACTATCACCAACAAATTCTCACACAGTGTTTGTTTGATATCAAGATCAGTGGGTACTACTGGCGGAATCAGGGTAAAGGCTGGTTGAACTCCGAATGTTAGTGAGAAAATTTACCCTAGCCGCGGCTGGTTCTTATACAGTTAAGAATAAACTATTTCAAACCTTAGTCAATTCAGTCCTGAGATCTGTAAAATCTTGGTTCCGCAAAATACCCTCTTGTTTTCTGTTGTTTACAATCTCTTGTCTTGCTAAGAAGTTTCAAAATATAGACAATATGAGTTTTGGTATAGACCAGAACAAGGAACAAAGGCTGTTGGAATAAAACTCATAGCAAGTAACTTTAAACATGTAATTTTTAAGCTTGCACGAGATCTGTAAGTTAAAACTATAGTGCCTTAGAGCATAATCACCCGAACAGAAAAAGGGTTGATTCATGGGGTGTTTCCATTTTCTTTTGATAAAGGAGCATGCACCCATGTAGGTTTCCTCTTTTAAATTCAGGTCCGAGTTTGACAAAATATCCGGAGTTGGGCTCGAGTTTGAATTTGATCAAGTCATAAACTTAAACTTGAAAGATCACATCGATTTGGCTGGATATTCAAAGAAGCTTAAATGTAATATGTTTGTCTCGAGTTCGGCTCAGTTTAATATATTGTTTATTTAAATATTAAATATTTATATGATAATATATTTACAATATATAAATATATAAAATAAACATAGGCTCGCGAATCTCATAAATCGAATAATTTAATACTCGAGCTTGATCTCGACTAGATAGAATATTTAAATAGCTCAAGTTTGAGCTCAATTTGATTATTGTCAAATCAAATTCAAATATTTTGTGAATCGAGTTCAAGTAGCTCACCAACAATTTGACTCGTTTACCTTCCCATATTTCCCAACGTAAGATGAAATGTGAGGACAATAAGACTACTCTTTGATCAACGTATCCGATTGTCCTAAACGTCTCTCATAGTCTCTTATCCAGTGTCTGCTCTACTTATAAAGGCTTTGTTAAGAACTCAATAATATGTATGATTTTTATAATAAACTTATTCCTGAACACCAAAACTATATTTCTATTTAATAATAATCTTAGATGCACCATTAAAAAGTATATATAACACAATAGACACAGCATTGTAGATAGACCTTAACTATAAATATGATCAGGCCGGTCGAGCCTCATGTACTTACTAGCAAGAAACCAAGTCTGGGAGTCACCAGAAGATTTCTTCCACCTGATATGAATGTGTGGACAATTCAATTCGCTCCACTTGCTCTAAATAAGTGTTTTCTCAATCTTTGTCAACTACACGTCTGGTGCTGCAGATTATCCCAAGGTGAGATAAATGATATTATTAAAAGTGCTGGTAACCGGTAAGCCTTATTATTCATCCATTAATGCATGCTAGTCTGCTAGCGGTGGTGAAGAACTAGTTATGTTGTGCCAAATCGTGTTCTAACTTCTAAATATTCCATAAAATAACTCACGTTCATTACAGCTGCATCTTTCCGAATGTGGCATGATCACTGGCCTGAAATGGGACGGGACTACGGATTGTAGAAACCTTTGTGAAGAGCTTGGTCTCTGTAGAGTTACCAACAGAGGTAATCTTTTTTTACTCCAAGCAATTCCATGGATATTCGCGGGTGATTGATCTTTAATTAATCATTAATTCGAAATGCAAGGGTGAGAAGCTGATTAACCAATTCATATAATTGGCCTGATTTGAGACTGTGAGCTCATCAACAAGTATCAGTTGACCAATATATCTTTGGCTCATTGTTTATGGTGTGATAGACTGGTAGTGAGTTTCTTTGCTGCAAAGAAAATAAAATTACGCGTATTAGGATTTATAATACTTCTTTGTGAACAAAGAGAGTACAAAATTCTTAGATGCCAGATTAATAAACAACCACTTTCTGTACAGGGGTATCAAATCAAACGATGAATAAATCAAATATTCGAAGCAAAGTGTAAATCAAGAAGTTTCCCCCTGGCCTCTAAGCTTCTATGCTATGTGCATTTCAGTACATGATAACTGGTAGAATCTACAACTCCTTGTGGTGACAAAACGAGTAGCATTGATGAAATGTAATAGTTATGGAGCAATGATGAACTAGGCTATGTTTCAACCTTGTTTTTATTCGTTTGGGCAATGGCCTCTTGTTGACACTAATAGGCTTCATTATCAGAGCGAAATATTGTTTGTCTTACCACTTTAAAAATGGTATAGATGCTCAACAAAGCTTTCTGAGGGCATAACAAAGGCCTTGATAGAACTTTACCCTTATTTTGCCGAGACTGATTTTAGGGTTCAAACTTTACCCTTGTATATCATTGTCAAGCACATTGTGTTCTGTTGTCGGACTGTGTTACGTCTGTAATGTTACTTCATGGGAGAACTATGTCAGTGATGTATGTAAACTAGAACTTTGGCTGAATTATTCCATCTGATTTTTCCATTGCTCCGTCCTTCCTTTGGTTGAATTATTCTGATATCTTACCTACCGACGGCAAGGCTGGCTTGTGTTCAGACGGCAGAAAATACCATTCCTCAAATTGTATATTTAAAATTCAAGCATGTTACACAATCAAGCCATTTTAGCCTTTTTATTGACATTTTGTTTTTTATTTTATTCTTGAAAGTTAGAACAACTCTTTAACCAGGTCTCTACTAACAGAAACTCAGAATTGTATAATCTCCACCATAACAGGGGATCATCTAATTTTCTGGTGTTATAATCAACAATACCAATATAATTAGGAAAGTCATCAATCAGTTTCCCATTTAATTTAAAAGAACACTTGTTTCTGCATTCATTTTGCTTTTTATGAAGAAAAGCAACTTAATACAGTATATTTTGCTGGGGTTTCTGCAGCTTGAAACAAAATTTACTGAAACTGCTAAAGAGCTATACCTATAGGTACCTTTTCCGGAGACAAGTACTTATTTATGATAAATAAGATTTGCCGAACACCCCCATAGTACTACAGAGGAAATGCATTATTACAACCAACATAATGGCTTGCTTCAAAGTCTGGCTATTTCGACTGATTTTTTCAGGGCAGCTAGAAGGCTTTTCATGATCCTTTGCTCCCCAGGAGCTGTTTGATCTTTCTTTGGTCCATTTCTTACAGCTCGGAAAACTGGAATGACACCATCAGTAGGGGGATAAACTAAGCAATCTATATGCACTGGAACATCAGTAATTTCATCTCCAATCACGCTGAAGCCAAGTCTAACTCCACCAGCAATTTTATCAATCTGTAAATTATGATCCATAGTTCTTATTCAAAGAAAAGCAAGCCTTTCACTCACCACGGAATTCAACACTTTCAGTTGTTATTCCGTCCATTCTAGCTATAGTGAGAATAATCCACTAATTTATACAGGCTTGATTAGAAGGAATATTTATGTCTGGATATAATATCTAAGCTTGAGATAGGCAACTAATTGTTTGCTCGTCAATAGTTTGCTTCTAGGTTTGCTTGATTTAGTTATAAGTTTATTTACGCTTTCTCTTACATTGTTTAAACTCCATCTTGTATGATCATCGTATTGCTTAAATCTTTGCATTACTTTTCTGATCCTCTCCTACAGCATCTCTACTAGAGAAGGGACCCTTAGAGAAGCTCTCCAAGGAATATATGTATAATGGTTAGCTATATTGATTGGCCAAAATGATTATGTAAAATTTTAGCCAAAGGAGATCAATATATACTCCAATGGGGTTATCTATAGTTATGTTTATGTAAATTATACTTAGGAGTTTTTTTGGTTCGACAAATATAGCCAATGACACATGGCTGGCTCTATTTTTTGCTAAGGGGACAGTGGGTCAAAGTCGTAGAATTTTACATAATCTCTAAAAATGCCACATCGATGTCACTTAGATAATTTTTGCTAAGGATTTTTGACATCGGAGTGCTCCCTTCTGAGGGAGGTTTTCTTAGCTAAAGAAGCTCCATAAATTGTTTATATAATTACTTCATTAAGTTCCTAGTAATAAATTTCCCTAAACTTTACATGAAACATAAAGTTTTAGTGGATCTTATATTTAATAGTCTTATCCATTTGACTCCGACTTGAACTAAATTCTGATAATCAGGCCAATGTAAAACTGTTAAGCTGGTAAATACTGACCTTCAGAGGAACTGGAAGTGGAAGATTAGCACCTTGGCAAAGACTATTGGCCCACTAATACCATAAAAAGCAAATTATACTCAGCCTTTAAAATTAAACAAGTGAGCAGATTGTTTAACCAACTTATTCATATAGGTAGGATAAGAAGTTTGTGTGTGAGAATTTGACAGATACCTGGAATAGCAAGGTTTCGAATAAAGCAATGTCGGTATCTGGTGGCAGTTTCATGGTTCCCAGAGACACTCCATCATCATCTTCAGTAACTGGCGAAATTCCAGAGGTTGCGTTTCGAACAGTCCTTAAATTTCGGTGGCCAGAGTTCTCAAAGAGTCTGTAACTACTGATGCGATCATTGTTGGTGGTAAATGAAAGCGAGTGCGGGGTGGAACCAGGTGAGGAGGATTTATGTGCGGAGGAAGTGGCACCGGATGTGCGGTAGAGTTGGCCAGTGGTAATACAAGCCATGCTGCTTGAGTGCTTGTAATCGGTTGCTGTGGGGATAGATAAGCTATGCTTTTCTAGTCTCTGCCTTTATGAGGTAGAGGATTGCATCCTTTGCTACTAGTAACAAACAATATATTTTAAAATAAAATTAGTAGCAGCTATTACATTTTATACACTCCCTAGTCAGCACACAAGGGTATGTAAATTTTTCTATCACCAATTTTTTTCTTCCCTGAAAATAATACTCTCTCGTTCCCATAATTTTTGGCTTGTTGGACTTTTTATGATAAATTTCAACGAACTTTAATCATAATTTATATGTTAATATTTTAGAATTTTTAAGAATCTGAAAAATTACACCTTAAAATAGAATACATGTGCTTTCTAATGATACAAATTTTATAAAAGAAATCTGATTATATATTATATGCAATTTATGATCAAATTTGAGTCAATTTGAATTAGGACTGAAGGAGTAAAAATATATACTTCAATAACAAGTACGAAATAACACACTTAAAATTATTACCCTCATTTTTTTCTTTACGCGGTACTTATTTTTTTAAAAGAAAATTTTCACTGTTTTACATTACTTGACAAGTCTTTTTTGTCTTTTTAAATAAAAAAAATGACTCAACAAATAACGCAGGGCCGTTCTTTAATTGTGTTATGTTATACCTCTTATTAAGGTAAATTTTACAGTATATGTTTTTGCATGTGTTGGGTATGTGCTAGAATGGTTTGGAAACAACTATTAGAACAAATAAAATGCAGAAAATGATTCAAATCCGTCATGTATGAATAAATATGGGTCATGCAATTCTATGCTGTCAAGCTTAGGCAGACCAATTGACCGGTGGTTGCATACTTGCATGTTTTTAAATTAAATCCATAAAATTAATACCAACGAGTACACCTAAGAAAGAGCATAAGATATAGTTGCATTTTGCTCTGTAGAATTCATCCCTAAGATCTCAGAACATACTTTCTGATAAGTTTGTACACATTACAACATGAAAATTTACCAAGTAAATTTTGGACATGGCTCTGTAAGTCTTTACATCGCACAGACTACCTAGGGCAGGATACCCAGGAACTGACCCAATGAAGGTACTTCTGTCACTTGCGTAATCTGCTAGGAGGAAGAACAAGCCTCAAGCTTCGGAAGAAGACTTCGCCAGGCATCAGCAATACTATTAGCTAGGTGGGCCTGTCCCTTGGCAAATTCATGGAACGCAAGTCCCATATCAATTGTTTTCTGCTCTTGAAAACGCACAATCTCTTCACTCATCAGCCGCACAATATTCTCAAATTTTCTTGTTGCTTCCTCACATTCAGTCTTGAGCTGCATTGATTAAAATAACCTGTTAGCATAATAAGTCCACTTTCAGATTTTTTAGAATCAAGCCACATAAGCTGTACCTCCTCGTAGTCATGCTCAGCATCTAGCAGCTTTTCTGATCGCATCAACCTGAGCTTGTTGCTGCATCAATCAGAATAAAAAATATATGGTAAGTTACTGGGTGGAGATACTTTGCCAGCAAATAAGTTCATAACGATTTTCAACCCAAGAGCTAAAACAGGCTAATTTCCTTGAACTTTGTTGATCCGTCAATGAGATTCATCGAGTACTCAAGTAGAGAACTCGGAAAATCATGCATTTGGCATTTCCATAGCTAAAATTATCAAATCTAAACTTGTTAAATTATTTCGCATGAAGTATTTTGGCTTTGGTGGAGAGGGGCTGCAGAAAAGGCTCATGTTTGCGGAATTAATAAAATGGAACTTGACAAAAACCCAAAGAGTTATAATTCACAAAAAATTGCGGGACAAAGAGAACTATAATTTGACATCCATACAGATCTATTTCCTTTAGTTTCACTGTTTCGGCCAATTCACATTGCTGCCTAAATGCATTGGCTCTTTCCACCATCGTTCCCTGTTTCAAGAAGAGACAAGTCATGAGAGAAGACCCGAAAACAAGGTCTGACTGAACTATATAGACATAGGAGTTTTTTATATATACAATTCAAGCTAGAATTGCTAAAGAACTTGCAAACCTTAATAGACTGCACAGCGCGTACATAATCTTTCAAAGGCTCTTCAAAGTTCATCAAGAGATGGTGAGCCTAGATGGGAGTAAAAGAACTGATATTACATTAAGAATAGATGCTTACAGAAGTGACACGCACACTAATGATAAAGATATATTTATGTAAAACTAACCTCCTTTTGCAGCTTGATTGCTAAAATCTCTGATTTTGCCCCTAGTTCAGAGAATGCCTTTCCAAGTGCCTCACCTTCACAATCACCCAGAAGTTTGACAGCCTTTCCGAAATCTGATAGAGATTGCCCCAACTCTGCAACATACCAAAAAATAATGTTGTGATCAATCAAGATTGCTCTTGGATGGATATAAAAATTGGAGAACTTAAAATATATACAACATGCATATAGAAGATAATGGCATGACAGGACTTCTTTGGTAACCTTTTCGATTTATGCTTCCCTATAATATTGTAACTTAACTTTCATTGTAATAAAGTTTCCTTGCTTTGTCAAACAAAAAAACACACCTATGAGGCTATGAACTGTTTCACTTTCTTTTTTTTTTGTTAAGTTATTGCAAGTATTTAGCTTCAACAAGACGAGAAATACACATTACTATATCTACACTGCTTAATACCTTTTATCAAACATCGTTAGTCACCCCTTCCATTTATGTAGGCAAGTGCTTTAAAGATACTACCTGAATCCTGATACTAATTTCCAATAGAATGTCCAGATGTATTTCTAAAACATTTACACGCAAAACATACATAAAAAGAGGTGACCATAATACCTCGGTGTCTCTTCACTAAGCGATATGCATGCTTTTGAGCTTCAGCTAAATGATTCTCAAGCTCAAAAATGTAGTTCTTCAGTTTCTCATATTCTGGATTTGATTCTTCAACTGGCTTTTCCTTCCCAAGAACGACGTCACTAACTTTAGATTGAACATCCTGTTGGAAATTCAGAAATGTCAATATCTAATAATCACAGTTATATTATTATATATTAAAAAATTACACCAGTCCATAATTAGCTAGCCAATTAGGAGCTTTTGCTGTTCTAGTATTCCTTAACGGTTATCAGGCACAAAGAGAGGACCCTTGTAAAGCCCAACTTGAATGCCCAACAGTAACTCAATACTCATCTCCTCCTAATGCAGTATATTGACACAATTGAGCAATGAAATTTTTGTAGATACTTTTGTTTGCTCTATTAAGAATCACCGATTTACCTTGAATATCTGCATAAAGTCGGAAGGTTTTTTGAAAATTCCAGTTTCCTGAGTTCGTGCTCTCTCCATTGTCTGCAGAAAGAAACAATATCATACCATCTTGTACATAGCAACCGCTTACATACATAATTTTCATAATACCTATATACATAGATATGGGGCTATAATCTCTCACTATAGTTACAATAATGATTATGGCCGCTAAGATAAATTCTTGTCGGTTTTTGTTTGTAATTTTTACTGTTATGCACTTAAGGCTAAGGTAATTGTGGTTATTATTATATATATACACATACACGTACAAACTTTTACCCAGGTTAATGCAGCTTTGTTCTCTTAAACGTTCAAGTGGTTCAACAACTTCTATTTCTGTGATCAGGTCCTCTATAGCTCTATTTTACAAAGTATACTATTCAACTACTCATCTAAATATATTTAAAGATCTAAGTATATTAACAGTTCGTGTCAATCAGAAATGCATGTACTAAGCTCGAGAGTTTTGCCAAATTTAAAATTATGTATCAGAATGGTTCCTTGTACGTTGTACCACAATAAACAGAGAATTGATTGGCACAGAGTACAAGATGATACCTACCTGTTCATCTGCCTGCAGAAAAATTCTCAGATCCTCACTTTGCTGAAGCTCGTGATGTGAAGCAATCCTGTTAACAAATATATCCAATGCCTGACGCCTCATCTCGATAAATTCCGCACTAAATCTGAATTTTTCTGCACAAAAGATATTAAAATTAGAAACTTAAAGTTAGGGCTGTTCACGAACCGAGCCGAGCCGAGTTTTGACCGAGTCGAGCCGAGCTTTAAATTTTTTCCTATCGAACCGAGCCGAGCCGAGCTTTCTTATCGAACAAAAAAGTGTGTTCGAGCTCGAGCTCGATAACTAACGAGCCGAACACGAGCTTGTTCACGAACAAATACGAGCCGAGTCGAGTCGAGCCAAGCCGAGCCAGAGAAAAATAAGGCCAAACCGCTACTTTACTCTTAAAATAGCAAGCCAAATAAAATTTTTAGTATGTTTTGATGGTACCATATTATAGTTGATATTCTCATGATCGATTTGATATATTATATGTTGAATTCGGCGTTCAATAACATATATATATTACGAAATTATTGTGAAAATATTGCTTTTTTTCGAGCTTTAACGAGCCGAGCTCGAGCCGAACGAGTTCGAGCCGAGCTCGAGCCGAACATACTAAAAGCTCGGCTCGAGCTCGTTTTCTTAACGAACAATTTTTTGTGTTCGAGCTCGAGCTCGTTAACTTAACGAGCCGAGCCGAACGAGCTCTTAACGAGCCGAGCTCGAGCTTGTTCGCGAACAGCTCGGTTCGTTAAACAGCTCTGCTTAAAGTGCTTGAACCAATACTGTGGATGCATGATGGCACATGTTTGTGGCAATCATACTACTCCCATGCACAGGGGTAAATATTTTTATGTAGTGAACAAATGAGACAGCCTACAGATAAAAGGTGTAATAAACTGAATTATTTGCATTCATAGAGTTGTAAAATTACAAGTTAGCACATCTACATATGCTTCAGGTCAGATGAGCACATTACCTACAGTGCTCTTCTCTGGAAGAGGAGGAATAAAGATTCCCTTAAACTTCTCAAAAAGACGATCGCGTAGCCAAACAAAGTCGCTATATCTTCGAATAACTATTTTTTCTGCGCCTTGATACTCTGGAAAATTTGTCTACCAAAAAGTCATAAAAGTCAGACATTTAAATACCATTTAATAATTAAAAATATTATTAGACGTATAATCATACAGAAACAAATCAGAATGGCTCATGAAGGACGGCTATTTAGTTACTTCAGAAAGATACAATAAATAAGCGGAAAGATGAATTATGGTGAGTTGCAAAAGCAAGATTGCAGTAATGTGTTTCGATCTAATTTCAAAACTATGTAACAGGTAAATATAATAATAACATATAGTCCGTCAAAAAGATGCACAGCTATATTGTCCATAATAATGTAAATTTACTAGTTGCGAAATTTTAGAGTATTTGGACTTCACATTTATACCATAAGTCAATATATAGCATGAAATTAATGGAACTTCTATTTATTCATTACCGACATGCTAAAAAAATGAATGGTTTTCATTTGAACACAATATGTTTCTCACAACCAAACTGCAATAGTGAACAATCTTAAAATAATATAATGTTCTTTCTCTCTCTTTTTTGGCCTAGTTCAAACTTAAAAGTTTTTTATTCCCCCGACACAAAAGCATATAAAACCCTTGCGAAAAAGCATACTGGTTGATGGTTCTGCCACTGGCTCCAGTTTTTAAAAAAAAAACAGCTTTTACATTGTCCAAGAGTCATGTATGTCCAGAGACCATGTGTCGATCCTTGATATAGCGCTATTAATTTTATTTGCAAGTTGCGATACAGATAACACACGCCAAAAAAAAATTGATGAGTCTCCTTTAAAGATTTACAACAAAATTGGGAATCCGGCTCTATCACTTGAGCCCTTCATTTTTTTTTTCCCATGTCTTTTGGTATTTACATTTAGTACATGAATGACAACATTATACTAACATAATTCCCCAGCTTTGTCACAGAAATCAGCATTTAATAAAAAAAAAGAATCATTGATAGTCAGACAATCTTCCTCGCAGTAATTACCTTGTAATTTTGTTAACTAAGGTTGTAGCCACAACTGAAGTACACATCAACTGTGGCTAGATTCTTCTAAAAAGCACAGAAAAAAGTGGAGCGCTTCTTAGCTATTAAGTGATATTTATTAAAGAAGATGGGCATTTGCAAAGAAAAAAGCAGACTCGGTTCTTAAATGGGCTATGGGCATAAGTGCACTTAACGCAACTACAGATCCGCCTGACTACTTTAGTACTCTTCTCCATTCTGTATCTTTTGGTATTTTAGTTATTAACAAATAACTTTATGCTATAATAGGTACATTATTCCATCGATCCACCCATCAAACAAGTATAAGAAAATACTAAGTAACAACAAATTAACGTAACTAGTAAGCATTTAATATAAGATAATCATCATTGATCAAAAAATATCTATCCATAGGTACAACTCTTTCCTCCTATCCTAAACCATAATAAACCAATGTTCATTAAATAACAACAATGCCAACACATAATAACGGAAGCACTCAGTTCATCCAGATACAATGTTGACATTACCAGAAAGGCCATCGACTCTAACTTGCACATAAATTTAATCCCCCAAACTTTAATCAAGCTAAACACAACTTACAATTCACACAAAACAACAAGTTATCACACTCTACTTGTCTATATTACGGAACAATTAATCCCTAATTCGAAAGCTTTCGATAAAGCTCACCTTGGTGATAACCTTGTAGGAGATATAAGCCTGAACACCATTGCCCATCTTAGCAGGCTCCGTAACTGAAACTGATAAATACGGCTGAGATGATTGAGGAGATCTAGGGCTCTGTGTAGATCCCCCTCCTCCTATGCTCCTCTGCTGCATAATAAAACACAAACACACTTGTTAACAAACTATATGATATAATTGAATTAGTTTACTATGACAATTGAATTGAGAGTGATGGATTTGAGATTACCGTGGTGATCATGATGGTGTGATTTGCTGGTGATGACAAGTGTAAAATTTTGTGAGAGGATCGCCTGTTTGGTAATGGAATAGGTCGGAGATGATACGACGACGTTCAGAGTATCATGTCGTTCCGGTTAGGTGAGACGGGGAATAGAGAGAATGGATATGAATAAAGTATCGCCGTCACGTTAAGTTACGGTTTTGTTTTCTCGTCAACACCACTCGTGTAATTTCTTTCACGCTTGTTTACTTGTTTTTCTATTTTGCTAATTTCTTGCAGAATATTTACTACTCTTTTTTTTTTTTAAAGATTTACTACTTTTTCTTATTTTATATTAGTTAATAATTTGAAATTTTTATGATATATATCCATGTTATCACTCTTATCCATGGGCGTGGATCTGGTGTTCGTATACAGCCACCGGTTGAATTAAATTTTGTGAAGTCAGAATTTTAAAACCGAATATCATTGACTCAAAATTCAATTTAGGATTTATAATTTTTTTAAAATAAAGATATTAATCTAATAATAAAAAATCATACAACATATATAATTTTATTCATAATTTTAAATAATAATATTTATTCTTATACATACAAACTGCACTGTACCACATTTTTTGTATTGTGGTTTACACGGTTTAATCTGCAGTTTTAAAGAAAAACCTCACCATTCCCACCGTGATCATCCCTAAATATTATTATCAAAACTCATAAAAAAATATTATATTTTTATTCTATAACTTGAGATGTGTGAATTTCAAAAAATATCAAATTGTTATTAAATTTATACAACAACATTTTTTCAATATATTAGTAACTAATTATAAATTAGTTACTTCATATTTTTCATATTCTTTTAATCCTTCATTCATGAGAGAAAAGATATTATTTATCTTATCCGATGATTTCGTATTTGTCTTGAAATAGAACACATTAGAGTTAAGAAGACTTAAACTAATATATTTCTTATTATCTATATTTTCTTATTTGAATTTAAAATAATTGGAACAAGAAAATACAATATACATGAATGATCGAAAATATAAAATTGAACTTCGAATTATCTCTTATTATATTTTAATATAAGATAATTTAATGCCATTTAAGAAACATATATTTATACGGGAAAATGTTTTTTTTTTGTCAAGATCTACATTCTAGTAGATGAGTTGTATCATAGATCCGCAACAGAGATTTCTTTCATCCATCAAAGTTTATCATCTAACCAAAAGATACGCAAGATATCTCCGGATGTTTAGATAATAAGATATCTCCGAATGTTTAGATATGTTTAGATAATAAGACTTTAAAGTCGGAATAAGAAAACTCATAAGTCTCTTTCCATGATCCTGAAAATCAAAACAAGCAAAGAGAAACATAAGAACGATAAGTAAAAAAATATATATTATGTGAAATTTTTTAATCCGATAATGACATATATGTCTTTACAAAAAACATGATATATTATTTAACAATAAGAATAATAAAATTTATGAAAAATATTAGAAAAATATGTAAAATTATAATGTCTAACCAAAGCGAGAACTTGGTGAGACACACGAATACTAAAATATTCATAATTCATATTAATCTTTTCTTGTTTAAACAAATAACATTAAAAAAGGATTATATATTTTTTGTCGGGAAAATAAACAAAATAATTAATCATACTCTTTATGATATAAAAATATGATACTAATATTTAACCTCCAAATTGTAAAATACTGACATTAATATTTAGATATATTAAAATAAATATTCCATAAGAAATAGATATAAATAAGCTCACTAATTATATTTATGATTTTTTTTATATGTATATATATATACAAAAA
Source organism: Daucus carota subsp. sativus (assembly GCF_001625215.2). Lineage (NCBI taxonomy): Eukaryota > Viridiplantae > Streptophyta > Magnoliopsida > Apiales > Apiaceae > Daucus > Daucus carota. Next base: position 45,738,115 of record NC_030384.2, on the reverse strand, counting down.
TAAAGTTGGAGCTAACAAGTGGTAAATACAATTTAATATTATAAATAATTTTCAAATAAAATAATATAATATTATACGGGAAAATGTTTTTTTAAGTAGTATAAAGAAATCCGTTTCTGAGACGATCACGAGCACAACATGTAAACAAACAACGCGACTACAGAGGATAACTCCCCCAGTCCCCCTTTACCCCTCTTTCCATCATACATACATCAACAATGCGTCTACATACATACCTGACTACATCACTATGACTAAAAAGTCTTCACAATTTCATCTTGTTTGACCCCACCCTATATATAATCAGATATATCAGATAGTAAAAATTAAAAATTTTATACTTACAAAGTCAGTCCAGGTACATTTTCACTTTTTTTCATCTCAATGGACTCGAGAGGCGTCGCTAAACACCGTCGTTCGCCGTCGTCGGACCGCTTTCTCGACGTGTTTTCTCCGCCAAAGCAGTCATCTGACGTCATCTCCGGCGTCGGCGGTGAGCTGAATGAGGATGATGTTTTCTGGACCGGCGATTTCTCGCAGGCGAATCATCAGCGGTCTGTTTCCGGTGATCTGGACCGGAAAGTTCAGAGGCGTCAGGCGTTCGGTGAACCGGAACGGAACGGGATACTAGCGGCATTATCGGAGAACCGGAAGCCTAACCGTCCGGTTTTGTACCGGAAGCCGTCGATTGCGTCGAGTTCGAGGGTGATTCCGGCGATTCCGAAGCCGCCGCAGGAGCGAGACTACTCGCAGTCAATGCCGGCGAGGAAGTTTCAGCAGTCGGCGCCGGTGAATGTTCCGATGATGCAGATGAAGGCGAGGAATGAGCTTGCTGACGTTGACATTGATTTGGATGCGGAGGAGGAGATGTTGCCGCCGCATGAGCTCGTCGCGAGAGGATCGGGGAATGCGCCTGCAACGACGTCGTCTGTGCTTGAAGGCGTAGGGAGAACACTCAAAGGGAGAGATCTCAGGCTTGTTCGTAATGCTGTGTGGCGCCAAACAGGTTTTCTCGACTGAAGTGAAGTGAATTCTGCTCTGTTTTTGTTTCGACTCAGTACTACTTTCGTGAGCTCTTGACAGTCTCGAATATATATTAGCAGTATATTGTACTAAGGTGTAATGGAAAGTTGCAAACTCCTGTGGTGGAAGTTTTAGAATTGTGTATTAAGTAGCAAAAATCCTGTTGATGTCGATGGTCTAGTATATCGATATTTTCCCCAATCACATGCTTCGATAACATTTTATAATCGAACATTTTCTCACTTGCATGGTAAAGATTGTTATGGTCTTGAATTTGGAAGTGATGAATTTCCTATCATATCTCTGATTGCTGTTTTATTTTGGTAGCGGAGGCATTTGCTTTGATTAGTTTTTGTTTTTGTTGCACGGTAAAGATTGTTATGGTCTTGAATTTGGACGTAATGAATTTTCCTATCATATCTATCTAATTGCTGTTTTATTTTGGTAGCGGAAGCATTCGCTTTGATGTAGTTTTTGTTTTTGTTGGATGTATAAATTAAGGAACTGATATAATGCTACAATGGTACCAATATCTTGTTTTTCAAGGGCATTTAGCAAACTTCTATGTTAAGTGGCAACACACTCAATTTTACCTTCTTATACCGAACTGCTGTCTGTTGATACTTGATATTATGCAACTTTGTTGATTGTTGAGTGAACTGTCTCTATATGGGCATATATTTGGTCTCACCTACCAAGAGCACATTAGTCATGTCTTTGAGTCTATAGTTGCCTACTACTGTGTATTACACCCTGTACTTGTGGTCCAACAATCTGATGGTTACTTTCCCTACTTCAGTTGTAGTTATCAAATGACATATACCACAAATGTAAGCTGTTTCAATACCGCATTGCAGTTTGGTGGATGATAGCAAATAGAAACAACAGTCTATTTTATAGTTGCAGTGATCATATATAACCAGATTGAAGCTGTTTCAATGCAGCTTAGCGGATAAGAGCAAACAGAAACAACAGTGGCACAGTGAACTTCATATAATCAGGTAATTGTTGTTTTTCAGTTACTGGGAATAAGCGATTACTATAATAAATATTAGCAATGTGTTAAGTGGACAGTCATTACCTATCATACATTTGAAAAGGAAGTGATTGACTTTACTGTGTAAGCTTAAGCTTCTTTTGCTTGAAAAAGGCCAGTTGTCTAGTTCAAGAGTTTTTCTACTAATAGGGATGAAGCATGGTACATTGTAATTGACACGTTATGTATTTGTGATAAGTCCATTGTGGTGGTTTTGTAAGTGTAATGATCTGCTAAGTGGAGTCAAAGTTGCTTCCTTTTATAGTATTTTATGCTGAACTTGCCTGGAGAGACCCAAGTTATGAATTACACAGAAATTATATCTATTTTGGAACTGAAAGACTTATAGATTGTGGAGGCACGTCTATTTCGCTGCGTTGTATTCATAGCTGATAGCATCTCTGTTGACTGTTCTCATGCGTTTTTATTGCCTGAATGTTTGATCTGGCTTTCGGTGACAGTATTAACTGGTAGTGAAAGAAATCACAGTGAAGACCGAGAACTTATATCTTAGAGCGAGCTTGACCTTAAAATGTGAATTTTGGACCATTTTGTAGGCCTTAGAAGAGATCTCTTCCACGGTGATGATGAGTCATGACCAGCAGCATAGTCAGTTTAAGTAACTTAATCAGATGTAGCTTGGGGGGATGATGCAAATGTGTAGCTACCTTAGTAGTCACATTTGGGAGAAATGCTTTTAGTCTTGGTAGTTGGCACTTGATTAGCATCAACTATATAGTTAGTTCAGACTGGTTAGTAGCTGTCCAAACCATTGATCCTGGCCCTGAGATTTTAAAATAATAATCAGGGAAAGTTATGGTAAACATGAAAAACATGAGCTGGTCCCGCAGTTGTACATGATTCAGCCATTCAGGTATATCTATCTGGGTCTCTAACTTGTGTTCTATATTTACTTATATCTATATATATTTGTTTTCGCAAAGGGCAAACTATGAGAACCAATGTATACAAGTTGCAGTAAGTCGCAGTTGTGCATTTTAGTTTATGAAGTACATTTATATTCTCTTCCACAACTGTGGTGCATTTAACTGTTGAAATATATTTCTTAAGTAGAGTACTTGTTAACAAAGCGAGGATAAAGTTTAGTGAGTTTTGGATAAAGATAATCTCAACTAGTGATATGGTAAGAAATATTAACATTGAACCTTTTCTTATAGTTTAAACTTGATGGTGTTCATTTGTGCTACGTTTTTTGATCGATCAGAGTGTTTAACTTAATTAAATACCACGATTGACAAAGCTTACAGTCGGGGACTCTATGTTCCAGTTATCCAATTCGAAATACAATAAAATATACTTGTTTCTAGGCAGGTAAAAAAACGGAAATCTGAAATAATTAAAAAAATCATAATTTAACATTTCTTGGAATAATCAAAAGTAATTAGGTCATTAATTAAAAATAGTATGATAATATTTAATTTATTAAATTTATTATCTTAATTTTAGAAAATATGACACGATCAATCAAATTTAAAAAGTCAAATTCATAAAATATTCTTATAATAATTAATCGGTCAAAAATCATCAATTAATGATTAATTTAACGATTTTCAGAACTATATTTGCAATTAAAAAATCTCCTCATTAAAAAAAAAAATAGGTATAAAAAATTAAAAATATCCTCACTGATCAAGCCCAGTCACTAGTTTATGTTTCTCTTCAAAAGCCCAAAGAAACAAATAGTCCCCAACCCAAAACCCCAGATTCCTGTTCGGGTCAGAACTCAGATCCCAAGTTTATTAGCGGCGGTGACAGTGAAGCCGGCCAGGCTGTAATGCGGAGGAACATCATCAGCCGAGTGATTGTCATCGGAAACGGCGTCGCTGGAGCCGAAAATCAATGCATTGGTTTAATCAGAGCTCTAGGTTTTTCTCATCCTCATTCTTTTTATGTAAGTCACTTCTCTATTTTATTTCCACTCTCTTTTCATTTATAATTCGCTCTGATTTTAAAATAGTGTACCTGCTGTTATTTTCTTTTGCTGCAAAAATTATATGACTAAATTGTGTAACATATAAATTTGATGTGCTTTTTGATTATACGTTTGTTATATGCAGCGTGTTACGAGGCCGAGGGGAGGAATTAATGAAAGACTTCACTGGCTTTCTGTTCCTCTCCATAGGAAAATTGATCGCTTTTTAAGGCAAACAAGTGGACATGAATTATATCGGCTTGGTGCCATAGGGAATAGCCGGGTGTTACCATCGGCTGACAATGCAGGTCATTCTGAGGATTTAGGCGTATATAGGAAACTTTACAAGGAAGTGAAATAGCAAATACTAAAGCTTACATTGAATCTGTTGTGCAGGCTCCTCCTCTTTTTTAGAAGCTGATGCAAAGCAGATTGCAATTTCAGCTCGTGAAACACGTGAGAAGTATGGTTTTGTATCTTGTTTGAATTTGCATTTAAACAGTATGAAAAACTGAGAATTAGTTTAAGTAGACAGAGCTGCAGACCTTTCCCTCTTCAAACAGTATCCGACTTTCCTTTTAAGTCTATGTTTCTAAATTGCTGTCTGATGTGCTAGATAGAAAATATCAGCGCTGCTTCATTCATTGATAGTTGTACAAATTGTGCTTTTTTGTTGTGTTCTTATGTTTTGATTTTATTAAATTTGCATCTATTATTATTTGTAGTCAAGTCCATCAGTCATGGATAACATAATTAGTTCTGCATTGAAGCATTCCTTATTTATCTGATAATATCATCTCTTCATCTCTTCAGATTTTAGACTTTTTTAACCTTTTGTTTTTAGGTATGGACCATTATTGGTGGTTGCATCTGGCCGGGATACGATACCTGTTTCAAGTTCCATTAAACGGTTAGCTCCAGAACATGTTTTTGTTGTTCAGGTTTGAGGGTTGACTGTGTTTTTCTTTTTCATCTTTACTTATCAGCAAAACAGGATCAGAGTGGTTTCTTCCATTTGAAGTGCTTTAAATTTTAATCCTTAATAATAATAATAATAATAATAATAATAATATTATATTATTATGATTATGATGATGATGATGCATGCATCTGTTAACTTGCGATTCCATTATGTTCTGCTCAGTTGATTAATCGTGCAACCACTTTTCAAGTGTTCCATTCTCTTTTATAGTACCTAGCAATTAAATTTTGTAATTTTTTTCCTTCATTATTGTCGCAGATACAACATCCAAGATCAAATCTCAAAAGGTTTGATTTGGTTATTACTCCACGCCATGATTACTATCCATTGACTCCCCAAGCACAAGAGCAAGTTCCATGGTTTCTTCGTAGGTGGATAACTCCGCGGGAGCATCCTGGGAAGAATGTGGTGAGATTCTTTTTTTTTTCACTGTTTTTTTTTCTACTCCCCTTTCCTGCTACAAGTATGGCCCAGCAGTTGTGATATTTTTGATTCTTTGTTGAAGAAAGTAGAGTATAGCTCACCTATTTTAAATTCTAGATCCTCACTGTTGGAGCTCTACATCAAGCTGATTCAACTGCTTTGCAAAATGCAGCTTCTGCTTGGCATGATAAACTGGCACCACTGCTGAAACCCTTACTTGTGGTTAACATTGGAGGACCTACAAGTAAGTCTGCTACCGCTCACATTTACTCTCTTAAACTGAAATTAAGCTGCTTGCACATTTTGTTACCTAGCTAGAACAGGCTACTTTGTGGCATACTTATTGTCTTTTTCATATTCGGATATTATCCATTGCCAGCATGCTCTTCGAGGGAATACAGTTAGATGTTTTTTTTTGTTTTGTTGGTCATGTTATGTTTCCTATTAATATTCGTGAAATAAATGTTTTTGTCCCCAATTCTGGTGATTAGGGTCTAGGTTGGACCTAAAAGGTTAATACTCAAGCCTTCTGCCATCCCTCTTCCCCCTCCTTGAGTTTTTTTTTATGAGATATTCTCGATGGTACCACTGTACGATTGACTTTTTCCAATGATATCATCACATTTTTGCTTCAATCTGTAATAAATTTGTACATTTGGTTTTATTACATATAATACTCTTATTTTAAGTAAAATGTAATCGATTTGATTTCAGACTGCAAAACAAATTCTATATTTGAAATCTTTGCAAAAAAGCCACATGATTTAGACTTTTGAATCATGTAAACCTGAGTCAAGATGAGTGAGATATAAATGATCAAGGTTCGGTTATAAAGTTTGAATATATCTTACTCATTTTAACTCCGTTTACATGATTCAAAGGTCTACTTCATGTATTTTTTCAGAAAGATTTAAAATGTAAAATTTGTTTTACAATCTTAAAACAATTCTATTAAGTTTTACACTTTTACTTAACATGAGAGCATTATATGTGGAAAACCGAATGTACAGAGTTACCACAAATAGAAGCAAAAAATGTGATGGTAACATTGACAAAAACCAATTGTATAGTGGCGCCATAGGGAATATCCCTTGTTCAATTTATATGATGCTCAAGTACCTTTTTAATGTGATGCCCCGCTACCTTGTACATTCATGTTGTAGATTGAGTGTTATGAACATTTTTGGCAGGTCATTGTCAATATGGCACAGACCTTGCCAAGCAGTTGACAGCCTCACTAGCAAATATCCTTCCGAGTTGTGGAAGTGTGAGGATATCTTTCTCTAGAAGAACTCCAGCCAAGGTACAGATGCTCACTGCACTTTCATGGATCTATTATTTTACAGATTTTTAATTGATGAGAGATGTTTCTGACAGATATCTGATATTATACTGCGAGCATTTCATGATAATCCTAAGGTTCACATCTGGGATGGCAGTGGTATGATTGTTATCATAAATGAAGTCCTTGTTCATGTTATCATACTGAAAGTGTACAGACTAATGTATATATGTTTATATAACACAATTATGTTTAGACCCGAATCCACACATGGGGAATCTAGCTTGGGCAGATGCGTTTGTCATCACTGCTGATTCAGTCAGTATGTTAAGTGAGGCTTGTAGCACAGGGTATGTCTACTACAACTTAATGATTGTCAGTCTCATACTAGTTAATATGATATCCATGTTTCTCTTTTATCCTTTGCAACTAAGGATATCTATTTTACTGTTTTTATTATTCTGCAGGAAGCCTGTGTATGTAATTGGTTCAGAGAGATGTACATGGAAGTTTGCTGATTTCCAGAAATCCCTGTTTGAGCGAGGAGTGCTTCGACCTTTCACTGGCAAAGAAAATGTATGTCATCTGATCCCCAATTGTTGTAACATACAATTAACACCATACTAATTTCACCATGTTATTTTCATAGAAGTTAAAGCTACTCTTGTATCATATATTATGCAACTCCATTTTGTCATCATTGCAGGTTAGAGTATGCTTACTTATTATGTTATTATATCTGCTTCATGGATAGAAAGGAAACATATTTTTAAGTGCATAAATATATTAATGTTAATCATTTAGCAAAAAAAATAAAAATATTAATATTAATCAGGATCTCGTACTGGCGGAGGTATTAGTGTCTATACTAATGTTTGTCACAATGCCTGTTGTCACTGTTGCAAATATGAGTTGACTTTAAAAGCTGACATGATTAAAATGAATTGATTCATCATTCATTTGATATTCTACAAATACTCAAAGTATTGAATCATACGCGATGAACACACACAAACACACACATGTAAATGAACTTGACAAATCAGAGCATTTCATTTTCATGTTAGATGGTTGTTGAATCATGGAGTAGGGGTAGTGAAGTATTTTTCAAATGGTAGGAAGTACTTGTGGAGGAATTTAAAATCAAAAGCCCCTTCTTTGAAGTAACCAGGTGAAAGAAGATAGTTGACAAAGTACTAAAAGTTGCTTTAACTAAACAGAAAAGGATCCCAGAAATGTGCCTCTATTGTCAGTTTCCAACATCCAACATCCAATCTTATCAAAATAAAAAAAAAACATTCAACATCCAACAGCACCATTGAAACATATGTTTACTGTATGCTGATATTTAGTGATTGTCCAGGTTTCCGAAAGTTGGAGCTATGTTCCTTTAAGTGACACTGCAGATGCAGCAGTTCAGGTGATCAAGGCACTTGCAACACGTGGATGGAAATTAGTCATAGTAGCGCATGAAATGTTGTATTTCTCTGGCAATTGTACCATTCTTCCAGATGCTTCTACTGAGTTTTGTGTAGAAATTCTAGTTGTTGAATTGATCTATTGGAAATTAATTTACTCTACAAATTTTGAGCATCTATACTTGTGCACTTAGTAGTTAATGTTGTTATCACTTTCTTAGAGGGATGTAACATAACTGGTAACTAGCGTGGAAGCCCGTGCAAGGCACGGGCCTGTATATATATGGAAATAATTTTTTTATACAAACAAATATATTAGTATAATTTTATGATTGGAAATACATAAATTTATAATATTTTAAATGTATCTTATATGTTTGTAATATTTCATATCATTTTAAGGAAAATGAAATATATTTAGTTTGATTAGATATTGTAAAAATTTCATTCATTTTTAACCATAAAATCACATGATTATTTGTAATTATTAAAATATTATTTTAATTCTAAATGACATGAAACATATTTTTTTCAAATTAAACAATCGTGTATGATAAAGAGTATTTATTTTAACATAATCCCAAATTCCTCTATCATTTTATTTACATTATAATGTAAAATATTTTACTTAATTTTCCTATAAATTTTAGCACACTCTATAATTTTTTTTCCGAGTATGTCAATATATTATTACATGCAAAGTACTGATCATATAATTCTTTTATATATACAAATAAAGCACTGTTGTGAATGAATTCTTGGATCGGTCGATGTCCTTCTTAACGCAGAATGTAGGTAGGCATAAGATATATACAATCAGGACGGTATCAATGAGGGCGGGTTGGCCCTGGTTCCCCTCTAGAATCTTCCGTAAGAGTTTGAATTGATTTCATTTTGAGTATAAAAATTGATTATATAATCATTTTGTGCTCTTAAAAATCTCTCAAAAAATTTGTATTTATTCAATAGAGTTTATTTCGTTCCCCACAAACTAACAAATCTTGATGGTCTATTCATTATATATATAAAAATATCATGTAAATTTGGATTTTGTACATACAAATTCATGAATTGTCAATAAAATCTAAGATTGTCCGAATGTATCGTTGGCATAAAAAAAATTCTCACTTCCAAATTTTTTTTCTGGTTCCGTCATTATGACTATACTCGAGGACAGGGACGGTCCTTAATGAAGAGCAATAGGGTCCCAATATATAAAATTCACTTTATATATATATATATATATATATATATATATATAATGTGTGTATGTGTGAATTTACAAATATTTTCATGTTATATATATATATATAATATTCAAAAATGATTTTACACAAATTTTATTTTGGTAATGGATCTTTTTATGTAATATTTGTGAATGATGTAGAAACCGCTTCGACATTTAACTGGCAGTGGAATGGTTCAAGGTTAAGGACTTATGTTGTGTTTGGTTGGGGTGAATGATTCCGGAAGGAATGGAATGAAAAATGAACTATATTATGGACAATGGTTAAGAAATTTCATTCCTTCCTCCATTCCATTCCTTGCCTCATGTGCTAAATATCACACTTTCAATTTGAGATGAAATGCTCTATTCTCTCCTATCCTACATTTCTTCTCAAATCTCATCATAAAAATTTTGTGCTATAAATTAGTTTCAAGTATTTTTACTCATTTCATTCCATTCCCCAACCAAAAACTAACATTAAATTAAGATCAGAGATGAGGTGATATCCTTCTTAATGTATGTGCTCTTATACGTGTTCTCATGAATATGAAAGGGCTGGCCATGAAATGTAAATGACTATAATCACTAATCCGTTTAGTATGATATTTACTTCCCAATACTTTCAAATGCATGCAACAGGCCTCCTGGTTTCGAGTCTGCATAAAACCATAATATACGTGATGAAAAAAACCCTAAATAAATTACTTAATCTCACATAATTCGATCTTTAAATGTTTTTTATCCTTAATGAAAGTTTAAAGTCTCACTTTTATTCTTAAAATAAAATTAAGTTATCTAATTTTATTGTATATGCATCTTATCTTATGACAAGATAATTATGTAGAGGGGTAAACCGAAACGAATAGAGTATTATAATTAGAATCTAATGTAAAATAATTGTTGGATGTAGTAAATATTTTCACATTAAAATTATTCTTCTAACAATAATAATTCCAAGTGACAAATTTAATTACCAAAATCAGGCCAAGTTGTCTAAAGTACTCACTAATTCCATATGTTTCAACTTTTCTCAACATGGTATGTTATTACTTATCTTTACATAAAATGAGATCCGACAATCAGTATTTATACAATCAAATCCAAATACCCAAGCTCAAGTAGATTCCATTTGGACACCATCCACACCCAAATCAAATAAAAAAGAATCATGATGATCTCTGCTTGTATTAGTAGTATTCACATTTGAGGTCTGCTCGAGGGAAAGGTCAGCATACAACTCTTGTGAGAACTAAGTTGCAACTTCAGGTCACATTTGAAGATGCCATCATATTTAACACAAAAATTTGATAGCACTCTCCTTTATTTAGCAGAATACAAAAAAACACCGATTCTATTTTGTCATGACAAGAAACAACACTGCTGCAATTCTGTAATCAACTACACTAACAGAACAGGCATTCAAACCATATGCAATAGTTTTATGGATCCAACGGAATTAGCAGCAACCAGCATCTCAGATTGCTTTTGCGAACAAACAGCTGAAACAAAACGTCCGTCATCATCATCAGCCAAGCTGAACTTGTGAGAAGTGATCGGCATTGAAAAGGATCTATGATATGCAAACACCTGTAGAAAACAAATAGGATTAAACTCGTGCTCATTTCCTGACATTCAGCTCTTACAGATAGATGCTGAAGAGTACTGTAATCATGCAAATGTTATTATCAAAAGTATAATTCCTCACCAAATTAAGCTATTTTTGGTTGATTAGATACCAGACAGGGGCCATAATTATAAAACCAACCTATCTCAAATTTTGTCTATACATTCTCTACCATCAATGATCAATCTAACAAAAGGGACAAAACAATACAAGTTGGCTTTTCACTTACACGGCCAATCAACACATCGCAGTACAGAGATCAAAGTGATAGATATCTACATTTAAGTAATTTTCTTCTCATACACAAGCGGGAAATTACAATGGAGTTGGCAAAACTAAAGTTGTATATCAGCGAAAACTATTTGAAGATATTACACAACCTATTTTGTCTCTGAGCCACACATGATGTAAAGCTCTGATGTAGACACAATGCAAGTTAATTAAAAACAGTTGACGAAAAAAGAAGCAATATGACCCTTGCTTTTATTTAATAAGGAAGAGATTAGAAGCAGGAATCCAAACCTTTTCATTAGTATGTCCAGCAAGGGTTGAAATGCAACTTCCGCGCTTGTTGAGGTCCAAAATTTTTAGTTTACTGCCAGTAGATGCAGAATGACGCTTTATGAATATAATTTTTTTTTTTATAGCTAACAGCACTGGCATGGCCGCCTAACATACACCATGTTTATTCAGGATTTTGAAGATGCATGCAGTATGTATTGTAGTTTGCACCACCAAAGGCAAGCAAATTCTGGATTTCGAATGGAACTGAACGCAGCAGACAGGTGCAATAATCCCGATTGTCATTACACTGCTGTTCTGAAAAAAGAAACAAACCAAATGGATTTATTACATGTTATTAATATATAAATCTCCAAGTGTTAATATTTCAAAACAAAATATTAGATGAAAAAAGACAGAGAGCATACCTGATTGGTATCCCAGAGTTTCACACAGCGATCATCACCCCTGCTAGCTAATTTCGTAGAAACTTGTGAAAATTCTACAGACCAAGCCCTGTTACCGTGCTCAGTGTATCAGCTAACTTCTTTACCAGTCTCTGCATCCCATAACTAAAATGTGTATCAAAGTTATACTTATATTACACATTGGATGATGTTACCACTTAAAAGATGTTTTGTTTCTAGTTCAAGAAATTGCAGGCAAAAAATTTGGCATCACAATTCTGATCCAGTTATGACACCAAGTATGCGAAGATCAATGCACCAGGTGAATTATACCTATAATACAGACAAAGAATTCGGGTAAAAGATCTTGAAAGGTTGTTAAGCAAAATAACAACGCAGAATAACATAGCAAAGAAAACTATTTTCAACTACCAAAACACAAAAGCATCATCAATTAGTTGCTACTCTCAAAAGATTGTAGCAAGGGATATTAATTCTCAAAGGCACACACATAATTTACCATGACATTAATGAAGTAAAACTGGAGAACCCCAACTTATTTTCACAATGGTGAACCCATAATATGAATTCTAACAGATAGCTCAATTCCATAAACAAAAGTAACTATACCCTATTTAGGAAATGATAAATCTGTAACAGAAATCATTACACCAGCAAAGGTGAAGATTCAACATGTGTGGTATATAAAATCTTAGTTGTCTTATATACTTCTAATTTGAACTGCACCTTCTGTATCCGCAATAATCAAATAAGAGGGAAAAAAACATAGTATTCCAAAAACTTACTTGGTTTGTTATATCATATACTATTATAGCAGCTGCAGCTCCTCTATAGTACATTGGGGCTAAGCTATGATATCTCTCTTGACCAGCAGTGTCCCAAATTTCAAATTTTACAGTTGCGTCATTTACAGCCACTGTTTGTGAGAAGAAGGCAGCACCTATTGTGGATTCCGGGATGATCATTTAATCATCAAGATAAGAAGTAAAACAAAAAAGGGACATTTAAGACTGCATTATTTTGCTTATTATTATAAATATAACTATATAACAATCTATGCATGTAGACAAAGCTATTAGCATTCACCTAAAATTCGACAAATTGCCCTTTGACAAAAGGCAAAACCAGACTTGATTTTCCAGCACCAACATCCCCAAGAAGGACCTGAAAGATATTTCAAAAAAATTATTTCAGCTAATCATCAGAATGGGAGACCAATATGTTCTATGTAACAAAACAATGACCAGAAAACTGAAAGAGTAGAGACACATTTCCATATTCTAGACAAAAGAACTACTTTTCACTTTTCAGCACCACCAATACACATAAAAATTTGTGGCACTTGCATATTCTTGATAAAGTAGAAAGGTAACTGGCGATGTGAAGTTTAAGTAGGAGACACAATTGATGCTCTTGTTGACTATTTCCTCTACAAATCCTGTGCAAGGCACGGGCTTGTTTTTATATATATTAATATGCAATTAACATAATACATATTGGTTGGAACCGTGCAAGCTAGAGCCTGTGTGTATATACAATTAACATAATAGATTCTGGTCTGGAATCTGCTAACATACTCTTGAATGATACAAATCCTTTTATTTTCAGAGACTACAAATACATCTCAAAAGTAATATAAAGATTTTTCTCTAAATTAGTTCACATACAAACTGAGGTGAGAGTCATGCATATACACTGATATACTTGGTGCTTAATGTTGGATTAAAGGACCAAAATCGTCGTATATTCTTTGGAGATTCATATTGCATCATTAAATACATACTTGTCATGAGCAGAAGCATCAATGTAAAAGTCCTAGTAAAACATAACTTAGAGTTGTAAATTGAGCGGATATAATAAGATAAAAAAGAAGCCTCATCGGCACAATTATTATTATGTACTAACAAATTGATTTTTATCAAACTTAAGTGTCTTATGTGCACAGTCAGTTTGCATTCATATTTTTGTGGTTCATCCTTAAGAAGAAAATGGTATTCATACATAGAAAGTGGGCACTAATGATATTAGCTGAATTGGTTATAATGCTAATGAATAGAACTACTGAAGCCAGAGTTCCGGAAGTTACATCTGTTGATGCTGGAAACAACAACCAGATTCCTACAATTGCGAGAAAAAATTTTGTGCCTTATGGACCCGACATTCTTGGTTGAGTGCCAACCGGGAGATTCTCAAATGGCAGGGTTCCAACTGATTTCATATCTGAAACTTTCAGTCACAGGCCAATTGTAGATTTGTAGCTTGATAAGATTGATTATTTTATCTGCAGTCCAAAAGCGAAGTAATAGGAGTATTCAGCTAATTGTAGAATCGATGCATACATCATCAGAGATATTGTAATTATAATGCTCTCTAAATTCACCGATTTCATACAGAATATTAACTTCAGTTCACAATGAATTCCAATATAAAATAACAAGACCAATTGCATGGGTGATGTTAACTTTTGTCTGACGACAATAGAACTCCCATCTAAGAATTTGATGTTGGTTCATCTCCATTAACACGGAGGTAACGAGTCAATATCTGAGAAATCATACCTGGGTCCCGACGAGCAGCATTTCTCGCTTCACCGCCCTGCGCTCCTCTGCAACCTCTTGTATCAGACACAGCTCCGGCCTGCCACGTTTTTTGGGGGAACCATCCCTTATGAAGGTGTGCCGCATAATCCCAGTTGATATACACACCAAAACTGCATCCATTTACCCTAAAACCTAAATCAGGTGGGAAAAAAAACCGAGAGAGTAGAGGCAAGCCACCACAAAACATAAATCGCAGGCGAGGCAGAATATGTGAGATAAATCAAAAAGGCAGCCGTACAGTATATACAGAGATAAGAAGAAAACGAAGAGCCAAGGGAGAAACTGTCAGAGACAAAAAGAAAATAAAGGACCGAGGGCATTGTTGAAATTGTGTGTAAAACAAAGGGTATATTTGTCATTTCACGAGTATTTTTCTTGCTCTTTTTGCCCCTAGTCCCCTTTTAATATATAGAAAGTAGATTATCTAATTGCTTTGTTCATCGTCTCAAAATCATGAAAACTTAATAAACAGAAAACCTTAAGTGGCACGATTTTATTTTCCTATGTAGTGGATTAGAGGGAATAATCGTCGTTGACTTGTTAGTTCAAGTCTCACGCCTTAAATATATATATGAACAGGTATATTAGCATAATAAATCTTTGTTAGTGGAAGTTAATCTGGCCAACCAAATGCTAGTATCTGCCCCATTATAAATTCTTAGACTTTCTCTTGAAGGTCTTTTTGATGACTTTCTCTTGAAGGATTTTTTTTTATGGCAACAACTCCACTTGTTATTCTAAGTTAGGAAGTTCCTCTGATCATTAACCAACTCTCCTTGAGCTCTGGTATTTAAGATTCCACCTTGAAGCATGTTAACTCACAAGTTTCAACGAAGAAAAACTGCAAACCCTTTCTCAGACACACACACACACACACACACACAACTGTATAACATGGAGAAAGATAATCAAAGTACAACAGCAGACATTTTCAATTTAAGCAGCGAAGAGAAGAACGAGAGAGCTGCTAGTGATTCAACCAGGAATGTGGAAGATATTAGGGATTCAACCAGCAGAAGAGAACGAAATGGGAAAGTGCCTGGTGCAGCAATCCCAGTTGCAAGGGAATCTACTGCAATCGACATTGAACTATCAAGCAGAGAAGAGAAAGGAAAGGCACCTCTCTTGGTACCTCCATTCTTAACAAGAGCAAAGAAAGGTAAATCTCCTCACATGGCAGCTTCAGTATTCGCAGCCCCTAGCAGCAGAAGCCCAAGTAAGGCAGAAAAGCCGGGAAACAAGAGAGGTATTGCCATATTTGATCTGGTCCTCAGGCTAGGTGCCCTCATATCTGCTTTATCCGCAACAATCACTATGGGAACCACTGATCAGACTCTTCCGTTCTTCACTCAGTTCCTTCAGTTCCAGGCCAGCTATGATGATCTCCCTGCCTTCACGTAAGCCTAAATATACTAAACATCTCAAAAACACTTACCGGAGTTAGTAATACAGTCTGTTTTTTTCTATCTTGTTATACATTGTGAATCTACATTTCTTGCAGGTTTTTTGTAATTGGTAACGCAGTAGTTAGCGTCTACCTGGCCCTGTCCGTGCCCTTCTCCATCGTCTGTATCATGCGTCCACACGCAGCCAGACCAAGGCTCCTTCTGATAATATGCGACACAGTAAGAACATGCACCACATTATTGTCTCTTTGTAAAATTACTCTACTGATTAACTGATCGAATGAAACAACAGGTGATGGTTACGCTGACTATTGCAGCAGCGGCAGCAGCAACAGCAATAGTTTACTTGGCTCACAACGGCAATTCGAACGCGAACTGGCTCCCCATCTGTCAGCAGTTCAATGATTTCTGCCAGCGTGTTAGTGGAGCTGTGGTGGCATCCTTCATTGCTGCGCTTTTCCTCGTCTTCATGATTGTGTTTTCTGGTTTCGCTCTTTGACAACACCAGCTTTTGTGTTGATTTAGCTTGTTTTTATGATTACACTTTTACAAAGATTCAATTGCATTTGTTGGTGTTTCTGGGGACTCGAATTATTGCTTTAATCTCATTTTGTTTCTGTTGTCGAGGAGAACGAAGAGATTTTTAGTCGATTGTATATTTGCTTTGTTTGCAACATGTTTTCCAGATATTATAATTCGATATTCTTTCTTCGAAATTTCAGGTAATTTCTTTTTAGAGATATACTTTTTGTATGACTCATGCACTGCGCATACTTTCACTTGTAATATCATAACCAAAATCAGACATTAACTATTGTTATTTAAAAATCTGCGGTAAACGGGTTTGTTTTTTTACTTGGATGATAAATCTCTTTTTAAGTTATAAATTACTTTCTTCTATATTATACTATTTCAATTCATATATTATATTTTTTTCAAAATAATTCATATATTATATTTCAACATAATTAATTTGTGAAATTCAACCCTTCGTAAAAGATAAGATAGGATATACCTTTAAACAATTTTTGTTAAAATATAACCAAATACATATTTAAATATATATAGCCGTCCCATATGAAATTACAATTAAAAACAAAATAACAAATGAATTAAATCATGCATCATTTCACTATGTGAACAAAAGTTTTATTTAATTTCATCAATTATATTGTTAAATTCATAATTTAGGAATCCAAAATATAATAAATAAGCTAATATTTATTAACGAGATTATTATTTATCGGGAATATTTTTCATCAGTATGTGATTGATGAAAAAAGTTAATCTGTTACTTTTGTTTCTTAAACAAATTTTCTAAAAAAATTTCCCATAATCGTTATATTTTCATAATATTCTAATCCCATATTAAAATAATAATAATTGATCTCTTAATATTCGCTTATTCGGAGTGACCCTATATTCCTTCTTATCAAAATTTGTTTTCATTGTTGGTTTTTTTGATTTCGGGCTTAAAAGGGGTTCCAAGATTTTGTTGGTTTTGCAAAACCCATATCTTGATTTTGTGTTTTAAGGGGTTTTAAGCAAATGGGTTGTGCAACCAGAAAGGCGTCCCTTGTGTTCCTGATTTTTTCGAACTCCCGGATCTTGGTGGCGTCAAAAGGTGAACTTCATGTAGAGGGTGATCAGAACTTATCCATACAAAACATCTGTATATAAATCGCAGATATTGTGAACGAGTAAGAATCGGCTATATGTGGAGGCGGCTCAACGATTCATCACTAAATGGTGGTCCTCAAATCATTGGCTCATCTATATTCAAAATTTGGATTTTCAAAATAAAGGTGTACTCTACCCAATTCTTAACATGTTTATGTGATTATTTGTTTTATTAGGGTATATAATTTCGTATGTTTTAGAGTTTTGTCGTAAGATCTCGGATTTTCTTACTTTTTTGTTTTTATGCACGATAATCAATTTCTGGAGGTGTATTTTTGTTTTAATTTTGTCTTTTGATTTATCCAGAAGATGAGATAGTTGGTGAGTTTTAGTCAAACTTATTTTGTATATTATGTGTAAGATATGTTGTTTTTTAACAATTATTCAGAGTCGCAAGTTCGTTTGCAATTATGTTTTGAGCTTGTAGGAGTTAGAGTGTATATCGTTATTGTAATGACTATGACGAGATTATGATTATTTCCATGTCGGTGATGAGATGATTATATCATTTGGTGTTATTTTGAAAATAGAATATTATTGATAATTTCTTGCATGATTATAGGTTTTTTCTTGTAAAATTAGTAAGTTTCTTGCCACCTTTATTTTATTAAATTGACTTTATTAGTAGTAAATGTTAATTTAATTTTGGCTATTTTAAATGGCTAGTTGACTTTTCTTGATTGTTACTAACTTTCGAATTTTGTTTTTCGAGTTATTGCTAATTAATATATGCTCTAAATGCTTTAATCCTCATTGATTAGAGTTTTATGCAATTTGTTAACTGATGTATAATTACTTGCAAGTCTTGATTATGGCTTTTATTTGTACCATTTATGGGTGGCCATGATTGGTGGCGTAGATTATTGGCCTGCTATACGGCAATTTGGTGCCATTTTGTTGGTTCGTTTTTTATATTTAAGTTTTAAAATTTTAGATATATTTTTGAAAATTAAAGTTTTATATTTTAATTCTTATATTACTAATTATATTCTTAGTATTTATTTAGTTTGTTATATATCTAGCCAAAGGGTCTCCCTTTGGTTAGATATATATTTTCTGTTTTAGTACTTATTTTATTTATCACCTTTTTTTCACAAATTATTTTATTTATCTTTCATTGACTTTACCATCTTTTGATAAATTATTTTATATTTTATTGTAATAGTTAAATTTATAATTTTCTTGTTATTAATGAATTTTATTATTTCAGGGATGAGGTGGAAGTAGCGTGGATTTGGAGCTTGGGACGTTTTATTTCAGACATTAAGTTTTATTGTCTAAACTTCCGGAGACATTTTCTTGTCTTTCGGTTAGATAATAAGCTTGTTGAATGAAAGAAACTTCTCGGAGTATTGACGTATTCTCGATACGAGCAATTGCATTTCTGTCAAAAAAAATAAATTTGTTTTCATTGTATTTTCATCGTACTCCAACTAGATAATAAAATAGTAATTGATCACTTAATATCCGGATCACTTCTCTTAAAATTACGGGTCTTATATAAAATATATCATTTTTCATTTATTACCCATAACTTTTGAAACAAGATAATTCATTATATAGCAAAACAAATTTTTCAATATATTCATGATCGTTACTCTTCAAATTATTATTCCTCTATTTTAAAAGTGATTTTTTTTCTTTAACTTTTCGAAAATAATTCTCTCAAAATCTTATGTCCAAAAATAAGAAAATTTTAGATACAATTACTCTTTTCTTGTCGTGAAAAACAATTACATTGAGACATTTAGGTCGGATAATAAACGAGGATATCTTGTCAAACCGGAGAGGTACCTGTTATAAAAATGGTAGAAAAACGTACTCTCTGAGTTATATACATTGGGGGACGGGGACGCGGCACAAACTTTAATTCTCCTGTAAAATATAATTCTATAACTTATTTTTAAGATTTTTCTTTTCTGTATAAAAGTTTGTATGTTATATTTTTATTCAGAAAAAGAAAATTTTAAAAATAAGTTATAGAACTATGTTTTATAGGAGCATTGAAGTGCGTGTCGAGCAATGAAAAAGAAGAATTAAATGGGACAGAGAGGGAGTAGTAATTAAGATTAAATTAAGCCACCCCTTCCACACAAAATCCTCAATTACAGACATCATTAGAGCATCTCCAATAGTCTCTTAAGTCATTCCTCAAATATAATATAAAATATTGACTCTTAACAATTTAATGTACATTCATCTCCAACAACACTCTTTATATCCACTCTTAAACAATATTTTATTATTAAATGAATAGGAGTACACTACTAAAGTGGAAAGAGAAAGTGGGTGCTTGTATTACTTTATAATAAAATATAACTTAAGAGGGAGTGAGAGACTCTTAAAAGAGAGGAGAGAGAATAGACTCTTAAGGTTTTGAAGAGCCTCTAAGAGTCTATTGGAGCTTCCATTTTGTTAATGCTCTCTATTTTTTCACTTAAGAGCTTGTTTAAAGAGCTTATTGGAGATGCTCTTAGTCATTACATCGTGTTCCTAATCATCATCCCATGCTCCAATATATACATACACATTCCGCGTATCTATAATCTATTCATTCACTGAACAAACACAAGTATATTTCAAGTCATTTCTTTCCCCGTGTACCAACTCATACTATCTATATATCACTCAATAAGATCCCTAATTGACCTAGAGCTAGGGTTTCTATTCGGATCTCGGGTCAGGTAATCGGGTCACCAAAATGTCGAATCAGAGTGGAAAATTGATGCCCAATCTTGACCAACAGAGCACGAAAGTCCTCAATCTCACCGTGCTTCAAAGAATGGATCCTTATATTGAAGAGATCTTGATTACTGCTGCTCATGTCACCTTTTATGGCTTCAATATTGATCTTAATCAATGGGTATTGATTGTTTTTCATGTTTATTGTTGTATTACAAGCTTTTGTTCATTAAATTCTTCTATTCTTTATTATAAAGCTTGGATTTTTAGCTGGATATAGTCTGATCTGATATGAATTGTGCTGTGAAATTGTTATTGATTTTTGAAAAATTGGGACTCTATATGATTTTATGTATTTGTGAATTTGATGAACTGATGATAGTGATTATGTGTCGAGCACTATAGGCAACATAGTATAATTTGAAGGTAATCGGATTAAGGGATTGCATAATTTGATGCGAAATTGTAGGGAGATTTTCGATAAGGAATTTAGGTTTTCGCTTTTTAGGGTTTTATTTATTATATATGATCGGTGCACGCTTCTATATCGTAATTGGGCTATGTGGGATGAGTTGAATAGTAAGAAAAGAATTGATGCAGCTGAAAGAACAGAACTAAAGAATCGACAAAAGGAACGGAAGTTGGTTGAGTGGAGATTGGGAACATCTGATGTCGGATGCTCGCTAATTATATATCGGGTTGGGGCCCTCTATAGATGATTGACGTAACATGATAAAATGCGAAGATTCTTGGTTTGTTAGATACTCCTAAAGACCCTAGATGGCACAGATTTTTATTAGATCAGGATTTTGTAATTGTTGAGTTCATTCCGCTTTATATTAGATGGTTTAAATCATTTGTGCATATCTGATTTGACATTTGAGAATCGTCAATTAATAAAATTTCTTACTAGAAGTATCTACGTCCTCAACTTTCACTTCTCAGCCGTGGTCCCTATCATTTTTGTTAAATTGTAAAATATCATATATTTGTCCTTACTTTAATAAGATCTGACCTGCCAAAAAATGATAACTGGAGTTATATCATGTAAAAATTTAATCAGTAAGAAAAATGTTGACCGAATAACAAGTAGTTCACAACTATAAGGAAAATAATAGGTACTTTTTATCCTTGTCGCAGTTTTCGGAGCTTTTGAAGAAGCCTACAATTCACAAGCACTTTTATTTTTCCATCCTTTATAGATAAGACATGTGTCTTCAGACATTTATATACTCAAAAACATGAGATGGGAACTCTTGTAATTCTCAGATGTAGTGTATCTTGTGGGAAAATAACAGTTGAACTCTCAAATCAACCAGTGTGGTTGTTCTTGATTTTAATATTTAGTGTTAGAAGCAAAATTAGAAATTGATATGTGATTAGAAACCCACACTAACAAGATGTATATACGCATGTGTTGCTTTGACCTTCATCTCTGTATTTTAGCTCAATTCAGAGCTGTTCTTAATTTTGGACAATTTCTTCAAATTAGGCTCTTACTTGTTTTTTGTATTGATTTCAGAGTCGCAAGGATGTTGAAGGTTCTCTTTTTGTTGTCAAGAGGTAGTTGATAGTATTAATATATTCGAGTATATCTTGAATTTAAGATGTTTTTATCATATCTGTAAATTTGAATGGGGAAAATAATGTAGCTTTTATTGTAGTTACAAGGGTAACGAGAATTTTGTTGTATAATCATAATTTTAAATATTGAATCTCTGTGTTGCCCTCTACTTATGTTTTGGTTTTATGTGGCTAAATTGGCTTGGGCAATGAGTGTCTGTCTTGGCTTTTCATTGTAGGAACACTCAACCACGATTCCAGTTTATAGTTATGAACCGACGCAATACAGGTACGTCTTTATGTGTATTGAGTATTGACATTTTCTTGAATGACAAATATATGAACTTTGTTGCCAAAGATTCTTGAAATACATGATATTGTTTCTAAAATACAGTTTTGTTAATATGTATTTGGTTGAAACTTATAATAATGATAATCCCAAATTCTGTCATGTAAGATTTTCTAGATATAATTAATACGAAAATAATTTTGTCAAAATTGTTGTATGAAGAATGGATTCTCTTATACAGTGCTGTGTATATTTTCTTTTGTGCTTGTGCCTTGCTGAAAAATTGACAAAATTACAGTAGAATAACATTCTTATCAGTGAAAATTACAGAGCAACTTAAAATTCTGCTATCGATTTTTAATTATTGTGTTGCTTATGATGGTGTCATGATCTTTCAATCATACTCCTGCCATCTGCATTTTCTTGGCTTTTGATGTTTTAAACTATATTAGTTACCACTTTGTTGTACTCTATACTTGGTCTTAAAACCTATTTTCACAAGCATTTATCTCTTCCTCTTCTTTTATAGGCATGTTCTATTTAACTAAAAGTTAAATTCTGTAGTTGAATGTACCAATTCACGACACATTTCATTTATATGATCTTTTATTTACGGATCTGGGGAATTTCTCAAGCAGATAATCTATTGCCGCGGGTGAAAACAAGAAAAGTGTTTTGCACAACCAAGTGTAGTATTATGGAAAGGATGTTTACCCGATAATTAATGAGGAAATCAGAACAGATCAATAGAGATATTGAAAATTAAAACTTACAAATTAAAAGTATTTAATAAAGGGTAACTTTAGAGAGTAAAAGTTAAAAATGTTATTTTACATCGTTTTTTGAAAAGCAATGTTACCAATCATCAGTGGTCAAGTGTTTATGTAACTTGGAGGCTCTATCATTAGCCTTTTATCACAGATAATTAGATGTCATTGAGAATGATGGAGCAAGTACTTTTACCAAGAAGTTGAGATTTGTCAATGAAGATTATGCTTATTTACAGAAGCACAGGAAAACGTGCCTATCAGCATATGTATTTTTTTCTGTATCAGTCGGTAATTTAAAATATTGTAATGCATGCATTCATAATGATGTATTAACCTTCAGATTTGTTCTCATTTTTAACAGAAAATCTCGTAGAAAATCTTCTTGGAGATTTTGAGTTTGAACTACAAGTTCCATATCTTCTGTATCGTAATGCCTCCCAAGAAGTGAATGGTATCTGGTTCTATAATTCACGTGAATGTGAAGATGTAGCTAATTTGTTTACAAGGTAATCAGCTTTACACTTGGTCTACAAATTTAAGAATTTACTCATTCATACATGTCTCTTTATTTGTTTGGAGGAGAACTGGCATCAACACCTGTCTGACTATTTCTAATAGGACGTCAAATAAAACCATCAAATTAAAACCGAAATAGAACTTTTTCAAACGAAAAATGAAAGTCAGGACTCAGGACTCCATTTAGTTTTTGTGGTGTTCTTTTTTCTACGTTAAAGTTAAAATCTAGGAAGCACGGACTCTTCAAATGGGGTGCCGGATGCATGTTCGACTCGCCCGACTCAGTGACTCAGGCTGAGTATGTGTCACTGTGTGGTCTCTCGACACGCGATACCGGGCGACATGGCCATGGACTTGGCCCACTTAAAAAAAAGCCCAATAACCTGCTAAGGCCTTCTTTTAACCTAATTTCACAACGCCGCTCCTCTCTTTACTGCCTCTCATCTCTTTTCTTTCATCTCGACCTTTTGTTCTTTTTTCTCATCTGCAAATAATGCTTTGAAGGACTACACATCTACAAAAAGAAAGGGTTCATATTCAGAAATGCTTGATACCAATCAAACGAACATGGAACAAGAAAGGCCTGGGTATTGTCTCAAACTCTCAGATGGATTCTTATAGTAATGAAAATGCATCAGAATGAATCTTATGTTTAATTACCACTTAATTTAAAGTCAGTTTTTATCATATTATGAATGATGTTTGACATATATGATTCCTGAATCCTATATTGTTATTTTTTATTTTTTTGCCAGAGTCCCTTTATCCATGATTCATTGATAATTGGTGAATCCCCGTGTCCCTGGTCACCGTATCCGAGTCCGTGCTTCCTAGCTTGAAACGCTGAAAATACATGAGTTCAATCCAACTAAACATAGTTGGTTGTACTTAATGTTGAGGATATTTTTACTGTCATGTAGGAGGAATTTGGGGTGAAGGAATATCAGTATTCCATTCTTAAATAATTATCCGTATAGGTTTTAAGAGTGCACCCACGACCCAATTTTTAGCATATGTAGATATCTTGTATATGTTTAGATATAGCAAGATCAGTTTTTGTAGATTTTGAAGTAGATACTTAAAAGGAAATTTATGTCTGTTTCTAGAGTGCACTTTAGTCCCTACTCCCAACTGAGAATTCTAACATATTACAAGCTTCGTTTCTCATATTGGCATGCAACACGTCTATATAGCAAGATTTGTAGATTTGTTTCTATGGATATTTTTGTTTTCTTTGTGGCTAGATATGAATAGAATGCCTAGTATATCAGGCATGTGGTGGATTCTTTTCATATCTTAATCTGTTTTTCCATTTTTAGGATACTAAACGCATATGCCAAGGTTCCTCCCAAGCCTAAAGTATCATCAAACAAAAGGTAACAAATTTTTCTATAATGCAATAGAGATGCATTCACTTGGTGGCCTAAGTTTTGAGTGTTTTCTTTAAAAAAAATTTCTTGTTAATATTCCTATGTTGCTTGCAGTTGCAATAATTTAATGCGAAAATATATAGCATACATAATAAATGTATTTGCCTAAATGATTAATGATTTTTAGTTCAGGGTTTAATTTATCATTTCGACTATATAGTTTTTTTTTAATAATTAATTATTCATCCTTCTCTTAAATTATAGCGAGTTTGAGGAACTAGAGGCAGTGCCAACCTCTGCTGTGATTGAAGGGCCTCTAGAACCATCTTTTACTCAATCTCCTTCAACGGACATACCCGATGATTCGTCCTTTGTGAACTTCTTCAGCGTAAGTATTCTACTTACATGTGTTCAGTCTTCGCTTGTGTCCTTGGAGATCCGAGGGCTTTTATATATAATTTTCGCTTGAATTGAAATACTTATACATGGTTCTTTAGTCCCGTGTGCTAAGTTTAGGCATGATAAGTAGATTGAATAATCAACCTGAACCTGAACCATGTATCCAATTATTTTAAATTAGTTTCATCAGCCTATGTGTATCATCTGAAGATAGACGGAGATTGTTGAACCCAGATGGGATAACTTAATTACTTAATACCTTTTGCTCTTATCACATAGAACGGTGGTTACTAATTTGAACTGCATTCGAAGGTAGAATTTTAATTTTTGTATCTTGCCTTTTCTATTGGTTAATAAGCAAATGGAGGCAGCACTGAAGATATAGTATAGACTCCGGAGTCTGCACATTTGTTATTTCTCATCTTTACATTCTTTGAGTTATGTCCTTACAGATAATAAACTACTGCATCTCATTATTATCGTCCTACTCCCTCTGTCCCTTTGAGTTGTATATGCAGTAATCGCTGCACGCACTTTAATTCTCATCTAAAGTTTAGTAAGCTGTAAGCTTGTACAAATTCACCGGGGAGTCTGTCGGATTTAACGGGGCTTCTGTTACTATTTGGCTATTTGCTGTTACAAATTAGTTTGAGACCATTAATTGTCTGATGACTCTTAGTTTTTTCTGTGTTCATTGTCATGGCTTGAGTACATCTAATGTGTTTTAATTATGGTAATAACTTTGTTTCTGCAGACTGCTATGAATATAGGGCATGGTGCTTCAAATGTTATGAATTCGGGACAAGTTACTAATGTCCCTTTATCTTCTCGTGTTGCGAATGTTGCTCCTACTCCTGCACCTGCACCTGTAGTGCAAACTCCGCCCCTCCCTCATGCAGCTTCATCTTCTTATCAGATGCCCCTTCATGATACTCCTGATCCAGTCAACAGTAGC
The DNA here is from genome assembly GCF_001625215.2 of Daucus carota subsp. sativus. Lineage (NCBI taxonomy): Eukaryota > Viridiplantae > Streptophyta > Magnoliopsida > Apiales > Apiaceae > Daucus > Daucus carota. Next base: position 45,712,007 of record NC_030384.2, on the reverse strand, counting down.
AACCGTGTTACCAATCTTCTGAAACCATCTTCTTTCTTTACGCCCCCTTCCTCCTCTTCTGCACTGATGACCCCGCTTATAACTTCGTCTGTGCCTACTGCTACCCTGCAGCCTCCCCTGAATACACAGCGATCACATGGAGCTCCCATGCTCCAGCCTTTTCCACCACCTACCCCACCAATGTCTTTAACTCCTAATCCAGCAGCCGTGGCAAATTATGGACCATTAAGCAGAGATCAAGTCCGTGATGCGCTTTTAGTGCTTGTTCAGGTATGTCTGTTCTTTTTTTTACTCTTTTCTCTTGGGAAGTGGTATATGTGCTTGCACCCTGTTTAATTTAGTTATATATTAGGTCTATAAAATCTGATGGTATCATAAACAACTGCCGCTTTTCTCCTTTATTTATCTTTTTCAATAAAGCTATATAGACCCGTAGCTGAGAAATAGTGTTGCATGCTTGTCACTGTTCAACTTCTAACTTCTCTTTTTGATGTTCTGTTTTGCCAGGACAATCAATTCATTGACATGTTTTATCAAGCACTGATGAAAGTTCATCGATCATGACTATTTTCAGGGCAAGTGGGTTCGTTTATTTGTAGATGCTAGTACAAAATGCTTGCAAGGTCATTTTGTTTATAAGTCTTTTATCGGTTGAAGTTTTGCAACTTTGGTTTCTTTACTAGATAACGGACGGTATCCTGCTATGTTTGATATTTCTAGCAATTTCTAGAGATTTCTCATCCCCCAGCCTGTTAGTTTTTTTGAGTCAGTAATTGTTACAAATTTTTATGATTGAATTATCATCTTATATACAGTAGCTTACATAAACTGGTAGTTTGAGTTATGTGAGTAAGACTCTCCTATGTCTCTGTTTTCTCTCCCAAATGTGACGCCTCTCCCCTTGATATAGGTACTCAGCAACTGAGTAAAATGTATGGGAAAACAGGATACTGGTTATTAAAATTAAGTGGACAGGTTATTAAAATTAAGTGGACAGGAACACATAAAAATTTGAGCGCAAAGGCCTTTCTTACAAGGATTATAGTTTTAGAGTGGGTCACTGCTCGTTACCATTCATTCTTGGCAGTATTGCGAAAGTAGCGTCCATTTCATCTTTTACTGAATATGCTTACACAAAATTTACGAACTTTTTTTATTTTTGTTTCTTCGTAACGAACTGATGGTGATGGAGCAGAAAACTTTTGAATTGATTAGGAAGGGACAGATAAAATGAATTAAGCATATAAATTAAGAGTTTGGTTGGAATGCCTTTATTTACTTATGCACGTTGAATCGTTGAGCATGAAGCCTTAGCCCCAAGTCTTCAGCCAACGAACTTCATTTAGAATTTCAGGATTCGCACATGTTATGATAATTGGGTCTGGAATGCCTTTATTTACTTATCAACGCACGTTGAATGTTATGTAAATATTTGCTACACAAGTCTTATCCAATAAATGTAACAAATGTCCCTGGAATTGTTGGACTAGAAAATAAACGGTTGTAACAAATGTCTCCAGAATTGTTGGATTCGAAAATAAACGGATGGATTTTAAAGGATACGCGGACAAAAACGCGGTTCGTCACTTGGGTTGAACATTTTTTTTCTGCTTTTGCTTCTGCATAACCGTTCTTGCGTGCGGCTTCTTTAAGATCTCTTCCGTTTATTTTAGAATCCAACAGCTTCGGAGTTATTTGTTGAATAAATAGATAGAAAACGGACATTTGCACCGTTTACTTTAGAATCCAACAGCTTCGGAGTTATTTGTTGAATAATTAGATAGGAAACATTTGCACCGGATCCTGACCAGTAATAGACAGCTAAGTTTACCGACCAATAAAAGCCAGTGGCTGCCTGCTGAATTGAAATTTGCAAGTCAGGGCTCCACAGTGTTATATAATGCCACTTTTACTTGAAGCTCTCTTCCAACTGGTTTTTGGGAATAGGAGTAAGATTTTGGTTACTGCCAAAATCTTCGCCCTTGTAGTATGATTTTTCTGCCAAGTCCCATACTCATCATCATATAACATGATTTCTACTCCATAAAGAGTGGCTGAGTGTACCAAGAAATAAGTGTAGGTCCAAAATCGATAAGAAACTTGCTATAAATATATTTAGTTTAATGTTTACAGATTTCAAGTGGAACGTGAAATAATATTCTAGTAGTATATTTACACAGAGTCCAATCATGGGCTCAAAAATATAAGCAATAGTATACTGCAATTTGGACGAGTATCCATCAGATACCGTAATTCAAGAGAAGGGTGAGTAAATATACTACTAACAAGTATCACAATTTCCAAATATGAGAGATGCGAGCGTGTGCAGTGATTTGGTGGATCTGTACATCACTCCAATGCAAATCAAGAGGCGAGTACACACAGACACAGTCATTTGGACCAATGGAAATTTATGTTTGCGTAAAATACTACTGCTTCTCATAGAATGCATGTGACTCCTAACAAATTTTCAAACTTCTAGAGTTCTACACGCCCGAGTTAGCAAGATAAGAGGAAGATAGAAAAGAGGTTTACATGCCGGCTCTGCAACTTATTATGAATTTGGCTGCAACTAATTATGAATTTGGTGGATTTAGGTTTATTAGATGAGTAAGAACAAACTACGAACGTTGCCACTGCTGCGTCTACTTATTCTGAGGATACGTTTCATATGATTAATGAGTCTGGTTAATGTTAATCCAAATTTTAAAAACATAGAATAGAATCTCAATATCATTTAAGTGGATAAATCATTTCTTAAATCTTCATTGCGATACTCAATTCTCGTACTAGTCATTCTCATATTCTTTATTCTCATTTCCTACTCTCATTCTTACTCACAATTCAAATGCTCCCTGTTGAGAGTTCAAATCTTACTGGACAACAAGGAGGTGACAGGTGAATTGTATTCAAGTTCAGTTAAAAATTTATGTACGGGGTTGCATTTACTTATCTTTAGTTCTTTACACCAAGAGAGACATCGGAGCTTCCAACTCAAGTTGAAGAAACCTCAACTGGATAGAGCGCGAGACATGAAAATTAATAACCTATAGAACCGCATGTTCATATTTACACATGAATCACACATGATGCAAGATTGCTGGGTAAAAAGGTTCTGCGAATTGATATATACAAACACAAGAAGTAGAAAACAACAATGCAGAAACATCTCATGAGTCCTACTCTAATTCCTTATTGCTCAGATCAGTTTCATCAGAAGAGAAAGAACCAAAAAGCGGCAAAAACAAGGAGCCCAGCGGCGAACGCAATGGACAACATATCTAAAATCCCTTCTCTCCTCATCTTCCTCTCTCTCCTCTCTCTCTTCTTCTCTACATATTCTCTATACCTTCTCTTCGCTTCTTCCTCTCTCCCTTTCCCTCTTCTCTCTCCCTTCTCTCCCATCATTCTCTCCACAATTACCATACTGTCCTTCCCATTCAAATGCCTCCCCTCCATGTCCTCCATCTCCAGACTCACTTCCCTCACTTGCATTTCCCCGCTCTCCGAGCCCCCGCACGTCACCACTATCTCGCACTGCACCATCTCGGTTCGGGTCTCGAGAACCGTGGCGAACCGCACCTGGACCTCCTTGCTGAGCCAGTGCCGCGTGGCGGACACGGGGCTGAACGATGAGACGTTCATCGCGGTTGGGCTGGTGGGGTCCATCAGGATCCAGCTGAGCGTCATGTTGTTGAGGAAATCATCGCACCTGTCGTTTTCGTCGAGGTGAGGGATCCTCGTCGTTATCGTTTCTTTCGGGTCAAGCAAGTCGATTCGAAACGGCGAGCATTTGAACCAGCCCGACGTCGTTTCGGTCTCCTGCACTTTGCTCAAGATGAAATCACCGTGGAAGCTTATATCAACGGCTGAGATTAGTTCTCCGATTCGTGTTATAGGTTTTGCGGTGGTGGTGGAGGGAGGCGGCAGGGAGTGGCAGAGAGAGAAGAACGACCGGGCACCGCCGTCAGATGTGATGAGGCGGCGGAGGAGAGGGGATGAGGCGGCGGAAGGGCACGTGGAGCGAAAGAGGTGGGACCAGAGGTGGCTCTGCGAGGCCAGAGAGTTGAGACTGGTGCAAGTGCAGCTGAGAGAGGCCAAGCTGGGACCATCTAGGCGAGTCAATATGTGAGTCTCTAGTATATCTGCATGCACAGAGTTTATTCCGTTGGGCCTGATTTCTTCCATTGTTGAGTTGGTGTGTGTTATGTGTTGATAGCAACACTCGCTGCTGGTGGTGGAGAGTTTGGTATTAGATAAGCTTGATATTGTGATTCATGATAAAATGGTTGTGCGATAACGTTATTTATCGCATTTCGTATGTATTATTATCATGGTCAAAAGGTGACGACGTGCTTTTATCGCTGCTTCGAGTGTTGTCTCATTTTGAAAACGTATTTGGTATATATCTTTCTTTTATTCTTGGTTCATAGTTATCGTTTGTTAAGAGTTTTCTTTACATTTTTTATAATTAAAAGATAAAATCAGGATACGTGGATAAGCAACATGTTCTCGTACATTTACGGAAAAAATTAAATATTGGATTGTTTGAGTTAACTTAAAAATTTTCTTGTTTAAATTAAAGAATTAAAATAAAAATGAGAAATAAATAAATTAATAAAATGTTTGTAAAGAAGTAGAATATTATAATAAATATTGCACTTGCTTTATCGACTATCACTTTTACAGAACATCTCTCTTAAAAAAATGGTTACAATATCATTACAATAACAGTAACGGATGATTATAGAAACGGAACCTTTTTTTTTTGAGTAGTGCTAGGTGCACATAATTGTGTACAGAAAATTTGTACATAATGATGTGGCAAGTGATGTGGTGGATTTTAATTGGGGTGGTTGGTGTAAATGCAGGGGGGCCATCCAATTAAAATCTGCCACATGTCATTATGTACATATTTTTGTATACAATTATGTGCACCAAGCATTTTCCTTTTTTTTTTTCCCGTCAGGAAACGGACCCTTTTTTTTACTAGCTGATTTCCAAGTTTCAGGCATTCATTACTCTTTGTCCTAGTATACTTTCCTAACGTAAGCAGCGGCAAGATTTACCAACCATATCAATCAATATGAATATCCTCTTGTATTTTGAGCCCATTAAATATGCAGGCAACATCTCTTACTTGAATAAAAACGTCGGTGTCAATCATTCTATATATCTTGCGAACTTCTTATCAATCACGATCACCCAATTCTATAATTTACCCCTGTCTCCACGATTTCGACCTATATTTTGGCAATATATAGGGTTATGCAAACCAGGCTTCCCACTGCTGCATCATACTTCATAGATTATAAAGATCACTGAGTAACTGGACTTGTTATTATTTTGTTATTAAATAATGTTATGTATTAATAAATTCTGTTTTAAACTTTTTCAAATTACATAAGGATGACTGATTTTAATGACATGATTTATATATACGAGATCCGTGAAATTAAACCTTATAATTATGAAAATAAATTTTGAGATAATTAACGTTTTTTTCAATCATTTCTGGATGTAAAACTTGTCTCTGTTGTGAGGTTGTTAACAAATAAATAAACTACAGTCATGCATATTTAATTATATCTCTCATAAAATAGGTCAATTTTACATTGTTATACGAGCGTCTTTAACTTTTAGATTCAAGCTCAGTATCTTTATCAATCTATATATAAGTACTTAATTAGGAACTTATTGATATGTACCCTCATCACTGTTGCTCGATTTTAATATACACTTATAGGGTATATGCTAGCAATACAACAATTTCGATCGGGATAACATAATCTCTTCAAAAAAATATTATAAGAATTAATTTTCAAAACTCTTGTTTAATATGTTTATATTTGAGATATAAAAATTATAATTTTTAAAATAAAAATTATATAATCAATATTCATTATATTTCTACTCATCTCTTGAATTTTAAATCATTTTCATTCTTTTTGACCCCACCTCCTATCATACATTTTCATTTTTTATTATCATTTCCATCAACATGCAGCTTCCTCTAAAATAATACTCATCAAATTTTCAAAAGACATCTATATATATTTTCTAATTTTCAAGATGACACTTATATATTTTTATAAAATTTAAAATGATGAAAAAACGTCAAAAACATTTTTAGGGAGCACGAGTCCCGCCTCTTACGGGATCCCGATCAGTGCTGTGATTAGGAATGAAAGATGAGCGAAGATGTCATTTCTTAACCTACGGAATAAATACCGAACCCATATAGGAATAAAATATCACCTGCAACTTTCACTTCTAGAATGCGAATCTCGTAGATTTGTCTCGTTAACGGTATGTGATTATGTAATAAACATGCACATCAACTGCACAGTTGATTCTCTTTATTGTAGATTAGTTAGCAGCAAGCTCAACTGCTCTAACAGTCTAACTAGCTCCTCCTGTAACTCCTCCCTCGTTCCCTAATTCTTTTTTTATATATAAATAATATAAACCGTACTTGCATTTTTAACGTAATGTTAAATAAGTAACTAAAAATTATACACTCAGAGGTTACAACTCACAACCTTCTATTAAATATTATATTATTTATCATTGTTTTGGTTCTAGAGACCAAACAACGTGGAAATTAGATAAAAACTCTGAGGGACGTTTGGGAGTATGATTTCAAATGAAAGGATATTTTAAATTTCAAATTTATACTAATATTTGAATGTCTGGATTTTAAATGAAATATATATCCAAATTTCTAAACATGTTATCTGATCAAATCCAAGATTTCAATTGAAATTCAGGATTTCAAACGGATCATTAAAGTAAAAAATTATGTTATACATAAAAAATTTAAGTTTTATATCCTCTCACAAAAAAATTAAAAATCTGATTATATACCGCCTAAATGGCTTGTGAGGACACCACTCTTAATTTATATCATACACCAAAGATTGTATTGTAATATTAAATAGACAACTAAAACAATATACTTTTGTTGCTTATAGGTTACGACTTTTACCAAATATTAGGTTATTTAACATTTTTTTATTAGGTGGTGTTGCATATCGAATGATTGTTTTTCTTTGTTACAAGATCAAATGATTGTTTTGTTATATATTATCAGCGGGATTTTGCGTCGGGAAGATAGAAATTATGAAATAAGTACTTTCTTAGTCAATAAATAAAACGTTTGTTTGATTATGTAGTCACATTTAAATTTTGAGAAGGAATCTGTCTATATATCTTTTATGTTTTATATTATCATAGCTAAAGCATTGTATTGTATATTTATGATATAATTATTTATAAAAAGCATGATCGTAAAAATTACAAAGTGACACTAATCTATCGATTTACCGATTTAGGATTGCTAAGAAATTTATCAAAATTTTTTTAATAAAATGGAGATTTTAAGTTATATTCAACTAGTTGCGAAGCCGCGCGTTGCGGCGGTTTATAAAAATTATATTAATGATTCGATATTAATATTTGTAGAATAAAATTATTTTGTGGCTGTCTACAAAAACTATATTAACGTTTCAAAAAAATTAATATTTGTAGGATAAAATTAATTTTATATTATAAAAATCTTGATTTAATACCAATACTAATATATAAAATTGCAAAATTGGACTATAATTCATGGTAAAATGAAAATAAATTTATACACGTAATTAACAATTTAAAGCACAAAGAATCTTAATTTTATTTGTGTTTTTTTTGAAAAGTAATCATGTTCTTACATTGTCACCTTCCGCCAATTTTTTTGGATTGATTGTGCACAAAAACATCTAACATAATTCCGTGATGTTGTAGTATTGAGAGAGAGGATGTTGTGTTTAGATGATCCAAAACCTTACGATCTAAAGGGGTATTTATAGGTGCAGAGAGACTTGTGTGCTACTCTTTCTCATAATTAAATAATCTGAAACAAAATCAGATTAAAACTTTCAAACTACTATATTCCATAAATAATCTGAAATAAAATCAGATTCTGAAACTTGCTTCTAATATACCCGAAACTAAAAAGGTAGTTCTAATTTTTGATATTTTTCATCCAATAATTCCAGAAAATTAGAAAAATAGAACGGAGTGATGTGAGAGTCGCCACCTACACGCCTTTCGCTTCTCCACCATATTTTCCTGTATACAAAGTAAATCATATAAAAATTAATAACAAAAAATATGTTCGATGAACAAAACAAATATTATAAAAGAATAACCAACAAACATACATCACTAATAGTTAATTTATTGATATCATCCATCAATATCATGTCAAGACTATATTCTTTGTCCGTATTTGAATTTGTCGACTCCCACGTAGCAATCTATAACTACCTTTTACTTGCAACAACCTTTATTTTTTTAATACTATATAAACAGCCTTCACATATCGTTGCAGAAGAACGGCACCACCGAGTTAGAAATCAAGCAAGAGAACTATCACCAGAGAGAAGTAGGGTTGTGGTATTGAGAGAGAGGAGGTTTTGTTTAGATGATCTAAAATCCTACAATCTATAGCGGTATTTATAGGTGCAGAAAGACTTGTGTGCTACTCTTTCTCATAATTAAATAATCTGAAACAAAATCAGATTCTGAAACTTGCTTCTAATATATCCGAAACTAAAAAGGTAGTTGTAATTTTTGATATTTTTCATCCAAATATTCCAGAAAATTAGAAAAATAGTACGGAGCGATGTGAGAGTCGCCACCTACACGCCCCTCGCTTCTCCTTTATATAAGTATATTGATGATTATAACTAATATAATATCAAGATATTTTTGAATTTAATAAAAAATTAATCCGAATTTATCAATTTACGTCTTGACCCACATCATCAGACTTGGGCTTGGTAAATTATGACTATTCTGGCCCATAGGCTTCTCGGGGTTCCGATTAGAACGCAGCGTGACACCCAAAAAGCCCCAAACGGTGAACTATTCTCGCTCCATCTAATTGGTTTACGGTTTTAAAAATTATTTTCCAGAACACATATAATACATAATTTCATAATTTATTTTCAAATTTGTATACGAGATAATTACTTTTTAATGTTAAAATAAGTTATCAAAATTAGATTCGCAGTCATACAATTATGATGTAATAAATAATAATTATCATAGACTTCGAGTATTTCAATAATATTTAGACTCTATAGAACCCATTCTATTATAAAATCACATACTTTCGAAAATAATTGAATATATGACAGTTCATATTTAAATAGCTTAAATTTGCCATCAAAGACTTTAGTTATCACCATAAATATGCTTTCAAAAAATTAATAATCCATATATGAAATATAATAAAATTTCATTTATCGATCGTTGTTTCAAATTAATTACTAATTAATCCATACTTCCGAACTCGTCAGAGTGAGTAAACCGATTACAAACAATCAGATTAATCTCTCGGTAGACTGATTAAACCGATTATGATCAATCCGATTAATCGCTGATCAATTCAGATAATTTCTGATTAATTATTATTTCATCAATTAAGTATGATTGTCATTTTTAACGATTTTGAGGTTTGATCTAGTAGTAGAGATGGACATGGAAGCACTTCGGGGTCGGGAAGTGCTATTCCTGCCCTCGATCCCCAAATTCAATACCCATCTCCGATCCTGCCACAAACCCCGAACGTGATTTCTTTTCCTCCCCGATTCCCATTCGGAACGGGGAACAGGACCCGCAGGGATTCAGGAAATTTTATTTTTTAATAAAAAATAATAACTTTATAATATAATATATAATTTTTAATTAAAAACAAACAAATTACTAACTCCCGATAAAATAATAAAATGATATTATCTCATATTTTCAACGTCAAATCATAAAAAATGATTTATAATATAAATAAATGACATTTTTAAAATTATAAAATATATTATATTATAATATAATTATGATTGATCAATAAAAATAAAGATATTTTTTTTAATTTTAATAATATTATGAAAAATAGCTATTTTTAATAATTTATTTAATATTATATATATATAATCGAGGTCGGAGATCGGGTTATTTAATATTATATATATATAATCGAGGTCGGAGATCGGGGCGGGGAGATACGAATCCCCGACCCCGCCCCGATCCCCGAATTTTTTATAAAACTTTTACCGATCTTGTTCCACACCCCTAAAAATTTTCAAATCCCCGATCCAAACGGGATAAAGATCAGATCGACATCAAGTCGGGCGGGATGAATGCCCGTAAAAGATATAGTAGTTTGATGTCAGTTGAATTTATTCGTAAATTCTCGAAATTTTACCATTTCCTGGTATTTCCAATTTTAGTTAACTTTGGTTCGGAATCGTGCCCAACGGCCAGCTCCAACACATACACGCGCCCCAATACATACAGACTACTACAGTATATAAATATGTGTGATGAGTCGTTTAAACACGTCCTGCTCCTCCCTCAAACCATAAAAAGCTAATATTATCTTCAATTCTTTCTCCCAAAATATATTATTTGCAACTCTGCAAGTCCCACAAATTCGTCGATTTCATTTCAACAAAACCCCTCTCACTAATAATATTACATAATACTGCCCTCATCATGTCGATCAAACTGTATAATCAAAGCTTCGTTTCTTCCAGGTAATCTCAATACAACTCCAGTTCGTCTGCTTATCTTTTCCGTACACTCAGGGTTAATTTTTGTTTATATACTCTGATTGCGTAATTGTGAAGCTGTTGATTAATTCATAACTTAACTTTAATTTTTTTATGTGATTTTATAATTGATTCTGTTACTGCTATGCTGGTGTGTTTATATATAGGCTTGTATGTATTTTTATGTTATAGGCTACATCCTGTTATAATTGTTGATTTTTTCTGGTTAATATAGATATGATATAGTGTTTAGCGTTAGAGCAAGTCCAATAGGTGTGCTAAATCAAGTCTTAAATCCAAAAATAGGGAATATGGGACAAAATTGCACTTCAACACTATGCTAGTGTTGTGCTAAATCACTAGCACAAGCCTCCCCTTCCCTATTTTTAGAATATGCTAGCCACTTCTAAACTATTTTTATCATTAAAATATTCATTTCCCTCTCTCCTCCACATCATTTCCCTCTCTCCTCCACACCAAAGTTGTTTAAATTTAATATTATTATAATAATAAGGAATGGATATAGGGAGTACTATTGGAGCTCATGTGCTAAATCTTGTGCTAAATCACTAAGACATATTATTTTATAATATTTTTAAGGAACCTCTTAGCATAGTGTTGGACTTGCTCTTACACTTACAAGGCGAAATTCACATTATTATTCCCTCCTGTATTTGAATAGAAATATCAAAAACGTGTTGAATCTAATAAATTCTAGGTATACACACTCGACGTCAAATTCTTTAAGTGTAAAAAGGGGAACATTAACATTGATTTGTAATTGTGATTGTAGAACGATAATACAAGGCATACGTATAAGTTTTGCTTAAAGTGGCTGTGAGTTGAACCTGATGCGAAGCCAGTAAGCCACCACTGTATTTCAACTTCCAGATAGCAATTAAAAACCTAGTTTTATAGCTGACTTGTATGATTGGCGGTTTGACTACAGTACATTAGAGTTCTATGCCTTTATATTAAATTTTGGGTGTCCAATGTATATGGGCCTGAAACTTATAAGGTTTGAAAAAAAATCGTGGCCTATAACTTTTGATATTGACTCGCTTATAACTTTTTACTGCTAACTGAAATAAGAGAACACGCCAGCCTAAGAATTTTCTATGTCATGTACGAGGTTTAGGTGCTCAAAACTCAACCTCTGCCTAATAATTTTCGGAACTTTGAACCATATATTTTATGTTGCGACTTGCGAGTCAATTACATTGTTAATAAAAGTTGTGCAAGTCAGGTTCTATCCCTATTAAAATACTCTCACCAACGATATAAGGAAGTCATCAGCATGTATTTTTTAATTTTTTGCCTAATTCAGTCATCATATTGGCTACCAGCCATATGACTAGTTTTAGGATCAAATATATACTTGCACATATCTTGTGCGTAATTACAGATTAGCTATTATGTGTTTATTGAATAGTTGAAGACGTGGATCTGATATTTAAAAATTGTTTTTATATTAAATTACTGTTATTTCAGGCCATCCTAATGATTTTGTAATTTAATATAATTATTATAAATTTATTAGTGATTCATTCACCGCATTACTTCTAATTTGAAGCTCTTTAAATCCATGGATTTCACAAAAACCAACAAGAACTGATAGTTTCAAGAAAAGAGTGGCTGGTTTGGATCGTGAAGTTCTTCGATGTAGCTATTCAAGGAAAAAATGCCGTATAAAGGTCTCTTTAATAGCTGATGATATACTCAGTCATAAGTGTAAACTGGTGACCTTTGAGATACACTCTCTATTTTTTCGTAAACTGGCAAGGATGAAACATATGCAGCCCTTTGCTTCAGCTGATGATGGTGTAACAGTTAATGGGAATTCCCAGCCAAGCACTAGTGGTAATGTTGAAAATTTGGCAATGAGGCTCAAACAGTCATCACAAGGTGAAGATTATAATGCTGGACTTGTCCAAACGCTACATGATGCTGCAAGGGTATTTGAGCTGGCAATCAAAGAAAAGAGTTCTAGATCAAAAACATCCTGGTTTTCAACTGCCTGGCTTGGCGTAGATAGGAATTCGTGGGTGAAGGCACTTTCTTATCAGGTTAAACACTTGGAATGCTTTTTTATATCAATTTACACTATTACTGAAGCTTATTAAATTTGATTGTTCTATTGAAACAAGAGAAATGCTAAACCTGTTCAAGACATGGTGATTGTTTTGTTTTTAGGCAATTAAGTTTCTACATGCAGGTTTTATTAATTTCTAATATTGCAATTTATTGAAATCACAAGTATGTTTAACTGCTTCTAAATAGTATATCTGTAGGATTCGGCACATATATCTTGATCTTTGTGCTACCTATGATTCTCTGCTGGGCTTTTAATAATTCAAGTACAAATCTTGAGCATAGGGTAACTACTAAAATTGAAAAGATTTTATGATGGAGATCAGTAAAGTGTAATCTTAGTCGTTGAATTGGTAAAAAAAAAAAAACATTCAGACTTATATATTTCAAAGTTCTCCTCCCTAAAACAAGTTCCCTGAGAGGCAAGGCACTTATATCAAATTACTGAACATAAAATAGGCTTTAAATCCAACTCTTTCAAAGTACTGATCTAATATTTATAAATATCCATATACAGTATATTCTGCTTCTGTGTATATTCAGTATTGATGTGGAAGCTGACTAATTATACTATTATTCAGGCATCCGTGTATTCCTTACTGCAATCAGGATGTGAGATTTCTTCCCGAGGAGATGGAAGAGACAGAGATATCAATGTATTTGTCCAGAGAAGGTGCTTTTTTAGAATTAAAAAATTTGAGAACAATACTTATTTTGCTATAGAATATTTGTAAACTTTATGAATTAATAGTTTGTAATATACATGGATCTAGGATGACTATTATATTTATCTGGATTTGATTATAATTTACAAGTACATATAGGAACGATTAATATAGTTTGATACTTTACTTTGTGGGATTTCTGATTAAGAAATACTGTGTTTATGAGGGACTAGAAAGGCCATAGTGACGAGCTGTACTGAAGTTGGCGCATATGGTTTTACTATTGCATAGTGAATATGTCTCCATTCGCTAATACATTCTGAGAATGGTCATTATTTTTTCTTTGTTATCACTTTTAGACCAAGTATAATATCTTTAAATTTGGCATAACGCATTGATGCAGCTTATTGCGGCAATCTGCACCTTTGGAGAGTGAGATTAGAGAGAAAATGTTAGCTAAGCAGCCTGATGCTTATGACTGGTTTTGGTCTGAACAAGTTCCAGCAGTAGTGACCAGTTTTGTAAATTATTTTGAAAAGGATCAAAGCTTTACTGCTGCTACTACCGTGTAAGTGACTATTGTGTTCTATGAATCATTATAGGCTAAGTAGTATACTGGAACTCAAAGTGCTGCAATTTTATTTCTTGCAGGTGGGGCAAAGGAATTTCTGTGGATGCAGGGAATGCAATTGACAAATCTCTGCTCATACTTGCTTTAAGTTGCATTGCGGCAATCACAAAGCTTGGGCCAGCTAAAGTTTCTTGCGCACAGTTTTTCTCTATTATTCCCGATACAACTGGAAGGCTAATGGACATGCTTGTGGAATTTATTCCCATAGGCAAAGCTTATCACACTGTAGAAGACATCGGTTTACGGAGAGAATTTTTGGTACATTTTGGTCACCGGGCTGCTTCATCTAGAGTGAAAAATGACGGTGGAACCGAAGAGGTCACATTTTGGGTGAGTCTTCTTCAGAATCAGCTACTGCGAGCTATTGATAGAGAGAGAATATGGTCAAAACTTACAACATCTGAAACTATTGAGGTTAGTAAACTATATTTTGCAGTCTTACTATATGAAATGACTGGCACAACTCTAAAGATGTGTACTTGTGATAGTTGACATTTTATAAAACAACAAATGACAAATAAATGTAAAACAAAAGTAAACTAAAAGTAAAACAGAAATGTTTTATTATAAAATCCCTCAAAGAGATTACTTCCATAAGCCATTTTATATAGGGTGTCCATAAAAAAAATTCACTAGAAAATAGGTAACCCTATCACTGCTGAACAAAACACCCAGAAATATCTCATCTAAATCCATAGTATTTCCTAAACATTAGGATTTATTAAAACTAAAACATTACTAACTTATTTTGAATTGAAATTAATAAGATTTCATAAACAATTCAAATTATTTTGAATTATTTCCAACAGTAACTATCCTAAAATCATATTCATAATAATGGACTACAAATTATGAATTCATATCTTCTAAATAAGGCAATACTTATGCTGGCTCGAACCTTGTCTCGAGGAATGATGACATATACATGAACAAGGATTGTAATTTCCTTGTCAAGCTCACTTCAATAATTCCGAATCTCCGTACAACATTGTTGGATAAACTCCTATTGTACAGATTCTTCATTGATAGTGTTATTAAACTATTAAGTGGTTACAGGTGGTTTCTCAACACTATTGAGAAAGAAACATATAAATTTAACTGTGCACTTGAGTGTTGATATTCAGGGATGTAATCAAGCTATGGTGTTTTAAAACTAATAAAAGAAGCTATTGTTATATGCATTTAACTGAATCCGTGTTACTTAAACATGTACTTCCTAAATGTGAATTATGTGTGAACCTGTATCTTTGCTAAATTGTTGCAGGTGCTAGATAGAGATTTAGCTGTATTTGGGTTCTTCATTGCCTTGGGAAGAAGCACACAGTCGTTCCTTTATGCAAGTGGCTTTGAGGTGGTAGATAAACCTATTGAAGGATTTATTAGGTACACTCTGTAGTTTACAAATGTTTTTAAATATGGAATTCATTCTTTCTTTGTCTCTTCACGTTCGTAATTACATTTTATGTTTCATACTTTAATGCAGACACCTTATAGGTGGCAGTGTGTTATATTATCCCCAGCTCTCGTCGATAAGTTCTTATCAGTTGTATGTGGAGGTTAGCATTTATAGATGCACAGTAAACATATGGTGTATATTCATGACTTTGGCTTTATTAAGTTTTTCTATAATAGGTTGTGTGTGAAGAGCTAGATTGGATTCCATTTTATCCTATTAGTCATGACGCCTCCAAAGGTTCCCATGGCCACAAAAGTAAACGAGAAGGGCCTCCAAATGCTGAAGCTATTCCCCTAGTGTTAGAAGTTTGTTTGCATTGGATTCAAAGCTTTATTAAATACAGTACGTGGCTGGAGAATCCCTCTAATGTTAAAGCGGCGGCATTTCTTTCTAAAGGGTACTTTAACTAAATTTGCATTATGTTTTAAACAAACCTTTTTCCTTACACAACTGTCCAACCATTTTTCACACCTTCAAATTTTCAGGCACAATATGTTAAAGGGATGCATGGAAGAACTAGGGATACAAAAGTGGGTATTATGTTTCCATAATTGGTTTGTACTTTTGTGCATCTTTCTTTAACTCATATATCACAATTCACAAGCAACACCAATTTATTTATGATTAATGGGTAAGCAAGCAAGTACAGTCTTTTTTAGTTTTTACTATGGATGATATGCTTTAGGCTTGCTTTTCCACTATTTATTAAAAGCCCAAGTAAGAAACATGGACATATGAATGATATTTTGTTGTCTTATTGACTTGATGATTCACGGTTTGTGTTTTGGAGGTTTACTAGAATATGCTTAGGGGTTGTTTGCTGAGTGATATGGGATTGAGGTATCATTCTTGATGTCATCTGTTTGGTTTAGTGCTGGAATCAATATGTTTGAGTTTTTGAGTCTGTCAATTTTGAATTTATTTAAGATTTTAATTTAGTTGATATATTTTTTTTTATTTCGAGTCATTTATATGTAATTATATAAATAATGATGAAAATAATAAAAATAATTCTGATTCATATCCCAGCTTCATACCCACCTCCCCCTTGGATATCAACAACTCATTCCTTAGGGGTTTGAGGCTTGGGTTCTATACTAGGTTTTCCTCAACCGAACACTAGGTATGAGTTTGGAATGAACCAAACCCATACCTAACATCTGAAGAGCCTGAACCAAACGACCCCTTAAGAGGCAAAGCATTTTTAATCTCTACACATCCTATACATGTAAAGTTATAGGATGTTTGGGATTCAACTAAAGCAAATTAGACATTTCGGATTTTTTCGATCTTGTTATATGAAATGGAGTAACCAGCTTGCAAAAATTTGGTGCAGGGAGCAAATGATAGAAAAAGCTGTCAAGAAATCTGTTCTGCGTAATAGATCTGGGAGAGATTTAGATTCTTTTGATAAGGTAGATGATTGCATAATTCTCTCTGTAGGGAATTACTACTTAAAGCCAAAAATTACTTATAGAATGTTTTTATTCAGCTACTTCTTGTGCTGTCCTTAATTTTTGTGATCCAGTTAGAAATCTTATTTTGTTGGCCCTAAAAAAATTTGAAGTTTCTGATCGACTCATCATGATTTGCTCACATATCAACTGTAGGCATTAGAGAGTGTTGAAGATGCTATGATACGGTTAGAAGAATTGCTCCAGGAGTTGCATGTTTCAAGCGACAGTTCTAGAAAAGAGCATTTGAAAGCTGCTTGTTCTGACCTAGAAAGGATGAGAAAACTTAAGAAAGAGGCCGAGTTTCTTGAGGCATCATTTAGAGCTAAGGCAGCTTCCCTTCAACAGGTATGGTTTTGCATTTTTCATACAATTATGTGAATATTGTTGTTATAATTTAAAGTGTGTTTAATACCTTTGTATCTGTTACGAACTTGTGCGCCTGTGGTTGTATTCTTTACAATTTGGATTGCTTTCTAACAAAATAAACTTTGTTTTTAGAAAATGGACTCCGTTGGACCTAAGCATTTAGGTTCTTATTTTGTCTTTATTTCTTCTATATAGTTTAGTAAGTTATCCTTTAAGTAATAGCGAGTCTACAGATTGGGCTTTCTGCCTTTATATATTATGATTGATACAGGTGAAACTCTGGTTGAGAACAATATGTCATTTTTTGCTCTTCTGTCTAGCAAGATTCTTGTTGTAGATCTTGCTTTTGTCCTTGCTGGGTCTCTAATGAGTTCCAATGAAGTAGCAAGGCTAAAAATTGGGTACGAGGTAAATGCATAAATCAGTACCAGGAAATTTTTTGGCTCTCAAACCACTTGGTGTAGCACAAGGTTCAAACGAATAACATATGAAGGATAAGCAAAACTTGGAGAATAAGCAACGATGCAGAATAAGCAAAATCCTAGATAGAAGGATAAAGATTAATTATCAATTCTTCTATCTAAATCAATATGACGATAGGGCAATCTGGTTTATTGCCTACAACCCTTGCGTTTATTCAGTCATCATACTGTGCAAAATACTTGTCTCACTTGTGTCTGGAACTTGAAAATCTCCATTGCTTTTGATTATTCACTTGAAATAATAATTAACAGATCCAGAATAAATATATACTGATAGATTCATGCTGGTTAAGTTACATAGTAACATATGTAGATCCTTGGTCCTTTTGTTAAGTAGATCTGTATTCTGGTAATGGACGTCTCTCTTGCTAGTGTTTTTCTTTGTATGTTGTTTGACTCAAAATCTTGTGAGTAGTTCATGTTTATATATTATCTGAAGTTATAATTTTACCTGCCAATCTTGAATACAGGCGGATGATCTTTATTATCAGGATAATTTCAGTATGGCTGTCTCAGAGCCAAAGTCAAATGAGATTCAGCGTTTTGAGCTTTTAAGAAATGAGCTTATGGAACTTGAGCAAAGAGTTCAAAAAAGTGCTGATCAATCTCTAAGTGAAGAGGTACTTCTTAGTGTTGCTGTCAGTATAATAACATACAATAAATATTTTTTTAGTGGACCAGTCCCGAGGTGCTTCTCCAGTTCTCCTTCTAGTTAAAGGAAAAATATGTGACTTCTACTTTGCCAGTTGAGGTCTAGGGTATAGACCTAATTTGGGGGGTAAGCACCTGGTAGGGAATAATATAGATTGAAAGAGATAAAGAGTAGTTGCAGGACATACACTGTGATAGGATGACCAGCGCCTAGTAATTTCTGCATTTTGATGCTCCTTGTTCAGCATTAAAAATTCTAAAGCACATGAAATGTACATTATTGAAATGATATACATATAAGGGCATAGAACATTCTTTAACTAGATTAGGTGTCTTGTAATTTCTTTTGATAAATTGTGTACTGACATATTATCTATCGGTTGATACGTGGGTTTGCCATGCAATTAGAGTTACTCCATGTTTTTTTGTACAGGAGGAAGATATACTGACAGATGACACTGCTGGTTACACTGGAGGCACTGGATTGATTAAGGCCCAGAAAGAAAATATCATTGAGAAGTCACTGGATAAATTAAAAGAAACAAGTACAGTATGTATTCTTTAATCCTGCTCTTAATTGTTCTTGTCCGGATGTTATTAAATTTTACTGTTTGCCTGTACACTAACAGATGACTTTTTTATGAATGAGTAGGATGTGTTGCAAGGGACTCAGCTTCTAGCTATTGATGTTGCTGCTGCTTCAGAATTACTTAGAAGAGTCGTCATAGGGGATGAATTGACAGAGAAAGAAAAGCAAGCACTGCGAAGAACTTTGACCGATCTAGCATCAGTAGTTCCAATAGGTTTTCTGATGCTACTTCCTGTAAGTCCTTGCACACTGCACTTCTTACTTTCTGCAATTATTTTGTTGGCATTGATTATATAATCAGTGGGCTTGGCTTAACTGAAAACAAAAATTATATTATTAATCTTGTAGTTAAATGGAGACTAAGCCATACTAAACTATAATAACCGAGCGTAAGGATGATATGTAGTTTGGTTACTCCTGATTTTTGGTTATCTCTTTTAATAACAGTCATTAAACTAAAATATGATAACTTTGTAGTTTAGCTACCCCTCATTTTTGGTTATCTCTTATAATCACAGCCGTTAAATTTTCACCTCAGATTGATGAGAACTGTTAGATATAATGGTAAACTTTTTTTCCCCCCATATAAAGGTCTAAGGTTTGATTTCCATCAAAAACATATTATATTAATTTTAATGATATAAATAAATGCAAAATCCCAACAATCATATCATATTCTATTTATAAAATATTGAAAAAAATATAAAAGACATAATAACTAATTTTTTTGCAAATAAATAAAGTATTTAAAAGTAAACTATGCTTTGCACGGGCCATAAGCTAGTTATAATAATAGTTGTAAGTTCCGAGATGTGTCATGGTAGATCATGCAAAACATATAACAAAAAGTCTGTAATTAAATTATTAATCTAAAATTTCCACCGTATGATGCTTCACATAATTATATTTAGGGGTGAGCAAAAAACCGAATAAATCCGAAACTGAAACCGCTAAAAACCGAAACCGAAAATTTAAGAACTGAATCGAAACCGATTATAGCTAGAAACCGATCCGAAAAAAACCGAACCGATCTGATTTTAAAATAAATATTTTATATATATATATATATATATTATTTCTAATTTATATAAAAATTTAAATTTAAAAAATAAGAACTCTGCACATAAATGTTCCTTAATTGATCACTGGTTTAGATGCAAAATAAGTGTTCTCTGCATAGCTTAGTATTTAATGATTCTCTTTGTGTTTCTATTTGGTAATGCATGTAACCTTTCCATCTTATTTAGCATTTTGCAGATCCATAAGATCTGTGCTTTTGTCACGAACTAATCTTCTAATATAAACTGATCTGAATCGTTGTCTTCTCCGTCTATCAGCATGCAATTTCATATAATCTTGTGTAAGTTTTGATTATTCATGTACAATAATTCTTTTTTCTTTTTTCCCATTCGGTTTTTTAACAATAAAATCAGAGGTAGAACGAGGTTAATAATGAAATGCGTTACGGAACTCACGTTGATGTCATAAAACCTTCACTGAAATAAAAACGGTTTTATATAGTTCTCTAAAATCATCCATTGATGCATTGCATTCGTTTCAGCACTAATAGTAGAGATAAAAGTGAAAGGTGGAATCAAATGCTTTCTTTTTATGGCAGTACAAATGTAGGGTCCAGTGCATAATCTGATTGTAGGGTTATGGATTCTTCATGTGAGTTGATATGGTTAAAACAAGTGCTAATTAAATTTAGTCAACATGCTGGAGTTAAACATCTTTATGTTTTTAAGGAGAATTAATGATGGCGTCATTCCCACAAGCTACATGCAATGAGGCCAACAACTTGCCAAGGTTTTTATTAGGCCACTGGGACCAGACATGACTGATAATATTATGTGTGTGCTCCATGCCGTGGGAATTAAAATATTTCAGATGTTAGTTAGATGGTTATTAACGTGTATTTATAGATCTGAATTCAAGTATAATATGACAAGGGTCCTTAAATAGTTATAGATGGAATATGAACAGTACTATTCTGAGCAACTAATTTTTGCTGCAATATTGAACAAATTACAATATATTGTACCCTCTGTGTGCTGTTTCTGTTCAGGTCCAGACTAATTTTGCTTGCAACCGCCTCATGTGTATTATATATCCTGTAGGTTACTGCAGTTGGGCATGCCGCAATTTTAGCTGCAATACAAAGATATGTGCCAGGATTGGTGGGTCATAACTGTTGATTATGTTCCAGTCTACTTGTGAGGATTTAATAGTTCATCACATGGTAATTTTTATTTGTGTGTTGGCAGATTCCGTCCACATATGGAGCAGAGAGGTTGGATCTTTTGAGGCAGCTTGAGAAGGTGAAGGAAATGGAAACCACTGAAGTGAAACCCACTGAGAATGCAAATGAATAGTTAAGGCAAAATATACACTTACACTGCTCGTAAATGAAGTTCCTCAAGGAAGGATACCTTGTTCATTTATTCATGTTTCTGAAGCCTTTTGTCAAAAGGTGAGCATAGAGAAGTTCATTCCAAGTATCTGGCACTCCAGGTAAGCACCAATGGCTGCAGTCTTGTGGTGCTTCAACAGGAGTCCCAGGCTCGTGGTGGTTTGAAGGGTGACCGTCTTTCCTAAACTCTGACATAAATGTGATGTTCAAAAAGTATGCCTTTCTCTTGGCACTTCCTATCTCTCTGATTATTTTGGAAATAAAAAAATTATTCGGTGGCTCAGGATCCAGTCTTGTGTAGTTTGTTTCCGGTGACGTATTAATATCACAGTGACCGCCATCTTTCCATGTTCCTTCCCTGCATCCCAATTTTTTTTTTTCTAATATTAATCATCCATTCTGGTTATCAAATGACAACAAGATTATGCGGTCCTTTAGCATTTGACACTAACAGATCAAATACAGACTTGTCATCCTATCTACAATATTTATGCAGTTCTCAATTGGTCACCGAGGTTCAGGATAGGCAACCTGTTTGGAATATAGAGTATAACCAAAACATCTTTAGAGTGACTAATCAACTTTGATTATGTGTCGTGGATTTGTGTAGACCTGACAATGTATGCTTTGTATAGTACATATGTAATTATACTTGTATTCTTTATAATTTCTAAGTTCCATCAGATATTCAGATGCCATTGATTTTGTACACTATGTTAAATCTAATAGAAAGATACTTTGTGATATGTTACATGACTTTTGTTTCCTGGTGCAGCACACATACCTGTAATGCACAGGTGAGTAACTTCGGAAGAAGACGAGACTCTTTCTAGGATTTATATTTTGGATCACCCATGACTTCCATGTTACTAGAGACCTCTGAAAAGCTTCTTTAACATTCATTGTCATGTTAATACCCTCTTGTTCCTGAAAATAGAATCCCCTGAAAGTGTTGGCATTTATTAGCGGATTTAAATGCATGTATTATACTCAAGTCCTGAAAACTGGAAAGGGTGAAAGTTTTTACAGCTTTATAGTCTTGTCTTCATTCCACCAGTGTCCAGTATTGAAGACAAACACATCAGCATTAATCCATTTTAAGCTATACCAGTGCAGCTTGTCAACTCTAATGGTCCCTCGGACATTCTTAGGCGCATTTTTAGGCAATCTGGCAATAGTTACCAGGTAAGGTTCCCGGTAGTACTCTACTGTGAAGTTGTATTCTTGAAAACGGACTGAGAGATGGCCCTTGTGTTTTGTTATGGGGTTTCTGTTTTCTTCATAGACTGTAGACATGTTTGAAACTCCTTGAGCTATCATGCATATCAGAGATTCCCATTGGTTTCTTCCAATTGAGTCTCCAGCAAAAACTATGCGTTTGTTTCGGCTGTTCTCCAAAAAAGTTGCTGCACTGAATCTGAAGTAGAAGCAAGAATAGAAACTGAACCCAAGGCTAGGCATTGCAAGTATTGACATGATTTATATGGTTAGAAATTATTGAAAACTATCTGAGATCATTCTCAATTAGGCTTTAGAAGTATTATAACAATTGCACTTTCAAATTCGATGAGGTGGGTATCTTTGGCTTGATTCAGGTATATAGCATGCAAATTTTACCCTGATATATGAGATGCACATCTCCCTGTAATGTTCACATGTCAGTATAGGGATGTTTGCTCACATCTCTTTAGTTTCAGTTATATATGAATTTTAAATGTAAATAGTAATTCAAGGTGGAAGTGCCACAGTTACAAGGTTGCAGCACCCTTCAAAATTGACGTCCTCTTCCTAGTTCAGACTTCAGAGTGATAATTAATACGCCGCTCACTATTCTAGTATTTTAAGTCATGGTTTGGTTTGATGATGGCAAACATGGTATGTTTTTTCATTTGGTATGCTTTGATTCTATAGGTGGACATGGACTAATATCCTTCTAAGTAATGTACCTAAGTGGTGTTTCCTATTTTATTCAATTATGAGCAATATGTAACAGCATACCTTGGAAGATTACACTGTCGCGGCTGCCACCTCCACTTCAGATAGTCTAGGTCTCGTCGACCATTCTGCTGGCATCTGAAGCCAGGGTCAAGAAATGGACACTCCTCCGTGTACAATTGGAGTGGATAACTTTCATCCCAAACCCATTAGCCATTTGTGTAATCACAAACTTTTAACTTATCATTGGCACTACCACTGATGCCAGTATTAGTATGGTTTTGTTTTTGTTGCTGCAATGGCGGGGTGACTACGACAATGTTGTATAACACTATGGAAGATAAAAGAAGAAAAAGAAAGAGTAGATTGCAGGAAATTAGCAACTGTTTTTCGTTCAAGATTAATGACCGGAAATAATGAAAGTTGTGTGGTTGCTTTTGTTGTTGATGAAGAAGATCCATATGTAGTGGAACTTTTTTGGTTTTTAATTTTGAAAGGGTTTTAACTAGTAACAAGTCTTTGTAGGAGATACTGGGGCGCTCGGATATATAGTCGTTATTTTTAATCTTACGCCAGTGTTGTAGGCTTATAAAATATATGTATATTTTTGTTTGATTAAATGACGAGTGTGAATATATAATATTTTTGCTGTGCAGCGTAGGGGTTTTTAATTAATTCTAATCCAGGATTGGCACACTATTTTTGTTCTTTACGCCACGTTTATGCATGATATTCACAATTTATAGCCCCGATTTCTTGGTTAACGTTAGATCTCTCCAAGTATGCCATTGATATAGTGTATCAGGGTTTCGTCTAGAGCAGTGTTATGTGCTGTACAGTATACTGATATGGCAATAGATGACAATTGATGTAGGGGTTTTAATTATAGTTGTTTATATAAATATATACATGAGTTCATTCCAATTAGAATTAAATTCATTATGTATAAAATTTTGTTTTCGTCATGCCTTCTTCCAGGAGTACGAGGTGAGTAATGTTAGAGTCACTATTTATCTCCTTTCAACAAAAAAGTGATTTTAAAATATTACTAAATAGTTATTATAACTTAAATTTTATACCAAGAAACGACTTACATTATCGAAGAAAATGATTTCATACTATAGTGAAAGTAATTTTTATTAGAAATAAATAAAAATCAGATTTTATAATTAATGTATAAAAAAATTTAGATCATATTTGGCTTATTATAATTTTCCTTAAATAATCACTTATATATGAAAAAATATATATATTTATGTACTTTTTCTTGAGTAAGTGACTTATTTATATGATTAAGAAATGTTCAATAATTATTAAATATCTATTTTTAAAAATATTATATAAATGTGATTTCTTTTCAAATAAATTGTTATTTTATAAAATCAAGTGTAGCCAACTTAATCGCATTATATTTTAGACGATACAATCATTATATATTAAAATAAAGATAAAATTATATATTTAATATTGTGAAACTTGTATCTATTTCTTATCCTATACATCCTTAAAACTGGGCGTATACAGTACTGCAGTGCCTTGCAACTAGGCCGCACAAAGCGCTGGACCGAATTTAAAATCAACTACAAGTTATATAAAAAATCTATAGATTTTTTTTAATTTATTTTTTGAATAACATAGATTTTTCTTAATTTATTAAAATCTTTAACAGAATACCATCTAAGTATATAATTATATTTAATATTAAAATCAATTAATATCATTAACATTATTTGAATGATTCTGTCAAGAATACTTTACTGTGTAAGGCTGCAATTTTTGCCAGAGTCACTACAGTGCTTGGGTGCGTGATAGTTGATAGCTCAGACTAAGCCATTGTATCTTTCTGACCCAATTGCTGTTAGTGAGTAGAACCGGGCCAATTTGGTTATATAGTCTTCCTTACTACTGGAATTGATTCTGAGCTTTTAAAATTTCATGGTGCAGCATGAGTTGTACATGCATGCAACAATGCCTAGATAGCTCGTCAATCAGTATACAATATATATGTATTTTCAGAGTTTGTGCAGTATATACTATATACATATGAAACTTGTGCTTCTAGCTAATTACATCTCAGCTTACCTCTGACTCTTTACTCTTACACTGTATCTATAAGCATTTGCAGTTTTGAATATGTTTTGATTACATAAAAATTGGTTAGGCCTGCTCCTTTTTTTCTATTTAATGTTCAAGGTATATCCTACTCTTTCTGTATATAGTTCCATCAGTGCAAGGAATTTGATGAGATGCTCAATTGGTTTAATTTTAGCTGCCCATACTAAATATCGTGAGCGTGGATTTAAATTTTTTAATCTTGTTCCGAGCTAGGATGCGTGATGATCTCCTTGTGAAAATGCAGATCTTATCGTTGGTTTTTAAAGAATATCCTCCTCAGTCCTCACAGTTACAATCAGTTGAATTTTCTAGTTTCAGTATAAAAATGATTAATAAACACCAATGTGCTAATACCTGTACGATTGCTTTTTTGGAAGAAAAAAAGTGTAGAGCCACTAAGCTCAGTCATGGAGGCATTTGGGGTGCTCCTCCTGTCCATGTAATTAGATGGAACTAATTGATTTGACTATTCAAAAGCTATTCCATTACCATGATACCATCTTCTATTTCCCTCCCGATCAACTCACTCTTGTGTCACAATCTCAAATCTTTAGTTACAATCTTCAATTTAATGACATGCCATTGACTTGTACAACTATTTGACACTTGAGAGAATCTAAACATAACTGACACAGCTGGTCCTGAAAATCTCTAACATGCTTGATTTAGTGCTGTCCTACCCTAGGGATCGGACCATTCTCCTGCATGCCAATGATTCACATCAACGACTGACTTCTCTGGGCGTCCTCTGAATTGTTGGCATCCAAATCTTGGCAATCTAGTTACTCCAAGTTGTAGAAAAATGGGATTTCCACCTGCACACAAGTTACATAAATTTTGGATCTCTAGTGTATTTCCGCCCAATTTCTAATTAAGCAATGAAACGTTTTTTGGTGAAGTACTAAGCACGACAGAAATTTAGGCTTAAATTTGTCGTAAATTCCGAATTAATAACGAAAAATTCCGTCACTTTTGTTCGAGTAATAAATTCAGAAAAACATCACAATTTTTGATATGCGCCTTAAGTAAGAAAAAAGGTCATGAGTTAACATTAAACTTCCAACATATAAATTAATCGTAAAATAAAATTACGACGAATTATCCGTCATGAAATAAGTATCGACGAAATCCGTACAACAAAATATGACATCTGTCATAACGACGTCGTTTCGCTTCGCGGAAAATATTTCCATTATTTGAATATTTTACAGCATAATTTAATAATTAAAATACTACACTTATGATGAATTGGGCTTATGTTGTAACAGTTTACGGCAGATGCCTAATTTTCGTTATAGATTATCCGTCATAAATAGTCCACTTTGTTGTAGTGACAATTTAAAATATAAAAGAATTATAATATGTATAAATTGATCATCAATTATTTAGCAAAAAAAATGTTGATCATCACATGCTCCCTCCGTCACCTTTTACATGTCCATTTTGAAAAAAAGCTCACATAGCAAAGGAATAGTTAGTTTTATAAATTTATTCTTTGAATATCTGTAATTAATTTCTTGAAAATGGTGGAATACCCTAATTAATATCTTGAAAATGATGGATTTAACTAAATTTTAAATTAGTCGGCCCTTGGAAATAGAAATTGTGGGGATAGATTTGGAAAATTATCATTAAATTTGTTTTGAAAGTCTAAATGGACATGTAAATAGGGACAAAATTTATTTTAAAAATGGACATGTAAAAGAGGACGGAGGGAGTACTTAGGTGTAAGCTTAAAGTTAAGACTTATTTCTCTTAACCTTATTTAGTAAATAAAATTAAACTTACAATTGTGAATATGTATAAATGAACATTTTTAGTGCACAACTCAAAATTAATAATAAATGATTATATTTGTATATGTTGTGAGTTTTATTATTATGCATCTATTTTTACGGAAATTTATATTCACAATTTTCTCCAATTTATTTGCATGAAAACTTTAATTTTTAACTTTAACATATATTTTAGTAACATGAAAAAAAAATGTCCATGTTTGTTTTCTAATTTTTGTTGATTTTGATGAATATTGATAATATATAAGAAACAAGGGAAAGTAGGGGTTCCATAATAAAGAAAGAGAGGAAACGGAAAGGTGCAGAAAAAATTTAGATAATGAGATGGAAATGTTTGAAGGTGTTCAAAAATTTACTCTTTGAAACTTTAATTTCTAGAACCAAAATTAATATTCAGGAGCAATAAACAAAAACAATGCAGCAAAATAACAACTCATTACATGGTATAGCTATGAACAAGAAGTTGCTACTTTGTACTACAAGATTTGAAATCAACTACATGTAGCCTAGCTAATCCCATATCCTGCACCCACCCACCCACCCACTGAACCACAATCTCCTGCAACCTAATAATTTTGTTACGTAATTTTAGCAAAGTCAATTAAGATCTTCTAGTAGAATCTCAACAGTAGCCTTCTGGATATGCATATCTTGAATCCTAGCAGCTGCAAAGACCAGAGTATGATTTCTGGTTGCCTGGATGTCATGTACGTACCTCTTTTTTCCCAATTTCATTTCTTTAAGTCCTTCTAATATTTACCTATGGAGCATTTTGAAAAGAAGCAATTTTGTCATCATGCTATACCTCTGACCGGGGAGAGGTGATTTTAACATTCACCTGGTTTCTTCATTGAGATTAAATATCACATATTTTTCAGATTTAGGTTAAGTGGCTTGAATAGTCAACAGGTCACATCCAGGCATCTTATCCTTGGTGATGTCTCGTCTGGCTTACATCTCTTGAGAAATTGATATCCTGCTGCAAACCATATATACAGAGTGTTGCACAAATAATTAGAGTACTTTCTTCTAAAGAGGAACATGCATTAACAATGTGTACACAGTGATGAGCATATAAAACTCAATATTCTACCACCATTCCTATGGTGGACCATAACATCAACTTCCGATGTGTATATTTGTACTACTCTATCTACAAATATTTGTCTGAGGTCTAAACCGCTGCACTATCAATATTTTCAGTATTGTATATTTGACAAACCATATAGTTCATTGAGGAGGTCAAAGTTCCATTCTTATATTGGCATGTTTGTTCCAAGTTCACATCATGGCGCCCTTGCCTTTGGTTTAAAGGGACTTTTGTTGCCCTTGCCATCTAGCACAACCCTAATATGTTTGTTATTTGACTCCTAAGACACCAGAGCAAAACAAGTTTGGCAATTAACAAACCACAACTTCAACTTCAAGGTACATTGTGGTTCACTCCATGTTATGCAATGTCAATATCTATCAATCTGGACCATTAGCCCCATAATCTGCAATAGCCTAACTATACAAAAGGAAACCTAGATATATCCCCATCCCGGTAGGCCTGCACACATGATCAAGTTGCATAACATAGCTTTTTGTATGCACAAAAAATCTAGCTAAACTCCTAAATTTAAGCACCGTGTTGTTTTTCTTTATATGAATGATTAAAAAACAGGTGTTATCTACCACTACTCTAACAAAAGCAAATTTATGCATGACAAGAAGTTACCTAGCATTGAGAGCAAAGAACAAGAGATTCCACTATCAATAATAGTACAATGTACGTGGATATTATTCAGTTAGTTGGTATAAACACAGTCCAAATTTAAGGGAAGGAGCCACCCACCTTACGCATATATAACGAGGTTCTACTATAGACAAATTAAGTTAATTATGTTTTGAAAATTGTCTATAACTTTTTGTGGTTTAAGAGTTTGAAATTTCATAATTAACTCAGGTTTCTGATAAATTTGTACATAAAATATATTTTTAACATTTTTAATACGTATCCAGTTTGGATATTACTACAGTAATGCAAGTCGTTTACATTAAATATACGGAACTAGCAACTCGCAAGAAGAGTCGGAAGTCTAGGAAGGACGGGCTGAAGGTGCAATGTTGACGAATAGAGCATTTAAACATTAAAAAACAGCGGGGATACACAGGCAAATGACTTGAATAACGCTCCCAATGCGAATTAAAGTCAGAACATGAAGTTTTCAGGCAGTGGCAATTAACTAAACACAATCTGTGGAAAAATAGACAAACGAAATATAAACAAGTTATACGTAGTGATCAACATCTCGTATGAGTGCACAGCCTATTGGCATAAATAAACTCTGCCGATATATATAAATCTATTTCATTTATCGTTTTAAATTAAGCTACTAACAGTTTGTAGTTTTATAATCATGTATTCGTGTATTCAATTTCACTGCCTTGCACGTTTATATCATTATTTGAAAATATAATTTAATAAATACAACCGGACATTATAATTTTTTAATACAAACTAATAGTCTGTTAGGCAGGTATGACCCTGTGACCATGACTTAGTTTACGGCATGAGTTGCACTATTCTGCATCACATAAACTGAAATAAAATATTGTATGATTGTCTGAGGAAAGGAGGCGGCTAATGAATCATACTAATAAAATATAAATCAGGTCAAATTATATGTTACACATACCACTTGCTGCTAACAGTCTAAGAAACTACTCCCTCCGTCCCCGTCAATAGTATACATTGGGGGACGGGGGCGCGACACAGACTTTAATGCTTCAATATAGTATAGTTCTGTAAATTATTTTTAAAATTTTCTTTTTCTGTATAAAAGTATAATATTTATACTTTTATACAAAAAAAAAAATCTTACAAATAAGTTGTAGAACTATGTTTTATAAGTGCCTTAAAAAGCGTGTCGAGCAGTGAAAAAGAAACGTATACAATTGACTGGGACAGAGGGAGTAGTATTTTATAAAAGATAAAGACTGCTGAGATTAATGGCTTACCACGTGATTCTGATAATTTGAAACATGGTCATGACTGGTTGTTGCACTAGACGAGCTCTGGGAGTAGTTTTGTGGCTCACCCAGCTGGCTCGGACCATCTGGCGATGGCTCTTCTAACTGGCATTCCAGGTCCACACCAAACAACCTCAGGGTCCTGCTGCTCCCGCTGGATGTTTGATTTTGCACACCAGCTGATGCTTCTGCTCTTTCTGTATTAACACCACCACGTGAACTTATTTTCACTCACTTTCGCTTCCCATTTTCATGTCACAAGTACATATATAATGGGAACCTAAGTACAGTATACTCAGCTGGCTAGGTACAAGTATTTGACAGAATTGTGTAATGGATTTGATAAGATATTTCTCTAGGCATTTATCTTTTTTTATTTTTTGTGTCATTTCACTATCATTTAAACTTTTTGTGCAACTAAAAATGAACATGAGCGAGCAGCCGGAACTTTTAAACTAAAATGAAAACTACTTATTCCAAATGTCAATCAAAACTAAAATTCATGTTTTAGTTAAATTATGAGAACTAGCCAGGCTGGTTTTATTGTACTGTGGTGGGCGATAAGTTTAGCACAATATTATATATAATCTTAATTCACACTTGGAAAATGTGCCTAAATGTAAATATAAAAACCATTAAAATGTATATTAGCTGCAGGGTATAAATGTCCACATACAAAGTTCGGTAAGAATACGAAACTAAGAAAAGAAAAAGAAAGATAGGGTTTTTGGAATGTAGCGATACCTGCATGAGGACAGTGAGGTTGGTATGGAAGAGGAGGTCCATTTGGACGGGAGTTCTGAGAAGGATAAGGATGTCCAGAGTAAAGCCCCGGGGTCCACCCACCAGCTGGCGGAGCCACCGCCGTGCTCCGTCGCCTCCACCCTATAAAAAACCGGTCTCCGTCGTCTCTGAACCGCTCAAACACGACTGTATCCCCGGCTTGAAGCTGCTTCTCCTTTACAAAACGGCTCCACCCTTTTGTGAGCACGTAGCTCTGGCTGCTGTTCCAGTAAGAGTATCTGAATCTCCAAATCTTGTTTAACTCGTCCTCGAAGCTCAGAATCAATCCTTTCTCGACGGACTCGCCAGCGCCGCCGCTGCTAGCGCCGCCGATTGGGAAGTACCTCTCGGCGTGTTGTTTGGGTATCACCAGGCGGTTCAGCTTGCCTACGTCACTGGGAGTCAGCGGCTTCTCGAACATCGCCTCTCTCTCTGCTACAATTCCCTCTCTATCCTCACCATCTTGGTTTGATTGGTGGTTCTCTTGGTGATTTTGGTTGAAATCGAAAAGGGTATTTTGGGGAACTGCTCCTTTGGTTGGTGATTCCATCCACCACAGCTTTTCTGAAGAGAGGTGATTCATGGACATGCTACAACAATTTATTTTAGAGAGACGAGGATGTAAGAGGTCTAGGAAAATGTGTATGTGTTGATTGTTGTTTGATGTCCGGTGGTGAAGTGAATTAATGTGTGAAACTATGAGATGCGTGATGATTATGGTTCTGATGTGGGAACTGTTTCATATGGATGTAAGAGGAGAAACTAGACGAAACATCTGTGTATGTATTTTGGTGTACATGTATATACAATACAAACAAACAAGTATCAGTGAACTTTTAAGTTTTGCGTGCTGAAAAAACCAAATATGTCATTATATTATTAGGTGCACTAGTACTAATAGAAGTTTTAATAAAATTTAATTCTTTTTTACTGTTATGGCCATATATAAAGTACAAGTAGGCATTTGATTTTGGAAAATAAAATTGACCTAGCAAATATGTTCTGTAAATAGTGATCTTTAATTACTCTATACTGTGTATGTGCATATTTAGGATTGATCTGTGTGTACTGCAATGGCAGAGCATGTATGTATGTGTACAAATCCCATGTACCTCCTAAGTTAAGAGTGCTGAGGTTGACCCTTGAGAAAGGAAAAAGATTCAGTATATAGTAAAATTACAGGCTATTCTACTCTCCGAGTTACACGCCATGTTTCATGTTTTGTTAACATGTCATCAAGTAGCAGTGAAACACTTCTGATGCCGTAGCAGTAGTGTTTGTGGTCAGTTTTTTCAATTTACATCCACATTGTGCCAGTACAAGCTAATATTATGTTTCATTGAAGTTGATCATCAATTTTTCTTTCCAAATATCTATAACAAAATAATCCTTTTTTTTTTTTAGTGGAGACACAAATCACTGTTTCATGTCAGCTAGTGTGAACAATTCCAAGTTCTTACCATTTAATGAAAAAGAATAATTTCACAAGTGAATTTACCATTTAATGTAGAATATAATAATATAAAATGCTTAAACAACTATCAATCATTTAAGTTAGAATTATTTATTTATTTTATTTATATAATTTTAAAAATATATTAAGCAATAATAAAATTATCATTATTTTATATTAAATAAGTTATCGGATATTTTTCATTTTATTTATTTATATAAACTAAATCATATCTATTATAAATTATCTAGTCTCAAATATTTAAAATGGATGTACCATTTGATTTGTGTAAGTAAATGACTATTACATATGTTGTGTGTTTTTTTTTTTCTTATATATAAGTATTCAAAAAAATGTCCATAAAACTAGTGTGTCTTTAAGATTATAGTTGAAAAACACACTTAGATTATAGTTGAAAAACCTTTTGTTTATATATGAGATTATAGTTGAAATAAATCTCAAATATTCTTTTAAGAATTATTTCACCGCGTGTTGAGATTTAGTTCTGGTGCGGGACCCATCATTTGATATACGAGCACGTAATAAGTAGAACAAAATAGAGAGACTAGTGTGTCAGGAGGGAGTCACTTGCTAAATACTACTCTATCCTTTGATGGCACGATATTTGTCCTCTATATACACCTACCTTCACATTTACTTATGTGCTTTCGTGTTTCAATCTTCTCCTCACAGTTCTAACTCTCAACTGTCAACTCTCATTTCAATTCTAAACTAATGACAACACTAACTTCTATATATACTCCCATCATGTTTTGCCCGTATCGCTCACACATACTCTAAAGTGATGCGGTAGACGTAGCACTGTTATAAGACATAGAACACTACTGCATGTAATCCAGAGAACCAATACATTGCATTCAGTCTTGTATCATGATTATTTTTTCGCTTCTTAAATGGCTGAGGTTTGAGAATCTAAGTTGAGACAATAGCGTGCAATAGTAAAATTCTCTACTTAGACTACTCTTCTAAAATGGTATGAAAAGAGAATACAAAATAATAATAATATCGTTCATATTCTCAAAAAAAAAAAAAATAATATCGTTCATTATTATCGCCAAAATTAATGAAGCACCTGAGATAAATTTTGATGTTGATTAATATAATCAATATTATGAGTTTTAAAAATTAAAATTACAATCCTAGTTACTTTTCAGAATATGAGTGTATATAATTTATAATTTAACTGTGCTAAAATTTATGAATTTTAAAAAATATTAATTGATAGAATTTTATCAGGACTTTCACCTGGTTCTCCTAGATTCTTGAAAAGTTGACGCGAGATTTACAAGAGCAATTTAAATTGTTGACATCTCTCAACAGATGCCAACAAACAAAAAATTATACTCTCTCACTTTCATATCATTTTTAACCTCCAACTTTTAGAATGACTTTAATAGTCATTTTTTTTGACCGCAATAATATTTATAGAATTTAAAATAATATTTTTGATCGAATACACCTTCACTGAGATGGAGTTCATTTCCCCTCTTTCGGTCAACTATCGATATTTGATACCGTAAATATATACTATCAAATTCAAAGTCTAATTTACGGGTGAGTAAGTACGTTTTAACAAATGAACATGCTGTTAATTAGCCGGTCCAACACCCAACAATCTACCCCTGTTACTGATAAAGTTTACAGTATGAAGAATGTAACTTGAGCATGATGAAGAAGAAACTGTAAAAAGAATTGTATTAACAGAAAGCTTAACTAACAAGACAACTAGACTAGAGTTTATATACAAGACTGATGACTAACTAACTGTGAATCTAAAACAGAATATTCTGTTATGTAACTAACTAGCATGACTAATGAGCTGTCAATGTGCTGGCATTCTTTCTGTAGAAGCTTCTGCATTCTTTAGATTGCAGCATGCTCTTCAACAGCCTCCCTCAAGTTGGGAGTATTCAAATCACAAACTCCTAACTTGGACAACATATTATTGAACTGTACAGAAGGTGAAATCTTTGTGAACACATCTGCCAGTTGTGACTTTGTTGGAAGATATGTCAGCTGCAATAATCCTTCCATTACTTTGTCTCTAGTAAAATGACAATCAAGTTCTATGTGTTTTGTCCTCTCATGGAACACTGGATTCTTTGCAATGTGTAGAGCACTCTGATTATCACAGTGTAGTGTGACCGGCTTTAGATTAGTTACTCCAAGATCTTCCAAGAGTCTCACTGCCCATGTAACTTCTGATGCTGCTGAAGCCATAGCTCTGTATTCAGCTTCTGAAGAAGATTTAGACACAGTAGGCTGCTTCTTTGATTTCCATGTGACTGGTAAATTTCCAAACAACAGAATATAACCTGTGATAGACCTTCTAGAATCTGGACATGATGCCCAGTCTGCATCAGAAAAAGCCTGCAATTTTAGATTGTCTGAAGAATTAAGAAGAATTCCTTGATGAACAGTTGAATTAACATATCTCAATGTATGTTCTAAAGCAGACCAATGAGAAGATCTAGGCTCATTCATGAACTGACTTAGGCTTTGCACCACATATGATAAATCTGGTCTGGTATTAGTCAAGTAATTTAGTTTCCCCACCAATGACCTGTATCTCTCTGGTGCATCAAGTACATCACCATCAAGCTTACTAAGCTTCAAGTGAAGTGGTAAAGGAGTGACAACTGATTTTGACAAATCCAAATCTGCAGATTTCAGTAGCTCTTTTGCAAATTTTCTTTGGCTGAGAACAAAACCATCAGCAGTCTGATCAATTTCTATTCCAAGGAAATAATGAGCTTTTCCTAAATCCTTGATTTTGAACAAATTGTCAAGGTGAGACTTAAGAGCTTGAATTCCTTCTGTATCTGTGCCAGTCAACAGTACATCATCTACATATACTGCAGCAATGCAAATTTTCCCATCCTGATTTCTAATGAATAGACTATAATCATTTTTACTTTGTGTAAAACCTTGAGCCAACAATTCTGCCACAAGTTTAGCATTCCACATTCTAGAAGCTTGTCTCAAGCCATAAATTGACTTTTTAAGCAAACATACCAAATTATGTGGATTTGGTATCCCCTCAGGCACTGTCATATATACTTCTTCAATCAAATCACCATGCAGAAAAGCATTGTTCACATCCAACTGGTATACATCCCATTTCTTACTAGCTGCCAATGCCAATAAAATTCTGATAGTTCCCATTTTCACAACTGGTGAAAAAGTTTCTTCAAAATCTATACCATATTTTTGGTTAAAGCCCTTAGCTACAAGTCTAGCCTTGCATTTATCTAGACTGCCATCTGCTTTCAGTTTCACTTTAAACACCCATCTGGAACCAATAGCCTTCTTTCCAGGTGGTAATGGAACTAATTCCCATGTGTGTGTATGATGTAAAGCCTTCAATTCATTCTGCATAGCATCTTGCCACAAAGGATTGGCAGCAGCTTCTGCATATGATTTAGGTTCTGTCAATGTGCACTGAGCAACAGCAGCTGAATGTTGTACTAAATTACACCAGTGTGTATTATTTGTAACAACATTACACTGATAAGATTTCAAGTAAGAAGGCACTTTAGAAATTCTTGAAGATTTTCTGAGTACTGGTGTGACTTCTGCAGTACTGATATCAATAACATGAGAAGACTCTGGAACATATTCCACATTTTCTGAAATTTCATTTTCTGAAATTTCATTGTTAGAATCAACTTGATGTGAAACATCATCATGAATCCCAGTATTACCAGATAAATCTGAGTTATGACTACCAGCAGTTCCAGATGAATTTGTCATAGAATTATGATTTTGAGACATATATTGATTATCAAAATCAATATCATCTACACATGGATCATGACCAGAAAATTTTGGTAAATAAGTACCACTGAAAGTATTTTCTGGCTGTGACTGTGCATTAGAACCAGAATGAAAAGGAAAATGATTTTCATGGAAAACCAAATCTCTGGAAATAACAATTTTGCCAGTGGCCAAATTCAACACCTTGTAGCCTTTCTGAGATGGAGTATAACCCATGAAAACACACTTATTAGCTCTAGGATCAAATTTACTCCTCTGAACTGCAGGTGTTGTAACAAAACAAAGACATCCAAATGATCTTAACAAGCTGAAATCTGGAGATTC
This sequence comes from Daucus carota subsp. sativus, assembly GCF_001625215.2. Taxonomy (NCBI): domain Eukaryota; kingdom Viridiplantae; phylum Streptophyta; class Magnoliopsida; order Apiales; family Apiaceae; genus Daucus; species Daucus carota. Next base: position 45,675,392 of record NC_030384.2, on the reverse strand, counting down.
TTGATAGAGTCTAAAATATGGTGTATCATTGTTAATACTGTGTAAAGGGACTCTATTAATCAAGTATGTAGCACACATAATGCACTCTCCCCAATACTTTGTAGGAACTTTAGACTGAAACAGTAAAGATCTAGCAGTTTCAAGAAGGAACCTGTGTTTTCTCTCAACTACTCCATTCTGCTGTGGAGTATAGCTACAACTGGTTTGATGAATTATTCCATTAGCTTGAAATAATTTCTGCATTTCACCAAAACAAAACTCCTTGGCATTATCTGATCTAACCATAGCAACAGTAGTTTTGAACTGCTTAGAAACATATTCAAAGAAATTGCTCATGATTTGAACACATTCTGATTTGTGCTTAAGCAAATGTACCCAAGTAAATCTACTAAAATCATCAACAATTGTCAAAAATTGATTACATCCTGTAGTAGATTTAGTCTGATATGGTCCCCACACATCAATGTGTATCAGCTCAAAACTAGATTTTGTCTTTATACTGCTATGAGAAAAACTATTTCTAGTCTGCTTTGCCATTGGACAAACTTGACAAACAAAATCATGATGAGAAGTATCCACAGAAGGAAGAATGAGTTTGATTCTGTCAAAAGGTATATGTCCTAATCTGATGTGCCACAATTTTGCATCCTTCACAGCTATATTGCAACTCTTGAAATCAACAGCATCTCCAACTTGATTAATGCTGTATAACCCTCCATGTATTTTACCAAGAACTGTCTGAGACTTGCTCTGTGAAAGGCCCTGTAAAACACACTCATCCTTTGTGAATAACATTGTACATCCCAAGTCCTTACATATCCTTTGCACAGACAACAAGTTAAACTGAAATTCAGGTACATGAAGTACATTTTCCAGAACTAGATCTGCATTTAACTGTACAGAACCAATATGTTTAATGGCCACATGCTTTCCATTAGGAATAGTAATAAACTCATCTGATTCTACAGACTTGTATCTGATAAAATCTGACAATGATGAACATATATGATCTGTAGCCCCACTATCTATCAGCCATCCAGATTTGATATGATGATCAGTCAGAAAGCAAAACTTACCTGCCACTCTGCCAGTAATGCATGATGATTGTTTCCATCCTGATTAGTGTTTCCTGGAATCTGATTCAGCATAGAAAGTAGTTGATTATACTGAGCCACAGTGAACTGTGGAGATTGTCCATTGGACTGTGGGCCCATAACCCACAGGTCCGAGGATCGTAACCTCGCTCTGATACCATGATAAAGTTTACAGTATGAAGAATGTAACTTGAGCATGATGAAGAAGAAACTGTAAAAAGAATTGTATTAACAGAAAGCTTAACTAACAAGACAACTAGACTAGAGTTTATATACAAGACTGATGACTAACTAACTGTGAATCTAAAACAGAATATTCTGTTATGTAACTAACTAGCATGACTAATGAGCTGTCAATGTGCTGTCATTCTTTCTGTAGAAGCTTCTGCATTCTTTAGATTGCAGCATGCTCTTCAACAGTTACAGCCAGTAGGTATAGGTTTTAATATATGTCACCTTTTAGGCGTCACATACCGGTTTCCTTCCTAACAAAATTTCGCGAGTGGTAATTAGTTTGCAGTGAGCCTTAAGATATTTCACTACAAACATTCATATTGTTCGGGCTAATATAATTTGAAATATGAAAGGTCATCGATTTGTCCCTGATGCTAAAAAATTACGAAACATAATGTCACTATCATCGTCATGATTTATTAACATCATAGATTACAAGTATTTTAAAACTTCTTTTAGATATGCGATAGCGGCCGTGAAAAGAACTTATCATAGTCCGTCCTGTACACAATAATTCAAGCACGCAATACCTGATTAGGAACAACACAACCCCGGCATATCTATATACTTAATTAATGAAAGTGATGACTCTGGGAAAAAAGATGCTACCCCTCACAAAAATTATGCCTTCTATTATGAGCACATGAAATTGTTTACATTTTATGGACATTAGTTTCATCAATTTCTTATTAATATACACCTGTTTTTGTAAGACCACCATCTAGTTGCAGTTCTTAAATTATTCGTTGTGGAATAATGAAAAGGTTAGTTATACACGTGAAATTATAATGACCAAGTTTTCTTATATGTTAATTGTTCAGAACCGATCTTAAGAGAGGTATTGTATACATACATAAAAGCATCAGTTCAATGTAACAACATAAATGTCCAAAGCTGTACTTTCGGACCAAGATCAATGTATCAAAATCTAAAGGTTGATACGCATCTGGATTATAGTAATCTTTGTATTATTAGTTAAGGAATTAGTTTAATCTACCGTTTATCGATCAGATAAAAGTAGCATCTTTACTTAATACTTTCGGTGTTCCAATCATAGGTTGGCAAGCTAACTAGGGACCATCTGGGGATCCGGAATCTGTTGACGAGTTAACGTTTTGAACTCATCTTGTATTTCAGGTTTCAGGATATTTCCCCATGTTTTAAATTTTTTGTTTGCGCTAGCTCGAATCTCTGTATACATTCTTTGTATTTTGTGCTGTAAAGATAATTAGACTCTATCCCTTCAATCTAGAAACAGAAAAAGAACCCATTAGTTTTTACTAATTTAGAGTAATCTTTTAGATTTAGTTTTTCTAGCATCTAGCTAATTTATTTTAAATCCGCACGTATCATATAATCTTGCCATTCATATTTTATTTATTAATAAACTTCGGGGAGATATGACTTAAATTTGTAGCATATATCATTTGCTTTGAACAACCGCCAACTCAATGTATCTATGTAATATACACGTTTAATTTATGTTTTTTTTTCTAGAATTATTGCTAATAATTATGACAATTTGTTTGGGAGCTTCTTTTTTTTGTGTTCAATTCTATCTGAGAGTAAAATCTTGTCCTATCTTATGTTCGTTTATTTATAATTTATAATATAAAAATGCATGAAACATACATGATGATAATCTATAAAGGGGATTAGTTAGAAATATAAATATGGTTTCAGGTGAAGAATCGAATTCTTCTGCCAAACGCATTCAACTTTCTTGGTGTCTATCTACATAAAATTAGGTTACAAAGGCGTTTAGAGGACGAGGGGGACCTCTTGGGCAAGGGTATCATATAAATGTATAAAAGCTCAGTTGGGGGATGGACCATTCAATAAGATGGAGCTATCTCTTCCCACCAAATCACGAGCCGTTATCTTGGACTCTTTAGTAATTATGTGGGGCTGGATCTTAAACACCACAGATAAATTTTCTTTGAAGTCCTGTAACTAATTTACATGACCCTCGTAATAATTTCCGCGAGATATTTTGCAGACCAGGGGATATATAACCAGGTGGATTCAAATAGGACCCAATCAGAGAGACTAATGAGACTTAGTCTCAGGTTAGAGTCAAAATTTAACAAATAGTAGTAGTTTCTTTCTCCAGCTTTCTGGCTTTAATTCTAGTTACAAATTATTAGAAAATTTATTTAGATTTAAACAGATCCCTGAAATTAGTGATACAATTTTCTAGTCTTAATTTTTACTACTGATTCGACTGCTAAATACCATCTCATATATATGCATTAGGCAGACGTGCATGATATACGTACAGTGCGAATTCATTATATCAATTTTGGGACAAGGTGATATATAAATATATGCTCCAAATAGATTATCCGTGATTTTTTTACTGAAATAATTGTCAATTTTCTCTTTACGCAACTTAATTATTAGGTTCATGTTAAAGTTTTAAGAATGGATCCTAGAATTTTAATGACAATGATTAAACATTTAGAGTGATATGGCTGATTAGCATATACATAAATCTTGCAAAAAATTTGCATAGAAGAAATTATCACAAATGTTTAAGTTAGGTAACCTAGGCTGTCAATGGTTGACATTGTCATCACTAGCTATTGGGAGATGTTATGTATATCCAGGTTTGATAGGGGATGGAATGACACAACTCATGTATGGTGCGCTTAGAAGTTAGAAATAGATTTTCACTTACCTATTAGTATGAAATTGGTTACGTGTTATTTAAAAGAAAATGTCTATGCAAAATTGCAGTTTCTGGTTACATGTGCAAAGTCGCTGCAGTTCCTGGTTTACATGCTTGTGAGTGTCCGGAAAAGATGAGCTAGACTGCTAGGTAGTCGATTTCAAAAAGTCAAAGTGCTTGACTTTGTAAATAGGCGTCACATCGTATTTGTTTTAAATAAATTATTATATATATTTTTTACTGAAGAAATAAAAACACTTTCTGAATATGAACAACCGTTTTTTTGGTTCAGATGTACAGCCGTGTAAAAATTCAATCAATATTTTTTTAGATACATATCAGTAATGAAAGAATATTAAATGGTTTCAAAAAAAGAAGAATATTAAATCGAATTTAATTAAATTTATATAATACCTATATTTATAAAATAATAATAGTATATGTATATTAAAATTTGAGTAACGTTAATATTCTACAAGAAAATTATAATTGTTTGTTAATTATATGAGTATTTTTAGCTTTTTAAAGTTGTCTCAAACAAATTTGAATCCGGATATACAAAAATTTCTGCTGCATCAACATTAACAAAGATAAACCGTATCAAATAAATATTAATATGCGAATTTCAGTTTAATATGATTAAATTGAGAGAATTTTTACTCGAGTCTCTGGATGATGAATGATTAAACATAAATTTTAGCATAGTGATGCTGTTTTTATTCATTCGCTGATTGTAATTGATTTTTATTTGTTATTTTTATAAATTATAAATGTTAAACCTGTTAAAATGATATATGTAAAACGATGTCCACATTATATTACAGATTTAGGGGCTGAAATATTTCTTTATCCACCTTGTTAAAATAGATTTCTCAATATATATTGTCATACTATCATCCGGTCATTCATCTCTTATTCTATTACACTGGTAAGTTGCGTGTCTTAACTATCATGATAGAAAGAACGGTTTTTCTATGGTGTGCCCATGGGCACACATTAAGCACCAAAATTTATGAAATTGGAGGGTTTCTATTGGCTTACCTTCTTTAATAATGGTGGACCCCCCTGCAGTTACAACAACCACACCAATCAAAACCCTCCATTTTTATTAATGTTAGTGCTTAACATGTGCTCATGGGCACACACTAGCCAAACCGTAGAAAGAATTCTTATATTTTCAAGTCCAAAGAAATTTTTATCCGTGCTCACATCATAGGTATAATTATCTAACTGAATTGACAACAACTCCCAGTCCAGTAAAGAGAAATCTTCTGAATAAATTTGTGCAAGGCGGACAAGTTTTGAATTGTTGAAACTTGAAAATGAATTCCTAGGATTCAGGATTTAGAGAGCCGATACAAAATTGTAACTTTGTGTTTTCTTTTATAAAACGGTTATCCATATATAATTAGTTAAATAAAAATGTTACTCCCTCTGTTTTTTAATATATGACGTTTGACTTTTTTGCACACACTTTTAAGTGTTTTGACCGGATAGTTAAAAATATTATTTTTGAAATTTTATTTTTCTGAATAAAAATATGCAATCAAAATTTTAATTCACAAAAAAAATTAATTAAAAATAATAACTTTTACTATCCGATCAATCCACCTAAAGATAGATGACCAAGTCAAAAGTGTCATATAATAAAAAACAGAAGGAGTAGTAAACAAGTTTTATAGCAGTAAACATCTTCTAAAAATGTTTCCAATTCGTCCTGCCTTAATAGCTGCAGTTTAATCTTCATACTTCGAACCATTGTCATAACATTTATAATATTCTGTGTTCTTTGTTGTAAAACTTCTGACAAATCATTAGTAATTGCTATGATAATTTTCATTAAATACAATATACGACAAATTTAAATGTCTCCATTTTATCGTTATTTTTTATTTTATTTTTGTTAACTATTATTTTTTATATGTTTTAGTATTTTTTTTATCATAGGTCTCTCTTTATGATATTTATAATTCAGTAAAGACTAAAAAAATTATATTAAAAAAAATATTCAGCTGATGCTAAAAAATTATACACTATTTTTTTTTTTAAGTTAGAGGCTCTAGGATCTCTTGGCCTTTCTGATTAGTGATTCCTGTCGCTTGTTACTGTACCTGAAGGCTGAAGGAACGCATGTTCTGGTATTTCTCTCTTCTCTGACCCAGGACCATACACCGCCCAAATCAAGTTTAGTGGAGAATTCAGATTCAATTTGACTTGTAATCGTCTGAAGATACTTTTTCTTTTCTTCATTTTCTTCTCCGCGAAACCAGTTGTCTGAATCTAGTTAATCTGAACTCGTATCGGCTCATTATTGTATTGGCCCACCGTGGAAAAAGACGCTTTAAAGAAAATAAGGGCCTAATGTTGGAAGTGGTCCACTGGTCCATATTTGAGCAGGCCCAATAATTATAAATGAAACTATTATTGTTTACATTGGCAGGAACCCAAAATCCAAATATAATTCGTAACTCGTAAGAACGGATACTTGTGCAGTATCTGTTCAGGCAATTTTTAAGATTGTTATATAACATTTTTATATATCTTCCATCTCAAAAGAAATTGTTTTACTCTTGATCCTTAATTATTTAATTTAAAAAGTTCGTGCATATCTATGTTTGCACGAGACAAAATAAATTAGCGAGAAAGATGGAACAAGCTTGTGTAGTATTGGGAGAGCCATTTCGTAATGATTTTGATTTCTCTGCTCCTTATTTCTTTTAGCCATTCTGGATCTTCTTTAGTTGCATACCTCAGGTCTACATGGTGAGCCCCTGCATTTTGAATATTATAAACGTGAGAAATCAGGGAAAAACTAACCCAATTTAGCAATGTAGTTTAATTAGCAACTGACCTTCTTTTGCAACTATAGCTATTATGGTTTTAGAGATATCCTCTAGTACCCTGCACCAAATAATTGTGTATTATTTTCCTGATCCTATAATTTAAAATATAAGAATATATTTTGACTATTTTTATTGTAAATGTAGTGTATAGATTTTTACCCTCCACCGCTCCAAGGATCTCTGAGTCCATTAAAAAATATAATATTGCTCCCGAATCGCTTCAAAACTCTTTTGATATCCTGCATGACACAGGAAAAAAATAAGCTTACGAGTACATTTTTGATTTCTATGGTTTATAATTCAGAAACTTTGGTAAGGAGTGAAATACATGGCCTCCAAACTCGGTGGTAATCCAGTTGGGTCTGGGCCAAACACCATAATAATCGTGGCATGATTCGGCCCAATCCTTGTAGCTCGGTTCGCTCACTGGAAATATGCTCTCCTCATTGCTCCCATCTGTTGGCATTACCATCTCTGTGCAAGCCTATAAAATATTCTACAGGCCTTATTTCGACATTTTCAGTTACATACTCAAAAAAAAAAAAATTATTACAATTTTATGCAAATAAATTTTTCTTTCCGGAAAACTGCAATCACCAACTTGATTGTTTGTTTGTTTTGACATCATTTTTGCTCATTAGCAGCAGCATACCTTGTGAACGAAAATCCACAAGCAACAAAAGGCACCCACTCACCCCTCAAAATAGGCAGAGATACCATATACAGTGAGAGTGAGATGCAAGAAATAGATTCTTATTTTCATTTTCTGGAAAATGCTAAGTGTCACAAAACACAATTTTTTTTTATCAAATCCTAATTGAAAATGTTTGATCGGTTTCACTCATGTTAAAATTAATACGACCTCTATATACATAAATCGTCCAATTGAAATCAACCATTTGGTTTACCATTTCATTTGGGAGAAAATTTAGGACATGCGAATTATTTGAACTAAGTTGAAATTATTAGAGTAAGTACCTGCCAGCTCCATTCGTCAAGGCCGTGAGGATCAGAATGATCATCAAGATCAAAACATTTGGCATGGCCGGTGTAGTTGTAGTAGATATTAGCAGCAGCATATAACTTTGCAAAAGTGTCATTTCCATGGACCGGGTTATCTATTGCTTTGCACATCTGCACATTAAGACAAACAACCACACTTCATATTCAATCCAAGCGCCCCGGGTGGATAAAACATCTTGCTATAACATAGTACTAAATGTCGAATATGGTCATAGAGATACCTGCTTGACTGGATAAGCTGGCATTGGATTAAGGAAATTAGAAGGAGTTGGATAATCTGTCATCCCCGTGTAAACGAATGCCGTGCTAAGCCAACCGCTAAGAGAATCAGCACCAATAGTATTCCTAGAAACAAATTAATTGATTAACATCAGGATATTGTCTGTCTGTCCGCGTGATGAATATGTACAGACTGTGCGTGGTAAAATAACAGAATCCGAAACCGGGAGTCAGTGTAATTACTTGCATATGTGAAATGATTTCTGAAGCAAGTCGAGTCCTCCGGGCTGTTTAGCAGTGTCTTCAATTTTTTGCCAGGACCCTTTGATCACTTTGTAACAGTTTTCACTTTCACTCTGTGTTTATTCACTTTCCAATGTTATAACGCAAATATATCTTTTATTTAATATTACTGTGACATCACAAGGTTCAGCTCAGCGGAGTACCCTTCCCTCCTTTGAATGAAATGTTAATTGGAGATTGTAGAACATACGGTCTCTAACTAGTACTCCATTTAAGGGTACTCCATTGAACTTCTACCCGACATCATAATAAAAAAAGTGATACTAGAATGTCTAAAAATACGAATTATTTTATAAACTAGCAAAATATGCATGGTTGTCAAGTTAACAAGTCTATTGGAATCTAGCAATTTGTTATACAGTAGTATATCATCAGTTATTGGTGCATGTCTGTGTCCATCCCCCACTTGCACCCTTATCTTAAACCTCATCTAGTACCAGTACAACTGTGTCATGTTCTTTATATTCCACAAAAGTATCTGCGGAAACAGAATCTCAGGAATAACTAAAAGTAACTTACCCTGAAGTCTTGAGTGATGATGTTGGCAAAACTATATGGTGAAGTTATATCTTCGAAATTGAGGATTGGTGCTGAAGATGCCAAAGCTCCAAGTGCTACATGTGGGTACTTCAGCCTAAACCACGCCGCCAGCACTGCAATTTATAACCGGAAAAATCACATAATTCCATAACTTACTTCACAAAGCCCAAGATTAAAATTTATATAGCAATGTCTACATTTTCTGACACGAGTTTGCAGAGATATATGTGTACATACTTCCTCCATAGGAGCCTCCAAACACGACAACCGGAGAATCAGTTGCAGACAAATTCTTTTTGAGATCAATGATTATTGTGGCATAATCCGCCAATGCCTGTGTAGAACTTAAATGTCCAAGTGTGCTTGAATTCGCGTAAGCTACTTCTTTATTACCTCCATAAGGAATAGATTTCCCATAAAACCTATGCTGGAAACATATACAGCATTAAAAACAGAGAGCTACAATTAGTCACTGCTACATTGGATTAAACTACAATTACCAACCTCAATGAAAACTAGGAGAGCTTTGAACTGTGGGGCAATGTCGAACATAAAGCCAGTGTTCTGAGTAAACCATTCGATATCGCCTTCGTTTCCTGTGTAAACAAAGATTGGGGCATTCTTCTTGGCTCCACCCCAATAAGTATCATTGATCAGATATCTCTGTTGAAACTTATGGTAACTCTGTGGACTATAGTTAAAGTGATCAAGTATTTGGGTGAAATACTTAGTTTTGTACAACTCATTTTCGGATTTTGCTACCGTAGAGGAAGATATTTGTTCAGGCTTAATGACCGAACCAGGAAATCTTGGAGCTGCATACGATAAACAAAGAGCAGAGCACAAAAGAAGGAAGATTAAACTGCATGAGAATTGTAAGACCCTCATTTTTCTACCTATACTTTTGAGAATACCAATTGGTAACAAAAACACCAGAGATGATAGAAAGAGGGGGAGAATCTCTTAAAAGTAACCAACCTATTTACAAAGTATGAGACACTGAGAAGGTTATTAGCTGATGATAGGCCAGGCCAACCTTTTTGATGCCCTGTTGGACCTTATGTGGTGGACTACAGTCTATATTCATGTCAAGGAGAATCTCAATTCTATGATTTGAGATTTTAGAAAAGGTATTCTACTTTATTATCATTAATACTAATACTAATACCATAATGGACTTATTTTTTTTTTTGGAAATGATCACGTGGAAGAGAAATGTCAGGGACACGAATTTGGGATGAAAAAAACCTATATGCATAAATGATACGAAATTAAATCACCCACTTGACATTCGTAGACAAATTCGGCCCTGTCATTGCTTACTAAATAATTACCGAAACTGAGATTTCTGCCAAAACCTAAACTAACGATTTTCAAGTGCATATTCGGTTGTTTTTTTTTTCTTTTTCCGATTATCATTCTTTGTGATTTCTTGATTGGCCATTATCTCCATTTTCAGAAAATTGACGACAAGGGAAATAGAGTGAACGGTTGATACATTTTGCATCAGTTAAGACATTGCTTTCATGCCGTGCCTTATTTGTCCAAGAAAATTTGGCGCGCTCAATTAATTATCAAACTTTGTTGTCAATCTCAATTATTCGTGGCCTCCGTTTGATTAGATCGAAGCGAGTCTTTGGATTATATTAATAGGCTGATTGGTTCCAAATGCATGTGGCTATATTGTGCCAGCTAAACTTCGATTGGAACAATTTTTATTTTACGTAAATATTATACTAGTATAATGTATATACAATTATACATGCATATGTAAACGAGTTTATTAGATTGAATATTGCTTCCAAGCTTCTTGTCTTGCTTTCCCATCAACTTGCTCAACATTTTAAGATTCTATTCTTCTTTCTGTTTTTTGTCGTCCGTAAGACTATCTTTTAGAAGATAGGATTCAAGTCCAAAAGAAGTGACTGAGAAAGTGGTTACGTGTTCGGGTTTTGGGATGCAATAATCTTTGACAAATTTACTTAATTTGAAATAAGTACACAGATTTTCAAATAATTTATTTAAAAACATTTTATTAGATGTATGCATACAATGTTTGAGCCGGTTTGACTTAACATGATTTAATTTATTAAGTTGGGAGCTTATTTGTCGTGTTCGGCTAATAATTTTGACTTATTAATAATTTATGAAATTATTAAAAATGTAATGATAAAAACAAAATTGAAGTGATTTATGAGTAACTTTTATATAAAAAAGAATTTTGAAAAAATTAAATCACTGAAAAAAAATAACTCAAATTGATTTGTGACTGATAGTCGGTATTACATAAACCTACATTTTTCGTCTTAAAAACAACTTTAAGTCCCATACTTAAAGTCTAGACAAACATACTTTAATCTACCAAATTTCGATGAGCAAAGCAGCATGTACATGACCAAGGTTCAGACTTGAGAGCACAAAATCCTTAAGAGCAACTCCATCAATTTCCCTATTTCATGTCCTAAGTCCAATTATAAGAAATGTGACATAAATTAGTGCTCCAGCAGTGTCTTAAAGGTGCCTTAAATCACTAGGATCCTCCTTCCATGCCTTTTTAATAAGGCACCACTAGCCATGCCTTATTTGATTTCTTTAATAAAAAAATCATTTCTCTCTCTTATTGTAACTTATTTTCTCCCTCTTCCTTTCATCTTTTATCAATCTTTTTCCAAATTTATTATTATAATAATAATAAGGAATGAATTATAAGGATCATTGTTGGAGTTGAAATACAAAATCTTGTCCTAAATCGCTAGGATTCAATATTTTATAATATTTATAAGGAAGACACTAAGACACTGCTGTAGATGCTAAGATCCTGGTTTGTTATCCAACTTAAAATCAGTTCAGCTGCAAATAATCAAGTGTAAATAACTAGTTTGGATTCTGGATTATACTTCAAGCACAAACATAGCTCTGTTAGACACAAGCATAATTTTTTACAGGGTCCATAGACCATAGACAAGACCGCCAGCGCTACTTTAAACGAAAATCCTACATATTCAATTCTTGCAAGCACGCTTGGTTCATTCCAGGATTCCTTTAGTCTTGATTTCATGTACATTTGAATGTTCGAGGTTTAAATATCATTCAACAAAATGCCTACTAATTCTTCTTTGTTCTGCTCCGATTTCCCCCAGCCTCGACTTTGTACTAAGCCTCTGCTTTAACCGAGGTATCTGTTTTACATGACCAATATATTGTGAATGCAGCGGATCCGTCAATTCCTGAATGGGACTACTGAACTCGCCACCTGATCCTAAGCTATAATTAGACAATATCTTGTCCTTAAGGTCCTTCACTGATTTTTGTCTCAGCAATTCGCAGTTGTCCCCTTTTGTTTGAGATTTTTTGCCAGGCCTATAACATCTCTTCTGCTGTAGTAAATTTACTGAGCTCGGGGTATTTCCAGCACGAATACCACGTTGAAATCCATCTGATACGCTCCCCTGAATATAATTGCTTTTGTTTTGAACTGTTTCTGAGATGTACTTCCTTGCTCTCGTTTCATCATCAGTTGATAAACTGTCCCTAGCAGCAGTAGAGGCATGAATCCACCTGAAACTCCCTCTTTTCTTGTCCATGTTCAATTCTATGGAATGAAGATCACTTTCTGCAGAACTATTACCTACTTCTCCACTGCATTCTCTTTCTTCATTCTTGTTAGACCTAGAGTGGGTTCTACTAGAGTATGTCGTGATCTTGTTGCAATTTCTTTTCTCAGATTTGTTGGATTTAAAAAATGCTTCAAACTGATTCCTCAGCCTCTCTACAACCCCATTTTTCTCGTCGAAATGATCCTTGCACTCCAAAAGTTCTCTGTGGACTTTCTTTTCCCCCAACCTCCCAGATAGTTGTAGAATCTCGTGTTCCCTCTCAAACTGCTCATGACTAATATCCAAAGCTAATTTATGACACACTTTCTCTGTTCTCTTTCTTGCTTTGTTGTCGCTTGCTAGCTCTTTGATTCTGTTAGTAAGTGTAATTTTTGTTTCACTTAGTTCCCTATCGAGCTTATTGTTTAAGCTCTCATATTGGTACCTTAGCCTCCTCTCCGCTTTAAGTTCACCAGCAATTGACTCAATAGCCATTTCTACCGCTTGTTGTTCTCTGATGAGTTGATTTACCTGCTGACAAGCTCTTTCAAGCTCAGAATGCAAGGCGGAGACAAGAGACATGCACGATGTGAGTTGGTCGTTGTGAGCCAAATTGCGGTCAATAATTTTCAGCAACTCTTTCGAAGTGACTAAAGCATTATTAACATCCTTTAGACGAGTCCTGAATCCAACTATGGGCTCTCTTGGAGTCCGGGCTCGATAACTGATTTCAGTCTGCAGAAACAGTTAAACAGGCAGTAAACTTTGAACAAGTAGCTAACAAAGAGCCATAGAGTTACAATAACAATTACTACTATGTAAGTTAAATATCTATCACCTCCATCGAACTTGCACTACTACGCTGATCCACATCAGCCACTACTCTAACAGTTGGTTCCAAATGTTTGCGTTCCAGCGACTCAGAAAGCCTGCTCTGATGACTACGAGGTATGAACCTATCCGTTCTCTACAACATTTTTAATGCGTATCATAAAAACATATACGGCAGAAAACAACCATCTTCACGCAACACATTCAAGAGGAACAAAACATGAATCCTGAAGCGCTAAAGAAATATTCACATAATTAAGATAATTTAGTTGGTATATTTTTTGATCCATATTGATCAGAAAGAACTTAATCTAGATGCCTGTCAAGGATTTACAGGTTCCGGTAATGCTGCACCTAGTTAAATAGCTGAAATACCTGGCAACATTGCTCATTACAGACGTGGGACAGATTAAATAACCACACCCCTAAGACCTAAGTAGTAGTGATTCAGATTTTAGATGTGTTAAATAATGCAAATAACCATTACATCCATAATCTAGTAGATTGTTGTACAACAAAAAAATAGTAATACCCGAGAGACAGAAACACCAGGAGCGTGATCAGTTGAATGAGACACTGAAGCCGAAAGCACCACGCTCAAATTTTCACTCTGTAATTCCTTCTTTTCCATGACCTCAGACAAGGGCATTTCATTCATTTTCCAAAATGTTGCTGCCAATTTTCTGGTCGATACCCGCATGCTGGATCTTGATCTGACTCTCCTTCGAATCGTACCCACCATAATAGGGTGCTTAGACCTGTGATATGGACTTTTGATGAGGTTGAAGAACTTGATGAGCAAGCTTTATTCCTGCTACTCGGAGACTGTTGAAAATAGTTTAGGCCTAATTGGTTGGAGTTTTGGTTACATTCACAAGAAACTTTGTTCCTTTTTACTCGAATGATTAAAAAGTTTATTGGGTTAACAAACAGGAATGTGAGTTGGAATGTAAAATATGAGAATAACCATGTTAGATTGTGAACTTCCATACATGGGCTGTAGAGAAATATATGATAATTTAATACAGAGAAATTGTATACAAGAATATTTTAGTTCTAAAATTAATTAAAAATTATTATGAACAAAAAATATAGAAATTATATAAAAATAAATAAAATCAACCCCAATGAAGTTCCCAACATCTATAATTATAACTAACCTTTTAGCTATCATATTTAAATAATATAATAATTACTCCCTCCGTCCCCTGAATTGTATACATTGGGGGACGGGACGCGGCACGGAATTTAATGCTCCTGTAAAGTGTAGTTGTGTAATTTATTTTTAAAATTTTCTTTTTCTGAATTAAAGTTTGGATGTTATATTTTTATTCAGAAAAAGAAAATCTCAAAAATAAGTTACGGAACTATATTTTATAAGAGCATTGAAATGAGTATCGAATAGTTGAAAAGAAACGTATACAATTAAATGGGACAGAGGGAGTACCAATTAAGCGTAATTTGAATAATTTGTTACAATATGAATTATAATTATATACTGATTTTAAAATATAATAATTCAATATAATTAAACATTGGTTTGACACATTTTAGATTAAGAAATATAAATAAATAATATTCAAGTCTTAGAATTTGATTTTAAAATATAGTATTAGCTTACATACAAGACTATTACTTATCTCTATTATTACTCCTATCTTAGTGTAGATTATGCTTTAGTCTGAGTACCTTATTTTTCTAATACAAGAAATTATTTTAAAAATTAATATATTTATACAAAGAGAATATATATATATATATATATATATATAATAAATAATGTTACAGTAGTGTGTATAAAAATATTATTTATGAAATTGAATTTATTCAGACACATCATATATTATTTTAAAAATTTGACTCAAATATTAAAATAATGTGAAAGATAAAATCTAATTACTCTATTGCTCTAGAAACTATTGAATTTTAAAAGTATTCCATAGATTAATTCATATATCATTGTTGTATATTTCTTACAAAATTTATCAATAATATTTTTTTCAACTTATCTTTTTTTCCAATTATATTACCTTGCAAAATATTATATAAATACAATATGTAACTAAAAATAACTTGTTGCAATGTTTTATACAATGACATTATGACAATCAAATGCAACTCAACGTTTTCCAGAAAACTACAGTTGTATTGCACATTGATCCATAATTGCATGTTATATCATAGTTGGTTGAAAACTGTTACTACGTTCAAAACAGTCATTTTGTTATAAATTTCAACGACAATGATTTTACAAATTTTATATAAAAACAAACGTATATTAATTTGGGACCCATTATATTATATATGTGTAAACAAAAATTTATTAACAAAAGCTTCTTTTCAATAACTGCACAGTCCTGAACGTAAATATATAGTCCATATAATGTGAAGATGTCCATAGCTAAATTTTTGTTTAACAAAAATGCCATCAGCTAGTGATGAAAACTCTGTATGGTTATGCAAAATTATCACAGAGGAAGAAATTAAAGACAAGCAATTGGTTCTGTGCGAAAGTGACATGAGTAAGTATATTTATGCTCATGCACCTCATTTAGAAGATCTCATTGAGGAAAAAGGAATGATGGTGCCTGTGAAAATGAAAACCCACAAGTGCAGGGGTGATGTGAGCTACTCGTTCATCAGTGATGGAACTTTTCTGAAAAAAGAAATCGAGGACATGTATGTGCTAGGATGGGATGGTGTGGCTGAGATGTACACTCCAAGCGAAGGAAATTATATCTATCTGAAATATTCTACTGTTCCCGCTGTCGATGAGATTGAAGTTTTTGAATTCTTCATATCAGAGGTACATTAATTAATCTTTCTTATATAATATAATTATTTATTAATTTTACATGAATATATATAAGTTGGTCATTAAAAACTTGCCATCACGACTTCATATACT
Source organism: Daucus carota subsp. sativus (assembly GCF_001625215.2). Taxonomy (NCBI): domain Eukaryota; kingdom Viridiplantae; phylum Streptophyta; class Magnoliopsida; order Apiales; family Apiaceae; genus Daucus; species Daucus carota. The sequence continues at coordinate 45,659,130 of NC_030384.2, read as the reverse complement.
TACATTTTGCTTATTATTTTCAAATAAATTATTAATTAGATTTTAACATTTTTAATAAATTTATTTTAGATAGAAAATTTTTGGTGTTACATAGAAGTCAACAATTGTCCTAAAAAATAATTTTGGATATAAAAATTAATAATTTATAAATGGTATGAGATTAGAATATCGAATATAAAATTTTGTTTTTTATAAAAAAATTTATTTTGTCATGTTTCATCTTTCTTGTTTCAAAAAATCTTAAAAGAAATAGAACATGCACCGCAAGTCAATAATAGATGAATTATTAGTTATTTTTTTAATAATCTTTATTTAATACATTTATAATTGATATAAGTTTCATGTCTTTTTCATGACTAAAATGAGCTATACAAATAAAAATTGTGTTAAAATAATTTTTCTTATAAAATTAATAATTTATAAATTGTATGATATTAAAAGTCACACATTAAATTTTGTTTGATAGAAGAATAAAAATTATTTTTCTATCTTTTTCTTTTGTTTGCAAAATTTTTAAATAAAAAAATATGCACAAGTCAATCCTCTATTACTCTTTTGTCGCCGCACATATTTTATGTGACAGATTTCATATAAATTTGGATACTTTTATTATCTCACAGATGAATATTATTTATATTTTATGTATAAACTTACTTGAAGGTGGTATCTTTCCGTAAAAGATTTCAAAACCTTGTAATCTACTCGGTCCGTCCCTTCCATTTCTTTACACTTTTATTTTTGATGTACCATCCAATTCTTTACATTTCAAAACTTATGATCAATGGGTCCCACCACTTGTCCATTTTTCTTTCCTTTTCACACTATTTTTACTCTACTATCTCCCTTTTCTACATTAAAAATCAGTGGGTCCCACTACTTCATCTACTTTTCTTTCTCTTTTCAACTACTTTATTACTCCCTCCGTTTCAAATTAGATGTCCACTTTCAAAAATCATACAGTTTAAGAAAAATGGTTGTTCACAAATTAATTGCATTAAATGAGCATAATATGTGGTGTGAGATTGATTTAGGAAATATAAATAAGTGATATGTGATGGACAATTGATTTTGGAAATATGATTTTGCATTGAAAGTTGAAGTGGACAAGTAATTTGAAACAAAAAAATTTCTTGAAAGTGGATATGTAAATTGAAACGGAGGTAATAAGAAATAGGAGGGACGGAGGGAGTATATCAGCAAATGTATTATCATTATTTATAAGACAGTGTTTTGTCACTTAAATATGTATTATTTAAAATATTTATGGATCACTTATATTAATTGACCTAAAATATTCGTTAATATTTTTAAGTTTTTAACTTAATTTTTATATTAAGATTTGCATGTAAATAAATAAATATAGATGAAAATAAAATTGAATCCATTTTTTTATATTATTAAATACAATTTTATTAAGATTTTCATGTCTTGTATCCATTTTTTCTTTAATTATCAAATAAAATTGTATTTTAAAAATTGGATATATAATTTTTAATATTTATCTTTTGCAAATTGAAATACAAATATTACAAATTAAATTACTCCAAATCGTTCTTATATTTTTCTTGATTTTAGTTACAATTTTTTTATGTCCTCATTTTTCTTTCTTTTCTATAGAAATGTTGTAAGACTTGTAATTCCTTTTATTGCAGGACCCACCTTATATGAAAGACATGCAGCGCTTGCTTAAATCAATATCTTAAGCCGGGAAGAAAGGAGAGCTTTAATCCAAGTAATGAACTATATTTGTGGTGTTTGAAATAAGACCAACCATTCTGTTCAATCAAGACAACGTACATTAATTTCTTCATGGTTGAAATAAGACGATTTTATTATGTTGACATGTTTTTTTATTTGATTTTTCCTTTGATGACATGTTTTTTTTATTTGATTTTTCCTTTGATTTATTATTTGTTAACATGAAACTCTAGGTACAGTATTAAAGTCTTGCTCGAGGCTTGTATTCCATTTTAATTTGTGCCTTGAGTAGTCTTTTATAAGTTAAATGAAGTATTATCGTGGTAGGACTTTACGAACACTTTATAAAAGTAATAATTTGTTTATATTATAAAAATTTTGATATTAAATTGAGATAACATTAAAATTTAAGAGAAACATGTTTACCTTGATAAGTAATAATTTATTTTGTGTATTGTTGTGTTATATCATTTTTGTATGATATTTTTTATTATAGACATATTTTATTTTATATAATTTGTATAATATTTATACGTGCAATTTTTTACAGTAATTTATTATAGAAATTATTTATAGTAATTATTTGAGAGTTGGGAAGCGAGATGGTGAGTGAATGAGAAGGGAAGTTGCATGGAATTAGGATAAATACTTTCTCAATATTTAGTCTGGAATAAAGTAGTATCATATCAAGGTCACTTAGATTAGATTCGCCTTATGAGTCACTATTATTATTTTAATAACTATATAATTTAATTAATTTATACTTATAATTATTTGTTTATCTACGTGATTAATTTTTATAGACATGTGCGTGTTAGAAAATTTATAAACAGTTAATTTATCTATAAAATTATATAAATAATAGAATATTAATATGACGTAATCATAAAAATATTTATTTACTTATTTCTCCATAATATCAAAATTATATAACTCTTAATGTTATTGGTATGTCTACACGAAAATATGAATTACATAAGTTTATGCTTCTTGAACCAAACAAAACAACACAATATTTTAATCATAGATTATCTCGTCATATATTTGACTTGGGAAAAGCCTTCTTAATGCCGTATAGATATCTTATCTGTACTGTGTGATCTTGTAACTGTCTTTAAAATGAAGCCTCGTTGTTACCTGCGTGCTGCGTTCAAGACCGTGATGACATATTCAAAACTTCAAACCAACTAAAAATTTGTGCACAAAGTTTAAATCTCAGATTAAAAATTTTAGAGACTTGCTTTATTCAGACATCTTGCATAAGCTATGCAATTAATTATATTTAGTGCCGAAGTGCTAAACTTCTGAAAATATTCTGATGATATCAGATCTTTATCTTCTTTCAACTAGCATCGAATGAAGCTTATAATTCAATTACTGTTCGTGAAATTCAGATAACACATAGGAGTACATGATTAGATTAATAAATGTTATCGATGTTTTTGTAACATCGTTTCTCAAAATAACTTTTTGTCTCCGAGATGTTTTAGGATTTTAGGACCATTTATAAACTTGGTTCGCATCACTTATAGCAGGACAAAACTCTTGAACTCATCATTAGGATAAAAAAGAAATGACTTATCAAAGTAATGGAAAGGATTGGTCTGCTGCACAAACTTCAGAAACTTTAAAATACTAGCTCTCGTGGAGGATAAACAATGCTTTGTGCTCTTAAACAGATACTGCTGGTATTTAATCTGATCAGACAGTAACATTCGTGGCACCACAATGTGAACATCTTCTCAGTTAAAACTTCCGTTTGCAAAGTTGAAGTACCTTCTGGGCCTAATGATAAATCCATTTTAATCGGTTACTAAAAATGCTGAGAACTAGGACGGCTAGTTTATGCCTGCTTAATTTGTTTTTTGTTGAGTGTCTATATATTATTACCCTCTAGCTCCTTGGCCATTTCACATAACTCCATTATAATTGAATTTCACATCTGCGGTAAAATGGCAAACACCGATTCACTTGCAGCAGCAATCACAAGAAGGTTAGTACAAACTGTGAGGCTTAATTTGAAACCTAATTATATATTGGCTTTAGAAAAAAAATGGTTAAATGTTAAAAGTTAATACTATTTTGTTATATTTTTCCTGATCACCAGAGGATCTAGTGGCATTGGTGAATGCTGCGCGAGGGTATTCGTCCAGCATGGAGCTAAGGTTGTTATTGCCGACATTCAAGATGAACTTGGGCATACAGTTGTTGAAGCATTAGGAAAAGTGAACTCTATTTATGTCCACTGTGATGTTACATATGAAGATCATCTTAAAGATGCTGTAGACATAACAATTTCAGCTTTCGGAAAACTTGATATCATGTTTTCAACAACGCTGGCGCCATCGATCCTTACCAGCCTCGAATTCTTGACAACCTAAAGTCTGATTTTCAGCGTGTCTTTGCTGTCAATGTAATTGGTGTTTTTTTAGGCATGAAACATGCAGCTCGAAGTGGTTGCATAATTTTAACAGCTAGCCTATGCTCTAATCGCGCTGGTGCAGCGTCACATGCTTATACTGCCTCAAAGCAATATTAGGACTAACCAAAAACTTGGCGGTTGAGCTCGGACAATTTGGAATATCGAGTCAATTGTTTATCGCCTTATGGAGTTTCGACTCCTTTTGGTAAGACTTGTCAGTTGTCTAGGGGTTGAAAATGATGAAGACTTTGAAAATTTCTTGAACTCATTTGCCAATTTGAAGGGCGTGACCCTCCGGACTGAGGATGTAGCCAATGCAACCCTTTATCTTGCTGGTGATGAGGCTAAGTATGTCAGCAGTCAAAACCTTTTTATCGATGGGGGATTGGGGGTTGTGGTTTCATCTTTTAAGATGGTTTAGTATTCTGCCGATCTGCCCAAATTACAACTTGCGACACTAAGCTACTGCCTACTGCTATGCTACGCTTTTCATGACTTGTCACAAATAAGCTTTGTTTAGACCAGGAGGAGTAAGTTGAACATTTACCTACAGTCCTTGTGTTTTCAGTTGCTTCTCTGCCATGTATTCTGATTTTTAAATGTTGATAGATAAGTGTTTTCAATTGTTATACACTGGAAAACATTGTTAATTACAAGATGCTGTCTGAAATTGATTGTTGAAGTTAAATTGATGTAAATAATCCAGGAAAGAGGAAAAATAGTGCTAATTCCTTAATTTAGATATGCATTTACTCTCAGTGGCATAGTGATTGCCGATTATAGTTTGTAACTTGTTCGAAAGTACACTCTTTTGAGCTATTTAAAATAAATTTAATGACGCTTGACATTGGTATATGAGTAAAGGTGTGATATGATCAATGGTTGTTTTAGACAGACTAGTAGATGAGGTAATGTGGTAGACCTCCTGTTGTAAGACAATGGTATGTATTTGTTTTTCTGAAAGAGAGAATACATGGGAACATCAGTCCCTCAGATATATCTTCACAGAACCAATGTCTACTTTAGAAGCATTGTCTTGATGTGAATAACGTTATGAACACTGCTGCCACATATTATTAATCATCCTCATAGTCGCATAGATGATAACCATAGTAGTAGACATTGGATAAAACCCATTTCAAATCAGACGAGTTGTAGTTAAATTTCAATTGGATACAACCTGTGTATATATGCTAATCAATGTGCTGTTAGAAGTTCAGAAAAACTATTTTATGGGAGCTTTTTCCAAACCATACAGTGATTAAATGAATCATACATTAGAATCGGGTTAATAGGCAAAAAGATCACTGAACTCGTGGCCAACTTGCCGATATTTAGTCCTCTATTGCCCTTTGCAAACAATGACATTCGTGCCTGAGGGTAATGTAATAACAATCCTATTGTTATTAAGTTTAGAAGCTCCCTGTCTGTCAAAAGAAAAAAAGCTTAGAAGCTCCTGGTTCAGTGCTGATGGCTTCGGCCTAGTATGAGAGGATTGAACTGCATCCTTAATATCATAGGATCAGCACCTACGGTCTGTCTGAACACTTGGCATGAGGGTGGATACATAAAGGGAATTTGAGGGTGGATACATAAAGGGACGGATTCAGGGTGGGGGCAGTGGGGGTACTTGCCCCCACCGACTTTCAGGGTAAATCCATATCTCTACTACTAATTTCTAATTTAACCAAATTGTTAAGTTGCCCCACAGTTAGTGTGTTGTACCTCCCTCTAGCCTATTTTTGCCCCCACTACTTCCAAAATTCTAGCTCCGTCCCGGGATACATTGACATGAAACAGAGAGCAGGAGGTCCTAACAAGACCTAATGAGCAATGACAAACTCTCTTTATGCTAAATTCGGGAAGCTCAACTGTCCATAAATATGATCAATACTGAATAGTTCCTCAATTTCAAATGAATATCTACTACAATTATGATCCGACATTGACGATCCGACATATTTAAGCTAGGTTTGTGCAGTCAACTGGTCTTTCTGATTTTAACTTGTAATTGTTTTCCGACAGTAAATTTAGTAACAAAATTATTTTCTGTTGGTACTTCTATAATGCAATGAACAGTTCCAGTGAACTACTTACTTGGTTTTGAAATATAATTTATTTGAATTTTTAACGCAAACGTTTTTATGTTTTTGACAGCTTAGTTAAAATTATTATTTTTAAAATTTTTTTAAAAAAATTATAATATAATTCTTTTTAATTAGAAAAAAAATTAAAAATAATAATTTTAGTTATGCAGTCAAATGATTTTGGAGTATGAAAAAGTCAAACGATTCTAAAACACATAAAGTCTTATTTTTGTGTTGTGAAGTTTCTCAATCATCCTTGGTTTACAAAATTATTGATATTCCTGCTTGGTCGTGGTATCAAAAAGTCAATAATAATTTTTCATATTTTTCATTTAGTAAAAACACGGAGTGTATGTGTTTGGCTCGTGATTATAATCTACAAACAATTTATTTTCGGTTGTTTTTATGATATATTTATATATTAATTTTATATTTTAAGTTGAGAAATTGAAAATATTCATTTCTTTTGTTGTATTATTTTGATTTTTGAAATTTGATTTCACAAAAATATACATATTAATTATATTAGAATTTACATATCCACAAATTAATCAAATAAATAATAAAAAGAGATTTTATTTATAAATATATAGATTCTTCCATACAAAACAATAAATTACTTTTTTTATAAACATTGTCGATACTATGTTTCGGTTGTCCTGATAGGTCTACTTGTGGTTTACGTTCTAAGAAAGTGTGTTTGATGTATAATGTATTGATGTGTCACCCCAAGATCGTTATCCATCAAGTGAGCTCAAGTGAGCTAAACTTCTAATAACCTTAAACAAGGATAAACACAAGTTAATCACTCAACCTTTAACTAAGTATTCATATTAACAGTTATTCAAAACTATTGGTTCTGTATCATTATTTTACTATGGCGAAGTCTCTGAAAATGTTAATTAATTAATTGCACGAACTTTAGAATTAGATTACGTAGGCTGCTGGACTATATGAGCGTGGCCCTGTGTTGTTGAACGATTGCGCTCGTGCACTATTCTTGATAGGTTTAATTAATATTATATTTACCTGGCTACCTACTACAGCATCGTCAAGAGCTTGAGTTTGATAGATCCTGTTTTGTCATTATGCTTAACTAATCTAGATGCTCCAGCTGCAGGCTTAATAATTGTAATTTGTAAAGATAATATAGTGATAAAGTATTTTATTGTTTTGTTCGGTATAAATATGGTTCTCTTCCAGCTCCTTCCCCATTACTCTATCAGACTCACTCATCGTCCATCTCTGGTGCAATGGCAAGGTAAGTACAAACTGTAAGCTCATTGCAACTCATAGCTAAATGACTTTACACATAAAATTTTATTAAGAATTATTTTTTTTATTTTGGATAATATATAGGTTGGAGGGTAAGGTCGCCCTGATCACCGGAGGATCCAGCGGCATAGGTGAATGCACCGCGAGGATCTTCGTTCAGCACGGAGCTAAGGTTGTTATCGCGGATATTCAAGATGAACTAGGGCACACAGTTGTCGAAGCATTGGGAAAGTCCAACGCTATTTACGTCCATTGTGATGTCACAAATGAAGACCACATAAAAGATGCAGTAGACAAAGCAGTTTCAGCCTACGGAAAACTTGACATCATGTTCAACAACGCTGGCATCTCCGATCCCAACAAGCCTCGAATTTTGGACAACCTCAAGTCTGATTTCGAGCGGGTCATGGCCATCAACGTGACCGCTGTTTTCCTAGGCATGAAACACGCGGCTCGAGTCATGGTCCCGGCTCGAAGTGGCTGCATACTTTCGACCTCTAGCTTGAGCTCTAACATCGGTGGCGCAGCATCACATGCTTATTGCGCCTCCAAGCATGCTGTCTTGGGACTGACCAAGAACTTGGCAGTCGAGCTAGGACAATTCGGCATACGAGTCAATTGTCTGTCGCCTTACGCGATGGCGACTCCTTTGGCTAGGAGCTTTGTGGGGATTCAAGATGATGAAATTCTTGAAGGCGTGATGAACTCTTTGGCCAATTTGAAGGGTGTGACTCTCAAGACCGAGGATGTGGCTAATGCAGCTCTTTATCTCGCCAGCGACGAAGCTAAGTACGTAAGCGGCCAGAATTTGTTTGTTGATGGGGGATTTGGGATTGTTAATTCGGCTTTTAAATTATTTCAGTATCCTGAAGATGAACCTTTGGCTTAATAACAACCTCATTGTAAACCTACTGCGAGGGTTTGATTAATTTGTCTGAAATAAATTTTTTCTGCAGTCGAAAACCGTGTTCAACCGCTCCCAGAGTCGGTGGAACGTTTCAGCATTTTATTACAACTATTGATACTCTCCTCTGTATCCTCGGCGCTTATGCTGGGAGGTTGACATATTTTAAAACATTTATAAATTGTTATTTTATAAATTATTTTAAATTTATTTTATCTGAATTAAAAATCAATATTTAAATGTTTATAAAAAAGATTTAAGAAATAAATTATAAAATTATATTATATATACATATCGAATAATATTAGAAAACAGTAAAGAAATTAACTGAACTCCCTCCATCAAATTACCAGTCATTTCAAAAAAATGACGTGCAACTTTGAACACATATTCTATCTATATTCACATTAATTATCATGATTTAGCGACTATATAGCTGATTTCAATACAAGACTAGTAAATAATAATTAATATATGAAATAAAAACCATATTAGCTCTTGAAAATAAACAAGTAAAGGTATATGGTAAAATTTAAATCAATAAAATTGTCTCAAAAGCTAATAAGAACAATTATTATGAGATAAAAAAAAAATCACTTAAAATGACTTCCTTTATAGGACGGAACGAATAATATATATTTGCTAGATTTCGAAAATGTAATCGTGGAACAAAGATGCCTTTGCTAACAAAAGCAGACAACAGTCTAGCAGATAACCGGGGATTGCGTTATATCTCAAACTTGGCCGGCCAGAAAATATTAAAGTAATGAAGTTGAAAATTACAGCATATGATTATGAATGGTGCCGCGAGCATGAAATAGATTTTAGGACGGGACGAACATAAGATTTTATATATCTTAGTTTTTCTGGTCATATTATCATAAGCGGAATATAAGACGGGCACAAGATTTTGGTCATAGTAACATATTATATACAATTCGGGAGCCGCATCGAAAAGGAAATGGCCAGATGTTCATATCAGAATTCAGTCTTATGCTATGTATGAGTTAAATTCTTAGGATATGGCGGTGAAACGTCTTTGTCCCTTGGACCTGTCTTGGTTAAAGAAAGGTGATGCTAGTACACAATCGCGGAGGACAAACCAAAATTTGTCTTTTCCGTTTGTTTTATGGTAAATGTATAATACGAGTCCAAATTTATGCAAGCCGGTGATGTTAGTTGTCGGTACGTTTTTAGACAAGTTGGCAACAAACAAATCCTAATCTATATCATATACTTCAGATACTTAGATATATAATTTTAAAGCTAAGGACATCTCCAAGTGTTATCTAAACAAATTCTTAACTTTTAAATTTAAAGATTCAAGATAAAAATAGGGCTTTAATAAGCTCTTAAAGGCTTTTGAAAATTAAAAATTGAAGAGTTCATCATCTCTCCTCTCTTATAAAGAACATTTATTAGCTTTTAACTTCTATTTATAAATATAATATTAGTTTCCCTTCAACTTTAACTCCAACATTTTTCTCTTCCTAATTTCCCTCTCATTTACATGAATAAAATATAAATAAAAAGCAAGTATAAGGAGTAGCATTGGAGTTGTCATCTTTTCCGATGTCTTAGAGCATCTCCAATGGCACTAGGGATGGCAGTTTTACCCGACCCGATGGATACCCGACCCGTTCCGACCCGATTGGGTCTACCCGAACCCGATTTTTTTGGATCTGGATCCGGATCTGGATCTTATTTTTAGACCCGAAAAAGTTTGGATCTGGATTTGGATCTCAGGTGTTCCGAACCGAGACCCGACCCGAAACCTGAAACCCGATTTAAACTCGATCCAAACCCGAGACCCGATAAAAACCCGATACAAAATATTATATATATATATATATATATATATATATATATATATATATATATGTTATGTGTTTAATGTAAAGTATATATATTGAAATATTGTGAATTATTAGGTATGAATATTAACATTTTACTTAATTTTATATGCTCAATACAGAATTTATATTCATTTCATCAATATTTTTCTCAGTTATTGTGCATTGAAAAATCTAAATATAATAAAATATAAAATATAAATGATAAGTTGAATGATTGTATACAATTAAGTTAACATGTTTCACGTGTTTATTGTATTAGACGAAACTTGTAAAACCCTTTTTTATGTTCCTAAATTTTTAAAAAAAATCAATCATCACATTTTTTATAGCTATATAATTTTTATTTTTTATTTAATTTTATTTTTTAAATACCCGAATCAGACCCGAACCCGAACCGAAACCCGAAGAAACCCGACGGATCGGATCCGGATCTTCATTTTCCAGACCCGGACCCGAACCGACCCGAAATATAATGGATCGGGTCTGGATCTTAAGAAACCCGACCCGACCCGACCCGTTGCCATCCCTAAATGGCACTCTTAAATCACTCTTTAAAATATAATATAATATTTGGTTCCTAGTTAGTTATGACATTGAAAAAGATTTCCAACTCTAATTCTCTTCTTTATACTTGCTCCTTATTCATATTTTATTTATATAAATTAGAGAGAAATGTTGGAAGTAAAGTTGTAGGGAAATCAATATTATATTCAAAAAAAAAAAGTTAAGAGCTCTTACATGCTCTTTAAAAGAGAGGAGAGATGATGAGCTCTTAAATTTTTAAAGAGTTTCTAGAAGTTTATTGGAGCTCTAATTTTTGCTTTGCTCTTTAAATTTAAAGTTAAGAGCTTATTTAGAGAGCCCCTTAGAGATGCTCTTAACTCACTAGGAGCTTCTTATTATATTATATATTATATTTTAAAAAATAATTTAAGAGCCTTATTGTAAGATGCTCTAATAACATAAGATTTATTTGAAAGTGTTGTTAAAAATTAATGTTCTGTCACAAAATATATTGATAGAAAAATGTTATTGTAGTTTTTATACTTACGAGTTCTAATATATAGAAAGAATTGATGACCAACAACTGAAAAACAATTTATTAGAAATAATATGGAAAAATTACTTTTTTCAAAAGAGCTTTACAACTTAAAAAACTGTTGTTCAGAAAAAATATTTAGATTTATCAATAATTTTTCACATATTTTTTAACAAAAAACAACAATAATATCAGACGATACTTTAATATTGTCAGAATTAATTTGATTTTAAATGTATCTGTTTTTTTCCAAAAAGAGTTCGTCACTGCACGTATACTTTGTATGAATCATGAATAATGAATTGAGATTTACTCGGCAAGATCATTAGAATATTCAGTTATTTTCGCAAACTTTATAGGACACCACCGACTATAATTGATACGGGGTAATGCCCAGATGACTTATGATATGCGTGTTAAATTAATAATTAAGACTTTTAGTAGTATAAATAATGAATATTATCACTTAACAGTCATAATCCAGCATACCACAAACCCACGACCAAATATTTGTATATATAATTTTAAAAATATGGTATAGATTCCCAATAGAAAGCATGAACTTAGCCGTAAAAGACTAATTATTATTTTAGTGGCTTAAACGAAGATATCTATTTCTTTTCTTCCATTATTTATTATAGGTAGTCACCTATAGTAAGTTATGGATATATCCATTAAACAAAATAAAAAAGAAAAGCAATCAAAATAATCCATGAAAATGATAGATCTGATGTGTATTTTTGTACCTTCAACATGCAAACATGAACATGATATGTACAAATAGGAACATGATCACCCAAAAAAACATAATCACAAGAAATTACACAAATCATTTGTATATAATAAGATTAGTGAAAGTAAAAAAATATTTATGTACTGTAAGTTGTTTCTTTATCAACCTCATGGTCGAATCAAAATCTTGAAAACCGAAGAATGCCACCAAATCAGTCCTAGGCCAAGTTTTAGGCATTTTTTTCAAAAAAGGGTTGCGAAAAAGGGTTGACATCAGACCTAGACAGACAGCATCATAAAGCATGCAGAACAATAGCAAATTCAACCTGACCATGGACCAAAAGGCCCAAAACAGTCACTCCCCACAAGTTTGTCCTTCCTCCCCACCTGCCAACTCTCACTCATAAAAACAAAGGACTATAATAGTAGGTGCAATACCATTCTCATTCTCTTCTAAGTTCTAAAACAAGACCAGAGCACGACTTTCAGAAAATCCATGAGTTCGACAACTTATCTTTGTATAGCTGGAAGCCTGGAATTCAAATGTTCCAAACTTTTGGGGCATCACAGTAAAAGAGTTCTTGATATGTGCAATCAACTACATAGCTTAAAGGATGCCAACAGTGGGCAAAAAGTGTATTATTATGTAAATAGACTAACCTTGTAAACTGAATTTCAAAAATGATAACAACACACACAGTAACACAGCAATGTAATCAGGCCCGGCCCAGAGGGAGGACAACCAAGGCGACCGCCCAGGGCCCAAAAAATTTAGGGGCCCAAAATTTATATAATTTATGTCTTGTTATTAGTATATGTCAGTCCAATAAGCCTATTCTATCCTAAGTGATTAGGTCCGTACCTAAACTAATGGTACTATCAATCATACACTAAGGGGTTATTTGTTAAATCTGAATCATATTTTCTGAATGAATGAGAATTCTGGATGAATAGAGTTCTGAACGATTGAGTTATGGTTCATTTGTTAAATTTAAAATTGATTTTCTGAATAACTATTTTAATTTTAATATTATAATTTAAAAATATAATAATAATTTTTTTAATTAAGAACTCATCAATTTAACAAGGAACAATTTATAACACAAACTAATATCATATAATATAATATTAAAGTTTAAAACTTAAAATTAAAGAAGATATCACATATGTAATTAGTTGGATCACAGAGGCTGTATGGACGATTCAGATGGAATTTTAAGCTTCTGTCGTCCAGAGCTTTTTTGCTCTCGTCCAGACTTTTAAAATGTGAAACAAACGGCCTGAACGCGCAAAAAAGATTGGTTCAGTCCATATCCTCTCATTCACCCATTAACAAATGAGGCCTAACTAGAAAAATGTCATCAAATATTTGTTTAATCTTCTTTTTTACATCCAATACACTTTATTGTTAAAACTTGATTGTTTTATAGTTACTTTCTTACGGAAGTGGACTAAAATTTGAGTTTGCATTGCTACAGCCTACAAGGTCATATTTTATCAAATTTAATGAAGTAAAAAAAATTAGGGTCCATTTTTCTCTTTCGCCCCTGGGCCCTCAAAAGATATGGAACGGCCCTGAATGTAATCACCTCTATAGAGTTCCAGTATTGACAAACTAATACTTCAGTTGGCAGTTAAAATTAACAGAGCACAACAAAATGCGGAAATCATAAACTAAATTGTCATCTAGACAGTGCTCATCAATTTCTTAACAATGGATAAATCCCAAGCACACCTTGTATTTATAATTTATCATAAATTGATGATTCCCCCAGACCATAGGATATAAAACAAACATGAACTAATCTCATGTCAATAAGTACCTCTGCATCGCCAATTCAAATATAAAAGCATCATCAACTGTTGTACAGTACATTATTTGGACGATATATAAAATGTGTGTGTATATGTTTAATACTTCCGTTTTAATTTTAACTTGTTTTACAAATTAATTTAATGTAATCTAGGATTATATACAGATATATTGTTCTGTTTTACTCTGTTTATTATTGATCACTCTGTTTTTATCGTTCTACTGATTTTCTAACATCAACTAGACCGAGACGAGAAATATTTAACTATAGAATTTGAATTCCAAATTAAACTTAATAACATCCGATCCAACAATTGTAACACTACATCATCAACTTCAATATAGATATCCAAATAGATAACATTACAAAACCAAAAACCAAAAACTCTTAGTAATCAGTACCTACGGCCACCAGCACCACCAGCAAACCCGCCGCGCCCATAAGCGGGCAAAACAGGGGCAATCGCAGCCTGCTCCTCCTTGAGCACAATTCCAGGAACATCAGACATGCCGAGAGTAGCGAGGAGCTCAATAGTCTCCTTATCAACCTCAATGTGATCAGTCCTGATTGCTGACTCATCAGGCACGAAGTCCATGCGCCTTTCTCGCTCTTCCTCCTGGAGCTTGAGAGAGATGCCGCGGACAGGGCCTTTCTGGATGCGTTTCATCAGGTGAGTAGAGAATCCGGCGATCTTGTTGCGGAGACGCTTGGAGGGGATGATGGCGACTTCTTCGAGAATCTTCTTGTTGGTGTGGAAATCCAGGGTCATTTTTGAGTAGTAACGCTCGATTACTTGTCTTGAGGATTTTTTCACGGTTTTTGTACGGACGCGACCCATGGTGAATGTGAATTGAGGAGGCGGGGAGGAGCTTGCTAGGGTTTGGAGAGGAGAGTGAAAGAGGGGTTTGATTCAGGGAGGTGGCTTGGTAGTGTTTGTGATGTTTGTGATGTTTATATATCAAGACTGATCTGCAAGGGTTTTCTCCATTGGGCTGGGCTCGTTATTGTAGGGTATTATTGGGCTTTTGTTGTACTGTCCTGCCCGAAACGAATAAGGGTAAAAAAAGTAATGGACGATTTTAATTTCGATATATATTTTTCTCTTTTAATATTTTTTTGAAGGAATTTATTTTTATCTAATCATGAGATGTAGCAATCCAACAATCAGCTTTCAAAAAACAAAAAACAAAAGACAGGAGAGGTGCTATATGAAAAACTAGTTGAGAAGCCGCGCGTTGCGGCGGTCTATGAAAATTATATTAATGATTCAATATTAATATTTATAGAATAAAATAATTTTATAGTTGTCTATATAAACTAATTAACGTTTCAAAATTAATATTTGTAGGATAAAATAAATTTTATATTATAAAAATCTTGATGTAATACCAATACTAATATATAAAATTGTAAAATTGGACTATAATTCATGGTGAAAAAATGAAAATAAAGTTATACAGGTAATTAACAATTTAAAACACGACGAATCTTAATTTTATTATTATTTTTTTAAATGTAATTATATTCTTACATTGTCACCTTCCGCCAATATTTTTGGATTGATTGTGCACAAATACATCTAACTTAAATCCGTGAGGTTGTAGTATTGAGAGAGAGGAGGTTGTGTTTAGATGATCCAAAACCTTACGATCTACGGGGGTATTTATAGGTGCAGAGAGACTTGTGTGCTACTCTTTCCTATAATTAAATAATCTAAAATAAAATTAGATTAAAACTTTTAAATTACTATATTCCGTAAATAATCCGAAACAAAATCAGATTCTGATACTTGCTTCTAATATACCCGAAACTAATAAAGGTAGTTCTAATTTTTGATATTTTTCATCCAAAAATTCCATAAATTTTAAAAAATAGAACGGACCGATGTGAGAGGCGCCATCTACAGCCCCTCGCTTCTCCACCATATTTTCCTTTATACAAAGTTAATCATATGATAATTAACAACAACAAACATGTCCCATGAACAAAACAAATATTATAAAAGAATAACCAACAAACATACATCACTAATAGTTAATTTATTGATATCATCCATCAATATCATGTCAAGACTATATTCTTCTCCCTTGTTTGAATTTGTCAGCTCCCACATAGCGATCTATAACTACCTTTGCTTGTAACAATCTTTATTTTTTTAATACTATATAAACAGTCTTCACTTATCGTTGCAGAAGAACAGCACCACCGAGTTAGAAATCAAGCAAGAGAACTATCACCAGAGAGAGGTAGAGTTGTGGTAGAGTTGTGGTATTGAGAGAGAGGAGGTTGTGTTTAGATTTTTTTTTATTTTTTTTTGTCACGAGAGGTTGTGTTTAGATTAGATGATCCAAAACCCTACAATATATAGGGGTATTTATAGGTGCAGAGAGACTTGTGTGCTACTCTTTTCCATAATTAAATAATTTAAAACAAAATCAGATTAAAACTTTCAAACTACTATATTCCATAAATAATCTGAAACAAAATCAGATTAAAACTTTCAAACTACTATATTCCATAAATAATCTGAAACAAAATCAGATTAAAATTTTCAAACTACTATATTCCATAAATATTCTGAAACAAAATCAGATTCTGAAACTTGCTTCCAATACACCCGAAACTAAAAAAGGTAGTTTTAATTTTTGATATTTTACATCCAAAAATTCCAGAAAATTAGAATAACAGAATGGAGCGATGTGAGAGGCGCCACCTACACGCCCCTCGCTTCTCCTTTATATAAGTATATTGATTGATAATAAGTATACTCCACTCAGCAATTATCTCACAACAATAAATATCAAACAACCGATCCATGTACGCTCTGCAAACAATTGCAGTATGTACAAAAGGGCCGAGAAATAATACACTTTGTACAGGGAAATTAAGCATGGGTATAGGCGTATAGCCGTGTGAGTATTTGTCGATTTACTCTTCAAAACAAAATGTTACATGTATATCTATAAGAGTAATGTTTAGAGGGCTCGGGCGATTACTGGCTTGAATTTGCAAGTCCAACCAAGTTGAGCATGTTACGTTCTTCCTTAAATCTCTCTAATACAGAACCTTTGAGACCATTATGTGCTTCTTCTTCAGATCCTTTTGGCACAACACCCCAACATTCTATTACTTCTGGGCATATACGATCAGTCTTGGACAAACAAGGGCTGCCGAAAGTGGTGCAAGAGAAGGTGTGTCCCTGATCGAAGTTTGCTGAAATGAACAAGCCGAAGTGACTTGCTCGGCCCCCGAAACCAATGCCATTGGGGATGCTCTCTGAACTAAAATTCGTAGCACACTGCCAATGCAGCAAAGTCATCAGACAGAACAAAGTAACAAAATGCAACTGAGGTAAATACAGCAACAACTAGAAAACCAAAAAAACAAATCCTCTATATCTGATGAAATTCTCACCAAATAGAAAGTGCAAGCAAGTTTCATGCTCCTAAATTGTAGAAGTACTACACAATGATTTCACATGGTTGTTGCAGGCTATTTGAATTTCCACCCGGGAATAAAAAGGAGAAAAGCATGCTTATGTTAACTTGTTAAGTATCGAAACCACTTCTGTATCATTTGAGACCACTGACCACTTCATGCACATTCTTATCTATAATCATTTCGGTAATAGGTTGCACTTGGTTTTCCTTCTTATCTAAGAAATTGAGTTTGTTATTAGACTCTTGGGAGTTTACAGAATGACTGAGGTATATGTGGAGAGATATTAGAATACAAAGAAGCGAAATAGAGAAGTAGAACGCTCTGACTTCTAAAACGATCTAATTGCAGCAAACAATTGCTTCATTGGAAAAATAAAATCATGAAGTGTTTTTTTCTTTTTGCAAATTAATAGTGTCACTTTTCCCCACGATTGAAAAGCAAAATTATCTGTGTGCTTTTTTCAAATACAAAAATGATAATAATATGGATACATCAAATGCTAGCGAACGGAGAGGAAAACTTACCCACTGTATATTATTATTCGCTCCAGTGGGCCGAAATATAGATGCCTTCGGGTGCAGCTGAAAGAGAAAAGACTTCATATCCCCATAAAAGTCTGCATGTCTCTCCCAAGGTTGAGAAGCATAACCTCCATATATGTAACCATCAGTATCCTTGATAACGAATACAGTTGATCCTTCATTATTTCTGCATTCAATAAAAGAAAGCAAAGGTCCATGTCAAGGACTTACATTAGATAAAAGAGAAAGCAACATCGATGTATATTTCATGATGTTAAGATTCGATAGAGCAACATATAGTTTATTTCCACATTTATATGCTCAATATGTAACTAGAGTAGGAGATATAGCTCTACACAGAAATTCATGATGTTTGAGAGATGGAGTAGGGATATCGTGAATGGCAACATAAATGTTGGTCAAAAAGTGAACCTCAGAAATTCTAAAATAAATTTATAATTTATTGGTGAGATGGAAACAACTAGACGGTGAATTAATAAAAACAAAATGTCGCAAGCTTTTAGAATATTAAAATAGATCCTCTAGCTTCTGATGGGATAAATCACCCGAGAAGCAAATTGCATACGGAAAAAAAAAAAATTGAAATACATTTATATAACTGGACACTCCAGTCATCGCATATTTTGTCCCGTTTGGGGACAGAAAGTGAACATGAATTTGATATAGGATAGAATTGCTACTCACGATATTTTCCCTAAGAACGTACTAAAACTTAAGCCATGCACTGCACTGTGATACAAGAGTCTCCATTCACCCAGTTCCTGATGGGAAAGAGCTCCTCCTATGTGCCAAGCATATTCCTTCCTCAACAAGATCATTTTAGGATCAAGATCTTCCGGAAGTAACAGATGAGGAACTTGAAAACCTGCTGAGCAATCAAGAAAGTAATGCATAAAAGCACGGTAATACAAAGAGATTAGCAGATTGAAAAGAAAAACTAAGACCATAAATATATTTCAAAAGAGATTATGAATATCATAATTCAGAGACAATAATGACCTGAATCAGAAAGCCTCAGCAAGCTCCCAAGAAACTTCCTAACAGATGGTAGAAGAGTGCACCATTTTTTGAAATCTTCGAAAGACATTGCACATCCTCCATCATCCTTCGAAAAATTTGCAGCATTAATGAATACGTCAATGCTTTCTAAGTGTGATGCAGTACCAGGTTCGGATTGTTTATTAGAAAAAATATAATCAAACAACTCGTTAAGAACGGCTTCAAGATCAGACCTGCCAAAGTTTATAGGGTTCTTACAGGAAAATATAAAGCAAGAATTCCAAATGTAGTTTAAGCAAAAATTTGTAGAAGAAAAAAAAGTTGTATATAAAAGCATGTTGACCATCACAAAACAATAGGTCAGTAATGTTTGATGGATAATCAGTTTAGTAAAAGGAATTAAATTGAAAAGGAGAGTCATGTAAGTACGTGACTGAAGCCCTACCAAAACTATGTTAAGAAATTTTAATGCCCATTGTGGAAGGTACAATTTACATATAAACTCGCTCATGCCCGTTGTGGTTTGTTCTTTCTATAGTCTTGGGTATTTCAAAAGAAGGGGTCATCCAATTTGTAACAGAAAGAGTAAAAAATGTAGACAGTCTGCATAAGGCTATTGTTGGAGTTTGAGCAACTATACAATGGATAAAGCATGTATAACTAGAGAAGCTGACAACAGAACATTTAAAAATGTAAAGAGCAGATTTTACTGATTTGCTGAATAAAAGAGTAGGAGCTGCTGTTTTACCATCCTACAGTCCCATCATCACTGACATCTAATATCTGATAAATAAATTCTTCAATTTCATCTCTGGTTCCTTTCTCATAAATTCCCTGCAATATGAAAATTGTGCTATGTAAGGCAAACATATTTCAGCCTTCATCAATGTAGGGATAAAATGTCCTTTGCAGGTGCAAAAACATATAAAGATTTTATCCTACATTTAGGCATAATTTGATAGTTCTCAAAGAGTGATCAGTTTTTAAACAAAGAACGAAGTTTAGACTAGACATCGGATAGATCATATCATGGGAAGGGGGGGGGGGAGTTTTTCTGAATTGATATTGAAAGTTTAAAACATAAAAACAGCACTCTCGATAATTATATTGACTACAGAGTCAAAGAATATCCAGTAGTATTCTAAAGAGAAATTGTTTCAGTAAAAACAGAGACTATCACAATGAAAATACAATACCCAACTTCAAAAAAATGTTTTGTGTTCTATTATCATTAAAATTATAGAAATTTTCAAGAACAGGACCTTTTATTAAACGAAGATTTGTCTTCAGTACCTTGGACGCACGCAATAATGCTATAATATTATAATCTCATCAGGCTGATCAGCTTCCAAAACTTAACAGACGAAGTACAATAAGGCAACTAACCAACTACCTTACTAGTAGGCTTAGTGTGGAAAGAATTGCAGAAGTGCAAACTGAGTACATGAATTGCCAAACATTGGAAGTGCAAACTGGAACCAAAAGACTTGATACAAAATGTATCACAACCACGTCTTTCACAACTCCCAACCACTTATCATGATATAACATTATCAAACACGTATTTATCGATCAACTGAATTCACAAAATATTGTGTAGGCAGCATTTATTCAGTCGTGAAATCTTGGAATTAGATCAGAATAAATGAACAGGGTAGCCAAAATTAAATTTATAAAGAAACCACAATAACTGATCGAAATTAGGGAACCTACTTTGGCAATCACAAGGTCCTCAAAGGTCAGCTTTTCATCACGACGTTTTTGTGTGATTAAATCAAACATTCTGTCTCCTAGTGCACCGTGAAGTCCATAATATTTCTGAAAAATTAACTGCACCCTGTCAAATTGTACTTAAAATGTAAAAATAGGCAGCAGATCAGATTACTTTAAAGAATGGCTTTACTTTAAAAACGGTGGGAGATATATATTGGCGATCACTCTCTGATTGAGCAGGTAGAGACTGGAAGAGAGATTTTAGGTCTTCGAGATACTTTGGGGTGAAAGATCTGCAACAGTCGTAGAAATTACTAATATTGGAGGGGGAGGGGGAGGGAGAGAGAGAGAGAGAGAGGGAGGGATATGGAACCTGGTGGCAGAAACGAAACGAGGATCGGAAGAAGAAGATTCAGAGTTTCCCATTGATTTTTAGCTCCGGCTTTCTCACCGTAGCTCTGCTCCGTAATCCGGCCGTTAAAGTTTGTCTATTGGGCTAGTTGTGGATCATATCATATCAGCCCCGTTAATGGGCCCATTATTGTGAAATTACAAACAATGATTATGAAGATTGGTTTAGAAAAAAAATTTCATATTAGGAAAAATCATACATAATGAAAAATAAATTAAAATATTATATTAAAAATGTCATATATGCACGTGCGCTCTGTTCTGAAAGTCGGTGATTAATCATGATTAATCACCGATTAATCCATGTTCCGTAACTCGCCGAATTGATTAAATCTCCGATTAATCACCGATCAATCCGATTAATTCTCGATCAATTCAATTAATCCCCGATTATTCTTGTTCTGTAACTTCACCGACTAAGTCCGATTCCCGCTTTTTACAACACTGCACGTGCCTAATGGACAAGCATACAATCTTATGCATATACACTCATGTAGAATTTTGTAGTAAATTTGTAGACGATAATCTATAAATTTTTTTTATGATAGAGACCGGTTTATTAATGGCACACAATATTTTAAGAAA
Source organism: Daucus carota subsp. sativus (assembly GCF_001625215.2). Classification (NCBI taxonomy): domain Eukaryota; kingdom Viridiplantae; phylum Streptophyta; class Magnoliopsida; order Apiales; family Apiaceae; genus Daucus; species Daucus carota. The sequence goes on along the minus strand of NC_030384.2, from coordinate 45,637,612 downwards.
TCGAATACGGTCTTATGCATATACATTGATGTTAGAATTTTAAAATAAATTTATAGGCGATAATCAATATTTTTTTTACAAGGAAATCACATAATATTTTAAAGAAATCGAAGATTGATGGGTTAATTGAATGATTAATTTCTTAGTAAACCGACTTTGCTGTGATTTAGAAACGGGTCAAAACATGATTAATATAAAAAATCATAAAAATTTTGAACAAATGACTCAGACCAGTAATTATTAGTGAAAAATAGGTTAAAATCAAATTAATCGATCAAAAATTGAATTAAATAATAAAAACATTTATGGAACTGAAAACTATAAAATTTGTGCAAAATAATTAAAATTTTAATGATAAATATATGTGTGCATATACATATATTATTATAATATTATAAATACTATTAAATTATTTTAGGTTAATTCCGATTAATCCTCTTTTTGATCAATTGCTAATTGATACATTCACCTATAAATTTTAATTCTCATTTTTACAACACTGCTAAAATATATTTTGAATTAACACAGTATTTGTCTAAAAATATTATATTATTTTTTAAATTAAACAACGACTTTTAATACGGTGTCTATATAATAATCATGGGTCATAAATAATAATAATTTTCACTATTATTAATATTTTATGTGTCATGTACGCATATCAAATTTTAAATGTGAAAATAAGTCTAGATGTGGTAATTTTACTCAAAAAAAAGTCTAGATGTAGTAATTAAACTTACAAAATGAATTGAAGTCTTATGAATAATAAATTGAGCGATATGAATAAAATTAGTGGTTGATATTCATTCTTATTTCAACATTATTTTATATACACATAGAAATTAATATTTTGTCTATGAGTGTTGTTAAAAATTATTGTATTATTTGAGGAAAAAGGTCGATGAAAAAAGTGTTATTGTAAAAATTAGATTACTATTTGATATATTTTTTATTTTTGCATATTCTGAGTTATAATAAAAAATAATAATATTTTTGATGAATTTGATACTAAAATCTATTACAACTTTCTGCAAAAGCTTGAAAGCCGTTTTTCTAAAAACAGAAAAAAGAGTGTCTGCATTTTCTAAGAGTAGCTTTTGAGTTTAAAAACTGTTTTTAAATTTAACAAACGATTTTCATATATTTTTTTAGTAAAAAGAACCTCACACTGTTGCTTCAAAAATAATGTCAAACAAAGTCTAAATTTACATAACCAAATGCAAATCATATATAAATAAATTTTATGTTTTTATTATAACTTAACAACCCATAAAATTTGTATAATTCAATTTAAATTTGGAAAAATATTAAATAATTTTAAGTGACAAATAATGAGCATGTTTGTGTAGATTTTAAGTTAACATTTAAAACTATTTCTGACTGAAAATGGTATGTTTGTGGTCAGAAACAAACTTAAACTCATAAAAAAGTCACAAACTTACTCAAAGTCGGAAGTTAGTTTGAGAAAACTTTTTAGTGACATGATATTTAATTTTTTTTCCCTATTATAGTTACTCATATATCATAAGTTACGCATAAATCATTTCTGCATTTATTATAATTTTTTAATAACATATCAGTCACTATTAAGTCAAAATTATTTAAACATATTTTAAACTCCAAGCTTATCACATTAAAAGTCTGTTTGATTGAGTTTAAAATTATGACTTACCGCCTAACGTGACTTATTGTGATGAGTTGTCGTTTTTTTTTCACAGAGTGATGAGTTGTAGTTTAAAATGTCTAATGAATGATTTATCAGTTATTAAAAATGTAACGATAATTACTCTAAAACAGTGTTACAATAAAAATAAAAATGATTTATGGATAATTCACAACTTATGGATAACTTTTATCAAAAAAGAAGTTTAAAAAAATTAAATCACTCAAAAAAATTATCTCAAACTAACTTATGACTCTAAGTCAGTTTCGACCTTGTTTCTGACATTAATTTAGTTTTTGACTTATATGTTTTTAAATATAGAAAAAAATGTTAACAATTCAAAATACTTTATTATCGAAGTTTATAAAATTTATAATTCAAAGCAAGACTTATCTTATGTTAAATATTCATACATAATCAGGGAAAAAAATAACAACATTATAGTAGAAGAGATGAGCAAAAATTGAACCCAAGAGCCAGAGTCGGAACATGAGTATGTGGGGATAATAGAGGATCAATCCATGACTTGGAGTCTTGGACTATCCAATGACGCTCTTGCAACGTCATATTTTATTTTTCTAACTTATTGTTTTATTTTATTTTTCTAGCTTATTGTTTTACTTTCGGTCTGAGTGCTTTCTTAAAAAGGGGCTGTGTATATATAAAATTTGAAAAAAAGGAATTTTTTGTTCTTCAATATCGGTTTCACAAACCGTTTTAGGAAAAAAATATACGATAAGCGGATGGATTTTATTTTCTATGTGAGCATTTCCCTAAAAAGAGGCGGTGTATATATAAAATTTGAAAAAGAAGGATCTCTTGTTCTTCAATGTCGGTTTTCAGAAACCGTTTTAAGAAAAATATATACGATAAATGTCTTCTAATCATATCTTAAACAAACAAAGATTTTATATTGCTAATTTTAATTATCAGAAAGTATCAATAATTCTAATCCAATGATACTGATTCTATATATTCATTTATTTCAAATAAATAAAAATTCAATATTTGTAAAATATTCACCAATTTTTTGTTTCAAAACACAGTATCCGTCACGTTAGACGGTCATCTCAATTTTATTTATTCAAATAAATGAATAATGAATAATAATTTAGTATTTGTAAAAAATTTATCAACTTTTTGTTTCAAAACACCGCGTCAGCTCTTCTCAGTTTCATTTATTCATTTTAATTGACTTTAATTAAAATAATAAAATAATAAACTAATAAAGTCTAACAAAAAACAGAATAATGAAAAGGAAATAGAAAAGTACGAGAGACTTATTACCCACGTCTTTTTCCCATTATCCATCGCTTCTCTTACCATGTTTCTCTCTCTAATAATTCGATGGAATAATATATAAAAAATAAATACAAAACAAAACACATCTATAAAATAAAACCTCGAAACGCTCCTATGCCCTTTCTTCTTCACCAAAGCTAATTGAACCTATACATACATCTCTTGTATCTATACATCGCCGATCTGGAGAAATCTAAATGCCGTCCATGTCCACCGCTGTTCCCCCGCCGTTGAAATCCAAGCCGATCCTGATACGTTCGGTTTGGTCCGACAATCTCGCGTCGGAATTCGAATTGATTCGTACGTACATCGAACAGTATCCGTACATCTCGATGGACACGGAGTTTCCCGGCGTGATAGTGCGGGCCACAAACGCCGGAACTGACTTTTTTGTGCACCGGAACTCCGGCGAGCACTACGTCATCCTCAAGCAGAACGTGGACCAGCTGAAGCTGATACAAGTCGGTCTCACTCTGTCGGATGCTACTGGAAACCTGCCGGATCTCGGGACGGAGAACAGGTTCATTTGGGAATTCAATTTTCGTGATTTTGACCTGGCGAGTGACGTGCACGCGCCGGATTCGATTGAGATGTTGAGGCGACAAGGTATCGATTTCGAGAAGAACCGGGAGAAAGGGATTGACTCGGTTAAGTTTGCTGAGCTCATGATGTCGTCAGGGCTGGTGTTGGATCAGTCAGTAAGTTGGATTACTTTTCACAGTGGTTACGATTTCGGGTACTTGATTAAGATATTGACACACAAGCCTCTGCCTAGTACATTGTCTGAGTTTCTTAAGCTGCTCAAAATGTTTTTCGGGGAAAATGTGTATGATGTGAAGCATATGATGAAGTTCTGTCAAGGCTTGTATGGGGGGTTGGATCAGGTGGCTAGGACTCTTGATGTGAAGCGGATGGTAGGGCGATCGCACCAGGCTGGTTCTGATAGTTTGTTAACATGGCATGCTTTTCAGAAGATTAAGGATTTGTGCAAAGATGGGGCGGAAAGATATGCTGGTGTGCTGTTTGGGTTAGAGGTTTTCTGAGTTCCCTGTTTGTAGAATTTTTCATTTCGATTAGTGAAGATGTACAATCTTTGGCTCTTTTCTAATTAATACCAGATATAAGCATTGCTTTTATCCTATGAGCTATGAGTTGGTCTTCTTGCTTTTATGTTTATATTTATGCTGTGTGTAGAGCTTATGTGATATGATTTTCCTTTGTTGCCTGTTCTACGATGTGATGGTTGTTTCTAGACACTGAAATGCACTGTGAAATGTGGATTGGTCTAGCTTCATTGCTGTTAAACAGGGTTTATAGAGTTTGAGATTACTGGTATAAGGTCAATACTGGAAATCCCATGATGATTATTTGAGCTCTTTTTAAATTTGTTACATTTGGTTAAGTATTCTTTATTTGCTTTACCATATCACAGGAGGTATAACATCTTACAGTGTGGTCCTTGATATTGATTATGGTGAATGATACAATCAGACCGAGATGAATGACTCTTGCTAAGTGAATAAATTTCCTTTATTTTATGTAATGCAAAAGGGTCAATGTTATTGTGAAATTAATGGTTAGCTCCCAGCAGTATAATATTGAAGAGAATCAGACTCAAGTGATTTACTATTAGAGAAGAAATTAAGTGCTGATGTTTTATGGAGAGAGAGCTTATATAGAGGTCTTTGTAGCCTCTGGCTCACAAAATCTTTTCAGAGAAATGTTTCATCGTGAATTTGACCCATGGTTACTTGTTATAACTTATAGCTATATTCTAAATTAGTATATAAATTGCTTATGATGACTTCCTCCTTGTTACCTACTTTCAGTTGATCTATCAGGGCGTTTTTCTTGCACCTCATCGGGGGGCTTACATAACATGTGTTGTGTTAAATAAATACACATTTCCTTTTTATACTTAAATGAGGAAGGATGTGTAAAGCTGTAGATAGGAGTAGTGATAACTGGAGAGCATTTTCATTGGTTTCTGAACTATTGAGCTTCTCACAAGGTGTTTTGAGCAAGGTACTTGTAGGCCCCTGCATCAGTGCTGGTGCAAATCAACAGGAATACAAAAGACTCTTGCTTTCTTAAAAATCATGACTATAATACCTAACAAGGGGTTTACAGCAATATATGGATGTTGTTTAAGTGGATGTTTCCGCCATTTTGTTAGGCTGAACATTATAGTGGAGTTTTATTCTTAAAACTTTGGCAGATCATAGTCTTACACTCTTACTAGTTACTACTTTATTATTTGACCATTGATATGTTCCCTTGTTATAGCTTAGGGTCAGTCTATGGGGGTGTTTGGAAGTTAGCTTTTTGAGATGAAATTAGCTTTTTGGATCAAATTAGATGTTTGACCAAATGAAAAAGCTAATGGATGTGTTTGGTAGTTAGCTTATTGAAATAGCTTTTTGGATCCAAAAAGCTAATTTTGAAAAAGCTAATAGGAGGAGCTTTTTCAATTAGATGATTGGCAATGTGTCTGGATAAAGTACAAACAGCTAATTCAATCAGCTATTTACCAAACACTTTTTTCCAAAACAGCTAATTTCAATCAGCTAGTCAAAACAGCTAATTCAATCAGCTAGTCAAAACAGCTCATTCAATCAGCTACAGCTAACCGCTAACAGCTAACTCCCAAACAGGGCCTATGTTTTTTTTTGTGAATAGAGGAAAGTTATCTGCTTTTTGAGTCCATCTTATCTTTTCCTCTGCTCAAGTAGTAACAATTTTCTCCATAATATCTTATCTAGTTATCTTGGTATGTATAGATTCCTTGCTCGAACTCCTGATTTACAATCTTAATTCGAGGCCTGCAGTAGTCTGCTTAAGATTGTGCCCTCTTGCTGTGAACCTTTTCATTCTTGCAGAACTACTATGGATGTAGGATTTGTTTACAACTATATGTGTGGTAGGTACATATATTGGACCTTCCTTTGGTTAGGCCAGGTGACTATTGATTTGCCACATTTAGACTTCAGTGAGAGGAAGCATCACGAGTCAGAACACTTGAAATTTATCGAAATTAAAATAAAATGCTGTTGGTTGTTGGGTTGAAAGGCGGGAAGAAGGAAACATGAAAGTAATCAATCTAAGGTGCTGCAGGCAAACCTCTGGACTACAGAGACTTCTTGGCAGTTTTTGAGGTATTACTTTTTTCTTCTCTTCGCGCCTTCTGTAACATCCCACATCGATTAGTTAAAGAGTATTTGGCCATTTATAACATCTGAGCCCATAACTGAATGTATACCGGACCCAACAACCCACCACAAGTCGGCCTTATTTACGTGTCAAATCTTTTTGATTATTGTTATTCAGCCTCAACTAGTAAGTAGTAAGCCTGTTTGGTTTTCAGTATTGACTTGAATTTGATTGATTTCAGTATGTTGCATACATGTCAAGATTATTGTTTTTTCAAGTTAAAATCTTAAATTTATGTGATATATATTTCTAGATCTTTTAACGCAAGAAGTGATTGTATTCTAATTTCTATCCTGTGAGCATCACACATTTTGAATGCAGTTCTGGTAGTTGAACTTCTTTTGCGAAGTCCCGCTCATGAATTGATTTTACTTGTGCGATCACTGCAAGTTTTTTTCAATAATTCTATTACTTTTCAATTCTTCACTATCTTCCATGTCCCTCAATTATGTGTGCTCCAGGTGCCCCTGCCTTGAGCCCTTGCCAATTTTGTATTCCTTGATAAACAGTTTTTGTGTTCAAGTAAATCTAAACATTATATACTATTTGCTATCTAAGAAGGCATATTGTGTACATCAAATCATCATTTGAAGTTTAAACATGATCTATTGATGACTCCACTTTTGTGATGTTACAAATATATAATATATTGTTATGCACAATTTTGTGTTTGGATATCTCAAATTGCTACTCCCTATATGGCAACATGGACTAGGTATATGTGGGATGCTAAATGTTTGGACTACATACCCAGTTCATTTTCTTGTATCAACCTGAATAAACTAGGGAATATGTGTTAGTACCTCTGGTTTCTACTTTCCAGCAAGATAATTTGTTAACATCTTTAGGGCTTACTTATATACCAACAAACAAGTAGTAAATTATATATACCTTAGATGGTATAATCAGATTTCTTCTGGGCTAAACCCTTAGCTGACTTGCCTAAAAGACTTGTGATTGCAGGGGGATGCTTATTTTGACAAGGTTTACATGTTTTAATGGCACGAAGGATATATGTAATTGAGTTTGTAATCCCCTTCGAGGTAAAGCAGTTTGTCGGTTTATTGGGCAAATGGAGCTGTCTTAACGCAGAAATGATGTAAAAGGTGCTGATATGGAGGTACTATCTTGGACTTATACTCCCTAGATTGTTTGTTCATCAGTCCCCTAAAGATCGTCAATGATTACTAGTCTAGTTAACATCAAGTAAAATAACATAACTACATTTTGTTTGGGAGTAAGCAATTTATATCCTACTATAAGGACATATTTCTCAGCATGTATAACTTTCAGTTACTGTCCTAGCAGTGTATTTACATTCGAGTCAATTTTTGGTCTTGTGATTGAATTAAGTTTTGTTTCGATTATATCCATGTATAACAACTAATAAGTAAGGGGATCTAAAGGTTCATTTTGGACAAGTGTTTGAGCCCCAATAGCAACATACTAATAACTAATTTGTGTTCTATCAACTCTAAAGGTTTAGGTTTCAAGTCTTGGCAAATGGCAACTACGAAAAGTATCATCTCATTTATTCTTTGTGTAAGGATAATACTTGCTATCTGACAGGGAAGACAAACTTTGGTAGCTACTAGTTCCAAGTAATATGTTCTGTGGATGAGATTTGTGTTGGGGCTATGGACTATGGGAGTATGTGCAGTTATTTAAACCACCTATGGTCAGTTTCTTTTGGGTAACTGTAATATATAAATTTTCTGTTAATTCTCTAATACAAGAGAATATGTTAACGCCTTGGTTTGGTGCCTCTTGCCTGACAAGGTTGGTCATCAAATTGAGATCTAATTTAGTTTCTTGAAGAAGATATGTTTGTTGTTTTACTTGGAAATTCTGGTCATTTCAGAAAAATCCTAGACAACTTTAAGTAACCCTTGCACTACTACTTATGAGTTGCATTGCTTAGAAGTTGAAACTCAAATTGATATACAGTAACTTCTGGTCTGAATGGTGATCATTACAGCTTCTGAAGTCGCTTATTATTTTTCGTACATCCATTGCTGACTACTGTTATTTGGGTATGAGTCCAGGTAAGTTTGTCTTGTTTTCTTGAATGAGCAGCCACTAATTAAGAAATCGTTTTTGTTTTTTGGTTTTGCATTCACCTTGGATGTCATATTGTCATGGACGCCCATGGTATCAATGTGTATATTAATGCAGATGCATTTTCTTGAATTATGCCGTCCTATCTTCGATCACCCTTTGCTTTCAAACCAGTTGTAACTTATCATGGTCACACTTTAGTTTGGTTAATGATCACAGGAACAACTGTAGTTGTGCATTTTCACTGTCTTGCTGAAATCCAACGTCTTCCACCTCCCACCCCCTTATTATTTTTAGTAATGTCTTCTCTTTTGGATAAATACAATTTCTTACCTTCTTCAAGGAAAAGTTATATATTTCGCAAATAGCTCATAAAGGAATCCTTCACTGCTAGCTAAAGATGGCTAGTAGGGGTGTACACGGTTCGGGTTGATGGAATTTATTGACCCAACCCAATTAAGTCGGGTTTTCAAAATTTCAACCCAACCCGGACCGTATATATTTGTAACCCAAACCAATTTGTAGTACTTCGGTTTGGTTCGGTTTGGATTGGTTTGGTTGAGTTAATAAATATTATAAACTGATGCTCAACTTTTTACTTCCCTGTGCATACCAGTATAATCACATCAGACCACTCGGTAAAACTGAAACATGTAACTTAAATATTTTATAATAAATTTTCTGAGGTAGGTTAAGAAACTTTACCTTCGGAAACATTGCAGAAGATATACCATTTTGTGAACAATAATCATATATTTGTAACACTAATCACTAATTTAGACAACATGATATATTTAAAATATATTCGGGATGTTGGGCTATGCATATATATATAATATTTAAAATATTTTATTTTTTATTCGGGTTGGTTTGGTTCGGCCTAAAAATATTCAAACCCGTAACCAATCCAATTAAGTCGGGTTTATATTTTTTTAAACCAAATACATATCGGGTTAAAAAAATTCGGGTTGGTTCGGTCGAAAAGTGATCGGTTCGGGTTGGTTTGGTCGGTTTTACCGAACCGTGTACACCCCTAATGGCTAGAGTGTGAGCTTATTTGCAGTGCCTTGAATTCTGGTGTTTATTGAATTCTTGTGGATAGTGGCAATAACTTGCAGAGTTGCACCTGCAGTCTTGCTTTTAATTTTTCAGCAAAAATAGGAGTAGCTCTATTTATGTCAACTACCGCATTACAGGAGGCTTTGGTGTCAGTTTTTCTTTCATGTAGACTAGACAGTTCTAGAGTGTGTGCGCACTAAGAGCATCTCCGACCATAGAGTACCCTTAGCTAAAATGTTAGTTGGCATACCATAATTAAAAATTATAACCAACATTATCAAAAAAGTACACTCCAACCACGCCCACTTGTTGTCTATGATTATAGGCAACCTCCTATGGATGGCTAAATTTGTCGAACCTCTACAGGTCTGTAAGAAATCTGTAGGAAAATTGCCCATCATTTGTTACCATATTAAACTGATATATTCTATTTACAACAATCTAAATATTAATAACATACTATTTTTAAATTATAGCCAACCAATATAGCCAATACTATCGAAGCACAATATCTTACGGATTCAGCAATTAGTCAACGATTATAGCCAACGCCGTTGGAGATGCTCTAACACATATCAACTATTTTTTATCAGATAGAAAATTTTGATTGATGAAAATTTTGTTATAGGCACATTATTATTAATAAGATTAGAGTTAATAAAAATATGTCATCTAATTAAAAAAATAATTGTTAGTGAGTGTTCATGAATATATGCTAGAAAACACATATCAAAAATGAAAATGACAGTTTAGTGGAAGAGCTCCAGCTGAATTGACGTTGTCTCCGAATGACTTCCCACGTATCGAAAATGTCTCCATATGACTTCCCACATATCGAAAATGAAAATGACAGTTCAATGGAGGAGCTCCAGCTGAATTGACATCGTCTCCGAATGATTTCTCACGGTGCACCTGCTTTGTAGGAGGGTGAGAGTGAGAAAATTGGCCTTTTAAAATCTTGGGCCTATTTATCTTGCGGATTGTTAATAGGGCGTGCGTTGTAATGGATGAGTAGGAAACTAAAGAGTACACACATGGGCCGAGTGTGAATATTATTTGCGTACTTTAAAATTTAAAGATTACTGTGGGATCTGAACCACATATAAGTGGATCATAGGGCCTCATTGTTATGGCCACTTTTGTTTACTGGGCTGATAACATCTGCATGTTTGATTGGTGGCCCAAGTTGATCGAATCTGAAGTGGGTGCTCTGGGTCTCAGACTAGGTTGTTCTGCGATAATAATGTGGGCGGGCATGTAAAATTAATTTGGTGTGTAGTTTTATAAACATCTTCCTTGTGGCCCCACACTACCAAATTATTGGGCCGTCTTAGAGAGAACTTAACGATGTTGTCCTGATAACAACATTTGATCCTATTTGACTTATTTTAATTTTGTAAACTGCTACAATATGCTATGGTTTGAATTTTGATATTGACAACATAGTTTTGATAAAGATAAATAGTGAAAATTTAAATGCTATGCGTGTTCTTGATTTCAAATGCTCGGTTCTAGAAGACTTGGGATGAATTTTGATAATTAGCGGTTATCCGTTATTTGTTAGTGAAATGAGTTAGTTGTTTAATAAAATATTTTAAATTATTCATTTTTGATGAATCTACTTGATACATAATTGTTTGTTTAATTTTTTATACTTTAAATAGATCATATTAATCCATCAATTAAAAACCTATATTAATTTTTTTAGACTACCATTTTCCTGATTCAAACCATTATCTTCATCCGCTAACTATCAAATATCAGTATTAGATGATTCATGTGGTCAAGTAGTCTTCATGAGCAGTGCCCGATAGTAATTTCAATTCGGTAATAGTTCAAATTCCCGATGTTTGATCAAACATCTAATTTCGAAACCTTTTGATTCGCTGCAAGTTATTTTACTACGATGATTCTGGAAAATGCAAGCCTGGTACTCTAAAAATTACAAGATCTAGTTAAAGTTGATATATGAAACTCTTGTAATTTGTATCTACTACAGGTTATTCAAATTTATATACGAGTGATTCTAGAAAGATCAAGCGTCGTTCATCGATCAAAAAAACATGCTGGGGTTAAAAGTAAAACCTTAGGTTAAAACTCAATCTGCTTAGGTTAAAACCCTTGAAAGTCAGAAGAGCCTAGGCAAACATGCTTGGTCGGTTGGTCCATATCGACGATCAACTTGCCTTTAGGACGCAGATAAGAGATTACGAGGGATATCGAATTTTAAATTTGAAGCTGCGGCATGGTAAGATAGTAGTTGAATATTTAAGTGGGCAAGAGGAACCGGTGCAGAAATCATACATGCACATTAAGATCATGTGCTGTGCTTTTCTGTATTTTCTAGATTAATTGTACTAGTGATACGGAGAAAGATTCTCATTTTTTTATTAGGACATGAGGAACCTGCCTGCAATTTGACTAAACTCATTTAACTTATTCACTAAATCGCAAATCATTAAGATATGGTCGAACTCAAATAATGAAAAGCCAACGCCTCTCCAGAAGTATCATCTAGGGAGCGGCATATATAATTAGTAATTACATTATCTCACGTATTTTAATCGTATTATGCGTATGCATAATTGACTTTTTAAGTATAAATACTCCTATCTCAAAGATAAAAATATAGCTAGGACTACATTCCATTATTTATTTATTTATTAGCATACGCATCATGAGTGTGAAGTAAATGTAATCTTCTAAACTCAAGGTATGAAATCATAATTAATCAACAGAGCTATCGTCTAATTTAAAAAATCAAATCAACTGAGTAACTAATAACAATTAATGAGATGATTAATCGGCCAAATCATCAAATTTTTGAAGTATGGGTACATATATGCAACTAAAGCTTCTTATAGAACCGTATTTTTTTTTTTTTTTTAAAGAATAGATAATTCTGACTGCAACTGATTTGAATGTGCATATTTTTGTTGCCTCTTCAGTGATTTGTTTAGTTGTCACATTGTTTTGTTCATCATCGTACTCTTGTTCAGCACTTTCGGCGATTTGAAACAACAACTGAAGTATATAGATAGAAAACGTAAATGGATTCGGTCTTCGGATGCTCGACATTAATAATCTACTCTCCTAGGCCGGACAAAAAGATATACAAATTTGAAATAGAGAATTTAAACCTCAGTGTTGGTTTCTGCTGGTTGTCATTTATTTCTAAAGCTGCCAGTGCAAGCAAAACTTAAATACTACACGGCGCAACCAAATAACTGCTATAGTAATTTACATCATAACTCTTGTAATCCTATTAGTTTAATTTATAGACTAAACGAAACAGTGAAACAGTATCAATGGGCTGGTCCCTGCTAAATCTTACTTGGCCTAAACGATATCTCTCTCCTGCATTTTTCAAATGGTTATGCAGCAGAAATTATATACTCATATCCAGGCGAGATTTCAGCAAAACTGGCGCTAAAAATAATGTTCGATTTATTTATTTGTATATCTTTTTATCACTTTAAAATTTTGATAAAATTGCAACATAGCACTACTGCAGAGTTAGTTATCCTCATTTATTTAATTTAATTGCAAAGATATTCAGTTGACGAGTGAGTATATTATTTTGACGGTTAATCCATAACATACTACTGACGATAACATATTTCGAGTGGGAAAAAAGTTGGGCGCGAAATTTTTTATAAATAAGTAACTTTCGTTCTATAATACCATACGTATCATTTATTATATATATATATATATAACTTAAAATTAAGGTGTACCACACTTTTTTCCTGTTAAAACATATGATGTTAACATATGTTTTTAGGATTCAAATTTAATTATTTTTCTAAAATGCTTAAAAGTTATTAACATTTGAGTGAAGTGTGATGCTTCTAAAATACAGCTGCCATCTCTTTTTGGTATAATATGGTTGATTACGAAGCAATCCAAATATTATCCGGATAACACATGTGCTGATGTGCATGTTAAAATTCATACTGAAAATTACAAATTCAAAACTTCTGGACAGATTGACAGCATTAATATCAACGAACTATACATAGGCCAAATATTAAATACACATATACAAACTGTATAAAATAAAGAAAACCCAACCCCACCAAACTTTGAATTCTAATACTAGTATATCTTCTTCATCCAACTTAACTTCTCTCACCATTTTCCAGCTCTCCCTAGTCCCTCCTCCTCCATGCTCTTGATACTAAACCACATTAAATGAATTTCACAAACCCATCTGACTCCTTCCATTAATGCCCACCATAAAAACACCCACTTTTTCACAAACTCACACCACTTGTTACTTTCATCATTCAAATACCATCATTTATCATTCCTAACCTCCCATCTGCTCACTTCAATGGGGAGGAAAATGAAGCTCATTCCATTCCTATTCAAGCCCACTGAACAAATACTATCTTCTTCTTCTTCGGCTTCTTCGTGGCCTTGGCCTAATTGCGGTAGCCCCAAGACACTCTCTTTTCGAGCCGAAAAGATCATGAACTCCGTCTTTGTTGCTAATGACTCCAGGTTCCTCACCTCATCATCGGTGTGTGAACAATCTTCTAGCATTTTGTCAACTACCGTAGTGCTGGAAGAGGAGGAATATTTAGCCGAGGGTGCGGATCAGACCATAGAGAGTGTAATTCGGGGCGCGAAAACCTCGTCCGAGAGGCTGTTCTTCGATAATCACGCAGGAGAAACAACTAGTTGCATAGTTTCGGATCAGCATCAGCTTACAAAGAGTAATGACAACAAGAGTGGTGATGTTACGAGTAGTGCTACTAATAGAATTGATTGTGCCACAAGTAACGAGAGATATAAATATTGTTCGAGTGATAAAGTATTGTTGATGGAGATGGATTCGAGAGATCCGTACGACGATTTCAAGAAATCGATGGAGGAGATGGTGGAAGCCAATGGCTTCAATGTGAAGGATGATTGGGAGTCTCTTCATCAACTCTTGAAATGGTATTTACAAGTCAACGGGAAAAGCAACCATGGCTATATAGTTGGAGCATTCGTTGACTTGATGGTCTCTCTCGAGTACTCTTCGGCTTCTTCTTCGTTTTCTTCGCCGACTTCATCGTCTTCGAGTAGTACTGATTATGATCATAACAACTCCTCTTCTTCATCCGCCACTGTTATTACTCAGTCTCCTGTTTCGGCTCTCTCGTTCTCTTCTAATTATTCCACGGCTCCTTGTTTATTGACTTTATTCGAGGAAGAAGAGGAGGAAGAGGAAGAAGAAGAAAAGGACGCGGCTCTTGATCATCGTGGTTCGACATAATTAAACGACATTCTGTAATGATAATTAGAATTAGTGAAGTCTATTAGCTAGCAATATGGTATGATATTTTCCCACCTCAAATATTGATTTAAATTATCGATTAATGTCATTGTATTTGGATATCGGAAGTATATATATAAATACTAGTTATCTTTTAGCGACACTTGATGATATTGATGAACCTACATTGTCGCGTATTGTGGATGTGTGTGGGTAGAGATGTGGACTGCTGTTCTATATATTCTTGGTTATTAATTATGCAGCTAAATGTAGCATTCTTGCCTCACATTTCACTCTATATGCATAACTGCAAATATCTGAGGAGGAGGGTCTTGAAAGTTGAAACTAAACTGTGTTCTTGCTAGAGAGATAGAAGTGTTATAATGTCAGGTAAAGCCGAAACATGAAGTTTTGGTATATGTATTTATTATTGTTTACTTTGTGGGTGGGGAAGAGCTTGCTTCAACGGCATTTCTTATCGAGTTGTAATAATATATCAATTGGTCTTACTTCGTTTGAGGTTTTCTAGTATTGTTAAATAAACACAAATTGAATAGAATTCAGTATAGAAGGTAACACGAAAGTCTCGAGAGATATATCGACGAATGTGTTCTCGTACGAACGAGTTCATTACATGTAACATTTTAACCGAAACTACCTGGCGTGTTTGAATATCAATAAATTATTTTAGATGATAGTACCGTTTTTCTTATTCTTCTATATACATCTTTTATTTAATCATAATAAATAAATTGTATATTATCAAATATTTGTATTTTTTTAAGAAAATAATTAAATATCATATAAATTTCATCGTATTAATTTAATGTGAATAAATTCAACGTGGATACATTTTTAGGACAAGAAATCAAGAAATAAGGAGATGAGGATAAGAAAACTGAAAGAGAGGGAATAGATACGATCCAGATAAGATCTTCAAATTCACATATTAATCGATTCATGTCTGTGACATTCATATGCTAGTATCGAGTTTCAAAACTTGACATAATACCGCAATTCATATCATATAAAATCTGTCACCGATGCGAAATTTATGTTTCCAAAAATATCCTAACAACAGCGATCCCATAAAAATGACGAACACCATCCACTTCGGCCTGCGGGAGACGGCGACCCTTGGACCCTGGTGCACCCCCGCGTACGCACACTACACGAATTTTACATCACCTATTAGCTGGGAGTCCGGGACACAAGCTACGTACGTCACAGTTGCACATAAATTTCTCCAACTCACTCGCCACTTGGGATATACGATGAACCGATAGATCACCCCCGAGTAGGGCTGTAATTCGAGCCGAGCCGGGCGAGTTTCGAGCCGAGCCTAATTCGAGCCAACTTTAATCGAGCCGAGCCGAGCCGGCTCGATTAACTAATCGAGCCTAAATCTTTGCCCGAACTCGACTCGGTTAATTTCACGAGTCGAGTCGAGCCGGCTCGTTTAGCTAAACGAGCCGGTTTTAACGAGCCGAGCGAGCCAGCTCGTATAATTTTACACTTAATCGAGCCCAAACCTCTACCCGAACTCGGCTCGTTTAATTTCACGAGTCGAGTCGAGCCGGCTCGTTTAATTAAACGAGCCGAAACCTTTACCCGAACTCGGCTCGTTTAACGAGTCGAGCCGAGCCGAGCCCACTTAAACGAGTTCGAGCCGGGCGAGCTCGCGAGCCGCCCGACTCGAATTACAGCCCTACCCCCGAGAACAAGCCCCACCCACATCACATAACCAAATAGGATCATCTCGGCCGTTGCTTCGTAAATTTGGATTCATAATCATTTGATAGCAACCCTGCATTGTTGTGGGCCGAACAGTTTGCATGGAGTGGTCCTCTACACACATGTTCATATATTCTGAACCTGCAAACATTATCATAAACTCGGAAATTGAGATGACGAGCATAATTATGTTACTATCAAATTTGTGCACTGCAACACGAGCTGTACGCAGCTTATGTCGAGACTAAATTTGGTTTAAGGTTATATTCGGTTAGCAAGAAACAAACACCACCTGAAAAATTAGCCTTTTTACTATCTGTTACATGGAAAAAGCTTAAATCTTAACGACATTATTGACCGTGTCATGATGAAAAAGAAAAGGGAAATGTCGCAACTTTGTATTGTATATGTTGTAGGGCAGTTTGTACAGTCGTCAGTGGCAAAAAAGATGGTTGTGAATAATCTATGACGAATAAAACTAGAGAAAAAGGAAACTAAAATCTGGAGGAAGAAACAAGAAAGCTGAATTTATTCTTATGGTTCCAGTGAGAATGTCACATCTAATTGGAAATGGATTCGGTTGGTGGTCCAAGAGTAAGGACCAAACTACTACTACTACTGGGTTATATCCGATCTCTCTTCTATCTCGTGTCCAAGAGAAATTATAAGATGAGATGGAAATTATGTGTTTTGAGATATGATAGATGATCACCATCAAAACTCAGGCAAGCATGTTTGGTTGTTGGAGAGATTTGGCTGGCAAAGCTGTACTACTTTGCTATATCTGGAATTTCGGATTCTATCTCGACATCTAACATGTATCAACATGTGTGTGAGTGTACTACACTTGAAACTTTGATATTTTGTTAAGTTTGCATATAACATCTTATCGGTTAGATAAAAATTATTTGGAGCTTTTATGGAGACAAGTAAATAACTAATATATATCAATTTGTTAGCAGACTTGGGATGTTATGAATTGTATCATACCTACCCGTCGGCAAGTGCAGAAACATTGCCAAGTTTCGTAACAAGAACATCAAATCTATAGAAGTAGGTGTTTGTAACATCTCACATTAGTTATGTTCTTTATAAATACAAGTAATAACTAATATATATCAATTTGTCAACACTTTTGAGCTAACCCGTGATGCAATATTATCCTACACCTCAACAAATGATTTTAATTAATTTTGGGAGAGGTAAACACGTAATGACCAAGTCTTCGCTGAATCGCAAATTTTATTCATATATTCAGCCGAATATACTGTTCAACAAGTACTTCGTCAATGAGTTCCATCACATCCGTCTTATAAAATCTTTCGAGAAAATACCTAACATACATGCAGTGTTCTAAAAGTCCTGAAAATAACAAATAGCACTAGGTGTGCCATGTCCATAATGCACCAGAACATCTTTTACTAGTAGTAAATAACAATAATTTAAGTAACAACCAGAGCGATTGGGCAACAGCCAACAAGCCAACAATGCAACCTCACAGCAGCAGTTTCGTGAAGACAACCCGGCGTAAAATGCTCCACTCTTTGTGCTACTCATCAATTTCTGTAATTTCTTTATACAACTTAAATTATCAATCACATTACTACTGTACTATTAAACAACTTAAACATTTATTTACTTTGAACTCCTCTAGGCAATTAAAATTTCTTACGTGATGATTAAAGATTCTCGTCTGAGCTGCGAACCTTCCAATCCTTGCGCCCATATACTATAAAATATGAGTCTATATATCAACACAAACTCCCATTCAGCAGTGCTGAGATAATGCTAAAGAAATGTCTTGCACACAGTTTATTTGTAACTACTCCAGTCTTCAGTATAAAGTTATGTGTAATCAATCCCTAATTACGTGGGCACAGAATACTTTGCGGCGTTTCTTATGATGATTTCAAAATCTCAAGCTGATTGCGCTAATATTATACTATGTATTCAATTGAGATTTTAATGCATTGTTTTTAGTCTATGGATTTTAATGGATTGTATGGGATTTTGATTTTTTGCGGATTCTTGATGAAATGTCGCAGAGTTGATAGGATTTAGGTACAATGCTTCAAAATCCCATCGAATTTGGTGGGATTTCAAAAAACTTAAAATACAATGAAGAATGTCACAAAATCCATCATTTTATGAAATGAAAAAAAATCCATCAGCATTTGAATACCATCAGATTTTAATGGATTTTAAACAATCCCAATTGAATACCATCGGATTTTAAAGCATAATTTAAAATCCCAATTGAATACCACTAGATTATGTAGCATAGTTCAAAATCCCAATTGAATACCTCAGGATTTTAATGGATTTCAAACAATCTCAATCGAATACCCTCGGATTTCATGAATGCAAAAAAATGCTTTAAAATCCCAATCCAATACACCCCTCAAGTACCCAATTCATTTTAAAAATTAAGTTTTAATTTGGATTCCAATTAGTAGTCAGTACTGCCAAAAAAAATAGTGCTCATTTTGAGAACCGATAGAAGTTGCGATTTCCATAGGCGAACAAACAAACCAACCAGCTCTATAGGACTATAGGTCTATGATCTGCAGGTTGAAATTGTCAAAAGTTGTGGTAACCAACATGCTTCATAGATTTATAAAGTCGATGGTCATTGTCCAAACTGAATTCATAATAAATGAAATTTTCATTTCCAAGAAAATTGTTTTCTGGAAATTCAATACTCCACAAAACAGGACTCCATTCCGGTTGGTGTGTTAACCAATAGCCCTAATAGTTGTAATTTGCCTTCCAAGAGCCAACACCATTATACTGTAAACATCTCCAGTGAACAGATAGGTCTATTTCTCCACCTGCTGGACTGCTACTAGTTAATACTATACCAACTAGAATTCGAAATTACTGATCTTGAATTAATTTTATAGTACATGTGTAGTTTTTTTTTTTTTTTTTTTGAAGTAGCATTATTGTAAGGTTTGTAAGCTATTCTAGTACTACTTCCCCCAGAGAGTAACTGTGAATCAATTTAATTAGTTCGGTAGAAATTAACCAGGGAATTATATGATTATATGATGAAATAATAAGGTTACATTACGTTTTGTATTATTACCTAATTGTCTAAAATCAGTGATTATATAGCTAGGGTTTTGTTAGAGAGTAAATTGAGGAGCTTCCATTCTTTTCAAATTACAAAATGACTCTACTTAGATCCAGTACATAGAATCGTGAGATTATGAAATGAGACAAAATAATGTACTGTCCACCTGCTCACTCATTATTTATAACTATCTCAATAGTCAATACTACTAAATAGTAAATACTCATATACCGTGAGGCGTGAGTTATCAATTCATCGCATTTATAAGTCCAAGTATATGCCAACATTTGTATATTACTTTGCATCCTTTTTAAGATGTAATACGGGATGTCATTTTAGAACGTTGACATACATAACTGGGTCACATTCATCAGTTAAGAATAATTCGTGTTATAAATATTCACGACGCTACGAGAAAAATGGCTAATTTCAACAGAAAAATGTTACAAAACCAGATTTCCATAACCAGGTAGTACTATTAGTTTTCAGCTAACCCTAAACATGTTCTTTTACATGAAAACTTAACGATTGATAAGGCCAGATGAATGCAAATGTTTCTACACTACATGATTAAATAATACCAGTAGTATTAATCTATTGAATTAACAGGGCATCGAACTATGCATATCAAATTTTAATAGACATTGAAGGTAGCAGTGCGCAGCGAATGCAATAGATTCGAGGGTGTGTGTGTAGGCTATATATAAAATAAATGTTCGCATTGAAATGGCCTGTCAAATGGAGGAGTAATTATCATGACTTATTTCAAATTTATTTTACTGCATAGCAGTGCAGTTAATGAGAACGCAGATGGAGTCTGAGTTTCAAACCTTTGGTCCTTAGCCGTTGGACATAATAATTTCTTCAACCCAGACCAAAGTTGTTAAATCTTTTAATGCATTCTGTATTTATATGTTTTCGACAATTCAAGTTTTGTGTACGGTTCGTTAAAGATCAAGAGAAACTGGATGAAATTTATCAAAGAAAGCTTCTGTGGAGTATATAGATTTCAACAAGATTTTTATAATTTCAGTAGTTGTCACATGTTGCACAATAGCACATATTTAACCGTTTGGAAGTGGCCTGTACATATGTAATCCGTAAATTTTAGGCCCATCTCAAGCCGGTCCACGCAACACCAAAAAGGTTTTTAGTTTTCACTGGACGAGGGGTTTACTTCCACAGTTTGTTAAGCAAGTAATGCAATCCATATTATGAGAAATTATGAGAAATAACAGGAATTTATTTTTGAACCTCTTTCAATTATGAGATATTATTTTACGATAAAAACTAATTTACTCGCAAAAACACATTCATCCATATTGCAAATTATTCCAATCTATCTCATAGACCATGTTGTTCTTTATATGTAGACATTTTGACTCATACTCCCTCCGTCCCCCTCAATTGTTTACATTGGAGAGGGACACGGAGACCAAGACAATGTATAAAAAATGAGTAAAGTTAGATGAAAAGTGGGTAAAGTGGTGGGACCTACCAATATTTAATAATAGATTTGAGATAGTGGAAGAAAGTAGTGGGTGTAATAGTAGTTTTTATTGTTAAATATGAGATAGTAGGGGGAGATAGTGGGTGTAATGATGAGAAAAACTTACTATTTATAGTAATGTAAAGAAATGAGAGGGACATCCCAAAATAGTAACTGTAAAGAAATGAGAGGGACAGAGGGAGTATGAATATAGAATCTAGTGACCTCTTATAAGTCAGAATATATGATAAATTAACATACTTTTCTTCCCTTAAAAAAACGTACTCTTCCGTTTCAGTTTTCCCAACAATTTACAAAAAGTTCCGATCTATCACAAAAACAATGGGGCTCTTCGTTAACATGGAATATGGAAGAGATCATTAACATACCATTCCATTTCGGTTTTCTCGTCCATATTAAATTAATATGATAAATTATATACTAAATATGTTAATTTTGTTTAAAAAAAATCAAAAAGTTGTGAACATGTATGATACTTATTATAATTGAATAAGATGTGGATTTTAATAGAGGACAAGGAAAAGCGAAGCAGAGGGTTTATGGTTTTATTTAATTTGATTAGATAGTTTGTTTGAAAAATAAACTGTGATTTTTTAAATTACATAAATAATAAAATAAATATAATAATTTGAAATAATAACACATTTTATTAAGTATTAATGTTTTATCCAAAAATATATAGTGTGTCCGTTTGTTTAAAAGAAGCGGAAGTTTTCCTTGACCCGTTTGTATGAATAAGTAGAAGCATTTTAAGAAGTTAAGAATGCTAATTTTTTTCTCAATTTTTTATTTTTTTCTAAACACTTTATTAACTTACTTACTTCTCACTTTTAATCTACTTTTTTATTTTAAATAAGAAATCAATTTTTTTTAGCTTGTTCCCGTGACTTCAATATTATGTAATTTTTCTTAAAATGCAATCTGAACACATTTTGATAGCCTCGCTGCGAGTACATCTCATTTAAGCTCCCATATCAGTGATTTGACGACTCTATCAATATCGTAGTTGTTATGAAATATAAAGGTGGATGACTTTTGGCTCTTGGATTGACCTATCAATAATGTATGTGACTTTTGACTTTTCACTTGTCTTGTAACTTATCTACCAAGGACCTATAAAACCCACTTGTTGAGCTTGCAATGTGATGAGATGAATAATACAATTATGTCTACTTCTTTTCTCTTGTCTAGCTCTCTCAACTTTCTTTCTACATATATTTTTACATAACACGTTATCAGCACGATATGCTTTTTCATTTTGTTATATGTTGTACGGCTCCCTCTTCTATTTTGTTTGTAAGACTACTCTCCTGCTTTGTTCACAAATTCTTGTACTTGATATTTTAAGAGGATCGATGAAGATTGTTCTTGCTACGAGAAGTTTGTTGTTCTTCCGAATTTGTGGTCTTTCAAAGACGACATTCTTGAAGTAAGGAATCTTGAACTCAAATGAATTGATCATCAAATCATAAGATTTTAAGGTAAGCCTCCCTTCACCATTCTTTTCATTTTATGGTACTATACTAAATTTATATGTTTGAGTGATGCTAGTTTTGATATTCTCCTAAAATTATACTAAATTAGTTGTACATTAAAATTGAGAAGTTTTGGATATTTTTGGAATAGTCCCTTAATTTTCTATAACTTAAACTAGTTAGTATTCTTGATATGATACATGTAAGTTGTGAATTCATCCAAGTATACATAAATTGAATCATTTTAGATGTTTACATGTTTTTAAGTTTGCTTTTGGAATAGCTTTTGAAATAATCGATTTTGGATGTGGATGTTTATAGTTTTTGGAGTTAGTATAGATTGATATGGATATGCTTTAGTCTCTTATGGATTTAAACACATTATTTGGATATTTTTGGATTTGAGTAAATTATTTTGACTCTTTTGGATTTGAACAATTCTTTGGATTTCAATAAACTATTTTGGACCCTTTTGGAATTGGATAAAATATTTTGGATCTCTGTTCTCGGCTCTCTTGGAATCTGAATATGTGTGAGATACTTGTTTTTTTTTACTAATGAAAATCATGTTGCTATTTTTTCTGCCATATTATATTTTCAGTGATCATTATATATAATTTTGATGATTACCTTCGGTGGATTACTATAGATTTATATATTATGTCACTCTCAAAATATGTGTAGAATTCATGTGATGATTTTCACTTGCGTTCTCTTTCTCGTACACTACATTATTTTTAATTTGACAAATAGGATATATGAAAAATTTATATTTGTGTACATGTGATCAATTTATTATGAATCCATAAAAAAGAAATCATAATTTATTAATAATCCATAAATTGTACATGATTAATATATAGTAAGTCGTCTTAATCTTTAAAAGGTCATGAGTCATATGTGCTCCACTTTATCCTAAAATTGATTTTTCTCAAGTCATTATCTATTTCATATGAGTTTAAATTGATAGTAAGCTTTATTAATGACTTGGCTAATTTTTGTATGAGAGAGATAAAAATTCTATATCATTCTTATCTATGTACATTATGTATGACCTTACCTCTAGTCTTTGTCTATGTATCTCGGATTAATATATGATACACGGATCCTTACTTGTCCATATTTAATCTTTCTTCTTAGAGGACATCCCAAATTTTGAGATAGTCAAAACTTTATATATTATGGTTTGGAAGAGATGGCTTATGGGCACACATTATGTCTTGCTCACATATTAAATATATTACATATTCATGCTTCAAATAAGTGATATTATGTGATCTCTATGTGATATTCTTGATGTTGATAGAATGTTAATATCACTCCATGTCTTTAAATTTAAAATTGATTTAAAACTTAACATTTGTAAAAGTGATTTTTTTTTTTTTATCTCACTTGAGCTACATGATGTTGGTATTATCGACAACACCTATTTGATGTTGTTTTTAATAGATTGATTGTATATAATTACACCCAGAAGTTGCACGTAATAACAACTAGAAGTTGTCTCTATATAATAAAATTCTTTTATCATCACACATTGACGTTGTGTTTAATTTTTGTGAAATTTCTAATGGATATTGATCATATTTTTCATAAATATAATATTGAGCGAGGTCTATAAAATCAATGTTGTGTGTTTAAACACTTGATTACATTCCAGAAGAGTGATATAGTAGAATAATATTCAAATCATGAGTTTATCCTAGATGATATAATATCCCTGAAGGATGGTTCTATATAAAGAATAGTATAATATTTGGATATAATAGATTTTGATTAAATAAATATTATATTATGTCCCGCAGATACAATATTATGCAATTGATGAAATATTTGGGGTGTTAAATGCATGAGTTGATATCGTGACTAAATGTGGTTTACTAAATTTAAATTATTGATGAAATGATTATGAATTGCAACAAAAGATATCGTACCATTATGTGACAGTATTAGAAAATCAAAGGATATCAACCATGATAGTAGCAATGGTCATGACATTACAAATTCTCTAAGTCATATTCTTATTATGTGTATAAGGAATATTTCTCTTGATTGATATAAAGATGACTAGTATCAATATTTCATATCTAAAATGAGTCATCCAAAGGGGAGGATTATATAGGATGCCTCATTATAGTTTTTCTAAATATAAGATTCGGGAAGAGAAAGTATAAAGCTCCGGAAGAGCATGCATAAGGCTCTCGAAGAGCATGTATATTTTTATCTACTCTCAGAAGTACATTTTACTCCAGAAGAGCATGTAAAGTATTGATGCAATTATTCTCTCCCAAGAAAATTGAAGAATAAAATTTATATAATTTATCGCATTGAGATATTAAGGCCTTTAAATAGTGAGTCTAATTCATGACACTAAAAGTATTTTGGATAAAGATTCTCCACTAATTTATAATAAGCATAATTGAAATTGATTTTGAAGTAAACCAGAAGTTTACTTATAAGTTTACAGTTTGGCCTGACTAGCTAAGCCACCTTAATTTGTTAAAGATGCGAATAGTAATTTTATATGCACTTTTGTTGAAGAACCTGTAGATTCTTCTTCTCAGTTGTACATATATTATTTGCTTATAAAGGAAAATTGATCACCAGCAAAGATATAATTGTGATTTATCATCTTTGAGAATAAATTAATGAAGTTATGGCATGAGATGAAAATATCATATTGTTGAACAGTGAGATATTTTGTGAAATATATGGTTGTATACAAAAGTATTATCAACTCGTAGCCTGACGTATGCGAGATTCATTATTTAAAATATATGTTTATAATGCTGGTGCATCTCATAATGAGTATTATCTCAAATTAGTGATTATTTTGTATCACATATTTATCGATTCACATCATCATATAAACAAAATTTTCATAATCTCTCCCCATTTAAATAAATTTTTTGGTCATCACAGATTTTCCACCACATTAGTAAGATCGATTCCTCAATTGGATATATATTACATATGAGTGCATTTGGAATCATCAATATGTATTTGTTGTGACTTGATATAATGAGTTTGTTTTCCCAAAATCAGGGGGAGAAAATAAATAGCCGGTGAAAGTAGAAATATGAGAATGAGTTATCATTGCCTCATCTTGATCCTCAAAACAAAGAATATGAACCAGAAGTTCATAAGATAATTCATTTTGATGACCAGAAAATATATGTCATGGCCACCGGCTACATATGCTCCTATGATTTAAATGTCGCAGAAGGACAACCTCAAGATACTACTATGTCTAAAGAACGCCTGAAGCGTGATAGGCAAGTTGGTTCCATATCTTATACAAAAAAAAGGTTGAAAAGGAGCAATAATTGATGATGGCTAGATTGAGAAATCAATAATTTTTGAATGATCTCCGGAAGAGATTATAGACATGGCATTGAAGGATCTCCAGAAGAGATTATAGACATGACAAATTAGAGAAAATAAAAGTAATGAAAACTATTGAGATTTCGATATATTATGCCTTGTCCAGAATGAAGTGGAACCATAAATCGAATCGACGTCGATGATATTTATAGAACTTGAGGTTATTGATAACAATGAGGATCATGAAGCAGAATTTGTTAGAAAATATTGATAACATTGGCCAAAGAATAAATGATATAATTGAGGCAATTACAAAGAAAAATTATTTGGACCAGTAGTCCTCTCACACCAGAAGTTGTGAAAGTGGTGCGCCCTATGAATCATTATCTCTAAAAAAAGTAGAGAGAAATTTTTGAAACTGCAGTTCACACACCCAAAGGTATTAAGTCAGTGGGATATGTATGATTATTTGTGCGAAAATAAAATGAAATTATAGATATGTAAAGCTCAAATAATTGTATGATAACCTTGTGTTGGTTATGAAGAGTAATAGGATTTGTGGTGGAAATGATTATTTGATTGCGAAATAATCCCGCAATATGTGAATGTTCAATTTAAGTTTTATATGACCCACTTGACAATAATCATCCTAGAAGGATCTTAACTGCCAGAAGCAGTATAATAAACTCTCGAGAACTATACCCTCTCAAATGGAAAAAGGATTCTGGACAAATACGTGTTATCATTGTATATCTATAGGTGACAACTCATAAAGTCTCTGGCCAGAGCAGATGGAAACTAGAATGTGTTTCTAGTTAACATTGAATTGAGTTGCACCTGATGTTATATTATGTGATAAAGTGTTTTTTGGTGTATATATTGAAAGAAGAATTACTCTTAGATGAATGATATGTTGTCATATGGGAATCCCAGAAGGATTATAAATACACGATGGTACACTGACTTTTCTGAACGCTTGAAAGAAATTCTCAGTCCTGAGGTACCGTATCTAACTAAACTATGACATGTTTTATCATACATGGTTTGACATAATTATTTAAAGTAAGTCTCCGCTTTCGGTTAGTGTTCATTGTTAAGGGATCGCTCGCTTTAAGAGCGTGTTAATCCTGAACTTACAAAGTGATTTTATTCGATCTCCACTAACATATTCCAATAAAGTTTTAAGCTAATTTTGCAGGCGTAAAGAAATAGGGGATCAAAAGTTGAATAAATTATAGTGGATATTTTCTTTTGCTATGAATTTAATTGTTGCAGGCAGCATCACATGCAAGGAATGATGATTAAAGGAATCCAACAGATTTCTTCACAAAGGCACTTCCTACCACTCATTTCGAGAAATTAGTACACGGGATGAGCATACTTCGACATATTTACTGATTTTTATAGTTATATCGTGACGAGGGGGAGACATAAACGATATGTTTTTATTTTGTACAACTCATGTACTCTTTTTCCTTCACTAGGGTTTTTCCCACTGGGTTTTTCCTAGTAAGGTTTTAACGAGGCATGACGTTGATACAAGTCATCCAAGGGGGAGTGTTATGAAATATAAAGGTGGATGACTTTTGGCTCTTGGATTGACCTATCAATAATGTATGTGACTTTTGACTTTTCACTTGTCTTGTAACTTATCTACCAAGGACCTATAAAAGCCACTTGTTGAGCTTGCAATGTGATGAGATGAATAATACAATTATGTCTACTTCTTTTCTCTTGTCTAGCTCTCTCAACTTTCTTTCTACATATATTTTTACATAACAGTAGTTAATTTTTTATAGAGGGACTCAGGTTGTCCGTGCAAATTCACTGCAATCATAATACTGCTCCCATACAGATTTTTCTTTGTCATTATCTTCTCTTATGTTTGACGTACAAGTAAATGGGCGACTCAAAAAGCTGGAAGACCGCGAGTAAAGTTAAAATTGTTTTTTACTTCCAAAATGTTTGTTTTAACCGAAAACAACAATTCATATTTTTAAATTTCAAGTCAAAATTATTTTTTCTGTTTGTTGGATAAATTTTATCTTTATCTAGACGTGTCGAACAAGATGATCGAGGGCGGATTGATTGAGAACAGTAAATAGTAAATAGTAATATTTGAATACGTACAAGATAATCGAATGGTGGAGGGAATAGTGAATAGCAATATGGGAAAGAGTAGTCTCAGTTGATAGTATCACATGCGAATCACAAGTAAAATAAAGTACAAGATGAGATGAGGATGAGGAGGGGGTGGTAATAAGTGAATGGCCGGCTAAAGAAACGGGTAGCAAGCAAAACGAAATGATGAAATTCATACATATAATGGTAGACTGCAGGAGATCCAGTAATTATATCTGGTGTGAGTAGGCTATTCATAAACGTACATGCTGCTGTCACTGCTGCTGCTACTACGGCAAGAGTCAGCAATCAGTCACAAAAATATTGATTTTGTCATCAACCGCACTGTCTTTCTTTACTCCTGTTTCTATCTATCCTCAGCATTTCTTTGTTTTTTTTTTTCGGTTTAGTTGAATGTAAAATAAATGTCTTTTTACTTAAAATAAGTAAAGAGAAGTCAGAATCACGTTAAAACTCATAAGTATTAAAGTGTTTATGAAAAAAAAATAGGAGTCATGAAACAAAAATTATTATTTTAAACTTCTTACAAGTTACACCACCTTTATATACTCAAATATATATAGTATTAATAATTAATAATGGTTTAAAAATCTGCAAATAAAATTGTGACTAAAAAGTTTGTTTGTGTAGGCTTTAAGTCATGACACTCATTTTACATTGAAAGATGTATATTTTTGAAATGAGTTAGAAACTGACTTAAATCATAAACAAGTCAGAAATTAGCTTAAAATTAGAAATTAGTTTGAATGTATTTTTTTTAATAACTTAATTTTTAATTTATTTTTTAAAAAACTACTCATAACTAACAAGTTATCCATATCAACTTTTTTTTATTATACTTTTTAAAAACCTATAAATTATTAACAAATTAAAAATATTAAAACAAATATTTTCAACTCTCCACTAATCATATTAAATTACACTAAAGTATAATTTATAATTTTAAACTCAGCTAAGGTTGAAGTCAAATAGCCCAGGAGAGTCCTCCAATTGGACAATGTATTGACTTTTTGACAAGTATGAGGTGTAAAAAACAACATCTACATTTAATAAAAAAAAAATTAGTTTTTATATTAAATATTTTAAATTTTTATTTAATATAAATTTTATAAAAAATAATTATTTTTAGATGTGATTTTTATAACACCTTAAAATTATGTGTAAAAAGGTAATGAGACAGAGAATAGTATTAATAAGAAATGTTGTCTAAACTCTGGGCAAACACATTCGAATAGATCAATTTTTTGATTATTTACGCTTGCATAAAACATCCTTCTAGAAATGCTTCAAGCTACTGGCAAACTTATTTACAGATACAGCAAAAAAATTTGATCAAATTTCCATGTTCCAGAGAGAAAAATATGTTTTTTCTTTCAAATATACAGTACTCCTGTATGATATAATCGTAATTTTTAGGTGTTGGATAATAATATTAATGTTTTACCGGTGAATATAAGTTATAACAGCCTCTTTGGTTTTTTAGTATTTCGGATAACTTTTAGCCGGTTATAAGCCACAAGTTATATGCATATAAAATCCAAACAAAATTTATATTTGTCTGAAATATTTTTCTCTTTAAACAAGTACACTTATAAATTCACATGCAAACTTTGTCTGGTGTAAATTTCTTTTTGAACAAGTACATTTGTAATCTTGCAAATTTTGTCTGGTATATTGTTCTTAGATATCAACCGTAGTTAATTTTAGCAGGCATTACCATAGACCATAGTAATAAAACCAAACAGAAGAAGAGCAATGAATGGAAAGCTGCTGAACTTGCATTAACTAATCACGGGTTAAGTACCAACACATTGATTATACATAAGACAGATTATTAAGTCACCAGAAGCACACTTTTCTTATCACATTTGCGACCTGCCCTGCTACTCCTAATTATACATAAATAGAGCGTCAGATCAGTATTTTCCAAAATAAATTTATTTGTTGATTAAACAAATAAATATTTATTTTGGATTAATACTTTTGCACCTACTCATGGTTTTCTACAGTCTACACTCGCAACTCCTACTTTCCTACTGTTACATAAGTTAAAAAGCTCGCAAATGTAGTAAAAAAAGACTGCTTTAGTCACACTTGCACAGAAACCTAGACACTAAACCAAAGGAAATGATTGCGTCACGTGCAGCAGCTAATAGTCACGTGACTTGTAAACTCCATGCATGTTGGTGGATGACCCGGCCCGACCCGTGTAGACCCCGTTCCAAATCTCGGTGAAGGCACGGACGATGATACCGTGATGATACGGCGAGTTGAGCTGGAGAAAACAGTTGAGGAGCTCTTTGAGATCGTTCTTGGAATAAATCTCGTTTTCTAGAATCATCTGGAGCATTGACTGTCGGAAATCAAGGTAAGGATCTTCGGAGTCCTTTTCGACAGCGAGGCTTTCTCCGCCGATTTTTCCGAAACCTTGGACGGCTCGCAGGCTGCGAATGTCGGAGTCAGTGCTGTCGGAATAGTACGTGGAGGTGTCGGCTGTTTGCCATGAGCTGGTGGAGGAGTAGGATGGGTTGTGGGCCTGTCGGAAAGATGGGAGAGGTTTGTGGATGGGCTTGGGCTTAGGGTTGAAGATGTTGGATAAGAGCCTTGATGTCCTGCTGCAGCTTCCACAGCCCAGGTTCACGGTCACATTTCTCACCGTTAGCTTCTTCCTGTGTGACATTGTTGCTCGAGAGAGAGAGAGAGAGAGAGATTTATAAAGAGAGAGAGGAAGAGAAAATGGTGGGAAGCGAGAGAAAGATTGTGGGAGAGTATTATATTGAGAGGGTTGTGAGCGTGTGAGGTGTTGCTAAGGTGACGGTGGTTTTTATGGAGTGAAACATGACAGGCTAATGTGGGCAAGTGATGAGTAATGAGTGTATCATGTATGTATGTGAGGGCAGTGCCTCAATTCATGATGCACATTAATATGCCTTTATTGTATGAGATGCTATTTACTTTGACTTTCATCTCATGTAGCCTAGCTTAATTGTTTATGAATGTAATCCTTGGTCTCTTGTGGAAATTTATGAGTGTAATTAATGGGCCTGTTTGGCCGAGAGAAGCAGAAGCTACTTCTGGCTTCTGCTTCTCTTGACCCGTTTGTGCAAAGAAGTAGAAACACTTTTAAAAAGCCGAGAATGCTAACTTATCTCTCACAGCTTCTGTTTCTTTTCCAAACACTTTATTAACTTATTTACTTCTCACTTCTACTCCACTTCTTTATTATAAGCAAGAAGTCACTTCTTTTAAGCTAACCCAAACGGCCCCAATGAATACTCCTCAAGTTGCTGTAAAATTTAGTGCTAGTTTTAGAGTTTAGGCTTTTAGTTTATGGAATAATTAATGATGAGTTGATTAATTAGTAGAGATAATAGCAGGATGAATGTATACTGTACACATATGAGATATGTTGAGTGTGAATAATACAGACAAGAGAGGAGGAAACTGACAGGAAATGAGAAGGGGGATAGAAGGATGAAATCTTGGGATCCATAAAAATAAAACGAAATTTGCAGATCCCGTAATATGCTTCATTGTACCGATACAGTCTGACAAGCTTAATTCCAGGCATGTGATTGTTCTAAGATTATTTTTCGTTTCTTCTAATTATGCTGCTACATCTGCACATGTATATATTTAATACAGTATGTAAAATCCATACAATATTAGGGCAATATTAACAGCCATCCAGGCTGATACAGCGATGGTTGAGTAAATTTCACAGCAAACAAGTAATTGCTCAATTTTTTCAAACGATATGTAGACATGTGAACTATGTTGTTTATAAATTTATAGAGGTTAAGTGCCAAACTGGCTAATCTTTACTCATTTATTATTTAATTTCAAATTTGTAATATAATGACGAAATATTATTTTTATCCTTCAAAAAAATAGTGAAGAGTCTTTTTATTAAAACAATACTAACTTTTTTATCAGAAAATGATCCTTAATCACATTTTAATAAATTAAAATGATATCTAATCATTTTATAAAATTTTAAAACTCCGACCATCAGAATATAAAAAACTATCAGCACTTTGTAACTTTTATGTTGAGAGTGTCACTTTACTCAATTTACTATTTACTACTGTATAATATATATGTACTATGTATGTAATGTATTGGGAGGTCGATTATCCTCAAATTTGATAGTTGTATATTTTATCATACGTATTCAGCACTTTGTATAACAGAAGGTCATATATATCTGGGCGACTGGGCTTGATTCTAGAAAAATTACTACGTACTACTGTATATTCATGTGGTGATATTCATTATATAAATCCATTCCTGATCCTTTTTACCACCCACTTATCCACGAGGGTGTAGTGCAACAATGACCCTAGTCTATATAGTCAATAATATGAGTGGTGTTAGTATTAGGAAGACGCTCCAGACCAGACCTGCAACTTGCCATGGCACCAGAGTTGTTTAACCAGCGCGTCTTTTTTCAGCTTTCTCTTCGCCTGATGTTTCGAATGCAATTTCTATGAATTTCAGAATAATTTCATTCAACTTTGTACTCTTGATTCTTTCGAGTTTCATGCACGCCTATTCTGTTTGTCTCTCAACCGGTCCGGGTTGACATTCGAAAAAAAAAGAACTTTGCATGCACCAAAAGCACAAGCTAAAAAGCAAGCGCCATTAAGGTCTTCTCAATATACAGAGAATAGGTAGTGTGATGGTGTCAGTACTTCAATACCCAAGAGATTTTGTCTAACCATTGCCTCAAAAGATGAAAGATTTACATTTAACATTTGATTTGGTTTTATGATTTTGCATCGCACGGAATTATTTCAAAGCTACTTTATTGTTTCACACATATAGGAACGGCAGAAAGGTATTCTATAATAGTCGCATCTTTTTTGTTAAAACATAAAGTTAGTCGCATCTTGGGATGACAGATTTTACCTCTCGCCTCCATCGTCTCTTTAAGAACTGGAAATTTATTTTCTTAAAGTAGTAACATTAAGTTGTTGTAATTTTAAATGAGACTGCTCTCATCTATGATCTATCAGGTTACTTTTATGAAAACTCATAAATAGTAGACTGGATCATCTTACTACATTTTTACCCAGATGTGTACAAAAAGTTACATGTGCACAATTTCATACTATTATAACATGGAAGTAAAGAGGATATGTGTCTACATTGACAATATGCATACTTGAAATTGATTACAAGTACCTTTTGGAAAAGAGGTGACTTCGAGTTTTTACATTGATAATCGTCCTATTTTGACACGCAAGTGCAAAAGATTGAGAGAATCCCCAACGATGCTACTTCTTTACATTAATGAGAATTGAGAGGTTGCCTTAGAGATGGCTATTTTGATATGTGTATATTATTATATGCTCTGCATTAACGCTTAACCCTTAAGAACTTGATGGAGTGCGACTAGAGATTTTACAGGGTGTGAATCACAACACCTGCCTTTTACAATTAACTGATCTAATTTGGTGGTGTTTCGTTCACAATCGCCACGTCCACATCGGCTTCAAGTAAACAATAAATGAGAAGAAAAAATATGCATAGGACCACACATTGTTCAGTCTCTCAGTTTCAGCTTTTAGCTTTCTGGGCAGAGTTCAAGTTCCAAAACTGTAAATAACTGAACACAAATTTCTTTTTATTTTATGAAAATAGAAATCCTTTAAATGACATCGATAAATTAGATTCTAAGGTAACTTTGAAACCAGCAATTTAGAGTTGCGGTGTGCTCCCGTCTAATAAAATTAGTCTTCATTACATAAATTCTGGCGAATTGCTATCTAGGCATAGAACGTTTACCTGATGGACCTTAATTTGATATTTGTTTCTTGATCAATCTAGCTACATGTTGAGCAACCCATACCGAACCCTTCTCTGTACAGGAGAAAGCGTGAGTGTGGCCTTCCCGCTCAATTACTAGATGAGCATTTGGGACTTGCTTTGCAATCTGTCAGTGGTGAAGTAGAGTAGTGATCAGC
The DNA here is from genome assembly GCF_001625215.2 of Daucus carota subsp. sativus. NCBI lineage: Eukaryota > Viridiplantae > Streptophyta > Magnoliopsida > Apiales > Apiaceae > Daucus > Daucus carota. The sequence continues at coordinate 45,603,824 of NC_030384.2, read as the reverse complement.
TCATAAAGGTCGGAGCGATGATTAAAATAAAGTTGATACAAGGCAAGAGACGGTAAGTAAATAACACTAGTATTATAGAACTATAATTTGCCAATAACAAAATTTTATGTTTCAGAAAATATTTGAGCTTTAGGCAAGTAGAAACAAATTCTCCTCACAAGTGTACCAACTATATCAGAGTAAAAGTAGCAATAAACTATTCAGTTATTCTGTTCCGTAAGAGCATCTCCAACAAGCTCTTAAATCTTTCTTTAAAAATAATATAATATGTGGCTCCTAACAAGTTAACACAATTTTATTATATTTTGAGGGAAAAGTTGGAGATAAAATTGGAGAGAATTGAATAGAATTGGAGGGAAGGAAATATTATATTCAATAATAATAAGTTAAGAGCACCTAGTTTTTTTTTAATTAGAGAGTAGAGAGAGAAGACTCTTAAATTTTCAAAGAGCCGCTCGGAGCATTAATTTTTAACATCTTTTCCAAATTTAAAGCTAAGAGCTTGTTTGAAGAGTCTATTGGCAACTCTGGTTACAATCATAATTATAGTATGAACCCAATAAAAGCTTTAAATGAATTCGCTTAAATGACTTAAAAGCATATATTGGACTAGTGAGCCTAAAGGCCCTATTTCGCAGAAAATTAACTATCAAGTAGATTAATTGTTAAAGCTATATAGAGGACATAGTTAAATACTCTATATTTTACCCACAGATCATTCTATACTCTTTGGGAATGACTACGGATAAGTCAAGGATAAGAGGTTAAAGGATTAATGATATTACTAACCGAACAACCACCAGAGTTGACATAGAGCACACCCCCTCCGTCTTTTTTATAGGTCGCTTTGATTTTTGTCACTCAAGTCTAGGCGCTTTGGCCGCATAGTAGAAATTATTTTTATTAAAATATCTGTTTGTAAATAACAGTTCTACTATGCGGTCAAAGCACCGAAATATGTGTGCCAACATGTCAAAAAGACTTATAAAAAACGGATGGAATATTATAATAAACCAGATATATATTAATCATCCCTAACCAAAGGCTTTTCATAACACGCATCAAGCTTATATTTAGTTGATGTTCATGTCTTCTGCATACTGTAGGCTGGCAATGTCCCAGCAAAGAAATCCAAAATTATGAACTTCCAGGAAATGGCATTTTAAAAGTAATGAACTAGAACAGAATCCTCTCCATTCGACAGGCATTAAAAATCTAGAGAGAATTGGTGGTTCTGTTCATTTCTACTGTTTAAAGGTATTTTTCTTTACTTTCCAGCTAGCACTCGGGATGCTCAAGAACATTATGTAAATTATCAAACCAGCCCATTGATCAGATTTCTCTTTTTTGTTGCGGCGGAAGCTTAAGCATGTGCACAAATCTTTTGCAACATAAAATTTATGCTCATTGATGTTATTTTTGCACTTTTAGCTTGGTTTAGGTTGCAAAAGAAGGTCTATTCAACAACATATGTGGAAGTTACACCTAAAAATCTATTTCGAGAGTCTCTATTTTTTGAGTAACACAAGTGTAAATGCCAAAAGTTAAGGAGCAATAGTTGCTATTAAATTTACTCTGCGGGTACGAATTTTAATGATTTTTGCAAGGTATCATTATCTTACAGAACTTAAAAGAAAAAATGACTGCTTGACTAACCTCTTCAGACATTTCCAGTGGTCCCCAGTGATCATCATCTCCAAATAAAAATGCAATTTGATTTCGTTTATCCCTCAGGAACGCCCAGTCTGGTGGCTCTAACAGCTTAATCAAAAGAACATTGATGAGAAAAGGATTTAAAATTTATTATTTGCATTGTTCCATACTAGCCATGTCTCACAAATGAGAGTGGTTTACTCCAAGTTCTTTTTTTCTTCTCATATTTCTATGTCTCATTTAATTATTTAATCAGCTAAAATTTGACTTCTGTGGTCAATTTCACCTTATTAGACTCAAGATATCTGATTATCTATAATTCTGGAATCGTGAATGAGAGTGATTAATTATGATGGTCATATATATTTCAGCTATTTCCTTTTAATAAGTAACATAAAAAGACAAAAATCACCTTGCTTGAGATGTTAAGCAGTTCTTGATATTGCTTCTTATTTGAGAGAATCAAAGAGAGAACAAGCAGATAGTTGTGAACAAGATGAGTAGATGGCATTACCTTTATGAACTCTGTTCTTGCCATGAAAAAGACGTTTTGCATAACATTATACTGAGGAAGAAAATTGATAGAACACTTGATCAGTTGATATATAATATGCATAAGTAAGAAAACAATCAAGTCTTCTGGATCCCTCTAGTTAAATTGCTTTGAAGAGGTGTCAATAAGAGATTGTGCAGAACTAACGTATTGTAATATACTATATACACCAATTATATACTACATTGATCGACTCTACTCAAAACAATGAAATATTCAACTAGAAGTCAATCATGGACAAATTGTAACAAAATAAACTAAAGAGGAAAAGTGAAACAGGCGAACAAAGAAGATGGCAACGAAATACAATTGTGAAAAATGACTTCAACTAAAAGTATAAATCCAAGTAAAGATAAACCAAGTGCTTCTCATATTTATTATAATCAATGATGCCCCCTACATTCTCCTAGCTAAAGCACACAATTAGTGCTAATGTAAAATAGATATATGATATATAGTGACTAAGGGCCTTGATGGTTAATAATTAGTGTATGCATTTATACATGGGGTCTCAGACAGATGTTAGTCTAGAAATCAGCATCTAACCTGAAGAAGATTGTCGCAGAGAGCATCAACAGCAGTAGAAGACCATGACTTTCCGACGCTATTTCGCACCAAATATCTGGTGACGTTAGCAGGCAGTAATCCCAACAATGCCACAATAGAACTAAGTGTAGCACACAAAAATGGAGATCTGAAACTCACAAACAAATAACAATTTCTCTGGTTACGATTGACATATTAATGTATTACAATAAACGCTTATCAAATGTAAAAACAGCCATTTTGCATCAATATAGCTGATGAAAAATTGATTAGGGTAAATAAAACCCATGACTTGAAGTTCACGTGGATTACCACCGGAGGATGCTGCATGAGACTAAATGGCAAATACTCAATCAATACAAAGTGATACAACAGGAAATTGATGCAACAAAGAAAGACAAGATTTGTACGCTGCAACTTTTCGAATGACAGATTGCTGGGAAGATCTTTTGTTTATCTCAAGAAATGGATACAGCTCAATGCAATATATCACCTGTAACACCGATATAAGAGGTTATAAGATAAGGCACATGATATATGGTCAGTATCATTAGATACCGCCGTAATCAATAACAACTAGTAAGATTCAGAAGTTTATATAAGTCTGATTACCTTGGCTGAAGATCTTCTTAGTAGCTCGATAGATATATAACATCCAATGGAGTGTGCAATCTTCAGAGAAACCGTTCACGGTTAGATACCAACAGTTGATGCAACTAAAATGTGATTACTATATTCATACAGAAATCGAATCATTCTCAACTACTCAATATTGAGTTTTGTGGGGATAATAAGCTAAAAAGTGATAACTTAAAGCAATATATGTATTATTTGGTCTTGTTTAAAACTGATCCACAATGCAGGATTTATTTAAGATGTGTCTGTTGCAATAGAATTGTTATCTTCCATTTTACTTGACATATTACAGAAAACAAAATGAAAAGGCTGTGCTTGCTGCTGTGTAAAACTTCATCAACTCAACAGAGATATAGCTGATCAATGTTAGAGTAACACCACCTTGGAATGCTAACTTTCATGTAATTTGCATAGATATACCACGGGCACATATAACGGAAATTTTAAAAAAAAATGTAGATAACTAACATCACATAAATAAAATATCCAGAATAATTGGAAAATACTTGCTTGTGAATCATGTCATATACTAGTGTGGGTAATTGAAATTTTCCCTAATTTTTTAAAATCATACTATCTGTAAAACATTCATAGTTCAGGATTAGAGAGCTTTCACTTGCTTGTTGCCTTGGTCAGAATGAATGCAAGACAACAAGCACAGACAGAAAGAGAAGGTTGCAACTAGGTTGCAAAGTGCAAAGAAGCGTATACCTTGAGCAAAACTTAAGCATCTATCCATAAAAGAAGAACAGACCAAGGAACTGAATTACTGAAACAAGTCAAGGTGCATTAACTTAAACTACTATGTCATGTTCCAGATAATTGAGAACTTTCAAGAGTTGACTGTATGAAAGGAGTTATTAAGAACTAATACACACCAGTACTATAGGGACTTCAATGTTGTTAAGTTCCTGCTTGATGAAATCCAACTGGCAAGATAAAGGCAATCAAAAAGCAAAAACGTTAACTTTAAACTGTTGGAGACATCTAAATAATAAAATCAATTTGAACAGGTAAACTGCAAATAATGAAATCAAACTATGAGCCAATAAGCAAGGGCCGACTGTATAAGAGCGAATGAGCTTGCAAGTCAGTATATGGCATCATTTGCTTACATCAAATTTCTAGTTTTTGAAATTCTCAGTCGAGACTCCCTTGTCATTCTGTATCTATAAAAATGTCTTTTCCTTTAAAATTATTAGGCGAATCATATTAGCACCAAAAAGTAACATAAACAACGAATGACTAGTTGTGATTAAAAAAAAGTTTCCATGTAACTGAATATACAAAAAATTCCTGTCATGGGGAATAAAAATCTCTCGTTAATAAGAAATTATAAATTGTACCTTATGTTCAATTTGCTCCTCCAATGAATATAACCTTCCACGCTCCAAATTCTACAAATGAAAAATAAATTATCATAATATAGCAGAACTGCTATTATCAAACATACAGCTCCTTGCACAGTCTAAACCTTAATTACTTAAATGTTTATACGCTTACCTCATAAGACCCACAAGTATTAATCATGCATATGATACAACCGAATATGTTGACAGAATCAAGAGTGAAAGATCATATCAAGGACAAACAAGAGAAGTACTACAGGATACAGGAATGAAATGACAACTATGAGTATGAGAGTAACATGCAGCGTCTTAGATGAAGTTCCAACCCAATATCCTAAGTAAAAAATCTTTTAATGACAAATATGGCTTATAGCCTTACAAATGAGTATCTGTAGGACCTGGGACGACAGAGGATAAGCTTTTAACCACTGAGCTATCCAACCGTGCTCAAGTAAAAACTCTTAGTATATATTCAACAATTACAAATCTGTATCTGCACTTGATCGAATTTAAAAATTCAAGTGATTGATTAATATACTATCTTATCATCATCTAATGATATATAGGCACATAAAGGTTTTGGACAGCTTAACTACAGGCCTGCTGATATCCAGCCAAAGGTAAATAACATATCAGTATCTACTCATATAATTTGGAGACTATACGAAGCATGTTTAGGTCATTCTAACTAAGTTCTGTGTATATGTGGTTATGCATATCAGTTCATAATTAAATTAATCCATTTCCTGTGAAACTGTTTTCTATAAAGAAATATTCTGACAAAGTACATCCTTAAATCACTCATTTGGCTTGCAATAGTTTGTGTGTTTCTAATGATCACACTGAAGGCTCTTGAGCTCTCTAAAGTAAACACAACAAGAATGACTTGAATCCAGAATTCATGGTATAAGATGGTGAAAAGTTCAATCTGTATGCATTATCTAGCAACTATAGAGGATGCACTTGCAAATATCATAGTGGCTTACCCTTTTCGTCTGTGCTATCTGTCCAATAGCTGATGATCAAGGAAAATATTGAACTGGGAATAAGCATTACATGTCACGGCATCAAAGAATAAAATATTTGTTATCATAATGAAAAGGAAAGAAAAAGAGAGACGGTCAATCTCTTGCCTGTAATTGATGCAGTTCCTCCAAGCAACTCATACAATGACTCAAGAAAGTCGGTATAAAATGATATGACCCCTGCACATATTCAATGATCAGTAGTATTCAAGTGTCGACACGACAAAAACATTTACAGGATCTAATTTCAAACGTTTCTACAGCTATCATTTCTACAATTACTATAGTACCAAGCACTAGTTTGTATACACAACAAATTGTACACAAACATCTACGATATCTAATTCCAAATGTACCTACTAGCTTCTTCAATCATTTCTGTAATTTCTATAGTATCGAGCACTAACTGTACACAAAACAGATCGTACATGGAATTACGTGGCTGCGCACTAAACTTGGTTAAGTAAACATAAGCCTACATATTTTTGCTCCAAAACAAACACACCGACGCGAATACCTGGATTTCCAGGAATGAACAGAACGTGCAACGTAGGATTTTTCGCATAAATTTCCAGTAAATCCGCCTGACGCCTGACCAAACAGAAATATTAGGTCCATTTTTCCCAATCAGTCAATACAGAATACAGTCTAAGATAGATAGAACAGTAATGAGAAATCACACACGCAAATTATTTACACATACCCTGAGACATTGGATAGTCGAATTGTAGCAGTGTGTTTTCTCGGAGGAATTAAATTCAAATTTCCACGATCCATCTCTAAATTAGCTCTGCTCTTCATCGCAGAGATGGACCTGATAACAAAAAGAAATAGAATCAGGTTGTGAGTTATATTTTTATCATTGATCCTCCATCAATAACAAATTTTAACTCGAATTTAATTACTAATTGACAGCGATAATGAACTGAGAATTTAATTATATATACAGAATTGTAATTGATGTTACCTGGAGTGGATGAGGAGTGAGAAAGAGCGAGCTCGAGCGCACGGAGAGAGCAAGCTCTTAAACAACATGTTGCTGCTTGTTATTATATACTTGTATTATTTTATTACTATTATTAGTTCACTGTTCAATAGTTCTGAAGGAACTCAAGTAGATTAGAAGTGATAGTCATTAATCATGCCTAATTAGAGTGCACTTTATCTTTTCTTTTTGTTAGAATGCCTTAAAAAAGAAAAGAAAAAGTGATAGAAGATAATAGAAGTCCTGTATCAAAAGGAACTACGGTTTCCTAAAATTGGATGTGATGACTATCCAGACTTTTACTCGCTTCGATCGTAGATACACATATTTGCACTAATTTGGCGCCGTTTGTTTCCTCAAGGTAGAATTTGCTTTTGATTTTTATTTTTCTTTCTTGACCTATATATATTTTATATGGATGAGTAAAATAAGATAGTGAATCATATTATTTGTAATTAAAAATAGTCGCGGTCAGGGTCTGTTCATTTTCAAATAAATCAAGAGGTTTCCACTGGATTTTCTCCGGTGAAAAGCCCCAACCCTTCATTATCTTTTACTCTCCTTAATTTCTTCTCAATAAAACTCAATTTTTTGGGTGTTTGGGTGTCTCTACTCTTGGAGTGTGTGTTTTGTCTCTTTTTTTGGAGTGTTTTGTTATGTTTTTGTTTAATTATGATTAGATTTTATATTCTGTTGGATATGTTGAGAATGAGTTTATTAATATTTTTGGTGATTTGCAAAAATTGTATCGAATCGGAGACGGTGGTGATTATTGCAGGAACTCATTTTTCACAATCAAAAATTATTCATCATTCACATGTTTGCACTTTTGGCATGTCTATCTGGCATGTAGATAGTTGGGTGCCTTCGGCATGTTTATAGCTAGTGTCCGACATGTACATAGTTGTGTTGCCGCTTATCTAATATCAATTTATGTGATTGGTGCATGTAGATAGTTGGGTGCTTTCGGCATGTTTATAGCTAGTGTCCGACATGTACATAGTTGTGTTGCCGCTTATCTTATATCAATTTATGTGATTGGTGTTTCTGAACATTGAGCTAACAATGATTTTTATGTGATATGGTTAATTGCGATGTTACTATTTTCAGAAATTTTGATGCAATTTGGATCGCTTGAAATGTTTTTGATTTCATTTTTAGCTTCAAGATTTCTTAAATTCTACTGTATGTGTTAAATGATGAGGAAAAAATTATCTAATTGGGAACGAGCACCGTGGGGGGAAAAATTAAAATTGGGAGCGAAAATAATTCCCTGATGTTGAATGGGGTATCGATTAATATTAAAGGAAAATTTCAATATAATATAACAAGTGGTACATTCATGATTTATAGACGAAATCCAGAGGATTTAAGTAATATTATTTTTTAGAAACATATATATCTACATTTTTGTAATAAATTGTATAAACGATGTTTAAATAATTAATCCTTATAATTATATATAAATAATATTATTTTTATATAAAAATAACTGTTTAGTACGCATAGCACGGACCTTTACTATTCAAATAAGCAGCCTTAATTTGTTACAAATTAAATCATATTTAAGTTTTTGTGTGGTTGGATATAAAAATTAACTTTCGAATAGAAGCACTAATTTTCATATATACAAATTCTCAAGTATGATGATATTTATATATTTTATGAAATTTATTTTTTTCAACTAAACACCTTTACTATTGAAACTTTTCGCGTCTGGATATCGGAATGGAACAGAAACAGCCCTAAAGAGAGTCGAATTTATAGCAGTTGCGCAGGTTCAACTTCCCCCAACAAACTTATCAAAAGCCATACAAACAAGAAAACATTACAGTAGTTTAGTCATGCTGATTATTAGTAGATGAATAACAATGACCGGTGCATGTGAGATGTGACAGAAACACACAACTAATGTGAGCGTATACTTCCATACCAAAACGCTTTGTGTCGAATAATAGTTGACCCACTGCATCTACCGTTAACTAATTCTTGTTTTATGTACAGCTTTTGAACAATTTTTGAACCCTCACTTAGTTACGCTTGAGAATACTTTATTCATCGAAACAATAATGGGCAGCACTTGACTACTTTAATAAGTGCTTTAATCCACAGCTTAGAAACAGATATTTAAAAACAAAGGAAATATGTGTCACCACTTCTGTTGTAAATTGTACGTCGAACAATTTTTTTGGGAGCATTGTATTCCAAAACTTGACTCTTTTAATTCATACTCTCTCCGTCCCGATCGTTTCTATACAGTTTCCTCTTTGGGACGTCCCATCATTTCTATACATTCTTAAAATAACAACTTTTAATAATGTAAAACACTATTACACCAACTACTTTTTCCACTGTCTTCATTTTATAATAATATAAACACTATTACACCCACTGCTTTCCCCACAATCACACATCTATAATTAAATATATATGAGTCCCGCCACTTTACTCACTTTTCATCTAACTTTACTCATTTTTTACACTTTTTCTTGGTCTCCGTGTCCACACCAAATGTATACTACCTATTGGGACGGAGGGAGTATATCATATATGTAGAGAGAGCCGAGAAGTACGTGCCCGTCCCATGTCACACCTAACAGGTGCAGGTTTTCAGTTGCATATAGGGCTGTAAATCGATACAGACTATCCGGTGTCTCGGCTCATATCCGGCTCGAAAATATGATACATGTCTCATATTCGTTTTGAAAACGATCCAAATCTGGCGGAAAAATTAAGCCCGTATAATATATGATCCCGGATACGAGCACACCTATACCCGCTCAGATTCGGGCTCATATAACTTTTCATAATATGATCCTACCCGAATAACCGAATATGATCCGCGGTTCATATTCGATTCAAACTCATATACATATTATATTTTAACACCATCATATTTGCAAGTAAATAGTTATTATTTTATAAAATTTTAATATCTTATTTAAGTTTATATCTTCATAAAATATGATTTATTTAATGTGATCATACTTATTATCTTCATATATATTTAATAAATGATATATATCAATATATAACTATAAGTTTTAATTTAAAATTATTATACTTTATAATATTATGTTTACTTAGACTAATGATAGTTACTTGAACAAATGAAATAATAATGATACTTAGTGTTAGTGGATCATATCCGGCTCATATTCGATGGATCATAAACTACCCGGTTAAAAAATAGAAAATACGATACTGGATCATATCCGGTTCAGATCCGAATCTCAAATACCCGGGATCGGTTTAGATCCGAATAAAACGATCCCGGACCCAAATCTGGACAAGCTAAAAATAATATGATCCGGTACTTGAGCAGAGGGGTACCCGGGATCACCCGGATCATTTTACAGCCCTAGTTGCATATTGAGGAGTCATGCGTTTCATCAGCGTAAGTCGCATGACCCATTGAGTCACTGCGCAGCAACTTGTATCACCTATCTGCGCTTTATTCCCCGTTTAAAGGTTATTTAGTGCAGATTCTCAAAAAAAAAGTTATAACATTGCAAGGGTGAAATTTGATCAATGCTCGAGACACCTGAACTCAGTTTAAAATATTTATGCTATAACAACAAAGCATGGATGATTGATTTATGTTCGAGAGACCTGAATTCAATTGAAAATATTTATAATGTTCGAAACACATATCAATTTTACATAAAAAGATGACGAATTTATAGGGTATAGTTTGCATTAAGATTTTAAATTATAATAATACGACGTATTTGAAATTTGAAACTATCAGTTATCTAAAATCTTTAGATCAAAAGTAACTTGTATGATTTAAAATAATAATTCAATATATTCGTCGGCAATCTGAACAAACTCAAATGTTCACGAGAAATCGAAAATGTAACAACAAAATAAAGAAACACGGTGAGTCTGTGACACAATTTAGTTATTAGGATAATAACGCTTAAAGAATGCGAAAATGTGACAAGGCCAGGAGGCCAGCGTCCGAGCACCGTAATGACAATATCACCCCCGAGAGGGAGGCAGTTGCTGCCAAAACGCAGAACACCTGTAAAAGAATCCCGATAAATCCATTTCATTTAATTACGTGTAAAATACAGAAGAGGCGTCCATGTCAAGAAATCTCTCTCCCTCTCTCTCCCTCACTCTCTCCCATCTCTCTCTCGTCTCTCTCTTTTACGCTTTGATCTCTATCCATAGCACACAACTAATAAACATCCAATATTCTTACGTATACATTTATGTAACATGTTTATCTTTACAGAATTAGATAGCAGAGGAGAAGAGTTGGTAATAGTTTCCAGAAATCTAATGTGCATTAATTAACAACTTTCTTCCTATCATTCTAGTGTTTTTTAATTCCTTTCCCCAAACACCTAAAATCAAGAACTCTTCTCTTGCGCCCAAGGTATTATAATATCTTTCCAGATTATTTTTTTGCTGTTTTGTTATTTGAAAGTCTGTTTTTAGTATTTTTATAATAGGCTTGTCCATTAATTGCAGTCAATGTTCACTTAATCACTTCTGTAAACGCTTGATTCCTTTCTGTAGTTTACAATCAATTCATGTTTTGTAATCAATCTTTGTGGAATTTCAGCTAGCTGCTATCAGCAAAGATGTGGGCAGATCTCATCACCAAAGCTCTAATGTAAGAATGCCAATTGATTCCACTCTTACTGTTTTGAATTGATCGATTCTCTGTTTATTTTGTTCTTATTTTGTGCTTTGTAAATTGTAATCTGCTGTTGATTCTGTTTTTGGGGTGGCAGGATGGTCCTTGGTTATGCCTATCCTGCTTTTGTGTGTTTTAAAACGGTTGAGAACCACAGAGTCAAGATCGAAGAACTACGGTTTTGGTGCCAGTATTGGTATCTTATTCTCTCTTTATCAATTTTTAGCATCTTTGATCATAGCTCTTATCTTTATTTGGCTTGTCCCCCCCGGTTGATTGAGGAACTTTTAATTAGGGCCGATAATTTTATGTTTTAGGCCTTTTGGCTCGGGGTTGTTAATGGGCTCTTATCGTTCCATTTTAAGTTTGGATGATCGAGCTGGATTCTGTGGGCAGTGTTATTGTAATCCCTGCTTGTATTAGAAATATGTTATGATACTAAAAACTAACGCATGAGCAGCGAAGCTATGAGCTATGGCTTTACCTTAGTTGACTTGTCAATGCTATAATTTTATTCGACTTCCACACTCCTAATTTTGAAAAGAATATATTATGAAAGAGAGAAGAAGTAATATCTACGTTTGACAAGGAAGTTGTAGTAAAGCATGGGTTTGTTGTAGCATAGACCATAGTGGTTGTGGAAATGAATAGGGGGTGTCACTATCATAATGAATTATAATCATGGGTGTAGTATAAGCATGTTTTACGTACTTTATATAGCTATCATAGTTTGTTATTGCTTGTTTGTTAAATCTTGCTTTTACTTTGGACCATTTCACAATTGTGTTGCATTGCTTATAAATTTAAATACTATTGTTTCAGGATAATTGTTGCACTAATGACAGTTTTTGAGAGGATTGGTGATATATTTGTTTCATGGTATGCAAACTTCTAAAAACCTTTGTCAGTTTTTAACGGCTGTCGAACTAGGTTCAAGTATTAGCTGTCTTGTTTAGGGTGCCAATGTATGCTGAGATGAAGCTAGCTCTATTCCTCTACTTGTGGTATCCAAAAACAAAGGTATCTTTAAGCAGCAACTAGTTCCTATGGATTATGCACACATCCAAAATTTTGGTTGCAATGATATTCCATTGTTTAGGTGCGATTAAATGTTTTATCTAATTCAGGGCACAGGATATATCTATGAGACATTATTGCGTCCATTTGTTATAAAGCACGAGACAGACATTGACAAGAATTTACAGGAGTTAAGAACAAGGACGTGGGATTTGGCTATATACTATTACCATAACTGTACCGAGCTGGGGCAAACAAAGTTTTTCCAAGTTATAGAGTACTTGGCTTCTCAATCAAAAAAGATCGACAAAGCTAGTTCAGAGGTATATATCGTCTCTGCGACCCTTCTTTCCTACGTGCTTACTCTGCATACTGAATGCGTCCACACTCTACAATGGTTTGCTTTCTGGTACTTATATTCCTATGATAGCACTAAATAATCACCAGAGAAACAACAATGACCATACCCTGGTACTTATATTCCTATGATAGCACTGAATAATCACCTAGAGAAACAACAAAGGCCATACCCTGTAAATGTGATATAAATCTTGAGAACCCCATTTGAGTGCATGTTATACATACTTCGGTACAAGAGTTTAAATATAACCTATACAAAACGTGACACGTTGACAAGATAATTTTGCATTAATTTGTTATCAACATTCATAGATATAGTGACACCGGAAGTCTCGAACATGATAATGTTGTGAGCTTCCTTCTATGTCTTACCGGAATACTATAAATCAATATTTACCCTGCATAGAATGTAGAGGTTACACAGAGAAACCAATAGAGCCAAAAAGATTTCGAGAGACCACTAGTTTGTTGCAAATTATTATCACTGTTTTAGACAAGTCAGAAGTTTATTTTCACTTGTTTTGTCAACTGAAACTTAAGAAGAACTTAAATTATTTTGGAATTGCAGAAGGGGATGATTAAAAGCTCTAAAGAAAATCCACCACCTCGTCCAAACACAATATTTTCATTCAATCGGATCTCAAAGAGGCCATCACAGAAGCACTTGCAGATACCATCTGATGCACCTGTGTACAATGCCAGAGTCATGGCATCAAAGCACTAATGTGGGTATTAAAGTACAAGCTTACTTCAAGAAATTAAACAGTTGATCAACATATTTAGTTTTAAACACATCAACAATACTGGTTCCTGAGAACCTCAGATTTAGGTCCAGATCACCATGTACATGAGCCAGATTTAGAAATAGATGCACTAAATATTCTCAATTAGTGATTTACAAGATTGTACTGATGATTTTTTTTTATTTTTTTTATAAAGATCTGTACATTGTATTCAATTTTCGTGATTAGTATTATTACCAAAAGCAAAAAAGAAAGAAAGAAAAGAATGGTAAGTTTTTTCTGCAGTCAAAACATGGACATGATTTTCCATAAGATGTTTGTTTACAGATTTCTTCACCATGGAGGGCATTCGCAACTTAAACATGTACTAATACATTTTCACCTCCTTCCATTCATACCAGCTAAACAGAGTGTACTATCACTTAGTCTTACATGCAACTCATGACTAATTCATGTAAGTTGATTGCATTTGCATATTTTCTCTTTATCATCTAAAGTTGTTTATAAAGTATTTTTATCATGTTACACAAGCTTACTCTCCGTTCAGCTGTTCAGAGTTGAGTAACTTTTCTTGATAGGGTACTGAAAATAGAGGGAAGAAAACGGCTGATACTATTAATTTGATTTTTTTTTCCTGCCCTGACTAATAAGCATAAACATTTTTCTGTCAGAAACAATGAATTTTTCAATTTTGAATTATATCAATTTTAACCCGCAACCATCTGTCAAAAAAAAAAAAAAAAAAAAAATTTAACCCGCAACCTTGTTCTTTTTTCCTGAGCACTACTATTAAGTAAAAAAGTTAAATAGTAAATTATAAATGTTACTCCCTCTGTCCCATCCAATTCTTATCATTTGAAATGGACTGCTCGGCACGCATTTTAAGGCTCATAAAAAATATAGGTTCATAATTTATTTTTAAAATTTTCCTTTTCTGAATAAAAGTTTAAACATTAAACTTTTATTCAGAAAAAGAAAATTTTAAAAATAAGTTATAGAACCATATTTTTCATGAGTCTTAAAATACGTGTCGAACACTCCCCTCCAAATGATAAGAATCGGAGGGGACGGAGGGAGTACAAAAGAACAGAGCTGTAGGACGCATGCATTTTAACACCATTAGCGTGCTTAATAATTTCTCTAGTACTATTTTATAAGTTGCTTGATCTTTTTTAAATATTTTTAAAATTTGACTCGATAATAAAAAAATTTAAAATTTTTCTTTATCTTAAATTAAAAAATATATGAACTTAATTTTATTCCAAAAAAATTAAAACACTGATATTAATTATTAGTTATTGAGTCAAGAGTCAAGACTTGTAAAAACACGTGAAAAAGGTTAAAACAATTTATAAAAGAAACTAAAATCTATTTTAAATGTATTTAAAAATTAGAACAAAGTTCCATATAGTCCACATATTTACTGTAGTACCGTAGACCACGTATGTTCTGCAACTATAGAATGGCATAAAAACATTGCAAAATGTGTTATTTTGCAAATCATGTTCTATAAACATCATTATTTTGTTAAAATTTTTGACAATCCTAAACATTCTGCAAGTTAAATAGTGAAAAACACATTATTCTGCAAAACATGTTAAGTTTGCAGAACATATTTACATATTACTGAACATATGTGTTCTACTTGTCGAACATAAATGATTTTCAATATTTTTCATGAAATAGTGATATTTATAGAATGTATTTCACAAAATAACAAGTTTCATACAGTTTGCAATGTTTTTATGCCATTCTATAGTTGCAGAACATACGTGGTCTACGGTACTACAGTAAATATGTGGACTACATGGAACTTAACTCTTAAATATCATATTAAAATAATTATACATGTCAGCTGGGAAATAATTCTGTGTTGAAACTCATTTTAAGTGAAACTTTTTTCTTTGAGTGAAACTTAAGTCGGTCTAATAACGTCGATTCCCTTCAAAACTTTATTTTATTCCTCCGTTTAAACGAATAACGTGCCTAGAAATATTATCTGTCTCAGTATAATTTTTGTTTCATTTTCGTCCTAAAAATATTTCTTGAGAAATTTTAAATTTAAAAAAAAAAAAAAATCGAAAGAGGAGCGGGTGAGGATATGGTGGGTGTGGATATAAGGTTTATCAATCTCTCCCGCAGATAAATCAGCTAGTGAGAGAGCACTGGGAGTGAGTGGGTAAGATTTTACTAAACTCTCGACAACCATGGCTTCGTGCATAGCAGCAGCTTCTACAATCTCTGTTCGCCCCAACCCTAAAGCAGCCCTCAACATTTCCCCCAAATCCAGACAAACCCTAGCTGCATCGGCTACTCCTTTTTTCAATTCCGCCGCTCTTCGCAAATCATTTCAATCTCTCTCCGTCTCTTCTCGCTCTCCTCGCAGCTTAGTCGTCAAGGCTGTAAGTCATAATTCTTTTATTCTATTTTTTGTGTTCGTCTGTGTAATTAATTTAATTAATTGAGGCGATTGTGTTTAATTAAGTTTTGGTTTTGTGTTTGTTTAGAGTGAGCTTCCCCTGGTTGGAAATGTGGCTCCGGATTTCGAAGCTGAAGCTGTTTTTGATCAGGAATTTATCAACGTGAGTTTTTTGCTTTTTCTTCGTGTTTCTATCCTGTAAATTAAGTGTTTGTTTGCACTTGGTGATGTTATAATTGGAGAAGACAATTATTAGCATTATATAACTCAATTGTTTTGATGTCTTGTTTGTTTGCACTTGGTGATGTTATAATCGGAGAACGACAATTATTAGCATTATATAACTTAATTGTTTTGATGTCTTTGTTTAATTGAGCAATACACTAATATTTTGATTTTGGGACTCTAATTGTGCAAGTTTACCGCGTGTTATCTGTGTTTTGTGTTATGCTTCTTGTTCTAGTTTAACTTAAAGTTATGAATACAACAAATTTACGTTTTATGAACTTTGCACAGCTAGGCAAATTCTCAGAGTTTTAGTGCATCTCTGTTTTCAGGTTAAACTGTCCGACTATATTGGAAAGAAATATGTAATTCTCTTCTTTTATCCGCTGGACTTTACCTTTGTTTGCCCAACTGGTAAGTTCACACAGTGGAACTTTAAGCTCATACTCAATTAGTTCAATTGCTTGCTTCCCACATGGGATCAAACTTCGAAGACGGGGAACTTGTTGCATTTGTAATAATCCTTGTTTACTATTTTGTTAACTCTGTAGAGATTACTGCATTCAGTGACCGTCATGCTGAGTTTGATAAGATAAACACCGAGATTTTGGGTGTTTCCATAGACAGCGTGGTATGTTTCCCTTATCCATTTTCCCCTTATGTATTTCTTGAGCTCTGCTCTTATCTGATTGCCACTTAACTTAATAATGGAACATGCTCTGAATTGTAATACACCTGTATACCTGATATACCTATCTATTTTCACTGCTTTAATTGAATTATCACCGGAAAAACATCGAGTATGTTTGGATATGGTAATGTTGCAATTTGCAAGTGATCCTACATCTGTAGCAATTAGCATGACCAATCTCCTAATGATTACAGAGTAACTAGAGAGATATCTCTAACTATAAGTAGTTTGGCCTAGACGTGGGAGTTGGGACATTTTTCCAGAAACTTTTGCAACTCAGAGAATTGAGGTCCCAAATATTTGCGTGTTCGTCTTTTTTAGCTGGTTAATAGCATGTCATTCCTCCTGCAATGCTCCTGTAGCCGTTTTGTTATTTCGCGTGACAGGTTAATATATGTAGTTAGATAGATACCTGTGATGGAGTTTTAAACAATTTAAAATAATTAAGTTTTGCTATTTCTTTCACAGTTCTCCCATCTTGCATGGGTCCAAACTGACAGGAAATCAGGAGGACTTGGTGATTTGAATTATCCATTGGTATCTGATGTAACCAAATCCATCTCTAAAGCTTTTGGTGTGCTAATCCCGGATCAGGTACATCTCTTTTACGTAAATATACTTTCGAAGTGTTACATTTCAGATAAGATTTTAGACAATCAGGACTCCTCACTCCTTATTGCAGGGAGTTGCATTGAGAGGACTTTTCATCATTGACAAGGAAGGGGTGATTCAGCACTCCACCATTAACAATCTTGCTATTGGGAGAAGTGTTGACGAGACCTTGAGAACTCTCCAGGTGAAATTTTATGCCAATCTAACAAATCACAAGTCCAAGTTCTGTAGCTTTTACCAAGACACAGCATCTTCACAATTTATAGCCTTAATCTGGAACCTATGTTTCATGTGTTCCTGCAGGCATTGCAATTTGTGCAGGAGAACCCAGATGAAGTATGCCCAGCTGGATGGAAGCCTGGTGAGAAGACCATGAAGCCAGATCCTAAACTAAGCAAGGAATTCTTTGCAGCAGTATAAAAGCAATAACAGGTTGTTTGTACCTGTGCTGCTGTTTATAGAGGTTGTAGCATGTTCGGTTCCAGTGTAACTTTATATTACAATCCTACTGTTGAGTTTATTGAAGTAAATTGTGGCGATAAAATGCAAAGCTTGGTAATTTGTTTGTACACAAGTTTCCAATTTTCTTTATAATTAATAAATGTTAAATATTGCACATTATATTTTCACTCCATCAAGACCATTTAATTGCAGAGAAATAGGGCGTAAATGCAGATGGCTATTAGTGCCAGTTTTCATAATATAAACTGTTTTTTCTTAAATCGCAATTTTAAAGAATGTACACGATGTTTGACCTTAGCCTTAAAAATAATTTTCAGAGAATAAATAATTAAAACTTAAAATTTATAAATAAAAAGTAAGAACTATGAAACTATTGTTTTTTGTAAATAAAAAAACAATAATAAGCATTATCTGACTTCAGCATTTCATGTATCGTGTGTGTCGTCGTTAATGTGATTTCGAGTTTAGTAACTATTGTGTGTATTCGTTAATTCGTTAATATTGTTTCGTTAGTCGTCTGATGTATTGTTTCGTTAGTATCGTCTGAAACTAGTAATGCTTTAACTATGGTTTCCTCTCACATTGTGGGGCCGTTTGGCTAAGTTTAAAAGAAGTGACTTCTTATTTAAAAGAAGTAAGTGGAGTAGAAGTGAGAAGCAGAAGTAAAAATTTAGCGTTTGGCTACTTAAACTTATAAGTTTCTTTTAGTGTTTGGATGATTTGACTTATAAGTTCATGGAGTGTTTGATAATAATAAAGAAATGGATGATCATAGGATGTAACGCTCACATGCACTGCATCCAATTCCAAGCTCGTAGTAGCAGCATGATTTTGTGGAATTTATTAAGCATAAATCTGAGAAGTTAAAGAAAAAAACGTGCACTTCTTACTTCTCTTTTATCACTTCTGGAACCCAATTTAAGCGGTCTGCTTTTTTTCCAAACAGAAACCCAGCTTCTCTTTTGGGCTTCCGCTCAAAAGAAGTGATTGATTCTTAACCCCAAACAGACCCTATGTCTATAACTATAAGTCTATAAGCATCAGATGGGGAGTTCCAAAATTCACTCCTCCAAGTTTTTCAAGTGCTTTACAAACAACTCCGGCAAAATTCAACTCCCAAAATTCTAAAGGGGCACATAGATGTTTACTAGTTCAGATAAAACAGGATCACGGGTACAATTTTATCGAGGTCCCTGCAAAATAATCAGGAACACCTCGTATGATTAAAAAACATTAAAAAAATCTTGTGATTTATCGAATTCCTTATTGTTTGATTCTAGCGATTCCGCTGCATTCCAGCTCCATGTAGCATTCACATACAGCCGTTTAAGTTATAACGGTAAATTAAGAGCGATTTGTTAGTTGACCGGATAATCATATAATCGTATAACAAACATTAGATACAGTATAATTTATGATCATAGTGGATCCTCAATACATCATTCTAGATATTTTGGAAATTATTTCCAGACATCTATTTTTTGTCAGATATCATATACTTTTCATCATTTGTCTATTCTATTGATGAGAAATATTTAATCTTAAAAATATTTCTATTTTCAAAAAAGGGAAGTCATTTTCTTGTAGTCTAGAACATCTTCCAAAACAACTTTCGTTCTTTCATAAATACATTTTCTGAAATCAAACAAAAGTATATCTCGTCGAATTTCTCATTTTATGATATTCGTTAATTTTGTCGAAAATCGAAGAAGTGTCTGTCCATTTAAAACACTGAAAATTATCTGACGAACAACTGAGCCGGTGGAGTGGAATAAACTACGTTGAGTGATCAGTGCTTTCTTGATAGATATTCCTCGTCTCCCGAAATTAGTTAGCTGGATAAATTTTTTTTATCATGAATTTAATGATATTTTAGTTGACCTCTCCTTGAAGATCTCCAGTAGATTGGTCATCGCATAATAAACAGTGCCCTCTGGCCTCAACATACTAGCAACTACCATGCCGTTCGCAAGGATTCCTCCTAAATTTATATGATAATGTTGCACAATTTTTTAACGTGTGTACAGCATATTCTTCCCTTTACTTTTCCATTGCTTGTAGCCTTGTGGTTCTGATCTTGTTAGCATAAGCATACATTAAATTATACACAACATGTTCATACGCAAGAGGAATTATGTAGTTATGCAGTCAACTTCGTCGCTCAAAATACTTGAGAATCTTCAACGTAGCACAATTGCACAAAGCGGCGAATAAAATGCTCGAAGAACATTTTTTAAGATACCTAACATTTTCCCGACAACAGAATACACCGCTTACTGTAATAATAAAATAATAAAAGGTAAAGGTAACTACGTTCTTTCCATAAGATGTAATTATATGAACGTCTTAGTTATATATTTTGCATAATTCCGAGTAACAAAAGGTTATATAACTTGCTGGGGATGCATTTACGGTTTCCACCGTAGATACCAACCTATATACTGAGAATAACCAAACCCAAAAATCCGCATTGTCTGAGCTGCATATTATGTTGTGGAAACTCCAGCTTCTGGTACATAGTTGCGTCTTCCGACCTCTTCCCAGATCAACTTCGATGTTACCTCATCATGTTCCGGAACATATTCCTGATTTAGCAAGATCGAGTTATGGTCGGTCAAGTAAACAATTTAGATATATTTTAAGAGACAGAATCCCGACACATTGTGTATTTTTATATATGATCAAGAATAATTAATCCTATAGAAGCCATGACTCATGATGTATGGCTAAAGCTCGATCAGAGAATAGTTAGTTAAGATACTATTCCTTTTATTGATATCTTAGATGAATTTATAAACCTATGGATGCGGAATGACATCGGGAACAAGATGGCATTTAAAATTGAAGTTCGTTTGATTAATATCACCAGCAGGATGTATGTGTGTGTGCCCCAGCTCTAGTTAATTAGTCTTATTCAAGAATATGATCTGATAATTCTCCCCCAAAGCATTACTTTTGTAAAACCCATCGCAAACTGGAAATTAAATAGTTTGTAATGATGCCATTGCCTTCATAACAATCTCAGTTTCCACAAGGCGGTATATGAATCTAATATATGCATGAGTAATTGAGTATGTATGTACCTCAAGCTCTCGAACTAAATCTTTGGCGGTCGGGGCAGACACAATAATTCTCCTTGCAGTGGGGGAAATAAACCCTTCATCAACGGCCTTATCAATGAAAGACAGCAAGGAATTATAGTATCCGTCAACATTCAACAAGCCAACCTGCACAAGTTATACATAATTGAATTATTAACTTAAATTTTAATACCGAACCTTGTGGAAGCACAATACTTCTTTTGACCAACAATTGTGCAAATAATCTATGTTAACAGAAATTCTCCCATTCAAACGGGGATCCTCCAATCATACACTAAATTATGAAGCAGCATGTTTACAATTGGTAATCAATATATGCCATATCTGTATACTATCTTTTCATGTGACCAAGCAAGTAACACATGGTATGATTCCCTGATGGAACCTTCAATCAAACCGCATCCTACTTGTAAAGTATAATTAATTGACTAAATCCTACTAAACCTTCCTATATTGCATGTAAAATCACAAACAAATGTTTGTCTTTTCTGTAATTTTAGCTAGAAGACATATTACTTTGGGTCGCATTTGGATGCAGAATATACTTATTACAGAACTGTATTTACTTCATGACATCTGAAGAAAAAAGCATCATACTTACAGGTTTACGATGAATACCAAGCTGAGCCCAGGTGATGACTTCAAGGAGTTCCTCTAGGGTGCCATATCCACCTATTCATTTGACAATGATTTAACTATATTTGCAGTGAAAGATTATACTAGTCATTAGTGAAAACTCATTTTTTATTTGGATCATTCTTATATGTACCGGGGAGTGCAATGAAGGCATCAGCTTGGCGAGCCATTTCTGCTTTCCTCTGGTGCATATCAGAGACAGCTCTTACTTCCCCAACAGTCACTCCAGTTATCTGTTGAATGATGCTGTATTAGTTTCCCAACAAGAAACAGTGTAACTTTTTCTAAACTTAATGTGCGATGCTTTGACATAAACACATGACACTGTATTACAAAGAATAATAATTGGTTCCGCCCTAGTCATAATAGTATGTGTGCGAGCATCAAAGTGACCGTATTTTCCAACAGAACAATGCTACCAACCGACGACCCATAATTCTGCATTTGTTTACTAATGTAGCACAAGAATGGAAATTCCATGCAAGACTCTCACAACAATTCCTCAATGTTCCTGCAAACTTTTCAGGCCATATAATGTAGTAAATTTTAACAAATACATTTGTTCATGCTTTAGATCTTTGACCGTAATACATAGATAGATGATTAGCTAATTTTAAAGAAAAGACAACGCAAGATTTGTCCATAGATGTTTTGAACCGTACCTCTCTTGGCATTAGGGTCCTTGGAATAACCCTGCAAATGAACACAGCATAAACATAAATTAACTTCCCCACTGCAGCTTGACAAATGATACATTGACATTTCAGGCAAGAACTCAAGGGAAGAAATGTCAAGTGAGTAGTATTTAGTAACAAATGACAAGTTACTTGGTGAAGGTAGTAGAGTGTACAAATTTAAATCTACTAGCCAGAAAGATCACATACATTCAACCAAAGCTTTAAAACTAATCTTGCAAATAGCACAACTTTATTGCTAATTAGAAAGTACTGAAGTACACATAAAGTTCTTAAAAAATTACCATCAGCTGGTTAGTGTGAACAATTGAAATTTACTGACATGTTTTTGTAGTGTCAATTCCAATCCTATTATTAACAACTAAGGACTTGTTTGGCTACAGATGGGCCTTTTTGTAATGGGAGAACATCAAACACACATCGCAGAAAGTGTTAAACTTCTAAAAAGCATCAGTTGATCCCATGAATATCTGGCTTAGAGAAACAATGATTAGCCCAATACATAGGGAAATGAGAAATTTGCATGGCTGCAGCGTGAGAGTAAAATAAGTTTCATGGAGAGACGAGAGAGCCAAACTAGAATGATTAAAACCAAAATGATGTGTCTGCACTCTACCAAATTAATACTAGTAAACTCTAATTAATTAAAAAAAACAAAGCAAATGAGGAGTACATATGGAGTATACTACATCTACATACCCTAGAACATGGCGACCGCCATCATGAACTGCCTGAGAAATAAGACCCATCAGACCCACGCTTCCACCTCCATAAACCAAATCAATCCTTCTCTCCACCTTGAACAAAATACAAAATTAAATATTATATTAGCCCCTCTGACAAATGGCAAGAAGCAAGCTATCAATCCATAAAACCCGATCATCACATTTCACATCAAACCCCATACTTTATTACAGACCATGAGTTTTCAAACAAAAATATTAATACCAGATGTTAATGGTATTTAATTAGCAATACCTACGAAGTCCTGATAAGTACTACTACTACATTTTAATTGTACAATCTAGTAAAAATAATAAAGGGTATTTAATATATTAATTTCCATTAAAACCCAACTACATCAGAAAATTATGGAGATGCAGAAAATCATCAAGAGTCATGATATAGAGGTGGCACGTTTGGTTCCCACTTGAAAATGATCAGAGAAAATCTGTTTTTTTGGTGAAAAAAACTTGAAAACTCCGAAAAAGAAATAAAAGGGAGAGATCATGCAAGAAAGCTGCTCAACTGACAACAAGGTTACAGCTAGCAACCCCGCTCTTTCATTTGTCATTCATGCCACACATAAACCCTAAACCTTCCCACTTCCATCTCTCCAAACAATCATGTCTTGTGCCTACTTTTCATGCCAGCTGTAAATTATTTGTTGAGCAACATATGAATATTTTGTGAAAGTAAATTCACGAAAATCTCTCTGAAAAACGATTTTTTAAAGATTGCACCGGAGGGAGTTAAACTTGCAGGATTCAACACCCAAATGAAAGAAACTTTGGAGATTCTTTGAGCTTTTTGAGAATAGATAGCATTTGGTTTTCCCACATACACAAAGACTTGAATGAAACTGAAATTTAGACCCATGGAAAAAAGTTGTGTGTGTGTGAGGAGATAAAAAGAGAATTAAAAGACGCGAGTGAGTACCAGTTCTTTGCCCAGCTCAACAGCAGCATCTTGGTAGGTAGCTTTGTTACCGGAGCTGCTACCACAAAACACACATATTCTATTAAACCTCGACGATGATCTCCTTACCTCTTCCATCTCTCTCTCTTCTCTCTTTCTCTCTCTCGTTAAGGATATTCTGATGAAAAAGGTCGAGAATGTTTGCAAACTGGATGTTAAGTTGAGTTTAGTTTATATAGAATCCGGAAACAAAACAAGAGAGCTGAAACAAATAAACTATTGCAAGAGCCACGGGAAATAAACTATTGCAAGAGCCACGGGAATATAGATTGTGAACAAAAGGATTGGGATACGAAAGTACTTTGATTTAATATTTTGTTTGGATAATAACCCATATTAAAATATTTTTTCAGTACATAATTATAATAATTAAAAGTTTTGAAACTTTCTTCTCAATTAAATTTAAAAAAGTTATTACTGAATGATAAAATAAAAATCCTAATTATATGATTAGAATATCTTAAAATATGTATCAAAATTAAAAGATAAGCAGTAAAATTTAAATTTTATAACTTAATATACTAATGTTATGCAACATAATTTAAGAAAATCAGTTGTTGAGTATGCTGGTGGTGAATTCAATTTTTTAAACGGACAAAGTGCATAAAACAATTTTAGATAAATACGCTTGAAGTAGTTAATATATAATAATATTAATTTTGAAATATTTCAATTTATTTTATATTTCTTGGATATATAAAACATAATTAAATTATCTAATATGAAAATAAATTTTGGATTTGAATGATATTAAAAAGTTGAAATCATTTTAATATTTTAGAACTTTTAAGTAAGTTATATGATTTATTTGAGTTTTTACCCCAACAATATTAATATTATTTTAATATTAAGATGAACTCTTTTTTGATAATTCTTATTTAACGAATTAGTTGGCTAATATTATAACTCAGTTTAGAAACATATTATATACACATTTTGGTAAGAACTCTGATGAATAGGTGATGAAAGTTATTTAATTTTCAAAATTGTATTCAATGAAAATAATATCTATCATTCAATTTTAGTTAAATTTATTATTTGTCATCAATTATAAATGTTTTAAAGTTTCATGCAGATAAATTTTCCAATGATATATAATATGTTGTTGTTGTAAAATATACTAAACTTAGGTATTGCATAATAAATAAAACCTAAATTTATTAACTAAATCAGCTTTCTCCGATTGTAAAATTAGTAACTTAAAATATTCTGTTTCATGGGTAGTATTATACTATATATTTTTAATATTACTGATGATCAAAATTGTAAGACATCATAATAATAAATGGTACACAACAACACAAGTATCAAACCCTTTTTATATTCAATTGTAAAAGATAAAATTTCTTTTTCATAGGCTTAACTAAACTTTTGTTTTCTCGTTCAAGCAATCAAACTCCTTGCACCTAAAGAAGTAGGAGTATACTCCCTCCGTCCTACCAGATTCTTTACAGTTTCCTTTTTGGGATGTCCCATCCAATTCTTTACATTCCAAAACTTACCAAATATAGTCAATGGGTCCCACCACTTCCCAACTTTTCCTCCCTTTTCACACTACTTTTACTCCCTTTTCACACTCCTTTTACTCCACTATCTCTTTTTTATTCATTAAAAATTGATGGGTCCCACCACTTCACCCACTTTTCTTCCTCTTTTCCACTACTTTATACATATTTCTTAACCTCCGTGCCCAAACCAAACGTAAAGAATTGGCTGGGACGGAGGGAGTAAAAGTTTTTAAAAATTTAAGGCAGACGTTTTGTCAAGGTTACAGTTTCGAACAGTCGCATCATTACCTCCTGAATTTTCACCGAGTACATAGACAATGAGTTATGACCCTGGTAACAACATACAAGGCTGAATACATGAGTACCAACTCTTTTGTACAAGAAAGAAAATATTTAATAACAGTATTTCGTTTGTATTTATTCGGGGGTTATCGCATGACAGTCCATTAGAGCACCTCCAGTGGAGGACTACTTCTTGCATCGGTCCTCGTGAAACGATCCGGGCCAGGTGTTTCTTTTGTTTTCAGCATTGCGTGAGTGAAGGAAAAAGCGGCCAGTCCCACCATGGTGGCCTGAGCCACTTTGGCAGACTTTAAATATTTTATCAATTTTCTTGCCTCGTGAAGTGTGTTATTAATCAGACATATGTGCTGCAGTTCTTCTTCTGTTTATTTTTCCTGTATAACGTTAATATTAACGTTATATAACGTATATAATTTTTCCAACGGCTTTACTTCTATAAATATAAAATTTTCCTGCCACATTACTCATGTTCTTTGCTTTTTAAAAATTCTTCTACCGAAATATGAATTCAAATAATCCCCCACCTCCAAATTCTAAAAATCCAAACCCTCAATTTCCAAATCCATATCCAAATTCTTATTTTCCAAATCCGCAGAATTTTAATATTAATTCTCAAGCTCCGAATTCTCAATACCAATTTTCACAATCTCAGAATTCTCAATTTCCATTTCCATATCCTCAAAATTCTCCATACCAGTTTCCGTTTCCTCCATTTTCAAATCCACATTTTGAAACCCAACAACCACCTACTCAAAATTCTCCACATTCACAAGTGCCAGCTTTTAGTAACGCAAATATTTTTGATCTTAATGATGATTTTGAGGAAAGTGAAGATGTACGAGAAATTACTGGGCAGTGGAAGTGGGTTGAAGATAAACTCTTAATAAGTGCGTGGTTGAATGTGTCAATTGATCCACTAGTCGGTACTGATCAAAAAACCGAGGCATTTTGGGATCGAATTCATCACTATTGTGAAGAAGATAATCCCGGTATCATCAAGAGAGGAGTTGTGGCTATGAAAAAAAGGTGGCAACGTATAAACGAAGGTGCTCAAAAATTTGGAGCTTGTTATGAAGAGGCGCAAAAGACAATCGGTAGCGGTTCAAACTTGGACGACATAAATGAGAGAGCTCATATACTTCATTCAGCTAAATACAAAAAGAAGTCTAACTTTGACAGACACTGGTTTGAGCTTCGTAGACAGCCCAAGTGGAGAACTCCTTCAACTAGTGAAAGTTCAAAAAGAACTAAACTAAGCAATTCCGGAAATTATTCATCATCGGGAAACAACGAGACACCAACAAATGAAAATGTTGTTGAATCTCCGGTTCGTCCTAAAGGTACAAAAGCGGCTAAAAGGAAGGGAAAAAGGAAGGCAAGAACTGTAGAAGCATGTGATGAGTATGAAGAATTACGAGCTCATGCATGTAGAAAGTTGAACTTGATGGAAGCATTAAATGATACTCATCAACTAGAAATTGAGACTCGACAGAAAGAGATAGAAGCAAAGCAAACTGAGATGCATTTACAAGTCATTTTGGCAGATACTACCAAAATGAACGATGCTCAGCGAAAGGCTCACGCAAAATTACTTGAGAAAATTATGGCAAGAAATTAGTAGTTATCTTTATTTTCAATAATGTAGTTTTTGGAAGCTACATTATTAATAATATGATACATTTTAATTAAGAGCCATGTTTTTTATTTTAATAATATGTTAAATATTTATTCATTTGGATTTGATTAATATAATATTATTACATCTAAGTTATTAAATTCTAAAATAATATATCAAATATATAATATAATAAGAATAAAATAAGAATAAAATGGTGCCTGTAAAACTTGGCAAGTGGGCTTGCATTGGAGGGTTGGGGCCATTTTTTTTGCCGAGCCATTTCAAGCTGATGTGGCAGATAAAGCTGCAGTTGGGATTTTGAACCGGTCCACAGCACTGTGGGTGCTCTTAGATAAAAAATAACGCTCGGGCACGTCTTGTCTTGCTACGGAGAAAAAACATAAAAAGATTAATTAAAGCTGTACAGCTTTGTAAGTTGTTGGTTATGCCTCGCGGATGATTGGTTGCGGTTCCTAGGTTATAAAAATAATATTCAATAGTTTTTTATTCATTTTATATAAATATTTCTAAAAGCTAAATAAAAATATTCTGTAAATTTATCTTTTTCTGAAGATAAAATATTTTTCAGACGAGGAAAATTCTTTAACCAGTTGAAACAAGGATACTATTGAATATTCTTTGGAGAAATATTTTTAAAAAGAAATGGATCCTAAAACTCAAACTTAAGCGTCTACAGGTTTTGTGATCAAGCTCCAATATTTGGTAATGGTTGGAGTGTATTAGGGGCAGTTGAGCTTAAAATAAGCGATTGTTGTTTAAAATAAAAAAGTGGAGTAAAATTTAGAAACAAATTAAGATTTATAAGTGTTTAAAGTATCTGGGAAAAAAGTAGAAATCCAAAACAAAAACTAGTATTTCTAATTTTTTATAAGTTTTTTTTTGACTTTTTATCCAAACAATACATAAGTGCTTCTAACCAGGGGCGTAGCCAGAACATTCATAAACTGGGGTCAAAATATTATCCTCCCTTCATCCCGCCAGATTATTTACGTACATTGTTTGCATGCATTTTGAGTCTTTTGTAAAGTATAACGTATTTTTAATTATTTTTTCTGATTAAAAATTAAAACGTCAAACTTTTTTATAGGAATTTTTTTTAAAAAAATGTATTATGTAAGTATATTTTATAAAAGGCTCAAAATGTATGCAAAAAAATAATGTAAAGAACTCGATGAGACTGTGGAGTAACATATAAGCGACAACAACCAACAAGAGTAAATGAGTAAAGTAACGGAGATGGATGAGTAAAGTAACGGAGATGGAGGCTTGGAGCGACTGTGAGTACAAAATAGAAAGAGAGAGTTATATTTTAATAACGGTTTTTCTATGGTGTGCCCATGGGCACACACTAAGCACCAAAATTTATGAATTTGGATGATTTCTATTGGCTAACCTTCTTTAATAATGGTGGACCCCCCTGCAGTTGAAACAACCACACCAATCAAAACCCTCCAATTTTATAAATGTTAGTGCTTAGCATGTGCCCATGGGCACACACTAGACAAACCCTTTTAATAAAATGGGTTAGTGACTTGGTGCTTTAGAGGGGACTAGGATGAATATTATAAAGTACCAGGTGAAAGATAGACTAGATTTGCAACTGGGTTTTACTACTTAGCTGCTTTTTTTTTGTTCACAGTAAGAACCGGGGTCAAACCAATTTTTAATATGGGTTCAAAATTTATTATAATAATAATTATATAGATAAAATTGAAAATTTTATGGGTTCAATTGACCCCTCAAGGGTGGCTGTGGCTACGCCCCTGCTTCTAACTAAGGTGAGTTTTTAAGCCGTACACAAACATCTACTATATAAACCATTATCCCGAATTTGAAATCAGAAGAGAAGAGTATTGTATATATAAAATTATTTATCACAAATTTCAAAACGTAATACATAATATCCGTAAGAGCATTATAATATTATTTTTTCCGGCTTCTCTTGACATGCATGGTTTGTTTGACTACATTTAAATATATATATATATATATATATATATATTAAGAAAAGTGCATAGTAATTGATAAAAAGCTTATATTTATATTTTGTTAATAGATGATGTAATTATATGTTTGTATAATTTTGGTTAGAATTTTTGATAAATTTAATAAAATAGAATATTATGAGAAAATAAGATTTAAAAAAAATCAAAATTGGAAAAATAAATTTTTTTTTTCAATTTCTTTGAACTGTTAAAAGTGATTGTAATTATGTATGTATAAGCCTGGTTCATACTAGTAGTAGTCTACAGCAAACACATATTATTTTGCCTCTTCTCCTTGAAAATATAATAAAAAATGTTATTTTCACAGCAAATTTTTTATTTTCAGAGCTGAAAAATTATGAAAAGATGATTTATTTTTTACATTGTCTTTTTTTTTTCTTTTACCGTGTATGTGTATGTACGAGTTAGTTTTGTCTTTTTATGTTTTATTTCTTTTGAAAATTATAAATCGTAAAGATAATGTATTTAGAAAAAGAAAATAAAATATATGAAAGAAAATCTAATATCCTCAACTTAAATTTTTTATAAATAAGTATTGATTTTTTAAATAAATATGTACATCTAATTTATAAACATCTAAAAACAAAACTTTTAAGCTTAGGACAAACACCGGTTAACAGAATACTTCATAAATTGAGGTGAAATGTGAAGGAGGCACTACTCCTTCGACATAGAAAAGGAGGAGGTAAGGTTGGCTCTGCTGCTACAGTAGCTATCATTTGATTTCATTGGAAAATGTGAGACAAATACTACTACTACACCTTTCATTTTCCCTAGTGTTCGAGGTGTTTGATCAGTTTCAATGGTCTAGTAATAATACTACTCCTGGCAGTTGTAATCATTACATCTATTGCTTGTTTTATGCATTATACTGCTCGTAGTTCTTTTCTTTTTTACTCTGATTGATTGATTAGCTTCTTTCTAGCCTCATCCTATCAATCCTTCTCGAGAATTACTTTCAATTCTTTTCTTATTTTCCCCCCCTTGTCATGGAAGTTTCAGTTTGTTGTTTAATTATCCTGTACGGATTACAAAACTGATTTATCACCGAGCAAGGACTCTTTTGGTTTATGGGATATCGGATCAGCAGTTTTGTCTCCTCCAAACTCATAAATATTTGATTGTAGAAATAAAATTTCAAATTTATACTTCAAAATTCTGATATGTTGATTTTAAATTTATATAAAATTATTTCTTGTGACAAATATGACTTATAATTTTACAAGTGAATATATATTCTAAAATAATGTATCTCAAATACCGGAAATCATGAAATCATTAGACTTTCTTTTTCTCTCCGCAGCGCCGCTGTCCAGCTCACTCTTAAACTCTACAGTCTAATCTGATAGAAAATTCTAAACTCTTTTATTTGTTTTATTTCATTCAACTATCTTCTTTTTCTTTTTCGGGAAAGGATTTCATCATTTTGATTAAGTTCGGTTTATCTACATCGACTTTATCTTTTTCTTTCGATTCAAGCGAAGTTTACTGTATTCGAGGTTAGAGACCGTTTGGTTGAGTTTATGTGACCGTTTGGGTGAACTTAAAATAAGTGTTTTTATGTTTAAAGTAAAAAGTGAAATAAAAATTAGATTCAAGTAAAGACTCATGAGTGATTAAAGTGTTTGGAAAAATTGTAGAATCGTCCATGAAATAAAAGTTAGGATTCTCAACTTTTTATAAGTACTTCTTGACTTTGTACACAAACAGTACGAATAAGTGATTGTAACTTGTAAATTTTGAAACAGGTGCCAAACACTACCCATGACTTATACTTAACGTGACTTAATGTAATAAGCTGAA
The DNA here is from genome assembly GCF_001625215.2 of Daucus carota subsp. sativus. Lineage (NCBI taxonomy): Eukaryota > Viridiplantae > Streptophyta > Magnoliopsida > Apiales > Apiaceae > Daucus > Daucus carota. Next base: position 45,572,508 of record NC_030384.2, on the reverse strand, counting down.
AGGTTAAAATGTATGTTTCGATAATTTTGACTTATTAAAAGCTTATGAGTTATTAAAAATATAATAATAAAATAAAAATGATCTATGAGTAACTTATATATAAGAGTAATTTTTATATAAAAAAATTTAAAAATTAATTCACTTAAAAAAATACTTTAAACTGACCTTTGGCTTTAAGTTGGTTTATGACTTATTTCCTAACTTTATACTGGCTCCTGACTTATTACACAAACATATATTTTTTAGTTTAATGCCGAAAATGACTTAAAGCTATGTCTTTAAACCCACACAAACAGGCTCTTAATCGCCTTGTGTTTTCGACTATCCCATCCAAATTTTTTTATATTCATTTGTTTTCAGTTTGCATGTATTTCGATTTCCGACTTGTATTTTCGGGTTGTTTTCTCTTCTCTTTAGTGAAAGGTTTGTTTTCGTTTCTCGAGTGTAAGTGGGGATCTTGATTCGGTGATCCAAAAGTTTATATGAAATCGCAGTACTTGTCAATAGCTCCATCGAGACATAATGACGACGGTATCATTAATTTAACGACAATGCATGAAGTGAATATTTATATTTGTGTATATGTTATCTTCAAATTATTGTTATTGCCTCTTTATTATAAGAACAGACGATTATAATTTACTGTTTGTTCGACTCGATCATTGAATTTTTTTATTAGATCGGTATTTTACTTTTCTTTAGAAAAAAAGAAAGAAAAGTACGGCCAGACCAACACAAAATTCATAATGTGCGAGTTTTAACAAAGAATTTAAATTTGATTGGCTTCAGGGTGTGAGACTGAGAGGCAAAATTGGTGATCGCTATCGGTCTAGTGTGAATTCAAAGAAAGAATAGTGGAAAGAGCACGAGGCTACAAATGTATGTAGACAACTGTAGAGGCCTTTCAGTTATGTATCTTTGACGGCGAAAAGCGAAAACTGTCGGAGAAATTCTTGCGCACACGTGCGACGATCGCCGGCAGTTCACCGACGTATCTGACCAAGAGGGCCCAGCTTATCATCGTTTTCGACCTTTTTTCTCCGTATAATTGCTACTCCCTCCGTCCCCTCAATTGTTTACATTGGAGAGGGACACGGAGACCGAGACAATGTATGGAAAATGAGTAAAGTTAGATGAAAAGTGGGTAAAGTGGTGGGACCTATCAATATTTAATAATAGATTTGAGATAGTGGAGGAAAGTAGTGGGTGTAATACTAGTTTTTATTGTTAAATATGAGATAGTGGGGGAAGATGGTGGGTGTAATGATGATAAAAACTTACTATTTATAGTAACGTAAAGAAATGAGAGGGACATCCCAAAATAGTAACTGTAAAGAATTGAGAGGGACAGAGGGAGTATACATTGGGGGACGGGGACGCGGCACGGACTTTAATGCTCCTGTAAAGTGTAGTTGTGTAATTTATTTTTAAAATTTTTTTTTTCTGAATTAAAGTTTGGATGTTATATTTTTATTCAGAAAAAGAAAATCTCAAAAATAAGTTACGGAACTATATTTTATAAGAGCATTGAAATGCGTGTCGAGCAGTTGAAAAGAAACGTATACAATTAAATGGGACAGAGAGGGAGTACAGTTTAACCACCCGCACGAGCGGGACAAACTGTCCACACAAAGACACCTCCACATTTGTTGTCCCGATTTAAACACATGATTTGGCTTATACGGAGTGGCATGTGTAGATAATAATGTGTGCATATGTACATGTCCGAAGCGTTTTGCCGACACTGTTTTTAGTTTCATATTAATTTTTTTATGATAAGAAAATTAAAAATGATTGAGTATTATTTTGATGCTTCGTGTAAATTAAGTTTTATTCTTCATGTAAATTAAGATAAATACTTGCTTTGTTCATAAGAAATAACGAAAGCATATTAAGTATATGATATGATGCAATTCAACATACGGGTAAAAAGCTGAAAGTAAAATTATTGCCGAATAGAAAGTTAACGTAAACAATGGCAGAGTATTAAAATGCTCCGGCCCAAGAGCAGTTGTTTATAATAATAGTGCCAAGGAAGGGAGAAATAAATCTTAGTAATTTCAAAACTAGCCCAAATCTTCCCCGAAGAGTAGCCCAAATCTTACTTTAACAAAAGAGGACAAGTTCAGATAGACATTGGGCTTTGGATACTGTCATGTGATATTTAAAAATGTATTAAAGCTATACAGGTTTAAGATTGGGCCAAAATTTGATGATTCCTTCAGCAAGGTTCTGAACTCCATAAATTGGACCTGTTAGGGAAAGACTTTATAAAGTCGAATCTTTTTAGAGTCCGGGGGTTAGTCAAAACTCAAAATTTTAGTTCGGTGTAAATATTGAAATAAGTGGCGTAGAAATCCAAAAGCTGCTGGCGATTTTTTATTTTTTGATATTTACATAATATAAAAATCAACATTTTTAGTGAGTTTTAATAATGAAATAATGAAATGTGTCACAGTTTTCGTCAAATCTGGAAAGCACCTTTCTTCAGAAATAGAGGGAGACCTGCATTTTCTAAAAATAATTTTTGACAAAAAAATTGATGTCTAGAGAAGCTGTTTTAGATTATCAAATTGTTTGTAATCAGTTTTTCGGCAAGAAACTCTTGTCGTTGTTCACAAAAAAGAAATAAAACATGACCTTAGAATAATAATGAGGTAACTGTTAATTATTACGGTCTCTGCAAATTTGCGGATGGTTTGGATTATTTTATTTTTTGGAAATAAAATTTTAGTTTCTGAAAAAAATGAATTTGTCTTGAGAAAAACATTGACATTTATTTCTAAAACAAGGTATGTAAATATTTGTCACACAGAGAAGTATATATATATAAACAAGACTACAAGTATCACGTTAATAGCATAGGCCGTGGCGGTGACACATGAGGACATTTGGGAACTCGTGCCCTGCAACTTTTAGAATAACAGTTATATTTTTATGGATCCCACATGTATTATTAACAGGTGCCCCCAGCTCAAACTGGTTGTGGCGGAAGCGAAAGTGGCGAAGTATGTGTATATATCATCTTCAACAAATCACGTGATTTTATCTCCAAGATGAATGGATTAATCAGTGATTGTTTCTGTATTTTGTTTGTTCGACGCGACTGTTTATGTAGATGCCGTATGGCTTTTCATTATTGAATTAACTCATTTATCAAAAAACAGATGCCCCCAGCTGAATTATGTGATCAGGGTTATGATGTCTATTTATATATTTGGTCATGGCTTCGCCAATGAGGTGCTAGCATAGGGTGTTAGACACGAGTGCATTCGGTGTAGAACAATTCTATATAAATTTAGTAGGGAATATATATACACATATAAATATACGTTTCAAGCTTATTATTTATTGAATATATAATTATTAAATTGAAAAATAATTTTTTTATTTTTCATTCAAAAAAAATATTAAATTCATCATAATATACAAACTCGTTTTATAGTAAAATCATATTTATCTAATATAGTTTTATACTAAAATCAAACTTAAATTTTTTTTTTTCAATATGCCCTCGTTTTCTTTAGGGTAGAAAAGAAATAACTGCATACAAGAATATATCCAAAATTATGTAAAATACTCCCTTGTGAATTGTGATCTATCTATCGAAAATAGTGTCTTTTAAAGAAAAATTGTGTTACTCCTGTGGCTGTCTACTTCTCCTTGAAATCCTTGTGGTGGTGATTGATTGAGAAAAGTGTAATAAGATAAAACATCAATGTCGAAAATACGAATACAATCTCTAATTACACAGAACAATACGAAGCCGCTACCCTTCTCAAGAACAACAATTTTCGCGATGTTCGTCTCTCACTCGAGCATAGTTTGTTTGACTTTCGATAGTTAAGAGATGTTGCGACTTGAAGCTACAATGACGCAGCGAGGAGTATAACATAGCCACCTGTCCGGTGTTCACCATTCATCCAGTTAAAACGGAATTCAACTATATATTTGTATATATATCCAGTTTAAAACAAATAAACTCGTGTGAAATTAGAATTTACGAATAGTATTCGCACAAAATTCTAAAAACATAAGCGTAAAATTAGTCATTAGGGAAGTATTTTTTGTATATAGTACCAAAAATTGGGCTAAAAAAATTGTCCCCGTGATTTTCTCCTTTAAACCAAGTAGTAGTAAGTAGCCATTATTATCACACGAGCCTTTCTTTTTTACTTTTACCACCGAAAAAATCAATAAACGACCACAAGCCCTCGGTGCCTCCGACACCTCCATTCCCTCACTTAAACTACAACTCACAACTCCACTTAACCAAGTACTTGAAATAACCCATTCATGGCTTCTTTTCCTCGTATTCTCTCTCTCCTCTCCCTCCTCTCTCTCCTCCCATTCTCGTACCCTAGCAATAACACCACAATTACACTATCTCTCAAGCCACTCTTAATCCCTGCTGCACCATTGTACAGAAACACATCTCTACTCAACCACCTCACGGCTTCATCTCTAGCCAGAGCTAAGCAGCTCAAAACCCCTCAGCTTACTAAAACGCCGCTCTTTCCCCGCAGCTACGGCGGCTACTCCGTCTCACTCAGCTTCGGCACACCACCGCAAGTCCTGGACTTCGTCATGGACACTGGAAGCAGTCTTGTTTGGTTCCCTTGTACACATCTTTATCTATGTTCTCAATGTGATTTCCCGAATATAGATGCCGGAAACATAACTACTTTCTTACCTAAATCATCATCTTCCGCGAAAATTGTCGGCTGTAAGGATCCCAAATGCGGCCTCCTCTTCGGCCCTGATGTCCAGACACGATGCCAAGGTTGCGACGGAACGTCCGTGAATTGTCCGCAAAATTGTCCTGATTATGTAGTTGAGTATGGCTCAGGGACCACCGCAGGGTTATTATTATCGGATACTTTAGTTTTTTCGAATAATAGCGTTAATGATTTCGTTGTGGGATGCTCAATTTTCTCCGACAGTCAGCCTTGCGGTATTGCTGGCTTCGGACGAGGCCCGGCCTCGTTGCCTGCTCAAATGGGGCTAAAGAAATTCTCGTATTGTCTCGTTTCTCACCGCTTCGACGACAAGCCCGAGACAAGCGAGCTTGTTTTGTTTCGGGGATACGCGGGAGACGGGTTCAGGGGCGGGGTTCGATACACCCCGTTTTTTAACCCGTCCAACCCGAACCCCGCGTATCAAGATTATTATTACGTAAGTCTCAGGAAAATTACGGTTGGCGGGGTTCACGTTAAAGTCCCGTTTAAATATTTGTTACCGGCCGCAAATGGTAGCGGCGGGACTATAGTGGATTCGGGCACAACATTTACGTATTTAGATCAGGAAGTGTTCGAATTGGTGGCCCAGGAATTCGAGAAGCAAATGGGGAATTATAGTAGAGCTAAGGATATCGAAACTCGCGCCGGTTTACGACCATGTTATAATTTAACCGGGAATAAGCCGATGGTGGTGCCGGATTTATTTTTCCATTTCAAGGGCGGAGTGAAGGTGGAGTTTCCGCTAGCTGATTATTTTTCGATAATAGGTGATCAATCCGACGTGGTGTGTATGACCATGGTAAGTAGTTCTGTTAATGTTAATGATATCGGTGGTGCGGGTGGTGCTACGGAAGGGCCTTCTATTATCATCGGAAATTATCAGCAACAAAATTTTTATGTCGAATATGATTTGGAGAACAAGAGAATCGGGTTTAGAAAACAGATTTGCAAGTGAAATTTTATCTTCTGATTTTTGCTTGATTAGTGATGTTACGGCTTACGATCTTACTCTAGTCCCTACATATATATAATTTCTACTTACGAAATTGTGAAAATATAATTCAATTCACATTTTTTATATCATTGTTTATATCTAATATATTAAATCCAGTGGCTCAGTTTCTTTAATGTTAAATAAATTTCTTGGATTAAGACTAACGATTTCACTTGTAGCTACTCCCACCAATTACAATTTACAAGGGGGTAAAGTCAAATTTAAGACGATTTATTTTCTAGTTTGTTGACACGACGGCGATTAGGTGTAAAGTTTAAACGAAGAAGCGGGTAATGACAAAAATGTGAAAAAGGTTAAGATTTGAGCTGTCAAATTGGCGGCACATGGGGTTAAGTCGTTAATATTGTCGTTTGTTAAATAAACAAGGTGTAATTTTGAAATTAATAGTACCAAAATGATACTCAATAAGTGTCGTTTTGATTTTTTTCACGTGATTTGAGGTGCAAAAAGAACATAATTTTGTATATTATTTTTCAATTTTTTTTTTTGAATAAAAGTTAAACATCTATACGTTTATTCATGAAAAAAAGTTGAAAAATAATGTGTACAAGTATGTTTTTTTAATACGTTAAATTACGTGTAAAAAGTCAAAACGACACTTATTTTGGAACGACGGCAGTAATATGATACGAAGATAGGTGTATAAAAAGAAAGCGCGCGCACTTGCGAAATATATGCAATTTACCTAACCGGAACGATTTTTATCTTTTAAGCGCGCCATGCATATGGTCCTACTCTTACACTGTTACACTCAACTCTCTCTTTTCTCTCTTTCTGCGAGCACCACAAAATAAACAAGATTCACGTTTCAACAGTGCATGTTATATATGGTGGCACCATGCATATGATATATGTAAACTTATTTGAATAATGAGCCCAGATTCCATTTTCTACAAAAAGTTCTTCATACTTTATAAGTATATAGGACTTCATCCGTCCCGCCTATTTAATATTATAAATTTAACTTTTATTCGTTCATAAGTCCACTATTATTATGAAAAATGTATTAAGTTGCAATAATATTGATATAATTAATAAATTTAATTCACCATGTTTATTAAATATAGAAAATAATTTTAAGACAAGCAAAATAAGAGGATAAGTAAAAAGAGCGAGGAAGTTATGTATAATATATATTCATATATTCACAAGCATCCAGCCCTACACATGATGTTACAATACACTTCACGGGAACCCAACTGCTACATGTTTCTTTTAAAGAATGATTGAGTTGCGAGCAATGTGGCAAAGACACACTCCCAATTTTACAATTTAGTATCTACTCGTAATGTTTTTCAGATTTTTATTACTATCATTAAAAGGTCTGCATAATCATATGGTGCTGTCCACTGTTTTCACATCATTTGCCATCCGGAAACTATACACGTTGCAAAGAAATTGGTGAGCCTTTTTATGTGGTTCAACTCACAATTCGAAGTTACGAATTACTACTGGCTAGCAGTCGACACGCGTGTCTGCGCTGGTCCAAGTACCTACATTATATACTAACCCTGCTTGTCCTAGATTAAATCTAAGCACTTAGATTCAAATTTTAAATATAATATATAAAATTATGTTTAAATAATTGAGGATATATTTAACGTTTTCTTTATTATATTGTCTAATTATAAAAAAAAAAAATGTAAGATGACAGCAGCCGTTGACGTTTTCCTAGAATTTTACGATATAAAAAATTAAGACAATCTCTTGAACTTATTTTTATTTCACAACAATGCGTGCACAACAATACTATTTTCTACTTATCACTTGTCAGTATAAGTAAGGAGCGAAAGTGGCATTTTAACGGTTGTTGTGACGATTCCGACCAACTTAAAAAATGAGGTTTAAATGCACATCACGGCTAAGAGAATTTAATCCATTCCATCCCAGGAACAGAAAATTTTTCAAGTCGTTACTGCAGCAAGACAGAGCAAATCCTTTCATTTCTACCGTGAATTGAATTATATTTGATTGTGCTAACAGAGTGTTTCGCTCACTAGAGTAATAATATCGATTCTTTGTATTATTGGGCCTGTTTGTTTAACAGAAGCAGAAGTTGCTTCTGGATTCTGCTTCTCTTGACCCGTTTGTGTAAAGAAGTAGAAGCACTTTTAAGAAGCTGAGAATGCTAGCTTCTCTCTCACAGCTTCTGCTTTTTTTCCAAACACTTTATTAACTTATTTACTTCTCACTTCTACCTCACTTCTCTAATTTAAGTAATAAGTCATTTTTTTTAAGTTTTCCCAAACGGCCCCATTGTATATACAAAAGTATTATAATTGAACACTTAGAAAAAGAATAGTATTCACCGATAAGTAGAAGTCCCTGTTTTTTTTTTACTTTTTATCAATTTCCTCGATGAGCTACGGCGCTATATTAGCCTACCACACTATTAGCAATGCATGGAAAACAAAAGAAACAAGCTTAATAGAAGTCAGAAGCAGCATGCCACAGACGACGTTCAAACGACTACCGCCTTGAAATATAAATTAGAATAAACTTGTACTTCATTTTTCAGATTATATTTTATTAGCATCAATTAAACACGCCTAATAATAGAATCGGTAGTTTTCTCAAAAATAAAAAAAGAGCTACTAAATGTGAAAAATATATAGGTGATTAGTAACTGACAGAAACATCGTTTTTAAAAATGTGAAAAATTTCTATCAAATGTGAAAAATATATCTATCATATTCCTATGTTGCCATGCATGCAACAGCCCAATATGACCCATAAGTCATAACAACTGTAGATTGTCATGGTTATAGTTAGTTAGATTTGGAGGGAAAATCGGTTGTTAAGTAGTGCCAGGGGCAAGAGCAAGAACTCAGTCTAGTGTTACTCAATTCTCTCTTGAGAATATTCTGTTCTTCCCCATTTCTCTCTGTAATCTCTCTGTAACAGTTTACCATTTCATTAATACATACTTTCATTCTTTACAAGTGGTATCAGAGCCACTCGATTCTCCGGCCACATGACGACGACGAGATCAAGATCGTCGGAAGATTCATGGCGCGAAATCGAGAGTCGAATTCAAGAAGTGAGTGTTACTTGTCACAAACAGATCGAAAAGACAACTTCTGCCATGGAATCGAAAATTATCAACAAGATTGATCAATTGGTTTCTTTGGTTACGAATTGCGATGCGAAAATTGAGCAGTATAATGCTACTATGGAGGATAGGATTCAGACAAAGGTTGGGGGAATTCTTAAGGGGTTCAATTTGGCTAAAACTGTGGGTCGGGATGGCGAGTTGTTTATTGAAAGATCTCCACTTCTCCAGACTCCAGGGAATCAGTCTCACTCAAGAGAGGATGGAGGTGGTCAAAATAAAGTGGAGAAACCTTTTAATTGGCAGTTCAGGCAGCCAAGAATGGAGATCCCAAATTTCAGTGGAGAGGATCCTCGAGCTTGGGTTCGCAAATGCAACAAGTTCTTTCTGATGCATCAGGTTAGTGACAAAGCTCGAGTAGAGTTTGTTGAAATGTTCTTAGAGGGTAAGGTAGATGTGTGGTTTCAGAGTTTCAAGTTAATTCAAGAAACAATATCTTGGTCAGTTTTTTGTGATGCTTTGGTAAAAAGATTTGGGAAGAAAGGAGGGTTAGATGAGCAAGAAGAGTTCAATAAGTTGGTCCAAACTGGTACTGTTCTTGAGTATGTAGAAAGATTTGAGGAATTGAAATCTGTAGTGTTGGTTAGGAACCCTCATTTAGATGAATCTTATTTCATTTCTAGTTTCATTTCTGGTCTTAAAGGGGAACTTAAACCGATGGTCAGATTAATGAAACCAAGAACATTAATTGATGCTATAGAGATAGCACAATATCAGGAACAGACTGTAGATATTTTGGTCAAGAAATCTGATAGTAAGAAACCAAGTATTGGTACTAAGTGGGGAGCTAGTGACAAGAAAACAGATGCTATTGACAATTCTGTTAAAGAAAAGGAGGTTAAGGGCAAAGATCATTTTAAGAAAATTTCACCAGAGGAGTTTCAATATAGAAGAAACAACCATCTTTGTTACAAATGTGGAGACAAGTATACACAAGGCCATCAGTGCAAAAACCAACAGTATACATTCATGTTAGTTGAAGATGGGGAGCATGATATACTGACAGAGGTATTAGAAGAAGAAGAGGAGGGAACCATTGCAGAGGTGTCCTTGAATGCCTTATCTGAAAATATGGCCAGGAAAACAATTACACTAGAGGGGATGATACAAGATCAGGAGGTCAAGATGTTAACTGACACAGGGAGCACTTTAAGTTTCATTGACAGTAAGGTGGTAAACAGGTTGAAACTGAGTAAGGTGAAATGTGAAGGAGTCTCTGTTAAATTAGCAGATGGGAGGGAAGTGATTAGTGAATTTTATGTGCCTAAGGTCAAATGGAAAATACAACAGTATGAGTTTATTTTTGACCTTAGAATAATTGATATTGCTGGATGGGAATTAATACTTGGGGTGGACTGGTTACAACAATTCAGTCCCATTCTTTTTGACTTTAAGAAATTGTACTTAAAGTTGAATGCAGAATCAGATACTGAGCCTCAAATGATTTTGAGTGGAAGAGTAGAAAAAGCAACAATGCAGTTGGTCAGGGGAAAGGACTTGCAGTTATTAAACAAGCAGCTGGCACAACAAAGGTTCAAGGAAAATGTTTATGCAGCAGAGGAAAAGCAGGAATTGCCAGGTTCTATTGTTTCTGTACTTGATAAATACTCAAAAGTCTTTGAGATACCTGTAGGGTTACCTCCAGCTAGATCTGTGGATCATGTCATTCCTCTACAGGAAGGGTCCACACCTTTTAAACTTAAACCTTATAGATATCCTCATTCACAGAAAAATGAGATTGAAACACAAGTACAGCAAATGTTAGACAGTGGCATTATTAGAAACAGCAATAGTCCTTTTGCATCTCCTGTAATCTTGGTTAGGAAAAAAGATGATTCTTGGAGATTTTGTGTGGACTATAGGCAACTAAATAAATTGACTATCAAAGATAGATTTCCTATACCTAATATAGATGAGTTGCTTGATGAATTGCATGGAGCTGAAATGTTTACAAAATTAGACCTCAGGGCTGGTTATCATCAAATTCTGGTTAAGCCAACTGACACATACAAGACTGCCTTCCAAACTCACCATGGTCACTTTGAGTTTATAGTCATGCCATTTGGGCTGACTAATGCTCCTGCCACATTTCAGTCCTTAATGAATCAAGTTTTCCAACCATTCTTGAGGAAATTTGTTTTGGTATTTTTTGATGATATTCTAGTATATAGTAAGGATTTGGATTCTCATTTGCAACACTTGGAACTGGTTCTGACAGTATTAAAAGAAAATGAGTTATATGCAAAGAGATCTAAATGTACTTTTGCAGCTGATTCTGTGGAATATTTGGGACATTTAATATCTGGGAAAGGAGTGAGTATGGATCCAGAAAAGATTGCAAGTATAGTGAAGTGGCCAGTACCTGATTCAGTAAAGACCTTGAGAGGTTTTTTGGGTTTATCAGGGTATTACAGAAGATTTATCAAACATTATGGGGTTATCACTAAACCCTTGACTGATTTACTAAAAAAAGAGGGATTTCAGTGGAGTGATCAAGCTACAACAGCCTTTAATACTCTTAAGAAAGCACTGTGTGAAGCTCCTGTATTGGCAATGCCAAATTTTGTTGAGGCTTTTGTGGTGGAGACTGATGCCTGTGCAACTGGTATGGGTGCTGTTCTAATGCAGCAAGGTAAACCAATTGCATATTTGAGTAAATCTTTTAACAAGAGGAACATGGGTTTTTCAGTCTATGAAAAAGAATTGTTAGCATTGGTGTTGGCAGTGACTAAATGGAGACACTATCTAGTAGGTCACCATTTTATTATTAAGACAGACCATCAGTCATTAAAATTCTTGTTAGAACAACCTCTCCATACCTCTTTGCAGTATAAATGGTTATCAAAACTATTAGGGTTGGATTATGAGATTCAGTATAAAAAAGGGGTTGATAACACAGCAGCTGATGCTTTGTCAAGGGTGGAAGATCATGACAGGAGTGAACCAGTAGCAAGAGTGGCTGCTATCTCAGAATTACAGCCTACTTGGATACAGCAGGTCATACAAAGTTATGAACAGGATACAGAATGCCAGGAAATCATTTCTCAAATACTGATAGATCCAACTGGGGCTAGTGACTTTCAGTATATTCAAGGAATTTTAAAGAAGCAAGGGAAGATTTACTTGGGAGGTACTGGGGATATTAGGAAGCAAGTAGTGGAAGCATTACATAATTCTTCTTTGGGGGGTCATTCTGGCCAAAATGCATGTCTACAAAGATTGAAAATCACATTTTTCTGGCCTGGAATGAAGAAAGATGTGGAGGATTGGATAAAACATTGTGAAGTTTGTCAGAGATACAAAAGTGAACATCTTTTGTCTCCTGGACTTTTACAACCTCTGACAATTCCTAACACACCTTGGAAGAATATTTCTATGGATTTCATAGAAAAGTTGCCAGAATCAGATGGAGCTAATGCAGTATTAGTTGTGGTGGATAGGATGTCTAAATATGGCCATTTTATATCATTAAAGCATCCATTCACTGCTGAAGAAATAGCCAATGTATTTCTGGATCAGATTTTCAGACTACATGGATTACCTGATACAATAGTCTGTGACAGAGATAGAATATTTACTAGCAAGTTCTGGACTTCAATGTTTGAGAAATTGGGAGTCAAACTGAATTTCACTTCAGCTTATCATCCTCAGAGTGATGGTCAAACTGAGAGATTAAATCAGTGTCTTGAGGCTTATCTAAGGTGTTTTGCTGGGGACAAGCCATGCACATGGAAGAAATGGCTTGGGATGGCAGAATATTGGTATAACACTTCTTTTCATACCAGTATGAGGATGACACCCTATGAGGCTGTGTATGGGGTAAAACCAGTTACACTCAACATGGGAAATCTGCATGACATGATTATTCCAGTGGCTCAAAACTTGTTAGTACAAAGGGAACAAATTTTGCAGCAGCTGAAAGAGAACTTGAATAAAGCTCAGCACAGAATGAAGTTTTATGCTGATCAGAGTAGGAGTGAAAGAGAGTTTCAACAGGGAGAGTGGGTGTATTTGAAGCTGCAACCATACAAACAGAAATCAGTGGCCACAAGAGTATGCTTTAAGTTGTCTGCCAGATTTTATGGTCCCTTTCAGATTGAAAAAAAGATAGGAGAGGTAGCATATAAGCTCAAACTGCCAGATTATTGCAGGATTCATCCTGTCTTTCATGTGTCACTACTTAAGAAGTATATAGGCCAGACTCCAGTGACACCAGGGAAGCTACCTGAGTATGATCAAGATGACATTATGATTTTAGCTCCTGATAAAGTTCTGCAAAGGAGACAAATTGACAGAGGAGGTCAGAAGGTGACACAATGGTTGATTCAGTGGAAGGATTTGGATGTTGCTGAAGCTTCGTGGGAAGATTGCTCAATCATTACACAACAATTTCCACAGTTCAAAGCTTGAGGACAAGCTTTTTGTTAAGAGGGAGCGTTTGTCATGGTTATAGTTAGTTAGATTTGGAGGGAAAATCGGTTGTTAAGTAGTGCCAGGGGCAAGAGCAAGAACTCAGTCTAGTGTTACTCAATTCTCTCTTGAGAATATTCTGTTCTTCCCCATTTCTCTCTGTAATCTCTCTGTAACAGTTTACCATTTCATTAATACATACTTTCATTCTTTACATAGATACAAGTAGTCGTTTTGGGCCAGTATAAGTGAGCAGCCCAAATTCTATGAATGAAAATGGTCAGCCCAGTTGCTCTTGTTTAAAAAATTAGGGTTTCAGATCTTTATAAATCCCCTTTTAATCAGATTAGATTTCCACCACTTACATTCTTTATTATGATTTGTAAACCAAAAAAGTGGCACCTCATCGCAGATGATTAGAAGATTCAAATTTTAATAATAGCAGTGTATTAATAGTGGAGTTTCACGGGACACAAATTTGATTAAGGAGAATTAAAAGTAAAATCAGAATTTAAAACTAAAAACTTTTCGGAAAAGGAGTGTGTGGTACGTAATTCCATCACCTTTACATAAACAATTAAGGCTGTCATGTCAAAATTAGAGCGACTTTTTCTCTTTGCAACCTTTAAAGTTTTAAAGTCTCTGTGCTGGTAGAGCCAAAAATTAGTGTGTATATTTATACATTCTTTGTGCAGAAAATAATTTTGATAAATCTCAAATTGTTCACATACACATGGGCCACATACAAGGGGTGAGATGCTAGCTTGAAACTCAAAAGCATAAAATGAGCAGCCCTTTTGAGTAGATAATGCCATATTTTACTTTTTAATACTGCTTTAAGACAGAGTGCTCCACTTTAACCAAAAGATATCATCAATTTATTATATCTGAGAATCAATGATAATTAATATCATAATCTTCTATTATTAAGGAATAAACCCAAAGGATGCTATTTAGTATGTGCATACTTAATTCATTATACAATATATGAAAAATATGAAGAAAAATAACTTTATAAATATTTCAAAGAAATTATTCTATTAATTAAATATTATACAAAAAGAATTAGTTAAGAAAAAAAGAGAGTAGTAGTAGAATAATAAGCTAAATATTAATTAAAGAAGGGAATCAAAAGAGATGATAGCGAAAGCAGAGGAAAGATGGGGCCAAGTAGTGCAGTGTATCTTTCTCACTTTAACAAAAAAATGAAGCTACAGAATTAGCAACGAACTGTATATGGCTGGCTTTTTAACTTTTGTTACAGTTACATAACCTTAACCGTTATGAGGGCAAAGAAAAGGATGGGCGAAGAGTGTCTTCTACTGTAAAGTAGTCGTTATATTATACACACAATATATATACGCTTCCCTTTATTTCATTCAAACACTCCTTTTCTAGCATTTCAGAATACTTTGCATTCAAAGTATTTGGTGCTCTATGTCTTTTTAGGCCATTAATGATACAAGGAGCTGGTTGGCTTTTTGACTGGGGATGAGGATTTTATGAATTTATATGCTGCTCACATGGAAAGATCATCCACCTCCCTTCTTCCTGCTGCCCTGCCTTGGACCATTTCTGCTTTACCAACTAATCATATATTACTTGTTGATCGGTTTCCTTGTTGGTTTCGGGCTATCTCTAATAAGTTTCGTTTTCACCGAAGGTTAGGTATTTAACATATCACTCGTTATATCCAAATATATAAAATGAGTCATTCATTACAAAAGTGATTCGATTAATTTGGTCATTATTTTGAAATTGGAGTCAAAGACACCATCTGTCAATGATTAAATTGATACACAATTTCAACTATTTAATAACTAATTTGATAGAAATTTCCGGCCCCTTCAGTGACTATGTTGAGTCATATTTATAATGAGTGACTCACTTGATACAGTTGAACCTAACGAGAACAACTTACTTGATATATTTGAACCCATGAGTAATGTATGTGATATTTAATCCTTTTTTGAGTGACCAATAAATGACAAATGAGAATAGAGAATTGGACATGTGAACAAATTGCATTATTCGAGCTTGCTGGCTTTAACATGTTTTGTTTTTCTGAATGATCACCGATGAGGATATCATACAGTTGATCTCAGTATTCATGGCTAGGCTAAGACAGTATATAGCCAAAATGTAATATTAAATGTATAAATTAACTTATAAATACTGTAATCATCAACAAACATAGCTGATGAATGTAACTTGGAAGTTCAATTCGTCCTAGATAAGTGATTGAGAAGGAAACTTGTAAGTTCGTCTTAGAATATTTTAAGGATAAGCAGTGAAGTCTTGATATATTTTATAAGACCTAGCTAGGCAGCAGGATTACTTTGGGAACAACTTAAAGTCGAATATGATTGAAGAATGAAAGGAAGATCTCTCGTTTGATGCGTAACAGAATATCTGTTGGCACAATGCATGTATATGCATGATTTAACAAAGTACAGTATAGTCTATATTAATATTGAAGATTGTAAGAACGATAATGTGTAGATAGCGAGTGAGATATCTCTTCTTTCCATGCAATCGCACGCTTAGGATTGAGACTACTAACAAAAATGGGGGCATAAACCAAAGCAACTCAACTCGCCCCACAAACCCACCCGGGACTCCAATTATAAGCCTCTTCTATTTTATTATAGTACGACACAACACAACTGATACATGATCTGTTGCATGCAACTTCAAGTCACCATGTTTTCAGTTTAGGTTCGTACATTTTCCTCAATTGTTGTAGTACAGAACTGGAAGCATCAAGCAGTGCATTGTTAGAGTGAAGTGTGTTTTTGGCAACCCTAGCTAGTCCTTACTGTGAAACTGGTGCTAGCTAGCTGTTCCCTGAATTCATTGCGATCGATCCCTGCCCCGTGCACAGGATTCGTCGGCAGGTTTCTGTAGGCTTCCGGTACCTAGAAATTAGTGCACTGTATTTTAGTTCCATGGGTTTCAGTATTTGCGAGGCACGTGAACATGACCAGATATATGTAAGAACTTAATTATGGACTTGAGGAATTTAATTATGAAAACTAATCGAGCTTTATTCTGTTTGGATTTTGCTTCTTGCAGACAAATAATTAATAGCTTCATGTATATATGTAATAGTAATAACTACAAAACATATGATTCCTTGATATTCTGTCATTCCGTGAATTAACAGTCGAGAGTCTGAATCTTGTCAAATACAAGATGGTGTACCTGTGTTAATTATTAAGATGATAATAGTAATATCTGTTGTAAGTTTCTGAGAATTGCTTCTGATGCAGTTTGGATATTATTTAATAACATCGCTTTCTGATATTTTAGTATTAATTCGTATTTCATCAACTGTATTATGACTTAAAATGGCTATGATACAAACACAACGTATGAATATATTTTGACAAAATTGTTATGAACTCTTACAGCAACATTTTATGCGACCATGCATGGAAAGATTCAAACTCTACAAAGTCACTACGTGTCTCAGCTTAATGTGTACTCCAACACCAATCCATGAACTACATATATTCAATATCATGATATAATTCATTTAAATATGTTGTTTCAAGCTTGATTACTGTACAAAGTGACAGCAGCAGTTTGCTAATATTATAGTATGAAATTTTGCAGTACGCCTAGAGAGACCCATTGTGCATATATAAATACTTTCAAAAGTAAGATTACAAAAATAAGAGTGGTCATTTAGATTATTAATTAGTAAATATTTCTGAGGCTGCTTCTGGAGTAGTAATATTCAGCTGCCTGCTATAAATGGCTCCCTGCTTTGGCAAAAAACTTTAAAAAGTAGGCACCATAAGAGGACCCAAATGCAAGTGGGTGAAAACACTGCTATGGGAGTCCGTCACCACTACTCATCAAAATTTTTTGGGGCCTAATGATTTGGTTGTATACATTTGAAATGAAGCAGAATGTGTAAAAGCTTCAACTTTATGAAATAATTGATAGAGAGAGGGGGAGGGAATGTGGAATGTTTTTGGGAGTTCTTAATCCCCATGCAAAAAGGGATTCAAGCTATACATATCCACATAAATAAATTTATGTATGGAATCCATGAATAATAAATATATAAAATATAGATATGGAACTCCCTTTATTCGTTGTCTATAAGTCGGGAAGAAATCGTACACAGTTCCCGATTCCTTGAGACAGACAGTCCTCCACCTTACTTTTCTTTTCAGGTCCTCTTCTTTTGTGCAACACCGGACCGTCCCCCACCCACCATCTCTTTCTCTCATTTCTACTCTCCCAGTCTCCCTAGTCTAATTTTTATGTCTTCCTTAAACAACTATTGTTTTTCTTATCTAATTACTATAAAATTCAGATTCGTTTTCCTTAATTTTTAGTTTCCTTACTACTAATAATTAATATAAACACTTTAGCATCGCATGAAAGGCATAACCTTAATGGCCGATGTTGATCTACTTTAGCTTCTTTCGCTATACAGGGTTTTATTTATCATTTTCCATAAAAGAATCATTTTCTTTTAGGAAGATTGTTTCGACCGGAAGGTATTCAACCCGGTTCTCATTTCAGATGGACGAGAGAACAGTTAAGTTTGAGAATGAGTGTAGGAAAAATAAGTGTTGGTTAAGAACTTTTCACACATAAATTTAACGAATAATGGGATATCAGCTTTAAATTTATAGTCAACATTGTTGCGATAATTGCATGTAACTGTTAGAACCCGACCACAATCATCTAACTCCCCGTCATTAATTGTTGTTAATTATTAAATTTGTGAATTTAGCTATATGATCCGTCAAAACTTTGAAGAATGCAGTGAAAGAATGTATTGAAAATCACTCACCACACGCAGATTATGATTTTTGAGCGGGGATATATAATTCAGTTAGCTGCTATATATAGGGTTCATGCTTATTTCAGCTTGTTCCAATCTAGAATATATAGATATATTTTTATCAATTTATTTAGTTGAAATGAATTATATTAGTTAAAAATTTATTGCAGTAGAAGAAGATATTGATAGGGAATGGATATGTGTGAACATATTTTAAAGATATTTTGAATGTCATAAAATGATAGGAGTACGAAAATATAGTAATTTTTATAATATATAAATTCCGTCGTTATTTATCTTATGAAGTTCGGTCATAATATATAATTTATTGAAAGAAAAGTATGAAAATCGGGGCTTGCAATATACATAAAAAGAATGTTTCTTTTCGTAAAATAGGTACTTACGATTAGAGTGAGTAGTAAGTTTAGCTATTGTTAGAATGGAGTTACGAGGTCTATCAGATTAAATTGTGACGCTTTACCAAAATTATGATGAATGTAACATATTATGACATTTTTTTAAACTTACTATTTGAGATAAAATGGCAAACAAAATTCATCATTTACTTACTACAGATTTAAACCTGAATTTTCAATTGTGAAAAGACCTATTTATTGGAACTGTGTTGTAGTATATACTACTATATGGGTGCAAGACCTTTTCCATGTTCTATTTGAATTTATCGGCTCTTAACCCAAACATGGATATAAGACTTTATCACATGTTTTCTTTAGTTTATTGACTTTAAACCTAAAAAAGATAATCTTATATTAATATTAATGTGTAACTAATAAATTAATTAATGTTTGCACTACTATGGAATCTTATAATATGCAAATATTTATTTATTTTAATTCTCCTTCTATTTTAATATATTTGTGTTGTTTAATAATTTATTATTATTTAATCGACCAAAATATCATTATTAAGTGATAATTATTTTTATACAAATTCTGATTAAAAGTTTATACTTTAAAATTAAATAGACATAATTTGTAATTATGTACTTTTTCAAATTATCTCATATATAATTTTTATTTATTTTATCACCCGAAAATGAACTTAGACAAATAAATTGCCATGGAGATACTAATATATAGGTATGATGGAGAGATAAGTAGGTTTTAGCGAATTAACGAGAGAAAGCGGAAGGGAAAGCTGAGTTGGCCTTGGTACTGGTGCATTCGTCCTGCTTGTCAGCACATGCATTCCACTTTCCACTACAAAATCGACTTTGGACCCCAAAATTAACCTCACCTACAAGCAAAGCACACCCCAGCTCCCTTATATTCACTCTCCTTCCACTCTTCACTCTCGATCAAAATCCACTCTTTTTCATCATACTAGTTAGATTACTTCAACACTTCAACTTATTACCAACACTCTCAAACTCCGACCACACATATAGTAACCTAGCTCCAAATCAAAGTACTAGCTTACACACACCTGAGATATATTAACAGATCAACTACCCAGAATATAACCCTTAAAAGCCATTATTTCTTGATCAAGACTTCTGTTCTTGATCCTAGCAAGCCGGATCGTCAAACTTTTCTCTGATCTCTACTCTTAAGTTAATAAGTTGAGAAATTTAGTTAATTAAAGATGAGGGCTGGGGGGTTCACAGTGCAACAAGCACTAACAGCCGAGGCTGCAAGTGTCATCAAGCAAGCGGTCACACTTGCTAGAAGGCGCGGCCATGCTCAAGTCACGCCTCTTCACGTCGCAAGCACCATGCTATCCTCTCCCACGGGCTTGCTCCGAACAGCCTGCCTCCAATCTCAATCCCACTCTCATCCTCTTCAGTGCAAAGCCCTTGAGCTTTGTTTCAATGTCGCTCTAAACCGCCTTCCTGCTTCATCTTCAAGCCCCATGCTAAGTCCTCCCCATTCTCACCACCCTTCCATATCCAATGCTCTAGTGGCCGCCTTCAAGCGAGCCCAAGCCCATCAGAGACGCGGTTCTATTGAAAACCAGCAACAGCCCCTCTTAGCTGTGAAGATTGAGCTTGAGCAGCTCATCATATCGATATTAGATGATCCCAGTGTCAGTAGAGTCATGCGTGAAGCTGGCTTCTCGAGTACTCTAGTCAAAACCAATGTAGAACAGACGGTCTCTTTAGAGTTGTGCTCTCAAAACCAGGAGGTTAGTAATAACAAGTCCACTAACGAAGATAATACCCTTTTAGTCCTTTCTCAGGAGACCGCGGGAGCAAAAGTTGGCAAGGAGAAAGGGAATCATGATCAAGTTAGGGGTGAAGATGTGATGTGTGTGATAGAGAGCTTGATGAGCAAGAAAAGAAAATCTCTGGTGATTGTCGGAGAAAATGTTGCAAATATAGAAGGTGTTGTAAGAGCAGTGAAAGACAAGGTCGACAAAGGAGATGTTCCTGAGGCTTTAAGACAAGTGAAGTTTATAAGCCTCCCGCTCTATTCTTTTGAGAACCTGTCTAGAGGAAAGGTTGAGCAGAAGCTTGAAGACCTCAGAAGTATGAGGAGCTTTGTGGACAAAGGTCTCGTTTTGTACTTGGGAGATCTCAAGTGGATTACTGAGTATAGAGAGAGTTATTTTGGTGGCCAGGGAAGAAACTACTATTGTCCGGTGGAGCATATGATTATCGAGCTCGGGAGATTGGCTTATGGAATCGGAGAAAGTGGAAAATTTTGGTTTATGGGAATTGCATCATTCCAAACATACATGAAATGTAAGACAGGCTACCCTTCACTGGAAAGTGTTTGGAGGCTGCATCCTCTTACTGTTCCGGCTGGCGCTTTGGCATTGAGCCTCATTCCTGACAGGTAAAATTAATTTAACCGCGATTTAATTAGGATCATATATGAATTATGGATCTTTGATTGTTAAATTTCCTGGTGCTTGATCCATGAGTATAAAGTTTTTAAAGTTTCTCTTACTTTGTGCAAAAGCACCTGATCAGATTCTATCCTGATCAAGTGAAACACTTTAAGGTTGGTTCTTCATATATGCTTACTTGTTTGATTTAAAATTTTCAAAAAAGTAAATGTATTAAGTGCTTCTTCTTTCTTCATTTTTTATCTTTCGATCATACTTTATGGAGTGTAAATAAGTATAGTTTTATGTGATCACTAAGGAACTACTTTTCACTCTGATTTATCTCTTGGTATTTAACTTTCTTATATATTACCTACTTTGTTGGTGCATGTTTACATCAAGGACTTCCATATTGTACCCATTCTTATCACGCTTATTTTTCTTTTCCAAATTTCATCAGTGATGTGCAGAAAGACTGCGAAAGCAAGCAATCTGAAAATGGATCAAGATGGCTTGATCGCTCTGAAGGTGGAGAGGAAAAGCAGCTTAGTTGCTGTGCAGATTGTACAGCACAATTTGAAATTGAAGTCCGGAACACGAGAAAAACTACTTGTCGTGGAGAGTCGACATCCTCTAGCCTCCCGTCATGGCTCAGGGATGAATGTAAAAGACTTAGTAGTCATGATCAGGTTATTATATCTCAATCTCAACTTTTCTACACCCTAGCTAGCACTTTCTAAAGTAAAGTATATGAGTCGAGACCTGACTTTTTCTTTGTATTTGATTCTCTTCTCTCATTCAGGACGACTCTGCCTTATCAGTAAAAGACTTGTGCAAAAAATGGAACATATTTTGCAGCACATTCCACAAAACCCTAACACATTCCTCTGCAATATCACCTTCCTCATCGACTTCGTGCTTTTCCTATGACCGACAAAACCCTAATTTGCACAACACTTCTCAAAAGATTTGGCCAGTGTTTGAGCCTAGAGAGTCCCAATTTATGGACCATCAATCTTGGCCTTCTGTATCCAATAGTAAAACTTGTGACTCGAGTTTGAGAATGTACATTCCTGATCAGAATGGCAGGTTTTCTAATCCTAATTCCAATCCAAATTCCGCTTCTTCAAGTGACATCATGGAAGTGGAATATGTCACAAGGTTCAAAGAGTTCAATACGGAAAATCTCAACACCATATGCAACGCATTGGAGAAAAAGGTGCCATGGCAGAAAGACATTATTCACGAAATAGCTGCCACTATATTACAATGCAGGTCCGGAATGTTGAGAAGGAAGGATAAGAGTTTTACTGATCAGGCGAAAGAAGAGACCTGGTTTTTTTTCCAGGGTGTAGATGCGCATGCCAAAGAGAAGGTTGCGAGAGAGTTAGCTCGGGTTGTGTTTGGTTCTTCGCATTCCAACTTTGTAACCATTGCTCTAAGTAGCTTCTCGTCTACCAGGGCCGACTCAACCGAAGATCTCAGGAACAAGAGAACTAGAGATGAACAAAGTTGCAGTTACATTGAGAGATTTGCCGAAGCAATGTCTTTCAATCCTCATAGAGTTTTCTTCGTCGAAGATATTGAGCAAGCCGATTATGGCTCTCAGATGGGAATGAAGAGGGCGATTGAGAGCGGAAGGATAAGAAATTCAAGCGGAGAAGAAGTTAGCCTTGCTGATTCTATTGTGATTTTGAGCTGTGAAAGCTTCAGTTCTAGGTCAAGGGCGTGCTCTCCTCCCATTAAGCAAAAAACACAGGGAGTTACGGAACAAGAGATTAAAATTCCTGAATCCGAGGATCAGACGACGAGTCCTTCTCTGTCTTTGGATTTAAACATGTCATTCGCTGATGACGTGGATGATGAGGGTGCTGCTGATATGTCGATTGATGATATAGGACTTCTTCAATCCGTAGACAGGCTCATTGTTTTCAAAATCCAGGAGTTGTAGAACTATATATATTATTCCAGTACTGTAGGAATACAGAATAGGAGTTCTTCATGTTATCAGGATCTTCTGTAATTTTTTCCTGCCTAGAGCTAGCTAGCTAGTTATTTTGTTATCAGGATCGATCTTCATGTTATTTCTCTTTATTTTCTCTGAAAATATCTACCTAGCTAGTAACAAACCAGATCGACATGATATATATATCGGTACGTAAAAGTACTAACTAGGGACTTTTAATGCATCCTATGGCTTTAATTATCAATATGTTTTAAATTTATTGCAAGTGTTTCTATTGCTGGTTCATTATATGCTTAACTTGAAGTGATTAAATCTTTGAATTTTCATTTCTTCTCTTCTTAGATCAGACTGAATTTTGTTGTTCTCAATTAACTGGCAACAAAGTACTATGAACTAGTTTCTTAAGCATGGAGATACAAGTGACTATTTAGCAACAAAAAAGATTTAAGTGATTCCATTAACAAAGTTTTTGAATAGAGGGACAATTGTATCTTCATAAATATTAGGGGGGCCAATACTATATATATATATATATGGTGAAGAAACTTAAGTTCATTGTGTGTTTGGTTGAGATGAATCAATGTGAAAGGAAAGGAATGAAATTTAAATTATGCTATGGACAAATATTTATAAATTTCATTCATTTCTCTATTTCATTCCTTACATCGTATATTAGAGATCACACCTCTTATTTGGGAAGGAATCTCACATTCCTTCCAATACTAATTTTTTTTCTAAACATAATAATTTTGCACTCACAATCTTTTTCAAAAACTTTCCTCATATTTTTATTATTTTTTTCAAAAACATATCTCTATTATTTTATTTATTTTAATTATTTCATTTTATTTCATTTTTCCCCGACCAAACACAATATATGAGTTATAAGAACGGAATGGGGCAAGATGTTAATGTATATTAAGAGGATTTAGTGATAATTTTGTTATCTTCAACAGGTTCGCCTTCTTCTCAAGTACGCACATCCTTTCAGCGAAAAGAAAAGATGGACGTTATATAAACGTCATTTTCCTTCTGGCTAATTCTTAAATAAAGGACTCATAATTATCTATTTTA
Source organism: Daucus carota subsp. sativus (assembly GCF_001625215.2). Taxonomy (NCBI): domain Eukaryota; kingdom Viridiplantae; phylum Streptophyta; class Magnoliopsida; order Apiales; family Apiaceae; genus Daucus; species Daucus carota. The sequence goes on along the minus strand of NC_030384.2, from coordinate 45,548,595 downwards.
GTCCGCTGCTCTCTTTTTATAATTCGATGATAATTGAAATGCATCCTTTCTCTTTTGAATGCATTACCTTTTTATTTTTATCTTTAATTTTTTCTTCCCTCCTAAATAATATTCCTTTCCACTAAAGGGAGCTACTCGAGAGCCTTCTTTTGGTCTGCATGTTAAAGTTGGCCCAGTCTATGAGACCGGAAACTATTCCAAAGAAGACCGGAAACTGCATATGAACCAGGATAAATATATACAAAGCCGCAGTAAAAAATATGTTCGCTGTTAAATGCATTAATGTATTGAAATGATCGGCAAAGAAAAGAAAAGGCAACATGCAAGTGTACAACTTTCATGTAACGAACATATACTGCGTACATATAATTACCTTGATTACAGATCAAAAACAATAAAATTAAGCAAAATAGTTGAAGTGCTATACAAGCATCGGCCATATGACACAGTTCCACCACATGATTTCAGGATTTTAAGCATCAAATATATCCAGGTATATTCTGAATGTCCTAACTTTGTGTGTCATGTTAAAGAGAAGCACAATGCTCTAGCTTTTCGAAGATCATACTTCTGAGCTGCAAAAAGGAAAATCTACAATAGTTATATTGCAATATTAATGCAAACCAAAGCAAGGAAGAATATGTTCAAAGGCTAAAGTATAGCATGCTTTTACTTTCACATTAATCATATTGATCGGATAATCATGGAAGAGGAAACAAAAGTACTAAAACTATGCATGCAGAAGAACACGTTATAACCTCTTGAAACTTATTTGTATATACAAATGATTGAATGAAGAGCAGTCATGTACAAGCTTTCACCCTAAGATACATGTAAACAGAGGTGGGATTAATATCTCTATGAACGAGATATTTGCGAAGCTAACAATTTATATTCAATTAATTTTTTTTACTACTTCCTGAAAGTAAATGAAGTTACAGTATAAGAGCATCTCCAATGTGAGGTGCCAACCAAAGTTGCTAAACATGCTTATTCATCAAAAATATCAATATTTTATTTTCTCTTTCTTTTAAGTTACTTTTGGCACCCCTCTTATCAATATTCACTCCAATGGTTGGCAACTAAAGTTGTCAAAAATACTATAATTTTGTTTCTCTAAAATTAGATAAGATATTAAAGCTTTTATGACAATAAATGAATTTTTCCCATTTTGGGAGGGTGCCAAAGGGTGCCAAAAATTGGCAACTTTGCTTGGCATCCTTATCACTCCAATGGGTAGCCAAAAAGATTGTTATGCCATGTCATGCCACATGGCATTTTGGCACCCCCATTGGAGATGCTCTAAGCTCCTCCCCAATCTGTGTGTATATGTTTGATTGAAGAATGAGTATCCATATATTTTCTCTGTTATTTTTGTACACTAAAGAGGTTCTGTATATGTAAAAATAAAAAAAAAATAAACAGATACTTTAGATTCTTTTAATGCATGTTAAGTTTTAAGAAATTGTTGCCAAAATTTTAAAATTTTACTATATACCAATATGTTATTGTTATAGTAACTATGATTCAAATGTTCTCGCACCTAAAGTTGACTGTAAAAAATTCAGAACTACCACTGTGAAAAAAAAATAAGTGATTCATAATTAGGTATAATCCAATAACGTAAGAGTTGTGCAAAGTAGAGATAGCTTTTCTACTTTAGAAGGAAAAAGATAAATCTTCATTCCAATATATCTATTTAAAGAGCACTACTTTTTATGCTTGGTGATTCGTTTTGCAAACGAATAACTTTTGTGCCTTTGTTATTTGTAAATCGTAATACCAACATTCTCATCTTTGGAAAGCATCCAAAAGTTGAGCATAGGGATTCAAAATAAACTACTCCCCTCTAGATGTATCAAACATGTACATATATAATCAAGCATCCTTAATTTCTTTTAAAACTCAAGACCAGCCATCATATATCTTCAAGAGTCTGAAATATGAAGTTATACACGGTCTCTCCTTTATTGAAGGCCTGTTAGTCTGTTCAAATTTTTGCTAAAATTAGATTAACAGATTAATATTATTTAGTTCAAATCTTTAATCATCTTGCATCTAATTGGCAGAAGAGATGAACATTATCCACAAGGTTGGGACTTGTTGGAATTTGACGACTTAAGAGATTAGAAGTTTGTAATTAACAAATTATATCTCAAAGTTCTGCATTCAGACAAGAATTTAATAATGGACTGCAATATATATAAACTTAGTGGCTTGTCACTTATTTGTGTATCATCGGTTAGTTTACGTTATAATATAAAATAATAGTATAAAAAATAGTAATGATGTACTAAATCTAAAACTGACTGCATGCATGATCTACCCACCACCACTAGATGAATCAGTGACTTTATCTCTTAATGTGATAAATATGCATGTCATTGGAATCTAATTTTCCCTCAAAAGGTGGTAGGAAGATACTCCATGATTAATGTTTGTGTTTATAAATTTTCAAGAAACGCAGAAAGTACACTCCTTTTTAAACTAAAGTTGATCACTTTTCTTCACTCCTTAAGGCTAATATTTATTTAATCTTACCTTTGTCATCTTAGTTTATTCCATGCACCTTTTCGTACCTCAGAAGATTACCTTGCTGTGGTTATATAACAAGCATCTACTCCGTGTAATAAAATATAGTCTCTATAATCAGAAAATGAAGTATAGTCTCTGATACATAATACTGTAGGATTGTAAGAAAATTATTAATTATTAAGTATTAGTTAGCTGAGATATTGATAGACTTGCCCTTTCGATCTGCATAATAAAGAGAATTCAGTCAAGATCTATATCGGGGTAGAATATATAACTCCTTAACTTCTTATACTCTCGAAAGTAAGACATATCACAGATACAGACATGACTCAGACCGCAGAAGTTGGACATGCCATTCACAGCTACTAACACCAACAGCTGCCTGCAGTTAAACCAGTGTCATCCACATATATACCCAACCTGACCCCGGTAAATTGATATACATCGCCCCTTAATTATCAAACAAATGTTCGATTCACTGGTACACACGCTATATTGATGATAAGTTCTGCATTCTTTTTACTCTCCCTTTACTTTTTCTTGTAGAATAGCTTGTTACAAAAATCACTCTGAAATTGAAAACGCTCCCGAAGATCCAATCTTCATCATACAGTTATCACAGCCTAATATAACCTCTCTAAAGCTAACATTAGAAGAAATAATTACAAGGTCCAAGAGACTTGTCAACTTAATATGTTAGTAATATAAACAAGTTCTTAAATTGTTTTAAGTTTCTATATTACGATATATGAATAAATAGAGTACTCCCTCTGTCCCAGTAGGTTGTTTAATTATATTTGGGACAGAGGGCTTGACACGTATATTAAGGCTATTATAAAGTATGGTTTCATAAATTATAAAATTATTATTAACGAAAGGGTTTGTGCACCAATACCTGTTATGGTTGTTCACAATAGTATTACCAACCGAGAGTTTAGTTCTGTATCTTGTTGCTTTTATCCTCAATTAGTTATATAGATAAACATGATGTAAACTGTGACGTAATTGTATGTTATCGATATTGCTTTTTGGAAAGTGGAAGGTTTGGTGGGTTAAAATGTTCATGGGTATTATCGTTTGGGATGTTACATGTCTATGATGAGATTGTTTAGATTATTTTAATAACACAAGATGTTGAATGATGATAGAAAAGGCATCACAATCTGAAAGCACTGGTATGATTTCAGCTTATTCATCCTCTTTTATGATTTGAACAATATTAAGCAATGTTTTGAGTTGATAAAAAGATGTAGGAGCTAAGTAGTGAGCCTTAAGAGCTAAGTAGTGAGACTTAACACTTAACAGAGTTAATTCCAAGCTACAGATGCAGCTGCTCAACAAATTATCGTAACCATATCATGTCACTAATGTTCTCTATGATATTCGTGATTAAGAGCAAATTTGCGGTCCAAGAAATGCATTACTTAATCAAAGATAATCACACCCACAGCTAACTAGATAGTGTGTTCCCTATGCATGCATTCGATCAGTGCTCTTATTTATTTTTGGGAAAGAAAATTTCTATTTAGGCTTTCTGTTCGATCATTTCACATGGAAACTAGGATTAGGGGTACCAGAGAAAGTGAGAGTCCAGAAATTTATTTTAACATATACGGGATGAGTCTTTTGGTATGTTATGACATGACTATTATAAATGTTGCTCGTAATCAACTTGATGCATGGTAAAATTGATCTGTGCTAAGAAAATTAAATTATGAAAAAGTATATAATTCAAGTGGTAAGAATTACTTAATTCCATTCAGGCTTCAGCTGCATCAAAGACTCGCAAATTAGAAATTATAAACAATTGACAATCACCAAGTGATACTTTCAGTCTTTCACTGATATTTAAGTCTTCCACTTCTTGTTATGAGGATTTAGGAATATTGACTAAAGTTGAGAGATTGCATTACATATATTGTTTGATATAAATTTTTCAATAAAAAACAAAAAAATTACTAAAGACTGTAATCTTCTGAACTTTAATATGGGGAATGTTACAACAATATAATTAAACTGTAAAATGAGAAAAGTAGAATATTATACCTCGGAAAAAAGTGTAGAAGGTTTGCAAGGGAGGGTTTGCATCTCTACCTTTTCTGTGAACTGTGCACATTTTAAAGCGTTGAACATAAAAGATATGTAAATAATACTAAATCAACAAAAAGAATATATATTTTTATAAATGAAACTGGGGAAACTAAAGAAAAACCAGAGTTAATGGAGGATGGAGACAAAAATTCCACAGCAGCTTAGGGCTTTTCAGACTTTAGGAAAAGGAGGACTGGATGCTCTCTTTCTATTTTAATTAGGCCGGCCCAGTCACTATCAGCTACTTGTTCTATCACATGAAGTATGTGTATGTATACAAGCATTAGAGTAATGGACATTCTCATCTCTAAATTTAATTCACCTCTCCATTTCATGAACTCAAGTTTTAGCACCTGCATATAGCTAGAAAATTAACTTTCTCTTCATATATAGAACATATAATTAATGATATATATATATATATATATATATATATATATTAAATTATTAGTAAGCATATACTCTTTTATATTTAATATATAAATTATCTGTAGTAAATCATAGGAGAAATAAAAAGTGAAAAAAATGATAAGCTTAAACAAATTGAAAAACCCATTAGTAAAAGAAATGTCTAATTGTATTATATAATTAAGAGTAAAGTGCACTTTGTGTACCTGTACTCTGGTCGTGACACCACTTTCAATATTAAAGTTTATAACAATCAATTGAAATACCAAACTTTAAAATTCGTGCAGAATGTGCAATCCCATCTATCCTAGTTAACTTCCTTAGATTTTTTTGGGGATATTTGCGTCTTGTCGTTCGTCTAACGACTCTCTAGCTCTAAATAAGGTAGACATACCCCAAATGTTGCGGAATCTTCTGACATACCCTACTCTTTTCGTTGTTAACAGCCACACTAAATCATGAATTAGGGTTAACTAGAAGATTGCGTAATGTTTTGGGACTGTCTCCTCGATTAAATTGGCCAAAAGGTCGTTGGTAGAATGAAAATATGCATACATCTCCAAAAAATCTAACTAAGTTAACTGGGATAAACAAAATTGCACATTCTATGATGACTTTTGAAGTTTAGTATATCAATTGATTGTTTTTAAAGTCTAATATCGAAAGTGGTGTTGGGACCAAAGTACATGTACACAAAGTGCACTTCAAGTATAATTAATCATAAAATTTAGGAACCAAACTATAACAAGAATAAATTATACACGCTATACCAAGAAAATACTTCAGAAAGGAAGACTTGGATTCTAATGTATGTATACATTATAAGGTATATACTGTAACTCTAATGCCTTCAATATCATGCTCATTCATGACTTCCAAATAATATGATACGTTTAGAGCATCTCCAACCATCTAAAGCCCTTGGCTAAAAGGTGAGTTGGCATACTTAAAATAAAAAAATTTAGCCAACAGCTCCAAAAACTCAACTCCAACCATACTCACCTGTTGTCTATAAATTTAGCCAACCTCCTATGGATGGCTAAATTTGTCGAACCTCTACAGGTCTGTAAGAAAATCTGTAAGAAGATTGTACATCATTTATTACCATATTGAACTGATATATTCCATTTTAACAATTTAAAATATTAATAACATACTAGTTTTAAATTATAGGCAACCAATATAGCTAGTACCATTTAAGCAAAATGTCTTACAGGTTCAACAAACTTTACATAATGTCTTACATGTCCAATTTAGCCAACGATTATAGCCAACGCCGTTGGAGATGCTCTTATAAGTAGCTTTATTTATTGAACATATAATTCCAAGTTAATAAAAACTTGGTACAATAGTTGAAACAATAATAAGGGAAAGGAGATGTGTGTGTGTGTTTATTAGCTTCCTTCAATTTCGTCCTCCTTGAGCATTACACCTATGCTCCGATTACATCCTTGTCTTTATTCATGCAGTTAAAGTTGATTCATGCGCTAGTATTAATTAATACTTATGTTGATCATCATACACAGGCCCCCTAGTGAGAATGTGCATTTAATGTTTCACTAGTTATTTCATAATAGTAGTTATTTTCCAGAGTACAATTTTAATTTCCAGAGCAAAAACTATGAAAAATACAAAACTTCACTCACATTGATGTGCTAACAGGGGGCAGTTTTGTGCTAACAGAAGGGAAAGTATGTCTTTACTATAATGATTTTCCTCTGGAAGTTAAATTTATGCTCTGGAAATAAAATTTCCCTATTTCTTCTATATAACAAAGTTGAAAGGAAATCTGATGCTAGTGAGGGAGTGCAAATGTATATACATACATTTGGTACATTATATGATTTTACTATTTTAAATTTTTTAATTGTACAGGGAAGTAATATTTGAACCATGACCAGTTCACGCTGAGGCGGGTAGAAGATAACCTGTGGCACTGAACTATAATAATTCTCTAAAAGGTTCAGCAGTAAAAAACCGTCTAGTAAATGATAATTTAGAATAAAAATGTTCCAGTGAAATGCAGAACCACCCATAATTGTTTTGGCTAGAACTGGACGAGCGTTGTTACGAAAAATGGTTCAGCAACTACCTTAATGGATAAGTTCTGAGCCCAAATAAATTCCGGGCCAGCATCAGATAATTCCTTGTATCCGCTTCCCAAGCAGAATAGGAGATTAGGTGAACGTGTTTTGTCAATCAAATTTCTAGGAATTTACTTCTGGGTCGAGGTAGATTACATAAGCACGTTGAGGCATCACCACCCTAGTTGTTATCGCTAAAGGCATGAAAAGCTAATGGGGAATGTCTAAGAATAGAAAGCAGTGGGAGTAAAGGACACATCTGAACCCAAGGTAGTGAGTACGACCAATGTGTTAAGAGTACAAAGAAGTATCTGCAAGTGATTGTAGTAGATGTACAGAAGTTTGATACTGATTTACCTCCAATCATCCCAAATAAATTAAAAGATTCTATATATGTCTGTGTGACTGTAAGAATAAACCAACAAGTAGAGTAATGAAATCAATGCCCAAAACTGATGAGGATTGTCAAGATATTTAAGTGAGAAGCAATAAATCAGCCATGTGATAAATGTACCCCAAGGACGTACTTTTACCATAAGTATGATACCATGATAGGTAGGAGTTACAGAACATCATAACCACATGATTCAATTTGGGTTGTGAGATACTTACTTCGGTCACTCTTAAAGTAATATTTTTTATCTAACACAACTATTTTGGTCTGAATCAGTTGCTTAATAAAATAAATCAATTAACACAAAATGAACTGAATTTATTAAGTACAGTTGTATAATTCAAATCAATAGCAGCCATTATAATATTATAAGTTGCTGACTTACTCTCAAATATCGAACATCACATTTGGCTTTATTGTTACTCGTCCCAACTCTAATTTCAATTTTACTCTGTCCCACAGTTGAAGTTAATCATAAGTTTCTAATACTGTAAGTTGATGCCTATAACAAACTTTGAACCAGAATTGCAGAAAGTTACACAAAAGTGCATAAATAGAAACCCTGAAGGCAAAACAAAAAACAAAAATAGAGAGAGATTGCTTTATCAAAACGTATCAACTACTAGAATGAAACCAAAACTTTATCCCTCAGTTGAATTGAATCATGTGTTTATAGTAAGTCGATGACAGAAACTATGAACGAACTTACCTTTTACGGTTTAGTTAAAGCTCTAGTTGTACGTGGCTATAAGATGCATACCCTTCAGGAGACTCAAATTGCTAATACATACAACCTGCACCCCCGTAAAATCAATTACATTAAATTACAATCTGCGAGAAAAAATATATTTACACGACACTTTTTTCTACTGAAACCAAAACCGAATTTAGCTGGTTTTGTTCAAATTTCAACATTTTGTTAATTTTACACAGGGACCTTGCTATCAATAGCATCAGCACACCTGTAAGTCTGTAACTAGTATTTGTCAATTGTCATACCATATTGGACACTTGGATAACGTTTTAATTTATACAAATCTACACGGAAACACGAGTGCTACTAGAACCACATAACTTTTAACACCAGAACACATCGAATAGAATTTTAAGTCACTACCATTAAAAATCCCTCTGTAACTTTCTTCTCATAATACCGCACATCTCAGAGATGTCTGGGTAAAATTAATGGTGGTGAAGTGCATATCTGGCTCTTTCATCCACTATCTCTGTGCTGCCATGCAATTTGTTTTTATCGGATGAGCTAGCTAATACTATCTATTTGTCATTGAGTTCATTTCAAATCAATCACGCTCATCTTCACAAACAGGAGCATGAGTCAGCTTGGTCACATGGTGGATTCTACCACAGCACTGTGATGTTCAAGTGTGATAAATCTTGTTTACAATTTAACCTGAGATGCCAAAATAGAGACACCAACCACTGCTACTGAATCCTATCTGCCTTTCTGCTTGAAGCAAGCTAAGGCCCATTTCTCTAACTAATGATTATGTCCTACCAGCTGTCTTAGCTATCATAACTCTCGGAAAATCTATCTGATGGTATGTAAAGAAATTTTACATTTACCGTGCAATACAGAGCAAATATATTAAGTACTTGAGTTAGAGAAGCCGAATTTGAAAATACCGAACCACAAGTTGGATCATTAATCCCTTAAGATGATGATCAAAAAAACCAACTCGTCCCTTATTTTTATATTACAAGGTAATCATAGTGCAATATATAATGAAAAATACCACCAAAAGATATGATAAAGCCAAGAAGACCAAACCAGATATGTGGAATGTGTTCTTCCATTTGACACCTTACTATACCAAAATAAATGTCCATGTGATACCATTGTAAGCTTAATAAATAAGACACAGAATGTCACTTACTATCTGATCATCACTCATAAGATTGAGCTGCTTGCTTGGTCCAGAAGTCCAGATGCAGAGTTTGTTGTAGATAAATCCCAGTTGCATTCTGTAAGAAATAATGATTTAGGTACTACTTTTTACTTGTTAAAAAAAGATGCATTACATAAGACAAACCTACTACCTACTGCTGAAAATAAGAGAAACAAGTTTCAGCTGATCGTTAACTAACAGTACAAGGGAATAAACTACTGACAGAACAATTAAGGTCAGACGCTAGTACTTATCAAATTCTATTGTTATATTTCTCTATTCCCCTACATGTGACTCTGCAGCCTCGCCACAATGAATGGCATTCTTTACTTTGTTTTTAATCTCTACACGTGCAGTTACCTTGAAGCCAAAGAAAATTTTCATAATTTAGTATTTTAGTTACATGTTGACAAGCCTACCCTTAGGACTTCTATACTCAATCCTTGTTATGTTTCCAAGTGAATGAAATCTATGGCTTCTCTCCTATTGGTGACTCATCTTAATCTGCTTGACAAAGATACATCTACGAGGCATTAATAGACCACACGTAAAGATTGCTAAGCTATCATGCTAAAACTTCACAATGGAGTAAAAACGGATTCAAGTGAGACAACTACTTACAAAATTATAGTGAAGCTGAGGGCAAATATACAATGTACTAATATATATGAGTTCCATCAAGTTCTTGAAGTGGAGATGCATCTCTCCCAAAATAACATGGTTCCGGGTCCCTCACGTACAAATATCAAGGGCATACTATCAGCATTTTTTCCCATTAGATGGCTTAATCCTAAGTTTATGATGCATACACATAAAAAACTAATGTATAATCCTACAAAAAATCGACTCATTCAAGGATTTTTCTCGTCCAACACTTTTTCCCGCAAGATACATGTTACCAACATTGGACTATCATGACTAGCACCCAAATAACATATATAAGTTGTTTTCTGGGAATAATATTTGTTCTTACCATCAAAACAGCGATTGGAAGGCTGATTTCATATCCAATTTCGGCAACAAATGGCACAAGCTGTGTATTTTAAAGAGTTTGTAGAAATCCAAGTTTCGAGACAAACGACGAAACATATAAATAATACTCGTACGGAACAGAGCAATTGAAGATTACCATAGAATATGGGCATAGTGAGAGTTCAATTAAAAATCAGAACGCCCTGTAAGCCAACGAATAATCATGAGTTCATTAGGGTTTTAGAAACCGATCACAAATCATCAGCCAAGTCGCTGCGCTATATTTGTAAGACTTTTGTCGGAATAAATGAAATCAAAGATAACGAAACGAGATCTATTAAATGTGTAAAAACGTTAATATGTTGTTTTCTTTTTGTTTTTTTTTTAAGGGAAAATAGATTTTTTTGCCACTCAACTTATAGTGTTTTTAGAAATTTACCACCCAACTAATTTTTTTATTCTTTTAGTCACTAATGTTAGGTTTGGTTTTGTTTTTAGCCACCAACTTAGGTTTGGATTTGATTACTAGCATTATGATAATTTTTTGTAGCATCATTTATACATAGTGATAGTATCTAATCTTTGATGATGTGTCGTATGTTTATATCCTTATATATAGCAATAATAATATAAAATGAGCTGATGAAAAATTAAAATCTGGAAAAATAGTAATTAGATTCTAAAAATTCAATAAATCATGAATATGAAATCAATGATTTCAAACAATTCACCCTCTCTCATAAGATAAAGTGTAATTGAGTGATATGACGCATCATCTTTCGCTATTAAACTTTCAATGGACTAGCTCAGTCTAAGATCTCTCTTAAATTTATCTTCAAAAATTTTAATAACTTTATCTTATTATAATTTTCGAGATAAATAAATAGAGAGAAAAACTTAATTTTCGATGATTGTCCTCTATATATAATGCATCATTTTATATTATTATTACTCCCTCCGTCCCTCTCATTAGTTTACAAATTTTCTCTAGTGCTTAGCATGTATTTAAGATTCTTATAAAACATAGTTTCATAACTTATTTTTGTGTGTAAAAATTCAAACGCTGAATTTTCATTCGGAAGAAAAAAATAAGTTATATATGAAACTACATCTTTTAAAGGCCATATAATGCGTGTAAAATTCTTTTCATCCAAGGTAAGCGATCTTGAAGACATAAAAGTACTACATATAAAAATACTACATAAAAAGTACTACATATAAAAATACAAACATATATCAAATCATCAAAAATATTACCGACTACCACTATATTTTAATAATGATACACATAAAATGTAATGCTAATAATTAAATCTGAATCTAACTTCAGTGACAAAAAAAAAAGAGCTAAATCTAACACTAGTGAGTAAAATAAAAAAATTATAGTTCAGTGGTTAGTTTCTAAAAACGCAATAAGTTTAGTGACAAAAAAATTATAATAATGCTGGTAATCAAATCCAAACCTAAGTTGGTGGCTAAAAATAAAACCAAACCTAACATTAGTGACTAAAAGAATAAAAAAATTAGTTGGGTGGTAAGTTTCTAAAAACAGTATAAGTTGAGTGGCAAAAAAATCTATTTTCCCTTTTTTTAAAAATGAGAATAAATCTCAACGAGAATTGGCAATTCACCGTGATAATTCTTTCATTCAAGAAAGCTTATTATCTAACCGTCGGACATGCAAGATGACCGGGGAAATTTAGACAATAAAACTTTAATGTCCGAAAAGAAAACGGGTCTTCTTCCAGGAATCCTGAAAATAAAACAAGAAACAAGAAAAATATAAGTCAGATATATTTAACAGGTTATATCAAAATATTCCCACAATCATGATAACTCATGATTGAAACAATTAAGCTCTTAATTAAGGCATAATAATAAAATATTAATGTCCTTAATTAAGACACAATTAAGTCCCTCAAATAAGGCACAATTAACGCCCTCAATAAAGAGCACAATTTACGCCCAAAAGGCACAGTTTACGCCCTCAATTAAGAGGCACAATTTACGCCCTCAATTAAGGCACAATTAGCGGTTTCCTTCCTGAAACCGGATCACGTCCCGAAACCACCGCCACCATCGACCACCACCGCTATGCTATCGGTCGAGTTGTCTCGTCGTATGCGAAGCGAACAACGAAGCGTCTCATTTGTAACACGAAAAATCGCCAAAAACACCAAAAACCAAATAAAACACAAGTATCAAACAAACAAACAAATACCCACAAACAAACAAGATTAAAGTCAAACACCTTTTCACAATTCCACTCAAATAAATCAGAAAATGAAAGTAACAAAAAAAAACGAAGAGATACCTGAAAAACAGAATTGCAATAGCAAGTATTGCCAAAATTCTCAGGATATAATAACGTTTGTCTCAAGGTCTGCTCCAAAAATAGTACAAAGAAATACCCAAAAAAAACTCGCATATTACCTTGAAAGAGATGGGAGCAAGTCTTGGATGGAGAGGAGAGTGAGATGAAGCGTAACCTTTTTAGGCTTTAGCCAGTTTGAAAATCGAGAAAAAACTTATCATCACTAGAGGGAGCACAATGAATATGGCTTATTAATTGTGTGACAAAGTATGCAATTTGGATAAACCCTGGTTTTACGAGAAGAGGGAGTAATAATTTTAGATACATGGATATATGTGAAATTGTCTGTCATCAATAACGTTAATATGTTGTTAATTGTTATTAACATAAATAACTCTTTTCTTGAAAAAGTGTGTGTATATATGCATATCTTCTTCTGAATATAAGTATTTGGATTTTACAAATTAAATATTTAATTCGAATATATATATTTAAATAATAAATTATTTATTTCCAAATATCAAACAAGAAGAATTGGGAATTTTGACAAATTCAATATATATTATTTAAATATTAAATTATTTATTTCCAAATATCAAACAAGAAGATTTGGGAATTTCGACAAATTATCACAACAGAAGATGAATTTCTATCACCACGAAAATATCAAATTTTGTTTGGTTCATTTGTATCCGAAATTAGGTATGTGTTTATCCATCCCCATCCTCGTGGATTTTTGATACCCAAATGACGAGGTGGGTATGAGATTTGAGATGATGCATGACATGCATTCATTCTTTTTTAATCTTTATTTAAATGATTAAATATTAATGTTTGATAAAAAAAATCAAATCAATGATGCAAAAATATATAGGCAATAATTTTATTAATATTTGTAATTAATATAAATCAATAACTTATTTTCTACAAACATTGTATATGTCGATTCCAGGATTCAACCAAACACATGACATATGATATCTCAAGTTCTCAACCCCATACCAACTTAACCCGATTTCTCGTTACAACCCCGTACCGATTTAAATGATTTGGTTCCTGATTTTCGATATAAACTAGTAAATATGTTTTCTTGTTACTTTTGCCTCAGTTAAATCTAATTCCACGCAAGGCAAAATGGCAACTATTTAAATATATGAAAGGGCCATGGTAAGAATATTAATATTTAATATATATATATAATGGCAACTATTAAATATATATAATGACAACTATTAAAATACTAATAGCATCTCGGACCATTGAGAGTCTTTAAGTTGGCATACTAAAAGTAAAAAATTTTAGCCAACAGCTCGAAAACTCGTACTCCGACCGTACTCAGCTGTTTATAATTTTAGCCAACCTCCTATGGATGGCTAAATTTGTTGAATTGCATATCATTTATCACAATATTGAACAGATATATTTTATTTTAACAATCTAAAATATTAATAACATACTAATTTTAAATTATAATCAACCAATATACCCAATACCATTAAAGCAAAATGAATGCCAACGATTATAAGCAACACTCGCAGATGCTCTAAGAATATTTAAATTGTATTTCTCCATGTAGAGTAAAGCTGACATGATAACGGTCAAACAACTAAACCAGGCCACCACCACGCACAACAAAAAGTTAAAATGAATAAAAGACCATCAATTTAAAATTTGAATTCGAAATATAATAAAATAATATTCTATCGATATAATATGCAGGTCATATCATCCACTACTGCTGCTGGACTAACAGTACTCAGAGAACAAAACAACTAGTAAATCAAACATAATCGAGCAATATCGCCACAAGAAAATACAAATCGATTGAATTAAAACATTCTCTCGATCAATGCCTCCAATCGAAATCGCACTTAGTAGCCGTAAAATTACCCGAAACTTTGCCTTTAGAATCCAACGGTACCTTCAAATTACACTCGATCTTCGGCTTAAACTTCATAGTCTTGAACAAAGCTAACTTGAATCGAACTTTCAAATACATCTTCAAATCAATCGAATAAATCCCCGAATCTTTCTCCGAATTGAATTTCGACAAATCGTTCTTCTCGAGCACTAATAAATTCTGTCCTTTAAACACGGGGCTCAAATAATCAGTCTTCTTGTGCCCCTGATAAAACCTGGTCAAATTAGTCACCGCGAATCTCTCGCCTTTGTACAAAGCTCTCACCTCGATCTGATCGTAGTAAATTCCGATACGCTTATTCGGGTTCCTAACGGTCATGTTCAGAGCCAGATTATAGTAGAGAGTGTTGTTTGTAGAGAGATCGAATTGCGTCAAAGAGGCCTCGGTGACGTGGAATTTCACGGGATTTGGGCGAAAAATCAGCCAGAAGATGAAGATTATGATAGCGGCGATGAGGAGAATTGTGAAGAGGATCTGGAAGATGAGATTGAAGATGCAGCTACAGAGACAGCCGCAGCAGCAGTTGAAGAAGCCGCAGCCTCCGCCGCGGCTGCGGCCGGGACGGTGGTAGGATTTTTCCGGTGGGATTGAGGGGCCGTAGAAGGCGCCGTTTAGGGTTGGTTGTGGCGTTTCTTTCATTGGAGTGCGAAAGGGTCGGATTGAAAAGGGGATAAAAGGGAGTGATGTGTAGTTGTAACGCGACGGGGGGCTTGTGTGAATATATAGGGGAATTTTTATATTATTTTTAATTTTTAATTGGGTTTCCGTGGTTTGTTTATGTAACGGTAGTTGGAATTAAAGAAGGTTCGTGGCGTTTAGTTTGCTTGATTTGGGATGAAGAGAGAGGGGTGCCTTTTAACTTCCAATTTCCAACGTTTACTGACTTTCTGATTAATTTTTTAAGTATCTGTATTTGGGTAGTTTGATCGCAAATTTTGCAAATACTATATTTAATTGACTTTAGATTTGGTAAACCACTGTTTATACCATTTTGTCAATGATTTTAAGAACGGTTTTTCTAGGATGGGCACATACTAAATGCGAAAATTTTTGTACTTCAATCATTTTGATTGGCTCCTACTTCTTTATAACGGTGGACTCCCTTCAAATACATCAACCACATCAAATCAAAATAATCTAAATACAAAAAAAATAATCTAAATACAAAAATTTCCGCGCTTAGCAGGTGCCCATAGACACATGCGGGACAAACTCTTTTAAGAAATGGATTTTATTTTAAAATATAATAAATTTAGCTTTTAATAATATATAACTTTTAAAGTTTTTTTTATTGAAACTAAGTTTTCTAAGTTATAATATCGAGTTTAAATAAAAAGATCATTTTGAGAGGGAGTAAATTAATTAGGAGAAAATATATTAGGCCGGGCCATTTAAGGGTTCGTGCTTAGAGCAACTCTAATTTAGCAAGGCCTGACATTTTATTAAGTTCAGCCCAGCTCCGTGTGACAGGACAGGATGGTAGCAGCTTTTGGTCAAGGTTTAGCCCAAATTGTTGTGTACAGAAAACTTGAGGCCAATTATCGCTATCTTACTGGACTTGTCTGTGCATCTAGTTGTTAACTTGTCCCTTTTTTTTTTTTGGCTAAGCCTTGTCCCTCCTTTTCTTTTGAGGGTAGTTGAAAGCTTGGAGACGTAGGGGCCTGTGAAATTTGTTTGTTTCACACAAGTAAGTTTTGATTTCTAATTTTTTTTAACCAGTTTGTGTAAATAAGTACAAGTATTTCTTAACCACTTTTAAACATTTTATTATATATAATGTGTATAATCTGAAACGGAGGATGATATATATTAAAATAAAATTGTTTTCCTGAAATTCTAATCTGGTTAGCAGGTACTAATCAGAGCACCAACTGGGTTTCAGCGGGGACCAGAGGCTGCGAAAGTGATAAGAAAAATAAGTTATGTACAGTTGTACTGTACATTCTATCAATTTATTATAGTTAGGCCATCTCCAACGGATGGCTTTATCTTCATATTTTTGAAGTTAAAGCAATCAAAACAACTCCAACGCATGCTGGCTTTATCTTCATATTTGAAGATATCAACATTTTATCTTCAAATTTGAAGGAATACTGTACAACTTTATCTTCATTACTATTTGACCGACTCTCACACAACATATATATGTATCTATCTTTCTATATTTTATTGTATTAAATTGAGTTTAAAGTAAAGTTTGAAGGATTGGTTGGAGAAGAATAAAGTTTGAAGGGTTGGTTTGAAGATAAAGATAGAGACAAGATTGGAGATGGTCTTAGTAGGCAAAGATGTTGGAAAGATAGGTACACTTTATAATTCTACTTATATATATAGTAGCCCAACAGGTTCGTGTCAAGCCCGAACCTGAGCCTAACTCCGAACCTAACATCTTCTCATATATATAAAAAAAACATGTTATTCTTGAGGCTCGAACTCGAAACCTCTCCAATACAAATACATCTCTCAAACCACTTGAGCTACACAAACAATTAGTTTATTATTCAAAAGCATTAATCACATACTTTAAAACTTTTGTATTTATATTCGTTTCAATATCTTATTTATTTGAGATGAGTTATCATTTCAGTTAAGTCTCATATATCGTTTACATGATAGATTAATATCTATAAATTATTTATTTACATAAATAAATTTAAAATTAAAAAAAATATGAATAATCGGGTTCGTGCCATGATTCAGATTTCAAAAAATAGATATAATTCGTATTCGAATTCAAATCTAACTTAATAGTTTAAACGAGCACCGATACAATATTATAGAAATTTTAAGTCATGAATGTGAGAAATAAGCACAAAAACTGAGGTTTAAGCGAGCATCTTTGAAAGGAAAAATTGAGGAGCTTTCAACATGGGCTATGTCATATTAATTTCTTTTATTATAAAAGGCAATTTATAAAGAGATTACAATATTTTGGAGAACACGAAATAAGGTGACTGAAAGAATATTCCTATGTAGAATATTTTTTTATTTTAAACTTATGAATTCAGAATTTGATGTGTAACTAAATCTTTTTTTAAAAAAATTATAGATATAAGAATAGGTACAATACATCAAATTTGGTGTCGGAAAATATATCTGAATAATATAATTTTGATGATATATGTATTTGAAATACTATAACTTGTGATATGAAGATGAATTTAAGGAAATTTTATATTGTTAATCAAAAGTCAACCACATAATAATAAAACGCGTTTACGAGAACTACTAAAAAGATTTGAGTTATAAATTTTATTTTGTTAAATAAAATAACACAGAGAAATAAGTTATATATATTAAAGTCTTAAAACTATAATTTTTAATATGCCATCATCCAATATATAACATACCAGTTAAATAAAATGATTCAAACTACAGTTAAATTAATCATTTACAAATTAAACTAATAAAATATAATTAATTCTGAACCGGATAATCTGACGCGATACGGTGAAACTAATATCTGATTAAACGGGACTAGAACAAGAATAGTTTTTTCATGATTCAAAATATCGAATATATAACTTGATCTTTAACAATTGAACATGATATGCCACATTGATCACTCCTAATAAATACGAGTATCAAAATATTAAAAATGTGAGTTTGCACAAAGCTAAAAAAGTAACTGCACGACTAATTGAACTAAATATTTTATGGTTTTATGAACTTCATGATGCCTAACTCATATCTACTCTCGTTTTGCTATTTGAAATTCCATAAAATCATTTGTTTGAGATCAGTTTTATAACGATTACATGAAAAATCATTAAAAGTCTTAATAGACAAGCTCAAAAAACTAATTATAGAAAATTAAAATTTTATAACGAGATAATGTTATAACATACTATATCAAAGTAATATTCATCTAATATTTTTAAATTAACAATAAAAATATAATACATTAAAGTACTATATAATTGATATGAAAAATAAAAGGATAAGACACATCAAAGGTGTCAGAAATTTTTCGGGGTGCAATTATACGGTTAGTAGTTCAATTGATGCTTTTATAATAAAACAAGGTACGTGTCTTTTTTACGTACAACATATGTTTCAATTTTTATTTATACAAAATGTGTGCAACATATGCTAAAAAGAATGTGTTGATGATCTGCTCCATCATGTATCACTTTAACAATTATGCAAACGTACGCTAAAAAAAGGAAGTAAATGTAGGACAACGCAGACCACACATCTTCATTTAATCATGATTTAGGATATCGTAATTCGCATATCAAAAACAGGTTTTCATCAAAATCATGGTATATTAGTTGAAATAATTTAAGGGTTAATTATCAAGTTGGTCACTAAAGTGGGCTCAATGTATCAAATTGGTCACTGAACTCAAAACGGTATCAAGATGGTCTCTGAAGTGGCCATAAATATCAAACAGGTACCTTGAAATATAAGTTCAAGCAGTAAAAATATTATTTATAAAGTTCTACACATTATTTTTGAGTGTTACCAAAACCAAGTAAAAAGTTATGACTTCTAATATTTATGATAATATATTTAAATATTATCAAGTTTATTTATTATTTATTTTTAATTAAAACAAAGACAATAACTATATAATAAAATATAAATTATAAATAAACTTGATAAAATATAAATATATTATTTTAAATACTAGAAGTCATAACCTTTTAGTTGGTTGTGGTAACATTTAAAAATAATATGTAAAACTTTATAAATAATATTTTTACTACTTGAACTCATATTTCAAAGTACTTGTTTGATATTTTACGGTGACTTTAGTGACCATCTTGATACTGTTTTGATACTGTTTTGAGTTCAGTGACCAACTTGATACACTAAACTCACTTCAGTGACTAACTTGATAATTAACCCAATAATTTAATAATTTCAACAATAAATTACAGATACTTTTAATGAGGTATAATATATTTAAAATTTAAAATTTCAGTATTAATTTCGAATATAATTTTGAACATAGATAATATGACAATGGTCTCTATATCCTAACGAATTTGAATATAGAAATATCAGTTCAAATGTAGTTTTTGATCTATAATTTTTTTTTAAAAATATACTCCCTTCGTCTGATTTTAAGTGACCTTATTTGACTTTCACGGAGATTAAGAAAAAAGTAGTAAAAAAGAGTAAATTTAGTTGGAAAGTGGGTAAAGTGGTGGAATATATCAAAATTTAATAATAGATTTGAGATAGTGGTGGTAATTAGTGAGTGTGATAGTGTTTATTTAATATAAAAGAGTATAAAATAGAGAAGTAGTGTGTGTAATAGTGATAAGTAGTGTTTAAAAATAGTAAGTATAGTAAGTTCATTATTTTAGAGATGTCTCAAAAAGGAATAAGGGTCATATATTGGGATGGAGGGAATAGTACTTATTATTACTATTAATGCTATTAGGTTGTATATATTACATTTTTCATGTTTACATATTTTGTCAAAAAGTAAAACGTAATAGTTACGCTCAAAACAATATGATGACACACGGATATTAGTTAAAACATAATACAAACTCAAGGTCCGTACAAGAACAATATAATGATATATGAATATTATTTAAAATACAGCAAAAACTAGAGCCCCGTGCCTCGCACGGGCTTTTATGCTAGTATATATATAGTAGCCCAACAGGTTCGTGTCAAGCCTCTCTCCTGAGCAAATAAATTACCTAGCTCCGAACCTGAGCCTAACTCCGAACCTAACATCTTCTCATATATATAAAAAAAAGATGTTATTCATGAGGCTCGAACTCGGGATCCCTCCAATACAAATACATCACTCAAACCACTTGAGCTACACAAACAATTAGTTTATTACTCAAAAGCATTAATCACATACTTTAAAACTTTTGTATTTATATTCGTCTCAATATCTTATTTATTTGAGATGAGTTATTATTTTAGTTAAGTCTCATATATTGTTTACATGATAGATTAATATCTATAAATTAATTATTTACATAAATAAATTTAAAATTAAAAAAATATGAATAATCGGGTTCGTGCCATGATTCGGATTTCAAAAAATAGATACAATTCGTATTCGAATTCAAATCTAACTTAATACTCCCTCCGTCCCTTTTTACATGTCCATTTTGCATTTCGAGGAGTCAAATTTACCCATTTTTGACTAAACATTACAAATTATCTAATCATTATTTTTAAAATCTGAAAGTTGCATGTTAAAATACACTAAATATACTTTCTATTGATATAATTTTTATTATTTTTCTCAATTATCTGATACATGTAAAGTTCAGTCAAAATAAAGTCAATTTGACTGGTCAAAAGTCAAAATGGACATGTAAAAGGGGACGGAGGGAGTAGTTTAAACGAGCACCGATACAATATTATAGAAATTTTAAGTCATGAATGTGAGAAATAAGTACAAAAACTGAGGTTTAAGCGAGCATCTTTGAAAGGAAAAATTGATGGGCTTTCAACATGGGCTTTGTCATATTAATTTCTTTTATTATAAAAGGCAATTTACAAAGAGATTACAATATTTTGGAGAACACGAAATAAGGTGACTGAAAGAATATTCCTATGTAGAATATTTTATTTTAAACTTATGAATTCAGAATTTGATGTGTAACTAAATCTTTTTTTATAAAAATTATAGATATAAGGATAGTGACAATACATCAAATTTGGTGTCGGAAAATATATCTAAATGATATAATTTTGATGATATATGTATTTGAAATACTATAACTTGTGATATGAAGGTGAATTTAAGGAAATTTTATATTGTTAATCAAAAGTCAACCACATAATAATAAAACGCGTTTACGAGAACTACTAAAAAGATTTGAGTTATAAATTTTACTTTGTTAAATAAAATAACACAGAGAAATAAGTTATATATTAAAGTCTTAAAACTATAATTTTTAATATGCCATCATCCAATATATAACATACCAGTTAAATAAAATGATTCAAACTACAGTTAAATTAATCATTTACAAATTAAACTAATAAAATATAATTAATTCTGAACCGGATAATCTGATGCGATACGGTGAAACTAATATCTGGTTAAACGGGACTAGAACAAGAATAGTTTTTTCATGATTCAAAATATCGAATATATAACTTGATCTTTAACAATTGAACATGATATGCCACATTGATCACTCCTAATAAATACGAGTATCAAAATATTAAAAATGTGAGTTTGCACAAAGTTAAAAAAGTAACTACACGACTAATTGAACTAAATATTTTATGGTTTTATGAAGTTCATGATGCCTAACTCATATCTACTCTCGTTTTGCTATTTGAAATTCCATAAAATCATTTGTTTGAGATCTGTTTTATAACGATTACATGAAAAATCATTAAAAGTCTTAATAGACAAGCTCAAAAAACTAATTATAGAAAATTAAAATTTTATAACGAGATAATGTTATAACATACTGTATCAAAGTAATATTCATCAAATATTTTTAAATTAACAATAAAAATATAATACATTGAAGTACTATATAATTGATATGAAAATAAAAGGATAAGACACATCAAAGGTGTCAGAAATTTTTGGGGTGCAATTATATGGTTAGTAGTTCAACTGATACTTTTATAATAAAATAAGGTACGTGTCTTTTTACGTACAACACATGTTTCAATTTTTATTTATACAAAATGTGTGCAACATATGCTAAAAAGAATGTGTTGATGATCTGCTCCATCATGTATCACTTTAATAATTATGCAAACGTACGCTCAAAAAGAAAAAATAAATGTAGGGCAACGCGGACCACACATCTTCATTTAATCATGATTTAGGATATCGTAATTCACATATCAAAAACAGGTTTTTATCAAAATCATGGTATATTAGTTGAAATAATTTAATAATTTCAACAATAAATTACAGATTCTTTTAATGAGGTATAATATATTTAAAATTTAAAATTTCAGTATTAATTTCGAATATAATTTTGAACATTGATAATATGATGATGGTCTCTATATCCTAACGAATTTGAATATAGAAATATCAGTTCAAATGTAGTTTTTGATCTATAATTTTTTTAAAAAATATACTCCCTTCGTCCTATTTTAGGTGACCTTATTTGACTTTCACGGAGATTAAGAAAAAAGTAGTAAAAAAGAGGAAATTTAGTTGGAAAGTGGGTAAAGTGGTGGAATATATCAAAATTTAATAATAGATTTGAGATAGTGATGGTAAGTAGTGAGTGTAATAGTGTTTATTTAATATAAAAGAGTATAAAATAGAGAAGTAGTGTGTGTAATAGTGATAAGTAGTGTTTAAAAATAGTAAGTATAGTAAGTTCATTATTTTAGAGATGTCTCAAAAAAGAATAAGGGTCATATAAAATGGAATGGAGGGAATAGTACTTATTATTACTATTAATGCTAGTAGCTTGCATATATTACATTTTTCATGTTTACATATTTTGTCAAAAAGTAAAACGTAATAGTTACGCTCGAAACAATATGATGACACACGGATATTATTTAAAACATAATACAAACTCAAGGTCCGTACAAGAACAATATAATGACATATAAATATTATTTAAAATACAGCAAAAACTAGAGCCCCGTGCCTCGCACGGGCTTTTATGCTAGTTCTTAGAGAGAAAACTGAAAAGAGATGAACCCACTTTTACTAGTACTTTCCGAAATCATACTCCATACACCTCTAAACTAAAACTCGTTTAGGTATATTAGTGCTTGAAGCAGCAGAAGCTGGACCACGACACTGATATATTAATTACCTAATCCCACTGATCACTTTTTAAATATACTCCCTCCCTCCCACTGGATTGTATATGGTTTCCTTTTTGGGACGTCCCATCAATTGTATACATACCAAAAATAGTAAATTTTTATAATATAAAAAACTTAACTACATCCACTACCTTCTTCCACTACACCCACTTTATACATTAAATATTAGTAGGTCCCACTATTTTATTAACACCACACTCATTTTACACATTAAATATTAATGGGTCCCACAACTTCACCCACTTTTCTTACTTTTCATCACCAAATTACACTTTTTCTTAACCTCCGTGCCACTTCCCATACGTATTCTAATCACTGGGACGGAGGGAATAGTGTTTATGTAACCGTGGCATGAAATATATTCTTTATTTTTATCGTCATCACTCATCAAATGTTATATGTATTAACCTGTATCCGGTCAGGGTTGTGTCTTAAGCCATTTAATTTGTTGTTTTGGTTCTCCGTAAAGAAGAATTGCTTTTCTGTAGCTGACGACCCATGTAACAATCTTTACAAGTATTCAAGTACATAATTACTAATTCAAAAGAAACATGGGCTATGGACAGCTCACAGAGTCCAGATTGCTGATCAGTTTCTGGAGAATTCTAAAATGTTCTCTTCAGTTAATTGTTTTCATGGGTGTGAAATTCCTGTTCAAGGTAGGGTGAATGAATAACAAAATTTATTGACAAAAAAATAGTATGCGATATTATACACATTTGAAACACGGTCTTTCCATCAACTTATGCATACCTAATTAATTTAATCGTCGACCAATATTAGAAAAAGTAGCAAGATATTGGGCATACTCTCACATGGCATGTCTCTCCATTCTTACACTCGTAACCAAAAAACCATGAACAAACATCAGAAGAGTAATTTATGGATCGACCTAATAATTATAAATCTTCCAAGTTGGACTCCATAGAAACACATGCACCGCTAGACGTTAATGTTTACACTATACTTTCTTTTTAAATAATATGCAAAGTACTCGAGAAGTAAGCAAACTTAACATATAGAAAATGACACCACAAGCTCCCATCACTTGCATACCCTCTCTTGACTTTTCTTCGGATCAACAACTTTATGTCCATTTCAATCATAATTTTACATTAATAATCAACCGACTGTGTAATTTTGCTATAGGAATTTGCTTATTCTCTAAATTATTTAGCAAAATTTACAATTCACCAAGTATACAAAATTAATCAAAGTTCGTATAACGGTATAAGAGAGAACTTAACGGCGTCGAAGCGGATTCACAGATTTAGACACTGACTTTGCACTTGGTGGAGAGCTGGTACTTAACGGCGCTACCGACAGCGATGCCGCTGTTACGATTATTACCAAACGGGATATACGCTGGACACGTCACATGAATATGATACCGACCCGAAGTGAAGGATCCAACTTTCCATCTCACCCGTCCATTCATCTTGATCATCAACAGTATGTCCCCGCTGGCCTGGTCCTGGCTCAACGCCACCCCGTTGTACGGCGCCACCGGGACGTTGGTGCCGTAAATAAACGGCGACCAGACGTTGGTGTCTTTGTGGCCCTGGTAGGCGGGGAGGATGGTGGTGAAGTAAGTGATTTGTTGGCTCCGGTAGGTGGCGAAGATGTCGAGCTTGTCGTAGTAGATTCCGATTTTGCTGTTGGGGTTTCGGGAAGTGACGGTGACTTGGAAGTTGGAGGTGAGGAGGTTGGGGACGGCGGTGACGTTGAAGGCGTAGATGGTGGCGTCCTGGAGGGTGAAGCGGGGCTTTTTGGGCTGGAGAACGGCCCAGATGATGAGGAAGGTGAGGAGGCAGATGAAGAGGATGACGAGGAGGACGGAGCAGACGCGGCGGATGATCCGCTTTCGGCGGTCTTTGTGGTGGCTGCACTGTTTTGTGCTCATGGCGAATTTTGGCGAGGAAGAGAAGAGATGAGTTTTGTGAATTGTGAGGGAGGGGCGGTGTGGATGAGTAGATAAATACTAATGCCAGAGGAGCAAAGTCTAGACTAATAATGAGAGAGTTGTTAAATACTTAAATGTTACAATTGTGTAGTATTGTTATTTTTAACATGGCCTTTACGTATTGCCCCGCACAAAACGGCTATTTAGAGGAGCGTTATTTAGGGGATCCTCCGTATATAAAATTGGTTTTTGTTCATAATAATATGAGTATCTCTTTGGTGTGAAACATGAAGTGTGAACTGACTAGCAAGTCAATACTGTACCTAACACATGTTTCGGACAATAAGTAGAAATAGCTGTTATAGTGAATTTCTAACCTTAAAAGTTAAAACCATTATTACAAATTCCCGAGTTGTGAAACCTATTTGTTATGCAAATTAAAAAAAGAAAGAAAAAAGCTTCACTAGAAGAATTATGTGTACTAACGTACTGGGTGTAAAGCAGGACAGGCAAACGAGTTAAGTGGTCTTATCAAGAATGCAAAGCCAAAATCTCAAACAGTGGAACAACATATGGCCCCGGACGATAAAAACAAGGGGCGGAGCTGGAAAGTAGTCACGTTAATGATCAGTATTGTGATGAATCGATGATTAAATAAATAAGATAGTATAATAATATAGTCAATGGACGGTTCCTAATATATGAATATGTACCATCTAATTCGTCCAAACTAGTAAAGTGGCACCTGTATAATATTGCAAAGGTACATTCTCTGCATTTTACTACAAAATGTAATGCCACCTATTAGGGGTGTACACGGGTTGGTGAAACCGATCAACCCGATCCAAACCGACCATATTTCGATCCAACCCGAAATTTTTTAACCCGATTAATAATTGGATTGAAAAAATATTAACCCGATTTAGTTGGGTTGGACATGGGTTTCGGATTTTATTAACCGATCCAACCCAATCCGATTGAAAAATATGTGAACGTATTAGTTTTACCCATCTCATCACATATTAGTCTAGTGCATTTAGTTTTATTGTATTTGTGTAGTAATTTCTATTTACTATTTTAATATATATGAGATAATATTTATGAATGAGAATATGAGATTAAATTCATTATTATGTTTGTGTATTATGTTTGTTTAGGATCATACAAAGATGAATATTGATTGTTTGTTACGTAAATGTATTTATGTTCTTAAATTCATCTATTCAAGTAGCAAACAAACATGATTGAGAATATGAGATTAAATTCATGAATATATTTGTTCATTGTTTGTTACTGTACTACTTATTTTTTGAACTAAATTTAAATTTATGTCTTTGACAAGATTGTTAATGTATTTTTTAGTGTAAAAAACTGGATGTTGAAGACCTAGACACCGACGATTATAATATTTTGTTGAACTGTTTTTCATTTTTTAAATCTTGAGACATCTGTTCTAGTTATATAATTTAGTAACCCAACCAAACCGATCCAATCTGATCCGAACCGAAGTACAACAAATTGGTTTGGATTACAAATTTATGCGGTTCGGGTTGGGTTGAAATTTTGAAAACCCGATTTAATTGGATTGAGTTGATAAATTCGCCCAACCCGCCCAACCCGAACCGTGTACACCCTACCACCTATACACATGCACGAACTGGTCGACTTATTATAACATTCACTGACAACTTACGAGAATCGGCCCCTACTTTAGAAATGAGAATGTACATCGAAACTTGTGCAAAAGGTAACAGCTCTAACTTCTAAGATTGTCTGCTTGTCTGATCCATGTGTCTGTAACCTTTAAAATTATCCGTTATCGTATTTACACAGTGGTAAATGTTGCTCCTTGATCCCATTAATCTCTTTCTTTAATGGTTTTGGCACTATTTTAGAATTTTTATAAATTTTATTTTAAGTAAATATTCAAAATTTTATCTAAAAGATTCTTTGTAAAAAGTAATTTATAAAATTATATTTTGTAAAAATCTTAAAATACACGTGAATCATCCGTTCAAATGTATATTTTTAAATGCGAACTCAGTTTTCTAAATTAGTTCCTTTACAGTTTGGTGTGATTTAAAAATGTTACCCCCTTAGCTTTCATTTTCCCTCAGCAGTTTGACTTTTTACTCGATATATATTGTCTGAGTTAAGTTCTATGGAGTACAAAAAAAATTGGAATATTGGAGTACAAAGTTTGATAAAATGTAATCTAGTCATCTAAATTTCAATTTTTTTTGTCCAATAATATTTGTAAATATTTGACAACCCGCACATTATGTTTTGCAACATAAACATCGTGATCAAATGGTAGAATAATTACTTTTATAAATTATAGAACTCTATGTTCTGCAATATAACTAATAAGCAGAACAATAATCTTAATACTTGTTAAAGTTGAAAGATATCAATGATTAATTGACAATTATGTGCAAGACAACTTATAAATGATAGATTATATCAAAATTTGGATAATCAAAGATATTATATAGGATCAAAATAAAAAATTATGATTTGTACTCCAATACTCCAATGTTTTTATGTACTCCATAGAACTTAACTCTGTCTTATAATATTGTTTCTACAAATTTTAATATTTAATAATATATATTTTATTCATAAAAAAATTAATAATAAAATTTAATGTAGTCAACGTATTTAGAAGTGTGTAAAAAAATTTAAAAGGCTTGTATAGAAAAACATAAGGAGTATATTACTTTTTATTATTGTCAGATTTTTCCTTTTGAACTTAGGTTACATTTTATATTTACCTATTAAAGTGAACGTCTCTTCACAAAAGAAAGTGAACATCTTACAGAATCTATTTTTTTCTAATTCAAATTTTAATTCAACACATTAGGTAAAATATCATGAGAAGGCTAGCTAGTAGCCTAGTACTATAAAATTATCAAAATTATATAAATAATTACTTTTGAATATCTTTAACTATACAAAATTGCTTAAGAATAAAAACTGAAATTAATTTTAAAATGCATAATTCGAAAATCTTAAACCGACAAGGCTATATAACAAATGGCACAGTGAGCCGGTACCGTAACAAGATTGTGACATCAATTTTGAAGGCATCACAACAAGATTGTGACAATTATTTGCGTGACATACTATTTACACAAGCCACTACACCATGCACCTTATCGGCTCAATTCCCATATGCTAATATGATTTTAACGGCTATGCTAATATCCACCAAACTGGCCTCATAAAGAGAAGAAATTATGGAACGAGAATTTTCTGTTTAAAGTAATTTTTACAAGAAGAAACATCCTAGTTTCGGTAAACGTCTTTTTGCCTTTCAGCGTAATATGTAGAGATTATGATTCCTTATTATATTTTACAAATTGGTGAAGCCGGTATATAAGAAATTAAAAGCTAAAAATATTTATACCTTGAATATATATGAGGCGGATTTGAGCGAATCACACACTCACTGCGCAGCTCGCTAGAAGCGGGACCTTGATCGATGTTTCACCATCAAAATTGTCATTTTTACTACCATAAGGAATATAAACGGGACAAGTAACATGGAGATGATAGCGCCCAGAAACAAAGGCGCCAACTTTCCATCTCACCCGTCCATTGATTTTGATCATCATTTGGATGCCTCCATTAGACTGGTCTAAGTTCAGTGCTTCACCGATAAAAGGAGCTATCGGAACGCTAGTACCTGATATAAAAGGTGACCAAACATTCATACTCTTGTGGCCTTGATAGGTAGGCGGTATAACAGTGTAGTAAGTGAGTTGTTGGCCGCGATAAGAGGCATAGACGTCGAGTTTGTCATAGTATATGCCTATGTGGTCGTTGGGATTTCGAGACGAGACAGTGATCTGGAAGTTGGAAGTGAAGAGGTCGGGAGAGGAGGCGACTTTGAAGTCGTAGATTGTGGCGTCTCGGACGACGAAACTGGGTTTTTTGGGTTGTAGGATAGCCCAAGTGATCAGAAACACGAGAAGGACGAGGAAACAGAAGACTAGGAGACAGGCGCATAGACGGCGGATGCGATTCTGCCGTTTCTGCTTGTGGTCGCCGCACTCTTTCATCGACATTTGGTGAAGGTGGTGGTGATTAGGCTATATGGTTTGGCATGGAAAGATAGGTGAAATATGAGAAAGAAGTGTGAAGTGTATAATGCGTCTAGCTTTATTATATATAACAAAAGGAAAAGACATACATAAATTGTGAGAGTTGCATCTTGCATGCGTATTACCTACTAGGAGTGGGCATTTTGCTTGTTATAAAACCTTTTTTTAGAGATGTTAGACTGGAAGATTAGTTCTGCCAGTCACCTTAACTAAGACACAATATCTCCCTATTAATTAAATATATAATCTTGATAAATTTAAACCACCCATTCTCTTATCCAAACAAGAAAAAAAAGCGGAACTAATTTAAAAGGTGATAACATCTTTTCATTTCAACTCAAAGGGCCTAGATTCCCGCAGATTATATGAATCGACTTCAATTACTCACAGGTAAACGCTAAAGAAATGAACAGAAAAGTTCTGTGACTGAGTAAAAATGCAGATATTGCTAATATATATGATATATCCACATAAAAAGAAGAAGCTGATATTTAATGAGATTATTAATATGTGACCAGATAATCTGGGATAAGAAATCAAGAGTACAGCCAATATTATTAAAGACGTTGGTTGCAAATTGGGATCGGGCCTACTGGTGGAATATGAAATCAACGTTCGAGTTTGGCCAACCGATCGACTTTTTCGTGGGGTCCTTGGATTTGGAATCCCTTCCGGCCTCCCCTATGCTAGCGCAGTAGTATGTATTATGCACCACTGACAAAGTGTAATGAACCATAAAAGAGGGATACTATAGAAAGAACTTCTTATACCGGACCTGCAGGTAGTAAGGGCAGTCGGTAGACAAGTGCCTCAAAGACTAAGCTAATTAGTGAGTCCAAATTCTCCGGTTCCATGATTTCACTAAATAATCTAGATAATGAGTACTTTATAATCACTGAATACCTGACCAAAATCGAACATTAGGAACTCTAGCACAAAATAGCACAAAAGCAAGGAAAAAGTAAAATGAAATGCGTTTATGTAAGAAGAGATGTGACATCCACAAAACCAGTGTCTAAACTACATCAATGACAATGAAGATTTGTCAATAAAAGAATAGAAAAGAAATGGTGGGGGACACAAGTGATAGAACTTCTTGTCACTTTCTTCGTGTAAGTCTCCGATTAATTAGTTAGATGACAATTGATGTTCTACCTCACACTCTCATTATCTCTCTAATCGTTGATTCTTTGTACAGGATCTTATCAGTACATTGTTCAAGCCGTCCAGATCATGCTTATTTGCACTGGTATATTCATAATAGAGAAACTACTGCCCAGGCCCCCTTCCTTTTAAGCCTTAACATGTGATATTAGCTTTCTGTCTCTTTTACATTATGAACGTTCCATACTGCTTCTTCATAAATATAACATGTGTGTTTTGTATAATTGTATGTACGTGGAGGACAATGAGACCCAACGCTTTACCTCTATAACAAATACTACTACATTTATTATTTTACAATTTAAACAGGAATGAAATATTACCTATGATACTATTAAGTATCAGTTTAGAACAAGGGATACTTTTGTGGTATATTACATAATTTTCGATGCATTAAATTTATTAATTTTGCCAGTAGAGGGGGAATGAGGTTTCGTAAAGATGACCTTTGGCCATGGAGGGGAGGATGAAGGATTTGATACTATAACAACATCCTTGAGCATAACAGTACCGGACTTAACTAACAAAAACATAACCAGAGTAAGTACGTACCCATTAATTACCATACCGGGCCTGTAAAATCACACTTCTAAATAACTGCTCACTACATTCTACTAATTTAAGCTTTTCTAAAAAAGACGCCTAAATGAAGTGCAGGATGAAAAGTACGTGGTAATGGCCTTGTCTAAGGGTTATATGATATTGTGTTAGGCAACAAGTATAACTAAGCAAACTGAGGATAGTAGCTGTACTCGGGCCAAAGACAAATAATTAGACTTGGAGAAGTTGACTGTTGAAAGTGAAAAGGAAGGTAGAAGGATAGGATGAGAAATTGGGTACTCCACTGAACGTAAAGGCCAAAGCCTAAAGGATACCTTACCTCTTGATGCAATAGAATGGAGATGTGATATGGGTGGTGGCCCTGGTTGAGATATTCCAGTAGAGATGGGAGTGGTAAAAAGGAGGTTATCTTTTCCTAAGTTGTCTCAACAAACTTTTTGAGCACATTCCTTCATCTTTTTAAGTCCCGAATTGCACTTGATACTATCCTCTGCCAAGCTTTCTCACATACCCTACAACATCATCTTCAATATTTGAATCTTTACAGGTACACTCAATATACTGTACATCTTAGACTCTTAGTAGAGGGAATGTGAAAGGGAAAGTTGTTTCCTAAGCTCTGTCAACTTTCTCTTTGGGCCAGTTAGTAAACTGAAAGTGGCGCCACTTTGAGAGGTGTTTAATATAGACATGAAAATATTAATCATATTCCAAACATAACATAATTTCTTTATATTTAACATGTTGAATTTATATCAAAATGGAATCAGTAAAACAAAGTTCCTCCTTAAAATTGGTGCAAACAAAGAAACAAATATGCAAACCAAACCAAACATACCTGGTACATCCCACTTAGATCGGGGGAGGCTAAAATGTAAAGGCCCCTACCCTCAAAGAATAGGGAGGCTGTTTCTGTGAAGACCTCGGCTTAGTGCATGACATAATAGTGAGTGCCATACACACACACACACACACAAACTGATACATCAAATACATATATATAGTAATGAATATCAATTTTAAACAAGCATAAAATTTCACACAATTTATAAAGTGGGGGACACAATACCTGAGCCCATGGTTTTCTTCACATGGGACTTACCGCTGATGATTATAATTGCTCAAAGTTATGATAAATCATTCAATCATCGAACCGAAAACATCAAATTGTTCATTTTTGTCCCACAAAAATCGATAAACAATCCCAAAACCAGGCTTAAAATTGATGATTCCAATATCACGCATTAAGCAGGCTTTTTTTAGATACCCTGGAATTGAATGCATTTCCATTTTTAGCACGACACCAATATCCAAAACTTCCCCGTTGAATATCCATGAACACATTTACACTAGTTTGTTTATCCTGTAACCAAATAATCTTCTAGCAAAACCACTCCACCAATAATCCACACAGGAACAATTATTTGATATATATAATGGATGCCAAAGTTGGTACTCAACAATGCATATGTATCGAAAATAAACAATCACTTTAATTATGCAACAGAAGTTACAACCAAAAGTGGTTCTCTCCTTTGCTTATAAGTAAGAAAAGAATTGGAAAACAGGATGAATAAGTAGAGTGAGAGGGTGAGGTGTACACATACCTTATTTAGTAGTAGAGAGAGTGTGAGACTGTTTACGTAGAGACCCCAACTTGTTAGAGATATGATCCAGGCTCCATAAAAAAGTGCTGCCAAACAGTACACTACATATTATATTGTATCCACTCCCACTATTTTTAGTCTTTTTTTTAATCTATTGAAATTATAAGCTTGAAATACAATATGCAGTACATGTTCTTATAAAATCACTCCCAAACATTTGAATGTAAAGTTTTCCAGATATCTTAATCAAGTTAAAGTATTCAGAAATGCACCGTGATTAAACAACGACAAAGCGAAAATGTTAATATAAAAAAATGACTCTTGTTTAAGGGGATACTAATAAACATCAAGTAATTCAGAAGTAAATTGAAGTACTGAGAAGGCTAGATACACATGTACTGCTGAAAATTTTGTGGCATACATAGAATCATCAACAGTGTTTTAAAACACTTAAAGCTCGTGTTTGTTATATGGAATTATCATAATCTCCGGCAATTAGCTTATTTGCTCTGATTTTTAATTATCTACCATAGGTTATCAGTTATCACATGTACTAAATCTCTATCAATCTTCAAGTTTATCTTCATGGGATGATAAGACCTAGTAAGATGGAGGTATTGATCCTTGAAGTAAATTATAATTTATCAAAACTTGTTCATGGGATTACTGCAAATAATTTATATGTAATCATGGGTACAAATTATAAATTGTAAAGGGATTGTATTCATTTAAACCAAACATAGCCAAAAAAAGTTTTATTTCTATGTCCTTCTAACCTCCCCTCCTTTTTTCCCATAGCAGATTGCATGATTCACATCTGTTGTGTTTGGTTGGGGAGAATGAAATGGAATTGAATGAGTAAATTTAAAAGAAAACATTAGAGCTAAGAGGGAAGTTTTGAAAAATTATGTTGAGATTTGAGAAGAATTGGGTATAGCAGAGAATAAAGCATTACTTCTCAAATTGGGGGTGTGACCTTTAGTTTAGGGTGTATGGAATGGAATGAGGGAAGGAATGAAATTGTTAAACAATTGTCCATAATATAGTTCAGATTTCATTCCAATCCTATAAAGTGCGTTCACCCCAACCAAACACGACATTAGTACTTACAGAATGACAACAAATTCAGCAATGAACGCATGGTTGTCCTCCCAGTAAGGCAAAAGCAAAAAAACTCAGAGGAGAGTGAAGTTGTAGAGGCAGAAACAACTAGAACATAGGTGAAAATTTGCCGCGGACAACATACAATACTAAGAAGTGAATCAAGAATAGACGATAAACTGACATTCAACTTAGAAGGCCAATCTTTTCAACCTCTTGATAAGTGGAAGAATATACAATATACTTCTAAAGTTTCTTTATCTTAATAAGTTTAATCAAAGCTGTAAATAGTGCACCAAATAGCGAAAGCATTATATGGTCTTCTATAATAGTATTCCCTAATTTCTTGGATAACTCAACTCTGGAAACATACGAGGAATCTGTCGACGTCGAGTCTTCTTGGGATAACTTAACTTTGGAAACATGCAAGATATACCACTAAACCTAATGGTGTTAGAGGAGCTATTGTTAATAAAGACTATCATGAAATAGCCCACAGAGTTATCTGAGGACACCATAGTGTATGTATGGTTGCATGTGTGATGTATGACTTACCGGAATCGATGGTAGATATTACAGCGGCACTTCTCTTTTCCATAGCCAATGCTGAAATCGATGACCAACTAGGCAGCAACTGGAGTAAAATTAAGCAAGAATTCTGTTAAAGCCCATCTCAAGCAATTCAACATATCAATAACTTGTTTCATACTGTCATACCATCATTTCTTTTATCTGTAACTTACACAGGCCTTGAGGAATTCCAATCACATGATCAGTTTTCAGAAAGCAGCATATTCACAAAATTTAAGAGCATAGGAGGCTGGGACACCAGCTTGTGGAAGCAAACGAACATTATTCCCACCAACATAGATAGACTGAGCATCATTCATAAGTAAAATCTAGCAAGAGGGATTTGAACCAAATATTCCCTTTTCTGGATATTATAATAGAATTCATATATGTATACCAATTTCACATTCTTAGTGAAGCAATTTCACATTCTTAGTGAAGCAGCAAAGCGAAAAATACAGTTATAGATGATTCACCATGGAGCAGCTAGTGCTGTTACTTAGCATTGCTCAATAATTATATATTTATGACATTAATATATCCCTTGAAACAATTCATAGTTGCATTATCTCTTTGGAAGCACACAGTACATATAAAGAAATATTATGCTAGAGTAAAGAACACACTGTATAAAGCACCAATGTAGGGAAATTCTGGAGGTTTAACTTCATTCATCAAGGCTATACTTACAAATATTAGGATCCACATACTGAAAAGGTCAGTTTTTCTATATTTACCAAAATATATATTGGAGATTCTGTTTTCGCAGAATTAATTCTAAAACTATCAAACGAGATTTGCAAGTTCAAGCATCATTCTCGAACGTTTAGCACATCAATCATTGTTTGACTATTGTTCCAATGTAACAATAAACTAAAGCAAGAAGGTCAGAACTCTAAAAGCAGAAAGCTTGCTAATCCTCCATTCTATTAGCTAGTAGGAAAGAATAAAAACACAACAACAATAAATATAGATACCTCTTCAGAGACAAATGATTAAAAGAACAGGTACTTCACTATATTCAAAACAAGATATTAAAACGATATCAACCACTCAATTAGTGTATTCGACTATAAATGTAAGAAAATCTAGTTAAATGTAAGAAAATCTAGTTCTGCATTTAAATCGAATATTAAGAAGGAAACAAAATCACCTTCTCTTAGTAATACGCCAACCATGCTTGTCACGGTTAATTTAAGTGCTGCAGTCCATGAATCATGATCCTGTCTTGCAGAACCCTGAATAGAAATAGTTGGTATCATCCGCTAAAATAATGTGCATTTCACCAATCACTAACAGTATCTTAACCAGAAATGAATCCATGAACACGCTGTAAGATTAAGTTATCAATTTCACTAGATTCGACTTCAAATTCATTTTTCTTTTTACATCACTTTTGCCACAACAATGACAGTACATTGTCATACAAAGCTAAACTTATTCCTGTATATTCTAAATCATATCTACCTCACATTGTATGCCAGGTTCTATCAAATTCCCCGTCCCAGTAGCATTTAAAACCCCGATATCAATGCCATCGCAGTCCGCCTTGACCTTGTACTTCTTCGTCACCCATTTCCCTCTCTTAAACCTAACCCCCGCCAAAACCCTGACCCTAAAAGTGATCACTCCTCGCCTCAACTCACTGGCCACACCTTCCACAACGTCGTTGTCAACATCCACGTCATCACTCACTAACCGAGCACTAATCACAGTCTGATTTCGCTTGCTCTGAAACATCGGCGCTATCGTAGTCCCCGATAACTCATAATCGGAGCCGTACAGTAGCAACACCTCAAGCTTCCTGTACCAGATCACGAGATTAGTGTTCGGATTGTGTGCTAGTACTGACAGATTGCACGCCGCCTTGAACTCCGATCCGGTAACGTTGACGCCGGCGATGGCGGCGGAGATGACGGTGAATCTCGGCGACCGAGGGCGAATGATGAGTGAAGCTATGATCGAAATGAAAGCGATGCAGATGAGAGCGATGATTAACGCAAGCATGATGTCACGAACACATGTGCAGATTACTTTAGTGATTCGATTGTATTGTTGACGGTCGGTGGTGGGCCTGGTGGCCGGTGGCTGTTGTCCGGCACCGCCGAGGAAGGTGGCGGCAGCGGCTCTGTGAAGGGGCATTTTGACGGAGGGGTAGGGTAGTAACTTCCCAAATTCTGTATTTAATTAATTTTGAATTATGTTTTAGGGGTAAAATATTTGTGCCTTTATAGAGGAAAAACTTGACACGAAATAAAAATTTAATAAATATCTCATCAACTAATTTGGCATTTTGTACTCTCTTGAAGTTGAATACTCTCGATAATCATAAATTCATAATTACTTTCTTGCCCCGTTTTAACTATTAAAGTTTATTAGAGCATAAAAAAAAATATGTTAACATAGTTATGCTTTATAAAATTAATATTAAATAAAAAATTTAGAATTGAAATTCTAATTCAATATAAAATTTAAAATTTTACGCCAAGTAAAATAATAATTTTTGTACTTTTCAACACAAGAGACAAGAGTCGAATATAAAATAAAATGACCCAAATTAATATATCAAAATTTATTTTCCATCACATTATCAATGCACGAAGACTAGTATGACTCTGCACTTTTTGTTCATAACTTGGAGTGAACATAGACTTAGAAACGTTACTCATATGAAAACAGTCGGTCGGTATTATGTCATAAACATATCTTTTAAAACATACAGTATCTTTTAGATACGTTATTCATTTGAAAACGGTCACTATTGTCCTATACACGAGGTGTGTTTGCCTGTACCATGAAGTTCTCCTGAGATGAAAATAACTCCAAGGTCTTACATTTCTACTCTGATTTTGTGAAGTATCTTGCCCTAGCTTCATGCCCAAGAACCAAGCTACAGAACACAGATGTTAATGTATTACACTAGAATGGTACATTAAGATACAATTGCATGCTTAGCACAATAAACATAGACCTCACAATCATAATGACAAACAATCACAAGTGCTTCGGTGAAATACTAAATGCTAATGACTCTCCTTATGCCGTCATTTATAAAAATAAAATTGAAAGATCCACATCACAAGCATAAGAACTCGGATAAATAACACAAACAATGCCTCTTACAGCAAATTATTCACCAGCCGACAGTAGTGGTGAAAGCATTGGCATTACCTAGCTAACTGTAGAAGGCAAAGCTGGGAGACTCGGTTCGATCATCTGCAGCGTGCCTATAGTAAGCCTCCTAGTCAGATCCTCTGCAGAAACCTTCACCACATCCTTTCTCATGCCTATATCAGCAGCATAGCGGCTGACACAGTACATTCCTACAGCAGTCGCAGCCATTCCATATATGTTCGTAGTAACAAGGCGTAATGGTGTCGACAGGACTGCGGCAAGCGGACCCCCAATTATAGATACTGCTTGACCACTCTGACCCATTGAGCTTTCCAGAACAAGCTGACCTGTCTTGCAATAAATAGCAAAATCTTCGCAGTTGTTCTTGAATACATTGTAGCACCCAAATCCATTGTTAAGCAGGTAGTTTGCCCGATGGACTACAGCTTCCCCTTCATCAGAGACCGCGAGTGTGCAAGTTCCACCACGTGCTTTTGCAAGAAAGAGGGCGTGGCTGACTGCATACTCGAAACGGTATAGGATCCCTCCTCCAAGAAAACAATTTAAACATGAAGAGACAACCCCATGGCCCTCTAGCGGCGGGATGCATGTTTCACAAGGAACATAAGTTCGGGTTGGACCTGAGCTTACCAAAAGGAGGTCCAACACAGTTCCTGTGCCCACTTCTTGACCACGTCTGGTGAAATGAATTACTTTATCATTCCCCACATAAATGCCTGATGAATAGGAAATAATAGGACAAATTGTTATATTGTAATATTGTGATGAGAAAACAGAAGACGATGATGCAACCCTGTAAAAGAGATCAAAATATAGAGAAAGTCAAAAAACCAAAGAAATACAACGCCTCTCAAGGGTAATACCCCCAACAATGACCTTTTATCACCTAAAAGAGGCTCCTCAAGGTGCTCACGGCTATGATCACTGTCATGTATGTTCAATTGTTCATGACACAACACAAGTCTAGTTCACCAGTTAGCATGTTCAATGCCTTCTCATTTCTCCCCAGACATCATATAATAACACTCATTTATTATTCCATCATTTTTCAGTTTTTCCTATTCCATCTATGTTCGACTTTAATTTTGTTTACAATACGTTCCTTCATACCAAACAAAGCACAAGAGAACACAGATTTCTCTCTACAAACAATACATAATTATCAATTTCTACAAATCATTCCTCCGACTACACGTTCAGTTGTTTAGCATCTTCTCCATCCCAGGATACCATCAAAAATAAATCTTAGCACTTCCCTTCAGAAACAGTATCAAAGAATGCGCCCTAAAACTATGCTAGACTATCCATCCATCTTACCAGTTGGACAACTTAGGTTGTACCAATTTCACAATACCAGTAAAGCAACATCCATATATAACAACCAAAAATATTAATTTTAAAACTGAATTTCATCAAGATTGATAAGTTGGAAAAAAACTATTACTTTCATCAAATCCGAAGAAACACTCATTATAGCACATCGACCACAGAATTCATCAAACTAAAAATCCACAATATATGCAGGACAGTTTCATCCTTTAAACAACAGAACTTTTCAAATTACACCGATACACACCTTGAACACAACTCGTATTTTAATAATTTGCCAATTGCTTGAAACACATGATTTCGACATCCAAAAAAGCACAGAAGACTCGATAATTGGTTACTCTAGTACAACAACTAACTCACATATTCCCCAAACAAGGTCTTTGCATTATCAAATTGGGGATCAATCAAATTAGATGTGAAACCCTCTTTTCGCTAACCTAAGCTAAAATGTATATATCACATATTAATATATTATTAACAAAAGATCCAACAGAATCTCAATTGAATACTTCAGCAATAACACATATAAGCATAAAAGCATACCGTGATGTGCATAGATATAAGCGTTACGCCAGGAATAGATGTGATCGCCTGGTTTAAGGCTCTCTCTATCGACTCTGTTATATTAAAACAAAATCAAATTAACACAAAAGAATAACAATTGCATAAATAATTCAAGAAATATATAAATATTATTATTACCTGTTTGAGAGCAACCCCATTTGACTCTCTTTCTCTCAAGCTCTCAAATTAATCTCTTTTTTGTTGCAGGAAGATTCTCAAAGATATGAAGATGATGGAGAAATGAGAATGGAGTGGTTTGTTATACGAAATTGAAAAAGGTGTACGCGATGTTGATTTACGTTTGTGCCCTTATTGTTGTCGGATATGCTTCGTGTTTAAGTAAAGATAGCGCGTTTCTGAGGTTCTTCTTGGGAGTCGAGACAGTTGCATTTTTATTCGTCCATCTTCCATTTGATGTCAGACCTTTATCTATGAGTCCAACTACGGATATAAATAAGCCCATTGTTATTGGGTTGCTTACACCATAGGCAATTAATCGAATTTATGGATAAAGGGCCGTTGATTGGCCCGAAACAATCTGGTGAAAGATACACAAAAATTTGGGTGCATTCAATTTAAATTTTACAGCAACGAATAAAGGAAAATGCTACATGCACAGAATTGGGTACAGAAATATTCACAGAATGAGTATGTGTCAACTTGTGATTGGAATGGACCCCCTGCACATGCATTAATAGCACCAATTAAAACTCCCCACCTAGATTGCCATGTCATTTTGTGTAAAATTATGTACCCAATTTTGTACATGTAGCACTACTCACGAATAAATATGGCAGAATCTCAAGGATTGTGAAGTGGTTTCTAGAATCTTCGAATACACTGACCAATGTCTCTGTATCCATCATTTTGTAAGGTAAAAAAATCGATGAATATCATAAGATTTTAACAATTTTAAATAATTGTGATCTAATATCATCATAATTTTATGTATAATTTAAAATTTTACGTTAATATCACCAGATTTTCAACAATTTCAAACTTTGACTAACTCTCAAATTTCAATATATTTTCCTAATTAGATAGAATATCATATAGGATTTTGTGAATACTTTTTTGTAAAGAAAAATATCAACTAGAATACTAGATACCCCTTAAGGCTTAATTTTTCACTCTATATTACTGCTTGCTTTCTATTTAGCATCTCTGTGCAATCCCAAGAATAACATAAGGTCATCCTAAAAAAATTATTAAATAGATTCTTTATTACTTAACATACAAATTTGTCTTTCAATCCAATAATTAATCTTATCTGACATGCATATGCGAAATAGTCTCGTCGTTACATTCTTATTTAGTTTCAGTTCTTTTATAATTTACAAGATTTGAATAATATATATTAAGTAAATGAAATATATTTTGTGATACATATTATATTAAATCTCTATTTATATTTTATATTTAAGTCAAAGTTTGATCAATTTTATACAAAAAATCGAACAAGACAAAAAATTTTGAGAGATAATATAAAATAAATAGTTAATTATAATTTGAAGCCATTTATTTTGACCCAAACACACATAAATATCAATATATTTTTTTTATGACATCTAAACTCATAAGGATTTCCATTAAAAGTTACTCTCAACAGTATTTATTTGTATTTTTATGCTTCTAATTGTTTTTATCTTATTTTTCAGATTTAGACATTCAATTTTAATAAAATATGAAAATACATATTTTTTTCATGTTCACTCAAATACACACCAAATATGAGAAAATGAAATTTTGTATTTATGAAGTATGAGTGAATCCTAGCTAGCGCGTAATTCATGTAACTATTTATAAAAACTACTTCCTCTGATTACACACAAAAATACGAGAAGAAAAAAGAGCTTTTTCTGCATGGCTTAGGTTTAGGTGCCGACAGAATGTTCAGAAAGTATTTTGCATCAACTTGGGATCGGAGCATTCAGCCACTGCTTTTTCCATTTCAAAAGTATATATTCTGATTTCTGATACAGGGATTCGGGGAGGGCAACTCTGGCAGGTTAGGTGAGCAAATTTTGCATCGTCTGAATTCATTTGTGGCATGCAGAGCAAGAATATTAACAGTCCTTTTTATTCTCCTCACCTTTCGGTGATCAGAAATTCCTGCCATATTCATCATATTCTAAACAATCACCAACGACACTCTAGCTCGCCATGCTTGATGACTATTAAACAATATTAATAGCTGTTACAACAGAATCCTACGTAATAATATTCTTTAAAAGGTATATTTATTTAAATGTATCATGATGTCATTTATTTATCTAGATTGGATAATAATATTGGGACGCAAGAATAATTAGAATTCAATCTCCTTGTTGTCAAAAAATTATATAACATATTGAAACTGAAGAGGAAACTTAATAATTTGAATGCAAAATTTTATCCTCTCTGTTTTTCTTCCGACGACTGTTATTTATATAGACTATGACGATTCAACAAACAACAAGAATTAAAAGAATCATGTGCCCAAAAATTTGTCTTAGGCTTATTATACAAGAACCTAGCTAGTTTGGCTAAGTTTCGGTGTTATTTATCGGCTACCTCTTTCGTTTTTAAATGTTTTAATTATTTTATTTTAAGCTTATTATCGTTAATGATACCCAATATTACTCCATTAGTTCATATTGATTACCTTAGTTACTTTTGGCATATATTAAAATTTATAATATTTTTTTTAAATTTATTAAATAAACACAACAAGTATTAGAACATATATAATTTAAACATTTTTATTATTTCTAACTCCTCGCCACTTGAAAAATTATTATTATATATGCGAAATGGTCGTCAGGGACATTACTTAGTTCGGTATTATTTAATACGAACTGAAATAACGAATCTGTAA
Organism: Daucus carota subsp. sativus; assembly: GCF_001625215.2. Classification (NCBI taxonomy): domain Eukaryota; kingdom Viridiplantae; phylum Streptophyta; class Magnoliopsida; order Apiales; family Apiaceae; genus Daucus; species Daucus carota. Next base: position 45,506,315 of record NC_030384.2, on the reverse strand, counting down.
ATACAAAAATCAATCTTCGAGGGAGTATTTATTTTATATTTGTTTATTTTTGTTAAGGCAAATTTCTTTACATCACCTCCCAGTCAACAATCTCAGTATATATTTAGTAGACTATCCATACACCAATTAAATTAATTATTACATTTAATCCTCTCCAATCTCTACTAAATAACTTTTCTTGAGGGCACTGTCATGCACAAGGTGCTTAACTATTTTTTTTTAAAATAGTTTGCTCCAACTCTATATTTCTGTCCATTTCCCCACCAAGTTTATCAGAAGATTTCTTCATTTGACCATGCTAATTAGTTTCTCAACCCAAACATGTCCACCCTAGTCCCTAGCTACTGATCTTCTCCACATTTGATAATAAACAACAAACAGAGCGTTGGGATTTTATTAAGTGTGTATCACACTAGTTATATATATAAATTATATTCTATGGCAAGCTAGCTCCGGAAGAAGTACTATTTACATTAATAACGACGACATGGACATAATTATCATCATTTCCATGTCTAGTGTCACCGGTTAGAGGTTTTACGGAACCACGGTGAATTATATGGGAAGATTGGGTTGATTTTGCACTTTCGAAATTGGCCTTGTCAGAAAGTTCATGAATGGACTCAGAGATTTTCTCAACGCATTTGCTTATATCACATAGTAGGGATCCCACTGCAATGGACGGTATCATTTCCACCAGATTTGCGCTGTCAGGTGAAGAAGCTTCAAGTGCAGCTCGAAGATCAGCGATGGCCGCCTTACAATTTTGGATGTGTGCACTAAAGGAAGATGGACGCTTCATAGCTCGTAAAGAGGAAGCTAATTCTTTCAAAGCCTTGCCTGATTCCGAGCACACTTTCATGCATGGCTCTGCGATTCTTTTGTGAAATTCTGACTGTACCTGCAACAATAGTTTATTTTGGTGTTAGTTCTTTCCTTAAAGTGAGTAACATGCATGACATAAAAGTACATTGCGTATATTCGATGGATCTTCTGTCATCGGCAGGCTTATGTGTCTCATTGGATCTTCCGGAAGCTTATATTAAAGTAACTTGTAATAATTTACTATACATGTTTACGTAAACAGCATCTTGCGGACAAGACAGATTTTATTTTGAACATGTGTAGATTATGCATCAGCTCCAACTTTTCAAATGATGCTCGGTAAGGTAAGATAGAGTCGAATTTGAGACTTTTGCCGAACTTTTTGATATTATAGGTCCCAAATAAATTTTATGTCATATTTCAACAATGAATATACTAATTTCGAAACAAAAACGTCGTTGAATCAAGAGACGTGAGTTAACATATATGTTATATCAAGTCTAGTGTAATATTTACTTCGATATCGGTATTGAGATGGCCACTAAGAGCTTCAATATGACATGCGCATTGCCTAATCAGGCCCCCAGTTTCCAAGTATTGCTTCCACGGGTGACTAAACCTGAATCTCCCGTGGCCTGGTTCCCACCATGCCAAATTAGCCTGCCATTAAGAACACTTTTGTATCAAATAAAAGTGTTTATTTGATTAATTGTTTGAAATCTGCACGTACATGCACAAATGACTATCCACTTGATACATTAGCATTTAGCAATTACTCACCAGGGATTCTTCGGATGCTTTGCTATTAAGAACACTTTTATATCCATTAAGAAAGAGCAGCTTGTCTTTGCTACAGACACCAGCCTCTCCAGAACTTTCCTCCTCATCAAGTTTAAAGTATTCACCTCCAAATCCTACAATGCAAAAATAATATATACTGAAAACGAAAGTTATGGAGGACATTTACTCAAGTAAAAGTACAGCCTAAATCGTTGCGCACCTTCTAAGAAGTTGGCAAGCTTTTCCATGTTAAGAGCAACAAGTTTGTGCAGATCTTCACCGGCCCAAACTGGACAAAGGAATATTGATACAACCATACAGGCAGCACCGCCGATGATGATGGTGACTAGGCGTTGGTTCGCCAGCTCTATGATTTTTTCAACTCGAGAACCGGAGACAGCTACCATGCTGAATGTTAGTATAAATATCAGCACCCCGTAGTCATACCGCCTCTTTATATGCGGGAAAAATCTTATGAATGTTGATACCGCAGCTGCACTTGCACAACATATACAAGTAAATAGTTCATCAGTTCATATATGTTACTTTAATTAATTGATCATTGATAAAGAGTTGAACTATACCGAGGAGGAAGACCATGAATCCTAGAAAAACAGGCTCGGCTTCTCCGAGATGGCTTGCTATGTAAATAGCTCCGAGTCCGAGACCGCCAGCTGAAAACGTCGCAATTCCTCTATTCAGACCTTTATATAAGGTTCCACCTGGAAGATAATTACAATACCAACATTAATTCTACTTGCCTTATAGCTTGCGAGCTCACTACAAATATCATAAAAACGGTTTTTCAAGTGTGTACTCATGACACACACCAGACAAACCGCTGTTAAAATGCACATGCATATCTGACCTACTGTAAATTCGAAAATCACGACCACGGTTAAAACGGCCCAGATTCCCGCCACACCAAAGCCGTCATACAATGGCCTGACATAGTATATCAAGGACACAAATGTGAGAGCTAGTGCAACTTTAAAAGAGTGCACAACTCTCCTCGGATCATCTCTCGCCAGCTTCATAATTCTCTCTATAAGCACCTCCATATTTGTCCTTATCTTGCCAGATAAAGCCTTGGCCCAGTGAAATAGCCGACCCATAAGCCCATGCTCACATGTTGTTGAATCAATTTCCATGGCAGCCATACTTTTATTTTGATTCAACAGCTTCTTTATAGATGATCAGATATTCAGCTTATCAAGTAAAGAAAGCTGGCTCTACACTATAAGACCCCTTAAAGATCAAGTGAAAAAAGAGATTTACGAAGTAATGCAAGAAAAATGCATGTGCTTGGAGGTCTCTGAGCGGCTCAGATTTATAGCAATAGTAAAGTTAGTGAAAATTCTGAAGGTGTACTTTTTTTAATAAGTAAATAATAGTTTATAATTTTACGGTACATTTGAGATTATATGCATGATAACTGGATAGTTTTGTTCGACGAAACGACAAAGATTTGGTGGAATAAAAATAATATAAAGGGACATGGATCGAGTTTGGAAAGTAGAGCTGACTAGGACTCTGCTTTGCTTTGAGATGGATCACAAACTAAACATCGGGTACCCACTCTACGTAATTAAAGCAGGTATGGGGGCCGGCTAGCCTCGATCAACTTGCTATAAAGTTGATGAGGAAGTTCCGTCTCCACCTCTCCATTTCCTCGCACAAACAAAAGCTGAAATATGGACTGTATGCCACTCAACTGTGTGTACACTTGCAAAGGGTTAAGACAACTCATCTAGATTGTAGTCCCGACGGAACTTTAAAATTCGGTTATTTCCGTTTTAAAAAATTCTGAGTTTTGATTAAGAATTAGTGAAAAATGTATTTAAAGTACCAATTAACGTTCATTAGTAATTTGGAAATGTTGGGATAAGTTTAATTGTTACCGAAAGAAGTAGACCATTCTAGAAGACTAGCTGCACACCACATCAAAATAACATAAACCATGGAAAGTAGCGGCCTCTACGTACCCATTGGTTATATTCTTTTCCTTGACTAATTCCTGTGGCTCTATTCTTCTCTTTTTTTTCTTCTGTATTTCCTCGGATTATATTCTTTTATGAGCGGTTTCAATTATTTATATAGTTGACATAATTTTTTAGTACAGTAAATGTGAATCGAAAATCTATGCTTCTTAGCATTATCAAGAGTGCCTTTTAATGGTAAGAGTATACTAGAAGAAGAACACCGATAAAAAGAGGAAAGTGCTCTCTTTTGGTATGGTGTGATAAATTTGCAAGCGAATGGTTGATATAGGAGTACTTTTTTACTAGCTTTCTGTGTGGGCTTCATTTCTCCTTCTCTTTATACGTGATCTCGAGTTTATGATAAGGTATTGTGAAGCTAACTTCTCCATCACCAAAGTAAATATGTAATGTAAGGTCATCTCCTATTTCCATAACTTTTTGTCTAAAACTAACGCGACAGATTAGATTTAAATAATCGGAGATAAAATACACTTGAGGAAAACAACTCCTTTATTCTTCAATTTGTTAGTGTTTACGGGCTATAAATTTGTAACAAGACTATATATGAATAATCCATATTATTTTTAAAATTTTATATTAAACTTATTATGTTTTAATACAGTTGACAGAGATATTGGTAATTTTGGTTCATAGCGTTTGTTCCGCCTGTATAGAGCTACTGTTCTAGCAAAGACCACACTCTCTTGATTGCATCTATTAAAAATATAGTTGGATAATATTGTCAAGAAATATTGATATAATTTATCAAATATTTTATTTAACTAAATATATATAGAGAAAGAGTGTTATATATATATATATATATATATATATATAGAGTCCTACTCCAATAGAAACCAAATTAGCCTAAAAACTAAAAACCAGTTTCTGGACAGTTTTTCATCACTATTTTTAACAACAGAAATCACTAATTTGTACATAACATATCACTGATTTATATATAGCATATCTCGCGAATATAAATATATATATACACATATATGCAACGTATATGACCATCATTTTCACCCAAATCGTAATAATGGACCTCTTACCACCATTACAAAACGTTTCTATGACTTGCCACCATTGTCTATCATCACCAATAATCACATAGACTTTCCATCATAACTTACAAAACTAACGACTACTTACCATCATCATTCAACTTCTCTTGCGGCTTCCTACCAACAAAAATTTTCCTATGGATGAAATTAATCATCTATAATCGATTATCAATAATTTAGATAAGTAGATTTTCTCAATTTTGATAATAAAAATCGCTGTTTACATACTATATAAAAACAGTGATTAGTGTAGTATAAATTAGTGATACCCGTAGTTATAAATAGTGGTAGGAAAACTGGTTTCTAGTTTTTATTTTAAGAGTGGTTTGTATTTGATCATGAGCCTATATATATATATATATATATATATATATATGAACATATACATATATAATTTAAAATATATGCTTAACTTTGTTTATATTTATATATGATTGAAGTGCAAGAGATATCACATAGACAACTTTTATAAATGATAGAGACGATAAATTAGTAACATATATGATGATAATATGTCGTCACTATCTAAGAATTTTCTTCAAAGTTCGTATAAGAGATACTTTGTGTTAATGTTTTCATTTAAAAATCTTAAAGGTGCAGAGATCTATTGATACTTTTCATTTTATAACTCTTTAATCTGTCTTGAAGACGTCAATCTATACTTACAGATCTTAGCAGACCTAACTAAAGTTTAGATTATTTATTCATGCATTCATCCACATGTTTGTGTCAATGATTACGAATTAAAAAGAGCGGTTCATACACAAAACTTTCTACACAAAAGTGGTGACTCTCTTTATTGGAATGCTTAATTTTACTTTAATGAAGTTTGATTATTTTATAACCTATCAGAACTTCATTTTTTTTAAGCTAATTCCAGAATATCGTCTATTCTGTGAGTTGAGTCGATGCTCTTTTCTAAAGCTCAAGAAAGACAGAAACTCTACATAAACAAGGAACATGCAGGTACGTGTTTTTTGAATGACAAGATGTGCTTCTCCGGACTAAACACGTACATTCGCTTTATACAATTACATGGATTTCGGAAAAAATGGAGTAAGAACCTAGTCAGCCATCACGGACCAGTGAGTGGATCTGACTGAACATTTTCATCTGCATTTTCAAATCTAAAGCTAAAACATTTTATTCTTATATGGATACAGGGTATTACCTAGCTGTTATATTTCACCCTAATTAGAAATCAAAAACCAGTATCCAACATGATTATTGTATTTTAATCAAAGAATTGTTCATGTATAACACAAATCACTATTATATAGACAAAATATCATCATGTTCATTCAGAATGTAATGACTAAACTTCCCTCACCACAACAATTTGTCACCGTGTGTGATGACATTCTAGAGATTATTAAAATTGATCTGATAACTTTCTATATTTATTTATTTAAAATAGAAACTAAAATCACATTGAAATTAGAAATTATTTATGTCCTTAAATCAATCTAATCCGGTGGCATTCTATGAATCAAAAATAATTAAAATACACCATTTGATACATAATTTTCACAATTTTTAATTTAATTTTTATGTGAATCGGATAAGTTTTTTTAAAATTTGAAGTCATTATATTTTTCTCCATCTCCTATCGATACTATTTATACCACTATATTTTAACGTGAATTAAAAAAAACATTTCTATTTTAAGAAGGCTTATGGTGAAATCACCAAACTGATTCAGTTCTGTTTTGAAGAAAGTGGGATACATCATGTAACATGATACAATACCGAGTGCATTTGGACCAACAAATTAAAGTTTTAGATAAAGAGGATTTAATGAATTATTTAATATATTCAAGAGATTGCAAGACAGTAAGAATAATAAGCACTTTGAATTGAGACTATTCAAATGGTATTCTATCAATTGCGTTCAACTTTAATCATCAACTCTCGGGCTAAACCATTTGCTCGTCGATAACTAGATTTTACCACATGACTAGTTTGGCATGTCCGAAACTTGTAAAACGCCACTAGAGCTAATCATAATTTTTTTTCAGATTACGGAACATTAGTTTCATAGGATGAATTAATTAGCGTCATGCATCATGGAAAACAAGGTTTAAATATCATATATCTGTTTACTCGAAAAACAATCATATACTTGTATCGGCCCTAATTAGACTTGCAAATCAAAAACCATGAAACACATTAATCAAGTATTAGCAATTTGCATTGCTATTTCATCTCGAGATTTCAAATTAAAGTACAGCAATTGAAATTCACAGCTCCAAACGCCGACTATTAAGTAGTGCTCATATTTTCTGACTCATTTATATATGTATAACATATGAAAAGAATTAAAAGTCGGTCTCGTATCAAAATTTTCATCTTCAAACTTTATACATTTTTTATAAAAATGCATCATTTCTATATATTCATTATTATCATCAAATTGTTCTTGTGTGAAAATTTTATTATTATTATTATTATTATAAAAAGGAAAGATATAAAGTTTTTGATACTATATTATGGGCCCACTTCTTTTATGCAACACGGGGCTCCTAAAATATTTAAGATGGCCCTGATAGCTACTAGATACGACCATTAAAATCAAAAATATCTTTTGGATTAGCAATAAATTCTCCTCTAATTTTGAATCATTCATTTGTAAAAGATAATTTCTCGAGAGAATTCAATTATCATGGTAGTGTTTAGTAATAATTTAATAAAACAATATATATTAACTTATATTCTGAGATTATCGAACACTTGTAACTTTTTCTAAATTATAAATGAAACAACTTGTCTGTGAATTTCTGGATCCACTGAGTGCAAACGGATGTTGAATGAGAAAGTATAAAGACCGCCTGAGCAGCCGCGAAGGTGTTAGTAGCACTAGCACTAGAAAGTATATGTCAATGGATATATATTTGTGGAGAAGATCACGAACAAATCTCATTAAACATGTTAATGCTGTACGCAGAGCCAAACAAGTTCCACTATATAGCAGTATAGCACTAGTCAGTTCCACTATACTATTAATACACTATATATCAGTTACATGAGAATAGCTAAGCTAGCGAGGTCAGTGCTGAGGATCGAATCATGATAGTACGCTGGAGGAGGACTGCAATTTAAAACACAAAAGTGACGTCCAGCCGTGATTCAACTATACATAATGCATAAATATTGTACGTTTTGTACGGTAAGTCGATCGGTAAACAATAAGTGGTCAGATTGTAAATGACTCAGTGATGATAATTGAACTATCCAATATCCATAAAGAACATTTCCGTTAACAGAAACATTGAGAAAAATGATAGTTGTCCAAAATTTATTTTAAAAAAATTTCTCAAATAATACTTGTCATTTAGTAATTTTTTATAGAAATAATAAATGAGATTTGCTCATGTATTCACACTAACTATATCACTTAAAAATTTTATACATTGTCAATTATCGCATCATTTCCATCATATGATCTAGCAATTTTTTAGATATCCAATATAAGATATCTAGCACTATCCTCATCTAAACATTGTACCAAAACATCCACTTCAGGAAGAGTGGAGGTTTAATCTTCAGAATAGCCAAAATAATCTACTTTAGAACGAGCGGGGAAGTAATTTTTAGGAGAGCAATGTCGCGTACTTCAAAATAATTCCAAAAAAGTCGCATAACACAAAATTGGTTAATTAATATGCATGTAAGATCCATTTATGTTAGTGAAATAAAATTATTTAAAATTATCAACTAAAATTTATAAAAATAATTGAAAATAAATTTGGAATCTCGAGTGCATGAAAGAAATCATTTTCGGAAGGCCAGGGACGCTAAGGGACACATTTTATGTTGTTCGAGGGAAAAAACGCCCAGCCTTGCATCTACTTTGAAATGGTGGATATGTCATTTTCGGAAGACAATTTATTTGAGTAGTATTATTAAAAAATACAAGAGCTTTTGAAAATATTAGCTACACGAATCATTAAACCCATAAAAATATTACCAATCGGTTAGAACTTAGAACATTGTAGCTGAGTAAAACATGAAATCCATAAATAGACCAGTCACAACATATCACTTTAGATCTTTTGCATACAAAGAAATGAATATTGGACCGCTGGAAAATAAATTTGAAGAAATTATTAAATAAAATATGTGCACGAATGCATTTCTTTTTATCATAACTCATGATACATATTTCTTTTTTTATTCAAATTTGTTAATTCGAAGATGTTTAACCCGTTATTCTATGTATTATCACAAGCATGTTCATTGTTACTACATAATTATTTCGGCAAGAAATAGCTTCTTAAGTTATGCAGAAGCAGCCCAGATACATTTAAGATGGATACATTTATGTAGGCAGCTGATTGGGCCTTCATTTTCTGGCTTAAATTCAGACAAGAGCCCCATTAAAAGCCCATAGACAGGGATATGATTGTTGCTCATGCTTGCGAAGAACACACTATTCTCTCTATGTGACACCACCGATTCCAAGTTCATCTGTCTTTTTCATTTTCTTCTTTCTATGGATAGAGATTCTACTTTGTTTTATGGATAATAATATAATATGCTTCTCCGTAAGTTAATTTTTTTTGATTTGGATGTCAACTTTATTAATACTTTTTATTCTACTTGCATTATATTTACATCAGCTCCAATTATAAAAATAGTGAAAGGATTGAAAGCAACTAAGTATATTTTATTGAAAATTGAGAAAAAAGATTGGACTCCTATAATATATTCCTTTTAAGTCTCTGACTTAAATCAATTCATTACGAACTTAAACTTTAAAAAAACCCTTTTAAATATGCAGAAGAGAGGAGACGTATAAGAGTCACCGGAGTTTGTGTGTGGATAATTTTATATCATAGAAGATATTTGAGTTATGTAAAAATTAAAAATAAATCAGATTGAATATTTATTTTAGTATTGAAATTCATTTTTATTAAAAAATTATAAAAATAAAATAAATTGATCAAAAAGACATACGCTGCCAATTTCTGACAAGTCAGTTTGCAATTTATTATCATATAAAATAATATTTTTCAGATTAAATTTTAAAATGACTTAAATTGAGAAATCCAGACGAAAACCATGCCAGTGTCTCAAGTATTATTCAATTAACAATGAAAGCAAATATATCCTCGGAGAGACATGCACGGATTGGATTATTGACTACGAAGGACCAAATCAAATCATACAAAATAGTACTCCCTCTGTCCCATCCAATTCTTATCATTTGAAATGGACTGCTCGGCACGCATTTTAAGGCTCATAAAAAATATAGTTTCATAACTTATTTTTAAAATTTTCCTTTTCTGAATAAAAGTTTAAACATTAAACTTTTATTCAGAAAAAGAAAATTTTAAAAATAAGTTATAGAACCATATTTTTCATGAGTCTTAAAATGCGTGTCGAACACTCCCCTCCAAATGATAATAATTGGAGGGGACGGAGGGAGTATTTTTTATGAAGTTGATAACAGCAACGGATCCAGAGCTAGGGTCCAAATGTTACCGACACCGTGACAACTGACACGTATGCATATCAAAACGACTTTATAGAGTAGTAAAATAACTAGTGCTCTTGTGTTGAGCTGTGTATCCCAAGACTTTAAGGGGTCGTTTGGTTGGAGAGGGGGTATGGGGTTGGAATGAGAAATCGGGTTAAGCTGGTATGGGGTTGAGGTATCATTTCTGATATTAGGTGTTTGGTTGAGTGGTAGAATGAATATGGTTGAATTATAATATTTATGAGTTATTAATTGTAATTAATTTAAAATATCATGAAATTAATATTTGTATACATTTTTAAGTCATTAATTTCATTTTGTGTTAAAAATTTACAAGAACTAATATAAATAATAATGAAAATAAAAGAAAACAATTTTGATTCCTGAAACCCACATTTCATACCCACCTCCCCACCTGAGTATGAAATTCTCATAACTTGTGGGTTTGAGGAATGGGTTTGATGAAATAAAATTCTCAACCAAACACCAGGTATGGGTTTGGAATGAACAAAACCCATACCTGATACCACGGAAGCCTGAACCAAACGACCCCTAAGGGGGAGTGAGCAGAAAAGATATGCATTCGTATGAGAGCTTTATGTGGCAGTCCGGTAAAGATACCGTTATTTGGCAAAGATAATGTCAGAGAATACCCGTGCAGATTCATTCGGACGTTTGATGGTCCCTGTCTAGTGTCTGCACAGTTGACCGAATTTCAATTTATATATATAAACCACCCTGTGGGAACCAGGATGTTAAAACTTTAAGCTCACGGGCTAAATTATCGTACTGTGCATATCAATTTAGCTTTGGGTTATAGTAATTCCTCGGTATCATCTGGGATAGGAATGACTTGTTTGCGGGAGGGCTCGAACCCAGCCCTCTCGTAAATCTGGCTCTTATATTATTTAGAGAACCTATCTAAAATTTTTAAAACTTTAAAGTTTTAGAGAGATTGATTATTTACACCCTCTTGGCTGCCTCGGCCATCGGAATTTCGGAATCTGTTCCTTGACAGAAATTCAAATTTAATTGCAGAGGCTCTAATGTACACTAATCATGCGGTTGATTGATTCACCTGATGTTCGACATGTGCAAATGTTCATGCACGCTATATACCCAGCAAATTTGAACAGTTGAATCCATGTTTCCACCGCTGAGGTAACCTAAAACAGCTAGGTTTAACATTAATTCAATGTACATTTGTACAGTAAAAATCTATACTCCCTCCGTCTCAATTTATAGGTCCATTTTGGAATAAACACGCATATTAAGAAAAAAGTTGGTTAGATAGAATTTTATCTCATGTATCATTAATTAGTGCATTGATAAGTGAGAATATAGTTGAGTTTCAAAAAAATCACAATAAATATAGGGATTTAGTGCATTGAGAAATGAGAATAATGTTGAGTTTCAAAAAATTCACAATTAATATGTTGATAAATTTGTATTGAAAGAAGAGAGGGACAAGTGTTTTGGGACAATTTTTTTTTCCAAAAGAGACCTATAAATTGAGACGGAGGGAGTAATATATAATTGAAGATTCACAAAAATACATATTTTTCAAAAAAAAAGATAGTCAAATTGTATAGGGTTATTACAAACGATTGAGATTTCCAAATTTGTATTGAGATTACATATATCATTATTCGGATATTTTTAGAAAAACCCTTGATACAATTCATCTTAACAAAAAATTTAAAATTTCAGATCTCATAAAAAACATTCACTGCATGTGTATTTCGTATAACCTCCTCTATCTCAGGTGATTGAGAAGTATGCACTTAGAACAAAAGGCTCGACACGTATTTTAAATTTTTTGAAAAATATAATTTTATAAATTATTTTTTTGTTTTGAATAAAATTATAATATTTAAACTATTATTAAGAAATAAAAATTTAAAATAATTATAAATAATATTTTCTGAAAAATTAAAATTTTTTTATCAAAATAATATAAAAAATTATATAAAATTGAGTGAAACCGCCAAAGTTCGGAGTAAAATTCTGTTCCTGTGTGGCTGTGTGTACCCTAATATACACGGCTACACGTTTCGTGCTCGTTGGAAATAGGTTTTGGAGTTTATGCGATAATTCGAGAGGCATCAAATTCGCAACAGGCGCTGAACGAAGATGCACTTGACACTTGTGAGCGGACGACAGGTATGTCAAACAGTGACATCTTTATAATTTAAAAAAGGTAGTTGCCGGTAACACTCTGCTTCATTCCCATTGGTCTTTCTCTTGACTTTTCTTCTACACCCCTGGCCCACTGGCCCCCACTATATATGGAGTTACATGCCTACACGTCTTTCTAGGAGCTCCGGGCCCCACCGCAGGCCGGCTCATATCGTCCTTCTTCACTGCTCCTATCCTGTACGCAGTCTTCAAAGACAGAGCTAAAAAGGCAAGTTAGGCGACTGTGCTTTTGACGCGTGTACAGTGCGTCGGCCCAAGGGGACCATTTTGGTAATAATGTGAAACTCTAAAGTCCAAACCAAACACTTGTCGTAGGCCCTGTTGGAGGCCTGGCCCGGGCCCGTTGTCTTATCTCGTTAATTTTGATATTAGGTTAAATGATTAATCATGTTTATTAGGTGATAATTCGTGTTTAAAATAATATCTTAAGTGATGTTGAATCAGAATTAAAGGTGTACTTGTTTGTTTTCTTCGCTGATGATAACAAGTTAACAGCTTTTTTAATTAATCGTTGGGAGTTGATATTGTTTGAAAAACAAACCACGATTATTAATACTAATGTATAATTATGCTGTAATGACCAATGTGGTGTCAGTGAATTAAACTAGTGTTAACTGTTACGCCATGCTTTCAGAGTTTTAGGTGATCTTCGTTTTACGGACAAACACTCCATAATAAGCTACTAATATCGCTTTCAATATTACTCTCGCATTATCTACAACATGTTTTCTCGTGGGGATGAATTGATGAACAAATAGTTGTCCTCGTTTAATTTTTTTTAATCTTGACGTCTTAAGTTTAATCTATAATTATAATGCTTTCTCCAAAATATATAATATTTTAGTGGGATCAAATTCTAATTAATAATTAGATAATAGGTAAAGAATAAAATTAAGAAAATACAAAATACAGTTAATTAATTTTGGAATATATTCTTGATTTTTGAAATTTTAAGAAATAAACTTTTATTTTTAGTCAAAACTTGTTTAATTTAATTATTAAAAAAATAATAAAATACTCCTGTTTGGGTAAGGAAGTACATGTTGTTCTTCTCTTTGTTTTAAACTATTTTTTACTTTGAATTTAGGTTTTGCTAAAAAGATATTTTTAACCTAAAACTCATTCCAGTTTTACTTTTTTTTTAAAAAAAAAATGACCATTTTAATCAGGAAAAAAACTTTAAAAAAATAGCACAATCACTCACTCAAAAAGAGTTACATGCAGATACTGAGCCATTTTTTCTCCTGAATCATAAAACATATAACCCATAGTACATAAATATATATCTTTTTTTTGAATAAAATAAATATATATCTTATTATTATATTGGAAGAAGATGAATAGAAAGCAAGCATGCATTTCAGGATCCAACTTCAATTGTTAATTATATTCTACATGATACGATATCAGCACATGACTGAATTCCATGTTTGCTCGGAAGACTCCAACATGTTTATGCATAATAATCACTTCTTGTCGATCTATACAGCGCTGAGAGTGCTATGTTCCTCGAAGCTTTGAGGTACACACCAGATCATATAATGCATAAAAAACACTCATAAGTTTATTAGTTAAACTTATATATATTTTGTATACAAAATATACGAAACGGAAAAGAATAAATTTTTTGATAAATATTGAAATTATATGTGATATTATCTGGTGAGGGCAGTGCAGACATAATGAGTAAAAATACATGGATGCATATAGAAAGAGAAGAAATAATGGTGGCTAATAACTTTAGAGCGTTAAAGTAGTAGGTGATGTATATGTATGTATAAAAACCGGTGGTTGGCCCGGTGTCCTCCTGTGTTGCTTGTAAATTTAAATGCTTTATCTTCTTGGAACGACGACATCCAACCAAATAAAAAGGAAGAAAAATTAATAAAGACAGACGACTGATAATGAATGATTGAGCCTTCCGTGGTCCCATGCTGGAGTTGCACAATGTTCACCATCACTCCTTTAATCTTTTCTTATTATCTTTAATTATATATTTTTATTTCACTGTCCTCCTATATTATAAAAAATAGAATCAGACTTAATTGAGAAATATAAAAATAAAAATTTTGTCAGAAATTAAGTAAATAATTAATTGAATAACCGTAAATTCAATTAGTTCGACGAGATAAGAAACATAGTTAATCGACTGATGTCTATAATAATACTATTATAATCACCAAAAGAAAGATAAATAAATAAATGGGAATTAAAATGGCATAAAAAAACTTCACACGGAAACAGACGTTTCCTCGTTTTTCAGCAGTTTATATCTTCTGACACATTGATCGTTTATAATAATATAGATAGGATTGCACTGTTTTTCTTTTAAAAGAAAGTAATAAGAGAACACATCTATCACACATCTCTCTCCCTCTCTCTCTCTCCTTCTCTCTCTCTCTCTCCATCACAAGTCGTACGTATATATGCAGGACTAGCAGCTCCTCTTCTCTTCCTCTTCTTCCCTCCATCATCAACATCATCATCCCAATAGAAGTAACTCCTAGTGGATGCGTGTATCTGTGTTGCGCAATCAGATGATATTTGAACACAAGTGTCAAATCAGCCGAGTGATCGTTCAATCTAATTCCAGGTACTGTTGATTCTGCGTCATTACAGCTGAAGATACATGTTCGATCAGTCATCTTATATATATTTCGATGACGTATTTAGTAAGTTGATTAGAGATTTTATAAGAAAAAGTAACTTGTTAAGTCTAGATATATATTTTCCTTTTTAATCTGATTAGAATTCTTGGATTTTCCTCATTCTGCGTGGAGTTTGATTCCACCAAAGGAAATGATTAGATCGGATGAAATGGATGGATAGATGGGGATGTAGTTCGATCTAATTAGTATGAATATGGGTTGAGGGTTTTAAATTTGTAATGAAGCTTTGAGAAACAGTTGTAGTGTATTAGAACTTAGAAGTAGGGTTGCAACTGCATGGTTATATGAATATATTTGGAGTGATGAGCCTGGGGATGAGTAGCTGTGACAACAACTGACGGCTAATAAAGTTACTAAAAATATGTCCTAACTTGATTGCAGCAGAGAGAAGTGATTGCTGATGGAGCACGTGTACACCAAGATCTCTATCCCACCTGCAGCAGGTTTCTAATTCTGCTCAATACTATTACTTTATCAGATCAACCCTTTCTCCATCAATCCCAACATCTCTCTCTCTCTCTCCCCTCCCTCCCTCTCCCATCTCTCTCCCACTGTAAATCTCTCTCTCTCCCATCTCTCTCCCTCTCTGTAAATCTCTCTCCCTCTCTGTAAATCTCTCTCTCTCTCTCTCTCTCTCCATATGTGTATATATTAGTACATACGATGACTAGTATTTACTGTGATAAATCATTATTAAGTACAGTATAACATGAATTTTCATAGATAAGAATTGAAGAAGCAGGAGATTAAATGATTAAGCTTAAAGATTTTTGGAATTGTATTAAACAACTTTATGACGGTTTTAATGTTTGGTGTACTTACGGTAGTAGTAGCAGCAGAAGTACCTGCTCTACCCTCGTAAACTAATCTGTATGTTAAGTTAATGCTTCCTTTAGTTGGTAGTACTTTTTTGATGAGTTAAGTTAATGGTTTGTGTTAATGTATTTCAGGAATTATCTTATCAACTGAGTGGACACTATCACAGATCTACTCGTCCCAAAAACTTTTGACATTAGTACCAGCTACCTGCCAAATGCAAATGAAGTAATTTACACATATACTAATCTACTCACCACCATTCATATCTATCTGCTATTACAGCATCAACAGGTACATGATCAGATATATATCCTCATTTCTTGCACAAAATGATGTCTGTGCTTGTATGAATACGATTCTTTACAGTGATATTATAGGAAAAGATTAATCGAAGAAGCTCATATCGAAGATGGGCACATACTTTCACGGGAACTCAGAGATCCAAGGTGATGGCTCGCAGACTCTTGTTCTTATGAATCCGGGCTACAACCACAACCTTGGAGGATACTCTGACACTAATCATCAGCCGCCGCCTTTGTCCAACTTCTTTTTCCTCAACAACGCTCATTCCAGTGCCACGACGAATATAGTGCAGGCGCCTAGTACTGATCAGTCTACTCAACATTTTGTCGGCATCCCTCTGTCAGCCTCGCAAGATGATCATCCGCATCGTGTGTCCATTGCCCATTCCCAGCAACATGAGATCTCCAGCCTCCATAGTTTCGCCCCCCCTATGCATCATTACAGCTTGTACAATCAGCTTGATCTCACCGCAGCACGTGAAGCCACCCCCTCGAATCAGCAGCAGCAGCAAGGCTTGTCCTTGAGCCTCTCTTCACAACACCCTGGTTACGGACCCTTTAGAACTGAAGATAATGAGCTTCCATCTCCGGCTCCAGCACCCCCATCCGCCATTTCTCCAAAAAGTAACGACGTTCAGGTTGCACAGGCCTCCTCATCGGTTGTATCGTTGAACGGTGTGCAGAGTGTGCTATTGAATTCCAAGTACTTGAAGGTGGCTCAAGAGCTTCTGTATGAAGTTGCTAACGTTGGAAAGGGATTGCAGAATATTGATCAGTTCGGTAAGTCCAGCAATGGGAACACAAAGAGCGTAACGGGAGGATCAGCCGGGGGAGATGGATTAAGGGGGGAATTAGGACAAACAAGTTCCAAACGAAGTGTTGAGCTGACAACGGTGGAGAGACAGGAGGTTCAGATGAAAAAAGCAAAGCTTGTCAACATGCTTGATGAGGTCAGTCTTGCCCACATTACTTGCTCTACTTAGCTTCATTAATGTGGAACAAAGCATATTAAATTGCATATTTGCGTAAAAAGAATTTAACTACAGTACTATTATAATCATAATATTAAAGATATAAAACAAATAATCCGAAAGATATTACTGGATAATCACAGCAATTTCAATTTATCATTCTTAGTTACCTAAAATAATAATAAGAATGCCTTGTAAATGATAACATGTCAGCCTTCCATTTCAGTTTTCTGTTGTATTTAGGGTCGATGAAATAAAACTGAGATTACTCTTTCCCTTGCCTTTTCTGATAGAAAATACCAACAAACATAATCTAAAACTGGTATACAAAATTCTTAATAAGATACTTGCAAATAGATTAGCGTTTTTTTTTTTTTTTTTTAACTTTTAAGTTAATGTATAAAATTTGCAGGTGGAGCACAGGTACAGGCAGTACCACACCCAAATGCAGTTGGTGATATCTTGGTTCGAGCAATCAACTGGAGTTGGCTCTGCAAAGCCATACACAGCCTTGGCTCTTCAAACCATCTCTAAGCAATTCCGTTGTCTCAAAGATGCAATAATGGGTCAAATTCACGCTGCAAGCAAGAGTTTAGGAGAAGAAGATAGTCAAGGAGGGAAAATGGACGGTTCAAGACTTAAATTTATTGATAATCAGCTCAGGCAACAGAAAGCTCTTCAACAGTTGGGAATGATCCAGCACAATGCTTGGAGACCTCAGAGAGGGTTGCCAGAACGTTCTGTTTCAGTTCTTCGCGCCTGGCTATTTGAGCACTTCCTCCACCCGTAAGAGAAGTTTAACAGATTTAGCGTTGTGCACTTGTTTCACTTTC